>NC_142479.1:40170208-40812500 GCF_049115385.1 Moschus berezovskii | reverse complement strand
GGCCCTCTGGATCTAACGGCTCTCAAAAAGCATCCAATTCTGCTTTACTTGGGGCTCCCCTGGTAGCTCAGCTGGTAATGAATCCGCCTGCAATGCAGGAGACCCAGGTTCAACTCCTGGGTTGGGAAGATCCCCTAGAGAAGGGTTAGGCTACCCGCTCCAGTATTCTGGCCTGGAGAATTCCATGGACTGTATAGTCCGTGGGGTCACAAAGAGTCAGACACGACTGAGTGACTTTTTCTTCTGCATTGCTTATTTTATTAATATCACTAAGACTGTCAGCAGAGAGTGGCTTGGATAACGCAAGCACTTTAGGTGTTATAATTATGGCAGACAAATGAAATCCAGCACCATTGGCTCCATCTGAATGTGTCATAAACCAGTCTCTGGTTCCTCATCCACGTGGGCTCAGTGACATATCACTGAAGATACAGAAGGAGCAGCTAGAAGAGCTAGCGGAAGGCAGCTGCGATTTTTGTTCTTCCCTTCTGTGAGCCTCATCCCCCTTCCGTCGTGGAGGCTGCTGGTGAAGTTAGCCAAAGCCAACACCTCGAGCTGACGATGTATAACCAGTCCTCGTTGTCCATCGGCGCTTCGGGTGAAGGAAAGATGATGCCATTTCTGATTCTCAGTCACCCTCCCTGACTCCAGCCCAACCCGCAGTCCAGTTCACCCTGTCCCCATTATGAAGGAGAAAAGACTGCCTGAGGCCTGGTTTATTTACCTAATAAACTGGCTGTTGTATGGCCTGGGAAATGCTAAAATTTTTCAGCCAAGAAATCCTAGTAACAAGCAAACAGAGGTCCAGCAGTCAGGTTTCTGAAGAAACAACAAAATGAAGGTCAGCTAATATGGCCATTATTCCCCTTCCTGGTGGCCATGACAGCGCTGGGGTTTATTTGAAGATCCCAGACTTCGAATCCTTGCTCGCATTGTTCGCTGCCCAAGTATTTCAGGCTGTGCCAACAGCTTCAGATATTAATGTATTCGAGAGATCAGTGAATGAAGAATTCCTCTGCACTTTTTTTTCCCCCTTTTTAATTTTTTTTTTTCCTCCCTTTGCCATACACTTTGTTTGTAGTGTTCTTTGTCTGCCAGACGTTGCCGGGCATTTCTAATGAGGAAGCAAAGAATTGCAGAAGGAAAAAGGCAAGGGGCGGGGGGCGGTGTAGGGAGAAGAAAACAGGCGAGGAAACACAGGGCGTGTTTAGCACTTTAACCGTAAGGTGATGTTTTTACAAGCTAGTCAGGTGCACGGGACACGCTGGGGACCGCAGAGTCCAGGATGCTGATGCAGAGAACACGGTTCTGGGAACGGCCAACTCATTGCTTAGCTTCTCGCCACAATAAATGCACTTTTATTTTTGAGCACCATTTTCCCTGCAAGACAGCCGGCCTTGATGCTGCTCTAAGTGTTCATCCCAGCTTGCATGATTGCAGCCACCTCACTAACCCACCCTGGGCAGCCGCTACAAGGGGAAAAAAAATTAAAGCATTTCCTACTCCTGGTAACGTACTGCTGCAGGATAATTGGTGGCTGTTTGTGAAGAACATTATCACCGCAAAAGCCAGAAAGGTCCGTCTGAGAGCTGGTTGCTGGGGCTAGGCAAAGTGGGGAGGGCTCTGAAAATCACATTTCATTGCAAGGGCAATGAGCTCGTAATTAATTTTTTACCATCACTCGATCCTCGGACTCGTCCTTCCGTGCTGTACGCACAGGGGGTTTTGCAAACTGTCCTTTGATACCACATGGAAATGTTAATGAGACAAACCAGCTAAAGGACTCTTTAGACAGCAGTGCTAGGGGGAAGGCCGAATGAAATGCAGACCCTCCAAGGGTTTCTCCTCCGCACAAGAAGTCCCTTTGTTTCCCGTCTTATAAACCAGAGGCATGTCTGAAATTGCAGGGAAAGTGAGAGGGGCCGGAGAGTGGGCACCCAGGGCTCGGCTTTCTATATTTTTTTAAAAGGGGAGGGGGAAACGACTCTCCAGTTATTCGTGCCTGAGTTTGGTAGGCAAGCGCAGGGTGTTTTTGAAGTTCTGAAGGAAGGTTCTCTGAAGATGCGAGCGGGATCTGTCTTTCACTTGGACTTAATTAAGAAACTTGCTGGCTTTGTCTGTAGGGGGCCCATTACGTGCAAGCTGCAGCCCCCTCTGAATAGGCGCTCAGCCTGGAAAGTGTATACATTCCACACCGCCTTTGTGTCATGTTGCCAAACTGGAGGCAGAGGCAAGTGGGGACGGGGCTCTGCCAGAGGCCATCCCATGCTGCCCCCAGCGCCAAACAGAGCCACCGCCAGTGCACGGGTGTCCCTTGGGGGCCTGGACCGAGTGGGACTTTTACAAGATGAATCTTGTAAACACACAGGTGGTCGGGAGTCCTGCTTTGGAGCCCTGATCACCGGCTGGAGAATGGACCCAGGAGGCACTCAGCGTCCTGGGAACAAGCGTTCGGTCTCTAAACCCGGGGTGGTGGGAGCCCAGCTTCGGGCGCCGTCTCCCCCCGAGCTTTCTTCCCCCTTGCCACCCCCACCCCCACTCCCGGAAAGCCCAGGGAGAAAGTTTGCCTGGTCACTGTTCTCGTAACCTTGAGAATAATTTCCCCCTGGTGGGCTACTGTGGCCTACCCTATTTAGAACAAAGTTGCTGAATGCTGGAGGATAAAGAACAGTGGGAAGGCTGTGAGCAGTGGTTAATCAGCTAATTCGCATTTCAAAAGACACTAATAAGAGGTGATCAATTCAAATAAAGCCCTGGGTATGAGTACTTTCCTCACCCTGCAAAGCCTGCCGAGCGGGGCTCTCAGCCCCTCCTGCTTCTCTCCCCCTGCCCAGCTCCTCCCTTCCCCTTTGATGCTGTCGGGACCTCCCAGGGTACCTGCGCCTCCCAGGGTACCGAGCCCGGCAGACCTTCACCTTCCTCCAGGCTGAGACCAGCTGCTCCCAGTAGCCCCGGCTCTGGCCCTTGTTTGCCTGGACTCTCTGTTCCCCTACTCGCCCCGCACCTGATCATCTTGACAAGCGAGTACCAGTCTCTTTTCTCCCAAATGTGTGGTAACTATCTCTCCAGCTCTGGGACATCCGACAGCCTCTGGTCACCTCTGTCCATTGCCACTGGCTTGGCTCTGATGAGAGGGACCCTCCTCGTTAGTCTGGCATTAAGTGTCCTGCCCCTGGGGCCCCCTTTATGACGGCGTGAGTGGTCTGATGGGCCTCCAAGTGGCCCCACGACATCTCTGTCCCCGCCACCTCTGCCCCTGCTCCACACCTGCTGTCCACACAGAGTCGGGTGGGCCGCGTCTCGAGCTTTTCCAGCAGGACTCCTCATAATTGGGCCTTTCTGCAGTTCCAGGCTAATGGGCCTGTCCTGGAACTAGTGTCACTCACCCAGTGACTGGAAAATCACCCCGCCAGCCAAGTGGCACTGTGGAAATAAAGCCATAAATGCCAGCAATCAAGTGATTTTGTTCCAGCCAGGAGTTCAGTTCAAGTGTTGGGAAATGAGCTCGTCAGAGCTTTCTTTCCGCCTCCTCTCCCAACCCTTGGCAAAAAGTAAAATATTGTCACCATTGACAGAACACGCCTATAAAAGGGAGTGGGGTGAGGGCGGAGTCCTGGAGCATCCTTGATCCGGATGCAGAAGCCACATCACCGTGTTCAATGCATCTGGCTTTTTCTGTGGCCCTGATGTATGTGAAGTGTCTTTTGAGTGTGATACTTGGTGTTCAGAATCCCAGAGCACTTTAGCCCCACCATGCCCCAGAACTCCATCAGGAACTCCACTGCCAGCTTAATTACATACTCTGAATGAAAGGCATCTCATCTTCTGGCCGCGAGCAACATGGAATGTCCCAGAACTCCATTCCTGACAACCTGACGACAGTTGGGGATGTCCTCGAAAGCCCCAAGCTGACCGCTGACCTAGATGGGAGAGGAGATGGCCAGTCTTCAGGTCTGTCACCCACGATAAAGGCCTTCTGCTTAGTGTACCCTCTGGCTATCAGAAGCATCTTTATCTGCATCTTATTTTGACCCTGAATCATTCCGGAAGGAGTCCCACTTTCAGAAAGAGTGTGGACCACGTGACCTGCCAGGTCCACTTCCATGTGGAGGCACCAGCACTCCAGTCACCACCAGGGGCTCGTGGCCCAACAGGCTCTCCCTTGGGACACAGGCCTGCTTTGCTGTCTGTCAGCTGAAGGAGAATCAGGCTCCATGACACAGTCCAGATTTTTATATCAGAACAAGCTCTTGGCTATGAACAGAAAGCATCCCTGATTACTGAAGTACAGAAGAAAGGTGTCAGAAGGATATTGAGTGGTTTGAAAAATCACTCATGGAGAAGGCTGGAGAATCAAACTAGAACATGGGGAGAAAACCACAGGTGGCTGGATCATCCCCACAACCCCATCATAGAACCATCTCGTAGGACTTCTCATTGCTATGACTACTGGATGCTCCCCGGGCCCGCCATCTGCTAACCCCACCAGTGCTGACCAGCAGAGGCTGTAGCCAGGAGAGGGATGCCTCTGATGTCCCTGGAGAACCACTGTTGTCTGGCTGTGTGCTGGTGCTTGTGGGGAGGCAGGGGGTTGCCAGTGTTTGGCCCTTCTGGCCTTGCCTCCTACTAAGACTCAAATAGCTAAGAATTTTCTCCCCTGTTAAAGAAAAAAAAAGGGGGGGGTTCAGATGCTGAGTAGCTGAGAAACTAACTTGTGTCCACTTCAGACTTGCAGCTCACATGGGAAAAATGTGTTAGTTGCGTCCGATTCTTTTGCAGCCCCATGGATAGAGAAGCCTGGAGGGCGATAGCTGTGGACTATAGCCAGCCAGGCTTCTCTGTCGAAGGGATTCTCTAGGCAAGAATACTGGAGTGGGCAGCCATTCCCTTTTCTGGGGGATCTTCCTGATCCAGGGATCAGACCCTAGTCTCCTGCATTGCAGGCAGATTCTTTACCATCTGAGCCACCAGGGAAGCCCACAGGAGAGTTACTTGCCAAATATGGATGTCTTCTCCAAGGCTCATCTCATTGAGCCGTGGAGCGTTACCCAAGACAAACTATGTAATTTGTGAGGTCCAGTGAGAAATGAAAATGCAGGGCCCCTTGTTTAGAAATTATTAAGACTATCATGATGGTGACAGCATAGGACTTCTAAGCATGGGAACCTGTGTCACTACTCAGGTGGCTTTTCCGGAACAGGGCCATGGGCTTGTAGTTGGGTCCTGGGGCCCTTGTCAGGTCTTGTAAGTGGATTCCGGTAGGTCAGTGTTATTTCACTGCTTCCTGCCCACAAGTTGAGGTGTGAATATGATTTCCCCCATTTTTCAGATAGGGCAGATGGGGCTGGAGAACAGTGGAGCTGTGTATTCCAAGCCAAGTCTTCTGACCCCGAAGTGACTTCTGAGCATGTCACACCACGTACCAGGAGCTTACAGAGCAGGAGCTGTGTGCTGCTCCCTGGAAGGCACGCTTTGGGGGCATCATCTCCAGAATTGTTAATGTTGTGGGGAAAAGACTCCACCTGCAATGCGTGAGACCTGGGTTCAGTCCCTGGGTTGGGAAGATCCCCTGGAGGAGGGCATGGCAACCCACTCCAGTATTCTTGCCTGGAGAATCCCCATGGACAGAGGAGCCTGGTGGGCTACAGTCCATGTGGCTCACAAAGAGTCGGACACGACTGAGAGACTTAGCACACAAGTATGTATGTGTGTGTGTGAGATTGATGCCTTAGGACCTTGAGCAAGTCATTTACTCAACTTCCCAGGGCTTCAGTTTTCTCATCTATGAAAATCCTTGGCCTTCTGTCATGAGATAGGGTCAACACCTCTCTGCCCTGCTCACCCGGCAGGCACATCTCATTCTTGGGATCAGCGCACACTCCTGGGCGCACGTGTGTTCCCAGTTTTCCAGCTCCCCTTCTGCCACTTGCTCTGGCCTTCAGTGTCCCCCTTGGGTTCAACCCCCTTGAATGTCCAGCTTATGCTACCTGCCAGCTTCTACCCATACCACCCCAACACCCCTTCTGTCCACAAAATGTTCCGTATAGGCTTCCTGTGTTTACAGTCCTAATGACCAGGGTATCTTCCTGCTTCCTCTGCCTTCTCCTTTTCTATCCGGTGTTTATGTGTGTGTCCTTTCCCCCTCCGGGTTCCCAGAGAGCCCACCTCAGGGAGTGTCTTCTACAGAGCCGGTTCTATTAATCCCACCTGGCTTATCGATGTCTGTGGACTGTCTGATGTCTCTTGACTGTCTCTTTCTCCTTTTCTGTTTTTTTCCTACCCTTTTCTCAATTCTCTTGACACTATGAGATTAAGGCTTTTTTAAAAATAAAATTTATTATATTTATAAAATACAAGATTATTTGACGTATTTTTAACTTAAAAATCATAGCTCTCAAACAAAATGTAGCTTTCTTTAAAAAGTTATTATTATGAATTTGTTTTTATTGCTATGTAGTCTTTAACTGATTATTTTTTCCCCTTAAAGATTTTTTTTTTTCATTTTAAACCCAGGGAAGGAGAAATTTCCAAAGGTTATTAGTTCATTAGCTGTTAGAAGGAATAATTGATCTGTCAACTCAAAGGATTTATAAGGATTTGGCTCACAGGATTCATGAAAGCAGTGGCATATGTTTAAGTTCTGCCTCAAAAGGAAACATTTCAGAAGGGGCTTCCCTTACTTTCCTGGAGATAAAAATTAGCATGTCTGTAGTGATGAAAAGGCCCCCGATTTTTTTTTAAGAGCCTCTCTATCTTCAGGCGCTACAGCTACGGCATGCGCACCTATGTCTGAGATAATTGGATGCGTATTTCAACCTAAAGGATGGATTATAAATGAATATTAGTTTCTTCTACTGTTGCTTTTTTTTTTTTTTACCCCTATTAAAAGGAATGGAACACAACTAACATTTCTTCAACCTCAAATGGGGTTTTGCTTTTTTTTTTTTTTTTAAGCAAATGCACCCAAATTGGGTTTGGTTCACAAAGGAGAGCCTGACTGCAGAGCTAACAGACCCATCATTAGCCACCCCTGCCCTCTCAAATGGCCTGTCCATTCCCCTGCTCACAATATGGGCGAAGGCCGTAAACAAGGGATCCCAGAGCGCTCCGGACAAGAAACACACAATGGAGTGGGATAAATTTCTTTAGCATAAATAGCAGTCTCCAAGGGTGACTGGTGTGAATGGATTCCCGCTGTGAGGGTCTCTGTGCCTACAGAGGAGATCTGTGGCTTTAAGAGCTATGGTCCCACCCCCTGGGCTGTGGAAGTGCTCAGTCTCCCCTGCTGGGCTTGGTCCGAAGGCCCCCTGTGGGCCTCCTCTTTCCTTTCAAGCTGTGAGTCCTAAGGAACTCCGTGACAGCTCCTCTTTCATTCTGCTGTGCAAATCCTTGAGCTGTTCCTAGTGCTTTCAAAAGGGAAATATAGGACATTTTACTTATTCTGTCCGGCAGGAGCATTGGAAGCCTGGTAAGACCCAGGATTATTCTGGCAGTAAGCCTGGCAGAGGTCTTCCTCTTTGTGATGACTCGAAATTCCTTAAGATGACCACTAACCCAGTTTATACCTCCTGCCTCCGTTACATCATGCCCTGTGGGCTGCCATCTGTCTGAAGACGTGCTTCCTGCTGGCCAGTGTCTGGATACCCAGACAGAAACTCTACTAGTGCATCCAGGGATACATGTCAAGGGTTAATTTCTTCTTTGGCTCATGGCTAGGAGCCAAAATATTCAGGTTCTAGAGTAAACCATTACTTTAGAAGGATTAAACAGTGCATGTTCACTGTTCAAAACAAAACAGTGCCCTGATTCATCCATCCCAATCAAGATCCCAAGAGTCAATCACTTTGAACCGTTTTTGCTTGTCCTTCAAGTGATTCCTTGCGTATTAACACATCATTTTTTACTTATAAACTTTAGACATTACCTATACTTCCTGGTCTGATACATAGGGTTTCACTCACTGGGTACTCAACTCTTTGTTTCTATGATCGTGGTTTTTATTCCTCTGTGTATTACTATTGTAACTTTCAGTAATGCTTAAATCTCTATTTCCAGTTTCATTGGTGGTACACAGTATATTTGCCTCACGTGTTTTCCCAACCTCTTCTCATCTCACAGCCCTTCCTTCACTTCTGTCAGGTGTTGATAATTTGATTCTATTTTGACCACGATTAAGATTTCCAAACTGTGGTTTTAGGTTGTTTCCGAGTTAAAAGCCAATAAATAGCTTTCAGATTATTTTATCTGTGTGAATGCTGTGCACTGAAAAGCCAAGAAGTCCACTGTGGTTGATTATATTTCCACCTGTGTAATTCCTAACTCATAATCCCTGTGTTAGTCAAAGGAGAATGTTGAGATCTATTCTTTTTTTAAATTCCATCTTTAGTTTAAAACCATGCCACATTTTGGTTTGCTAAAATTTTTTTCAGATTTCTTTTTGTTGTTGTTGATATTTTTTAAATTCTTCTGATTGTTTTTTCTTTTTCTTATTGTGAGAAGAAGCTTGTCTTTTTCACCATACCTGATATCTTTTGAATCTATTTCATTCTTCTAGAAGCCCATGAACTTCCTGTTTTAATTTGCTTATTCTAAATTACTTATGCCATACAAAACTTACCCTGCCCTTTATATTTCTTGGATATTCTGATTGCCTTCGATTTTCCATATATTCATTCCCTTTATTTGTCTTGCAGTTTTTCTAAACTGAATCTCCCATTTTTCTTGGAAACCTACATCCTCAAGCCCTCAGGCTTTCTGTTCCAATCTGAGTGGGATTATGGCTCTGTAAACAGTGTTTATTGCTAAATCAAGTGCTATGCCACTGCTCTATTTTCTATTTTCTGTCACTTTTTTCCCCCAGATAACTGGTTTTTCCCTTTTTTCTTCTGTTCACTTTTCCATGCTCTTGTGGATAATTCTTTCCAATATATCAACGTGTCTTTAAAATGCCTCACAGTGCTAATTTCTCTGTGGGAAAATTCATCAGATAATCTCAGTGTTTTTATTTATCTTTTGGTTTGTTTGTTGTTCGCTTTTTGTTTATTGGTTTTCCTAGAAGTTTTCCTTCTTAGATGCCTTTTCTTCTTTGAGCTAGGTTATTTTGGGTCCCCCCGACCTGGGGTTTTTGGACTGTTTGTCACCGTGGTATTTCTATTTGTTGTTGTTCTGTGTGCTTATACTATTTCGCTGAAAACTCTTTCTCAAAAGTTTTAGTCCTTATTTTGCTGAACAACATCCTTTCTAAGAAAAGGGGCAAGAATGGTATGCCTTATGAATTCTCACATGTAAAAATGCTTTATTCCATCTTCATGCTCAGTTGGTAGCTTGTCTGAGGATAGAGCTGTGAATTATAAATTACTTCAGATTTGGCTTTAATATCTAGTGTTGCTAATGACAAGTCCACCCAAACTGATTCGTGTTCCTTTGTTTGTGACCTGTTTTTATTTATCATTGACATACTGTTTGTTTATTATTCAGGAAGCTTTTAGAATCTTTTATTGTTGCTGTCAGAACAACAGAACAATGCATCCGGTTGTGGGTCTTTTAATTTGTAGAAGCTCTTATTCTTGATTATTCTTTATTTGTTGGATTCTGTTCTTGTTTTTTATAGATGCAATATTTTCCCCAAGTCTCTTCAAGAATACTAGAGTCTTTCATCATGTTGTGTTTTATTTTTAAGTTCTCTTCTTTTATCAGAGAATTATCTCTGTATCCTCTATGGTCAGTTTTTCTATTTGTTTACCGATGCTTTCTTGGTCCTGATATGGACTTTGCTTAACTGCTTTGATGAATCCTCGGGATGAGTTTGTATGCATGAACCTGGAAGTAGAAAGGCTGCGGAAGCTCTGTGTATACAGATGGATCTGGTTGACCGATAGGCCTCATCTCCAGGTTGTGGAGGATCCCTTTCCCACCCCTCACAATATGCCACAGGCGGAGGACTCAGCTCTAGGACAGCAGCACCCACACCGGCAGCTCTAGTGCCCCAGGGAGCTTTTGCCCAATTTCCTTAGAGAAAGCACTCCTCGTTCTCACAGAGGCGTCGACACTTGGTTTTGCTGCTTGGTAAGTGGGAAGGTGCGCATAGAGACCTTCAGTGAGTCCTGTCCTCAGTTCGTCTGTCACTCTCTGGCTGGCTGCTTCTCAGTCTGGAGCCTGCCGGGAGCCTGCTCATCATTATCAGCAAGCTGGTTTCTCAGCCGCTGCTTCCCCCTCACCTTGCACAGTCGCCCCTTCCCCGTTTGTCTCCTGTCCTCTGGAAATCTGGCGAGAGCTGTCTTTCGCCAGTGCTTCCTCTCCAACCCTGTTCATTGTGGTGGAGCTGTGCCTCTCCTTCCATGCCTCTCTGCTTTGTCTCCTCTTGAACGGTTTCTTTCAGAGTGAATCTGATCTTTTGTCTGTTACCGCTATTCATCTGCCCACTCACTCACACAGAGATCTTAGTAGGTAGATGTCCTTAGTAAGCTAAAGTTCAGGGCCCATCCATGCCTGGGATTTAGGCCAGCGAGTATTCTTTGAGTGTATACTACAGTAGGGATTATGGGATGCGTAAAGATGTAAATGATACATTCCCAGTCTCACAATCTAGTGGGAAGCCCATAGCTTAGGTAGAGCCAGGCCCAGAATTATGGCATTTTTAGATGTTTTGTGTTTTGGTTGGAAGGAACCTCCAAGGCTTGCCAGGAACAAACCTGGCAATACTTCTTCAGGAATTGATACAGTGAAAAGCCACATGACAACTCATTCACTCTTCATAGATTTTAGGATTGTAAGGAACTGTACTAGAAGTTCATCAGATGCATACCCTGCCTCAAGGGGAAGTAAGACATGGATCTAAATATTTCAGTAGAGGACTTAAGACACGTATCTAAGTATCTCTTCAATACAAGGCAAAATGAAATAAAAGGTGTAAGAGGAGTACAGGTAAAATGTTACAGGAATTTAAAGAGTGAAGAGGTGACTTCATGCAGGCGTGCATGTGGAATAAAGGAAATTAAAACAGACTCATTGAAAGACAGCAGACAACCTGGATGAAGGGCAGGAGAGGGCGTTACTCAGATGAGTCCAGGGTACAAGGAGAAATTTGTCTCGACTGGAGTCAGAATTTCCAAGATGCTCATCGTGTGTCGGCATGAAGTGATACTCCTGCCTTAGAAGCTTGCTTTGTAATTGAAGCATAGGTTTTGTCTGACCACTCGTTGCTCAGTTAAGGGTCTTTTTTTTTTTTTTTTTAATTTACAATGTAAGTTAAGGGTCTTTATTCTTCCACCAACTTCTTTTGTATCTGAGAACCACAAAAATATAGCTCCCCCATTCCTGCTCTCCTGTTATTCTACCCAGGGAAGCCCATACCACGTGAAGTCATCCTTTCCTTCCCAGCCTCCTCTGGCAGATAGTTTCTGGTTATCTTTTTTAAGATTTTTTCAGTGTGGTCCATTTTTAAGTCTTTATTGAATTTGTTACAATATTGCTTCTCTGTTTTATGTCTTGAGGTTTTTTTTGGCTTGTGGGATCCAAGCTCCCCGATCAGGGATCGAATTCGTGCCCCCTACATTGAAAGACAAAGTCTTCACCATGATACCACCAGGGAAATCCCAGGCAGAGAGTTTTGATCAACTCCCTCACCACCCACTTCAGCCCTCTCCTAACTCTCCTCCCTGAATTACAGAGGTTGGAAAGTTACAAGGTACATTTCTCAGACTCCTTGCCACTGAGATTCCACACCTTTCCTGGCTTCCACCTTAGAGACATGAAAATAGCAGTGACCACCATGCGGTGTCAGCAAAACCCTGAGAGACCAGGTCTTCTGGTGGGCACGGGGATTGGGAACGTTTGGCTGTTGACAAGGAGCCCAGCAAAGATTGTAGGGCCAGTTCCTGTTGTCCTGTGTGTCACATGACTGGCTGCTGCAGCAGTGGTGCCCAGCTGTCACCATGTGTGGTCGGCCCTCTTGGTCCCAGTTATATATCCTCCACATCTGGTTTTTGGGTTGTGCTGAAGATCTGGTGTTCCTTTTTTTTTTTTTTTAAGCCCCCTTTGCCCAACCTAGCTAGAGTGACTGTTGTCATCAGCAACTAAAACCCTATTGATATGATATGTTTTGACCTTCCAGTCACCCAGCCTTGTTCCTTGAGGATTTGGGTGTTCAATCCCCAGTTCTCTCTCACTCTGCTTCCTGCCATCCTGCAGTGGGATGACACATCTGCCATTCTAGCTTCATCCTTTCTCCGTCTCCATGGCTACAGCCTGGAGTCTGTGTATCTGGAGTTGAATCACCTGTAAAAGTTTCTCTGCCTCCTCTCATCCCTCTTTCCCACCCCACTCAGAGCAACCCTCAGCCTCACCATCCCTCTCTCTTCTGACATGTCAGTGAAGTTTCCCTTCCCTGTAAGCCCCAACCAAACGAGTATTCATCTCAGCCACACTCCTGCCAGCACTCAAGTGTCTCACCCTTTGGACCTACCTGTGCATTTATTGTCTCTTACGATAACCTTGAAAATGTTCCAGGCTCGTATAGGCTCCCACCGCATACTTATTACTAAGGATATCATATGAGTTAATGCTTAGAAAGTGTGTACTGTGTTCCCGGTGCTGTTCCAAGCACTTGATTAACAGTCCAAGGAGATGGGAACATTTAATGTCCACGTTTTGCTGATGAAGAAACCGAAGCACAGAAAGGTTGAATGATTTGCGCAAGGCCACACAGCTAGTCAGTGGCTGAGCTGGGATTCAAACCATACCCTATCTGCATTCCCTTAGTCTGTTTTAAAGAATGCCCAGATACTTGTGCATCTTTATGTAGATATTAAGAACATTTTTCTGTGTTTAACTGTAAACGCGATTAGTATCTCAATGCTAATACCACAACTTGTGGTTTCTAAAAGCTGCATCCCATTAATATATCTGCCAGCCTTTTTTTTTTTTATGAAAAAATATCTTTTTTATCTCCCATGTTATTTCCTCACTGTGCATTCCAAATCTCAATTCTGTTGTGAAACCTGGTGTCATACTATCACAGATAGAAGGTTCGGGCAGCTGTTGAGTAGCTAGGGTAACGGACGCCCTGTGCTACCTACTGAGTCTCTTCTTTCAGGATCAATCCTGTTACCCCCCAGTAGAGCATTCTCTCCTAAAGAAAGTCTGTCAACTAGGAAAGGATGTCAATTAGTACTTCGTTCCTCTCCTGTCTTCCAGGATAAGACTAGTGTAGTAGGATCATTCTTTTGCTTCAAAACTCAGACCATGGAGACTTGAACGCCAGCTCAACCATTGAGACCTGGGATAGAAGACTTAATCTGTCTACGCTCCAGGCATTCCGTCTATAAAAGTGAGGGTAGCCCTGTTGTAAATTGCACGTGATCAGATCGCCAGGGTACACCACCCCCTCCTGCCCCACCTCCCCCATCCACAGACCTAATCCCAGTGCATTACACTAGACTCTCCTCCCCAAACAAGCACATAACCCATCACCACACCCATAACAACTCCAAAAATTTTAATAAAGAATTTACAGAAGGTTTCACACTGAGACAGAACAGGTTACAATGTATTTGTACAAAGCAGATCTTCCCTTTAAATTAAAAAAATTTTTTTTAAACGTGCTGCTTTGTCATCCACTACTCTTTCCTCAGAAGCACCCTCGGGCTTCGTGGTCACCCTCCTGGCCCACCCTGGCCCAGGCAGAATCTCTGCAGGTCCTCTGTCCTGTCAGACAGGTGTGGGGAAGGAAGCCTAAATTCCTGGGAGTCAATGAGTATTCATTTAAAAGAGAAGCAGCAGAAGTATTTCACCCTGTTCAATCATTCCACACAAAGCTTGACTCGGAGAGTTCATGGTTCCTTGACTTGTTTCCAAGAGTGAAGATGAGCGAGTGCTCCGCTCTGGTTTGGAATGCCTCCGGTCGCCGCTGTGCTCCTCAAAGGGAAATGTCATGCCTGTTTATGCCGGCTGTTCACAATTCAGTTACTGGAAGCAGAAAGTCAGCACTGATACCAACAGCCTCCACTGCCAAGTTCTCTTATTTAGATTTCGGTTATCAGAGCTCCCGGTCGGCTTGTCATTGGGTTGGTTTCTCCCTCCTGCCAGAGAAACAAGGGTTTGTTTTCTGCCTCCAGATCACTTGCATTTATTTCCATTCCTTTCTTGGACTTTTTTTTTTTTTTTCCCTCTCTCTGAAACATCATTTCAGGCTTTTCGTCAATTTGACTAATAATAGTCAACTTGATTATTGACTAGTGTGTGCTACAAGGAATACTTCCAACAGGGAAGATGTATTTTGTCACAATAGGTTTGAACACGGCTATTGGTGGCTATTAATCGCATATGAAATAACTTCTATCTGCATGGAGTTTATGGGCTTCCCCGATGGCACAGTGGTAAAGAATCAGCCTGCCAAATGCAGGAGACACAGAGATGTGGGTTCAGTCCCTGGGTAGGGAAGATCCCCTGAAGTAGGAAATGGCAACCCGCTCCAATATTCTCACTCGGAAAATTCCATGGACAGAGGCGCCTGGTGGGCTACAGTCCATGGGGTCACAAAGAGTCAGACACGACTGAGCACACAGAGTTTATGGAGTTAATGCAGGGCGGTTAGGGAAGCCCCATATTTTCCTAGACTAATCATTTTATTGGCATCAGTGTCTGTACCTCTACTATTTGAGAAAATTTTTTAAATCTTGAAAGTCTGATAACCTGTCCCACCCCGCTTTTCCTTCCATTTGCTTCCTACAGGGTGAACCTCACCCATCAGAACTAAAGAACTGTTTGGAAAGTTAAATGAAAATTCATCAGAGTCCGAGTATTTATTGCTTCCCGAGAAGGTTCTTCATTGTAGATCATCCAGGATCCAGTAATGAATGTGTACTGTCAGGGGCCAGGGATTTTGGGGGATGAATTTCCCAGGGTTTAATCATTTCATAAGGCCTCTGAGTGTGACTTTTTCCCCAATAATCTACTTATCTCAGTAATTTACCCCTCCTACTGCCTTGCAAGGAAAATGAGTCTCCCAGGTTGTTTGCATGATAAGTAGCTGGGAATTGTGCGAGCCTTTCAACAAGCAGCCCTGAGTTAATTGTAGCAGCCTGAGCTAATGGTTTCCCATGTTAGTTGGCAGGTTAAGTGAAGAAGAGGGCTTGAAAACACCCTTTATCACAAGTACCACGCATTTGAAAAGCTGCAATCTTAAAAAATGTTTGCTTCGTGAAAGATATTTTCCCCGTGCAGCATAAATGGGTGAGAAAAATGTCCTTCCAAAGATAGGACTAGCAGTTTTGCAAATAGCTCTGGATGCGGGCTCCCTGGAGGGGTTGGGAGGTTTTTGTTTTTGTTTCTCCAATGGATCATGCTAATTTACCCCCACCTCCTCTTCTTTTTTTAGTCAAGTCAGAACAGAAGAGTAACCTTGTTCATTGCAAGAAAAATCACTTGGAAAAAAAAAATACACTTCCTAATACTTTCTGGTTGTACCTTTTTTAGGTATATTTCACATGTATCCTTGACATTGTTAGTGTAGTCACACACCATCCCGCAAGGACAAAATGGATTTTCTATTCAGGAAAAAAGTTACAATACAGTTTGCTTTGAGAGGAGGGGGCCAGGGGAGATTCTGCTAGGTATCCTCTGAAGGCAGAGGGGACCGCATGCCTTGGTCCACTGAAGAGAGACCCTGGAAGAGGGAGGAACCAGAAACTCCTGCTCTGCTTGGTCAGTGCCCTCCCATCCTTCAGATCTCCAGCTCACTCATCCTTCCTCTAGGAAGCCCTTCCTAATCCCCAGGCTGGGGAGTCTCGTGTGCTCTTCCATCTTTCTTTTGTACCATTTTCACAGTTGTTGTTTAGTCACTAAGTCTTGTCTGACTCTTTGCAGCCCCATGGGACTGTAGCCTTCCAGGCCTCTCTGCCTATGGGATTTTCCAGGCAAGAATCCTGGAGTAGGTTGCCATTTCTTCCTCCAGGGGATCTTCCCAACCCCCAGGGATCAAATCTTGCATTGGCAGGTGCATTCTTTACCATCAAGCCACCAGGGAAGCCCATTCATTGTTGTAATTGCATGTTTTTTTTTGTATGGTCTTTTTCTCCTCCTATGCATACATAAGGATGCTGTCTGTCTTTCACATACCATTTTATGCTCAGTATCTAAATTCTCAAAAAATATTTCCTGCGTGAATGGCTGGATAAATGAGAGTACAGTTGTTAGAGATACTTCAGTGAACACTGTTAAGGCGAATTCACAGGTTAACTGATGACCGTGCGGGAAGAATTTAAGAGACTTGTTAAGAGGAAGAGAGAAAGGAAGAAAAGAGTCACAAACCTCAAAAGCAGAAGGATATTTGGGAGCAAAAAAAGAATGTGTATGTGACATTCCCTGAATAAACTGACCTTGGGATATAAAAAGGAGAAAAGAACAAATGCAAGTGGTCTAAGAAGCAGATGACTGAATAGATCAGCCAGGTTTCCAGCGTAAAATAGATGGCATGTTCATCCGGGTGATTTCCAGGGAGTGTGGGCGGGGATGTGGGACCAGCTAAGAGATGCTGGGGCACCAGGGATCAGCCACAGTGGGAAACTATTACTCCCTCCTGTCAACTCCCATCCCAAAGGCGCACAAGGGGAAAAAACAATGTTTCTGAAGCTGTCTTAGAGCTAGAACCAGAGAAGAGGGCAGCAGACAGGGCGTGTGGATATAAGGGGGTACAGAACCGCAGTGCTGACACAAGAACAAATAAACCAGCCTTTCCCTCTCCTGACCTGGAATCCAGCCAGTGCCTCCACTGGCCAACCCAACAGGAAGCTAGAAAGCAGGAGATCCCAGGTGATTTAGTGTGTGGAGATCAGCCACCTGTATCCCCAATCCAGAGTGCAGAGAAGAGGGGGAGAAAGATCGAGAGAGGCAAACGGAAAATAACCAGCCCAGAGAGAGAATTGAGACTCATGGTTTTTTTGTTCATTTTGTTGGTAATGGTAAGGATCTTTGTAAGTACGTAATTGAGGCTTCCCTGGTGGCTCAGTGGTAAAGAATCCACTGGCCGCTACAGCAGATGTGGGTTCCATCCCTGGGCCAGGAAGATCCCCTGGAGGAGGAAATGGCAACCCACTCCAGTGTTCTTGCCTGGGAAATCCCATGAACAGAGGAGCCTGATGGACTGCATACCGTTCATGGGGTTGCAAAGAGTCGGACACACATAACTGAGTGACTAAACAACAACAAATTATATAATTATATACTGTAGTGATACTGATTATTTAAGACTGGCAAATGAGTTGTTTTTAAAAGCCCAGTTTTTCCAAATGCCTACCTGTAACTTTACTTTTTAACTTTTCAATTTACTTTTTCTTTTGAATATATATTTTAATGAACATGATGTACTCTGGAAATTTCACTCCTCTGCTGTCTGCTTCACTTCCTCCTTCCCCACATAGTAGCCACTTTTACCAGCTTCTCATGTCTACTCCTAGTGTGTCTTTTTTGCAGACACAAACAAATATGAATATATTTATATATATGTGTGTGTATATGTGTCATATCCCTACCCCCCTCATACTGTCTCCTGCACCCAGCACATACCTTATTTTAGGTGTCTGTGGGTGTGTGATATAGCTGTAGGACAGATTCCCACATGTGGCAGTTTTGATCAATTTTGCCAGATTGCCCTCTGTAGGGTTCAGTCCTTCCATTGCTATTGTATGAAAACATTTCTCCACAGCCTTGCTGAAAGTGTGTTGCTCAGCTTTTGGAATTTTGCCAATCTGATGGATTCGGGGGAAAAATTCATGGTATTAGGTTGAACCAAGTGAAACTGCAACGTGTTTCGATCAATAACATATGATTCTCAAAGCTCCTAGGACTCTTTCCCTTAGGACTGCAGGGTTCAGTTGTTCAGAGTATGCACTGAACAAGTCTAAAACTCAAGGCTTGCCGTTCATAGGCAGTCATCATAGATCTATTGAGGACAGCAGATTTATGGCGTGTTGTCGTAGAAAGGAGCACTTGTTTCTAGCACACACAAAGTCACTGTTCGGGTTAGTGGTGGGGTTACATCCTCCACTCCTTCATCTCTGCTTCGGCTTCATCTTTCCTGCCTCAGACTGGCTTTGTCTCCCTGGTGGAGAACATGACCACTGGCAGCCTCACTCACATTCAAGTTCCCCTTACTCTGTGGAAGGGTTGCTTCTTGAGAACAGTGAGGAAAGTCAGGAGGTCGTCTTTCTGACCTGGCTGGAATCTTGTATCTATCCCAAAACATGGGTTATTATGTTCAGCTTAGCCTGTGGTCCAGGGCACAGAGTGTGGAGATTTGCTGGGGTGACAATTGCTAGGCAGGAAAAATTATAGCTACAGACAGGGAAGATTTGATTAAGTGTAGGAATATGCTATAGTCCCAGATCGGCTGGCTTCAGTTAAATTGCAGAGATGTAACTTCTTCCCCAAGTTGATATATAAATTTCACATAATCTGATTCAGGATTCCAAAGGGAGTTTTGGGGGGCTACTTGACATCATGATTTTAAAGTTCATCTGGAAAAACAGACATACGTGGTGAGAATAGCTAGAAAAAATTTTGCCCAGTGAAAAGGAATCAGCTTAATTTGTACTATTTTCATCAGTATTATTTTATCATCTGTCCTGGGCTTAAAATATGATCCAGTGTTGACACCAAATTTTTTAAGCTTTCCTCCCTGAACAATTTTTATATAACCCAAGGAACTCTGAATTAGGTATCCAGAGATCTAATATCTGATAGTCTTACATCACTCAAATTATTCTGTGTTTCCGCTGTGCACAAGATGCTGTAGAGTTACATTAGATGCAGAAGGCATACTCCCTTCCCATCCATCACTCCTTCTATATTAGTCTTTTCCAGCCAAAGATGGGTAACAGACATTTTAAGTTTGTCATTCCTACATATGATTCAGGGAATACGTTTGCCAAAATGAAAAGAGCGGAAAGAAATGCAAAAGATCCGAGCTGCAATTACACAGATACAAAAAATCTTGGCGGGGACTCCCCTGGTGGTCCAATGGCTAAGATTCCACGCTCCCAATGCAGAGAGCCTGGGCTGGATCCCTGGTCAGGGAACTAGATCCTGCATGCCTCAACTCAAGATCGTGTGCCACACCTAAGATCTGGTGCAGCTAAATAAATAAAAATAAAAATATTTAATTAAAGAAAGCTTCTTTGGATGGTGAAGAGCTTTAGCTCCTGCACACTGTTGAGGGGGATGGTGGATAACATGCATTTTAAACATAAGGATATTTGTGGAATAGCAGTAAGAAAATTGAAGTTGTGCAGAATTTACCAAAATGCCGGAGTTGACTTGAGCAGGAAAGCATGCATTGACTGCCCTAGCCAAAGGAGGGACAAAGGAGGGGAGAGGAAACATCGGTTCAAAGAATGTTTGCCTGGGAAATAAATGCCAGTCAGAAAAACTGACATTTGTGATTCTGTTTTGCGTTTACAAATGGCGCTCTTCTTGGGAAAGTAAACCCATGATTGAAAAAGAAAGCGGATGTGTAATGCATGAAAATGCCTTTGTAAATACACGTCAGGTCTCATTTCTTTGGCTTTTGAAGCAGTTGGGGGCTTTTCAACTCTGGAAATTTGTTTAAAAAAAAATAGGCAGGATAAATGTTTATCTTCTGTGATGTATGTTCATACCATGCCCAGGTTCAAAGTTCTTAACGAGATAAGCGCTTCGGGTTCTCTTCATCTCCAGGTGTTGGCAGCGTTAATTGATGGAGACAAACCTGAACTTAAAAGTAAAGGAGTTTACATTACATTCAGAGAAACAGAGAACTCGAAAGGAGGGCTTCTAGAAAGAAGTTCTCATGGTCCACTGACTGGAAGCACAAGTAGCGCAATCAGCGTTCAATAGTGTTAAGAATGAATGCAGAAATGGGCAGTCCCCTCCTCCCTCCAAATCCTGGGGGTTTCGCAGCTCAAACTCAGTCCCCCAGTTGGCTTTGTACAGGAAGATATGGTAAGATTCTGCATTTCTAAGGAACATATGTTTGGAATTAATCAAACCACATTTGCCCTAGCTGAAGCTGGAGTTCAGGAAAACGTGGACAACCCTGGTGAGATCTGAATTTAGGAGGAAAGGTCATGGGGCCCGTGCTAAAACCCACGTCAGAGAAAGCTCATCCCGGCCACCAGGACACCTGAAGCCCCAGAGCAGATGTGAACCCAAGCTGGCCTCAGACGGCCAACCCCCAGGCCAAAGGGAAGCGACCTTCTTCAGCTAACGGGGAGGGAATGAAACAGAGAGCCTGCGAAACACCGACCAGAGAAAAACCAGGTGGGGAGGTGAGCCCATCTGGCTAATTGGTCACAGGCTGTAAATCCACCCCACCCCCCACCCCCCACGAGCATCTTTCTTTTAAGCCACATCTGCTGTGGCTCCTGAGAAGGACCTAGGTCTTCAGTGGAGGGGCAGAAGGACATGTGCAGGGGTGGACGCCCCTCAGTTTCGGGGGGCTTTTTGGTTGGTTTTTTTGTTTTTTCCAACATTTATTTGTTTGGCAGCATCGGGTCTTAGCTGTGGCTCGTGGGATCTCTGTAGCAGTGCTGAGACTTAATTGCCCCGCGGCATGCAGGATCTTAGTTCCCTGACCAGGGACCAACCTGTCCCTGGTACCCCTACTGTTCATATGTGACTAAGAAGTCACGTATGCTGAAATCAGAAGGGTTTTTCCTCTTCCTCTCTCAGGTACCAAGGAAGCTTTTCCAAGCCTATTTCATTGCCTCCTTCAGCCCTGCTTTAAAACGACAAGCTTGTCTGACATTTTAAGTAGATGAAGAATCTCTCCATTAAACTGAAGCGGCAGGCAGGGCAGCAGGAATGAGAGACATCCATCCTTCAGAAGTGTTTTGTCATTAAATCCTCACACCCACCCAGTGCGACAGACACTATCATCATCCCCACTTACAAGCTAGAACAATTAGGAAATTCATTGAGTTCTTGACAACTTGTGTGCTCTTCTGTGTGTGTGTTATGCTTCAGCAAAATTTATGTTTAAGAAAATGAGGCCATTTCAGCCCAAAGAAGTGAAGTAACAGCCCCTCAAGGTCACCTAACTGGTACTAACCCTGATGTGAGGGTTTGGCCATCACATCCACGTCACTTTGGACTCCACCCTGCACATTTCATGGTAAATAGTTCACATAAGTAACTGGTATTTGCAAGCTCTTACACAGCTAATCCTTCATTTTGTCACTTCTTCATTATCTAAGAAATGTCTCTTCTTTCAAGGGGTTCAGAGTCTAGTAGGGGCAGACAGACTTTTTTTTTTAAAGTCAATAAAGTGTTACAGGGTTCCAAGATATAATCTCTTTATGGAAGGGGTGCGTCAAGGAGGAAGTGGCCAGGGTAGAAGAGAATGACCTCACGGAAGAGGTTACTTGGAGTGTTGAAAGGTGAATAAGAGGGTCAGGGGGTAGCAAGGTCAAGGCTCCCATGGTTGGTCTGCTCAGGCCACCATAACAAAGGGCTGCAGACCGACTGGCTTTAGGCAAGAATGTATCGTCTTGTGGTTCTGGAGAAAGGAGGTCCAAGGTCACGGCGCCAGCAGAGGTGGCCTCTGGGGAGACCTGTCTCCTGGAGTTGCAGATGGCTGCCTTCTTGCTGTGTCCTCACATGGCCTGTCCTCTGTGAGTGCGCAGAGAAAGAGCAAAGTCCTCTTCTAAGGACATCAGTTCACTTCAGTCCCCCAGTCGTGTCCGACTCTTTGCGACCCTATGGACTGCAGCACACCAGGCTTCCCTGTCCTTCTTATGTCTAAGGATCTATCAGATTAGGCCCCCACCTATGTATGACCTCACTCAACCTTCGTTACCTCCTTCAATTGGTTGGTTGTTGTTCAGTCACTCAGTCATGTCCGACCCCATGGACTGTAGCACGCCAGGCTTTCCTGTCCCTCACCAACTCCCAGAGCTTGCTCAAACTAAAGTCCATTGAGTCGGTGATGCCCTCCAACCATCTCATCCTCTGTCGTCCCCTTCTCCTCCTGCCTTCAATCTTTCCCAGCATCAGGGTCTTTTCCAATGAGTTGGCTTTTCGCATCAGGTGGCCAAAGTACTGGAGCTTCAGCTTCAGGGAATGAATATCCAGGGTTGATTTCCTTTAAGACTGACTGGTTTGATCTCCTTGCAGTCTGAGGGACTCACGAGAGTCAAGCTATCAGACATGCACGTTTGGTTCCACTGTCTGTTGTATTATTTTCATCTGCCTTGAAAATAGTCTCCAGGGAGTTGACATGCCAGCCGGGTGGAAGGCCCGTGCTTAGGGAGAGGGTCGGCGGCCATAACCTTTGAGTACCTAGCGGTGTCTGAGGACTTAGCACAGGAGCTGAGGAGCATATTCTGAAAAAAGAGCCTAAGGATGGCCAGCTCAGAAGGAAATTCTGCCTTTTTCAAACCAGCCTGGGGTAGTTAGGCGAGATGATGTTGCAAGCCCTGGTCAGCCGAAGCCAGCAGTGAGAGCTGTGCTCCCAAAGGGCTCAGTGCGCAAGTGGAAAAGGGGGAGTTCTCTTTCTGGGGGGGCAGCGAAAGGAGGAAACCTCGTCCTACAGGCCTCACTGGAGCTCGGCCCTTCGCAGGTAGGTCGCGAGACCTCCGAGTGCTTTTTTCCTTCTTTATTTTGTCTGCCATATGATTATTTTCTGAAATCTGTATCATGTTATGAAAGAGACAAGTTGAATAAACAGATTCTATTTTCGTCCAGAGCCGTGGCTCCGGCAAGCGTTCCAAGTCTGAACCAGGAACCCTCTGGGTCCTGCGCGCCTGTTAGTCTCTCTCCGGCCACACGGTGGCGACACACCTAAGCCGCAGGGGAGGGTCTCAAAGCCAGCGAACAGGGAAGCCCCAGCGCCTGGCACCAAGGTTGGGAGTGTGTCACTGACTTTCTCTTGCCCATGTAAGAGTCATGTTCAGTGTCCACTTACTTGTCATGTTTTTCCTTTGACCACAAAGAGGAGTTGCCCAGTGGACGGTGGGCAGCATCCATGCCCCTCTGGCCTGGTCCTCCTGGATTCACACAGCTTCTGCCCGCAGCTCTAAGGCCCGTTCCCAGATTCGAGTTCTGGTCCGCTTAGCTGCATCCAGCCTGCACTCCGGAACACACAGACATGTAAGGAGAACAGCCCTGCTTCCCCTTAGTTCAACTAAGGCAATGCTGGAGGATTGCAAAGAGAACTTTTGCTTGGAAATAGCAGCAGAATATACACAACAGCTTAAATTAGATGGATAAGTTCACAGAGATTGGCTTGCAGACCAAGACTTGGGGATAAAATAGCAAAACAGTGAGCAGTGAAGACCAGCTGGCTAGGCTTGTGGACCATCCAAAGCCACCTCAGGATCTGAGGATCTCGTAGGGCAAACTTAAAGGTAGCCCAGCTTCTGTCCCAGGGTAGGTTTTATTTATAATTTGTAACCTCTGTGTCACAAAGATGTGGAGTAGCTTACAATAAGACGGGGTGCGCATCTGTGTAAAGTCTCAAAGCTGCAAAAGGAAGAAATTTAAATTGAATTTACAAGAATGTACGTAGAATTTATCAAACCAATAAACTGAGACCACGTTGAAAGTGAAAGTTGCTCAGTCGTGTCTGACTCTTTGTGACCCCATGGACTCTACACAGTCCATGGAATTGTCCAGGCCAGGATACTGGAGTGGGTAGCCATTCCCTTCTCCATCTTCCCAACCCAGGGATCAAACTCAGGTCTCCCACATTGCAAGCAGAGTCTTTGCCAGCCGAGCCACCAGGGAAGCCCACGTTGAAGCCTCAGATTTAGCACCAAGACTAGAATCCAGGAAAACATGACACAACAAGGGAGACAGGATATGTGACACAGGGACACCATCTAATAGGAAAGAAACAAACTTTTTCCCAAGAAAGGCAATCTCGCTCCTGGTACCAAATATTTATCGCTGTAACTGGAGCATATAATTCAACAGTGATTTTATAGAGCTCACAGAAGCTCTTCCATTCGTTTGATAGCAATATGTGTTTGGGTTGATATTCCATTTAGATCTGACGAAATCCCTGTCTTCCCGGAATTTGTCTCCACGCCCACCATGCTGTGTAACATCCCCTTCTTATTTATTTATTTGGCTGCGTCAGTGGGATTAGTTGTGGCACGTGGGATCTTAGTTGCGGTGCCTGGACTCCGTAGCTGCGGCTCACAGGCTCCAGAGTGGGAGGACTCAGTAATTGCTCCACAGCAGGTGGGATCTTAGTCCCCTGACCAGAGATCAAACCCGCAACCCCTGCATTGCAAGTCTTGCACCTCCCAGGAAGACTTACCATAGCCTGACAAGAAGGGTATGTTTTCTGGACTATTCCCCACCTCTCCTTTCCCAAATGGGAGCTTTTGGTGGCACGGTCAGGGTGTTGATCTACAAGTGTATATATGTTGGGCATATGGGAGGTGATTAATTACGAATCGTAATATAGAGAACCATGTGTGACCTGGATTGAGAAGATGGCCATCAACCGGAAATCCAGGACTTAACAGAGCGGAGCTTCCATGACTGTTCCTCTGTGTCCAGTAGCGGGTTGTGATGTGAGGTTTCTCTGCCTTTGGGGAGGAGGTGAATGCAGTTTGGTTTGCACTCGGGAGAGCTGTAGTAGGATGCGTGTGTTGTTAGGTTATTGCAATTTTACACGGGTGTGTGGATCTGTGTGCCCAGTCACACCTATGCTCGCTGGGCAGCCCAGGGGAGGCTGTCATGGGCCTGTGCTTCTCTTCTCTGGAGCCCAATACTATGTTTATTCCAAGTGGTTCCTGTTCCAGCCACACCTGCCCTCGCTTCCTGTGCCAAGCCATAGCGGTAGGCATTTAACCTGGACCCCAGTCTGGCGATGAGTCAGAATAACACCTAAGCATGGTTTACAAAGACAGATAGTGGTCCAGGGTGCCATTCCCAACAGAAAAGGGAAACCAGCCATTACCTGCCCTGCTAGCCCTCCCACTCTGAAAGGGAAATCCCCTCTTTCCCCTGTTTCTTCTTGATTTTGCTCCTTGTTTCTAAATAATGTGCTTGTACTAATATTACTCGATTGGATTGCAGTTCTGGGTGTTGTCTGTGAACTTCCTGCTGTGGAAGACATTGCACTTTTCCTCTATGCCACCAACAGCGTTAAATCACAGTTGTTAGCTTAGCATTTTCATCTCAGCTGTATTAAATTTTTTTTTGGTGATGATGCCAGGGAGCAAACTCAGAATATATTAATGTTTTTAGCTGAACCATGTAGTTTACTATAATCAGATTTCCTTTCTTACACACTATTTCATTCTTCCTAAACTTACTGTTATTTTTCCCTCCTTTGCTGTTAATAATGCTTGCCCTAAATTACTCCAGCGCTGAGAAATCCCTATGGATATGGTGAAAAGCACATCAAATGACCTGTCTTTTTAATGTTTACCTTGGGGCTCAGCCCTTCTGTAGCTGAAGAATATCTTTATTCTGCTCCTTGCAGTTGAGCGATTGACCACATCTATAGAACTTTAGGTTGGAGGCAGTTTGTGACTGGAATTTTGTAGGCATTTTTCATTGTCTTCTATCTTTCCTTGTTGATTCTTGAGCCAGGTTGACCACTGAACTTTGTCATGTGCCCTGTTTTGCTCTCAAGAACTCCCCTTCAGCCTGAGTCGTCTAGAGTTCACACGGAAGGCCTTCCAGTACAGTCTCCCCTTGTCCAACACTGTTGTGTTGGATACTCAGCCGACCCTTCAGTCTGGAATTCATGCCTTCAGTTCTGGGCATTTTTCATTATATTAAAGTCTTGATAATTACCCCCTTGGTTTTTTTTTTTTTTTTCTTTTTTCTTTCCTTCTGATACATTCATTAGATGGAAAATGGGCTTTCTCATGTCCTTATTATCAGGTTGGTCAATAAGTTTGTTAGGGTTTTTCATAAACTATGAAAACCCAAATGAATTTTTATGCCAACTCAGTATTTTCTCTCCTCTCTTTCCTTTCTTTGCTTTTTGTTCATCTTGGGGACGTTTCTTCAAAACGTTCTCCTGAAGTTTCTTTTTTGCTGCTGTTTTTTAAACTCTCAAGTTTTCCGATTTCTTGAATGTTCCTGTGTCCTCGTGTTATAGATGCAAAGCAGTTTATCTTTCTGAGCACATTAATTATTGTTTCTTTGCTATTTTCTTCTGTTCTTTGCATTGTATCTTTTTACTGAATTCTTTTTTCTGTTTTTTTTTTGGGGGGGGGTATGTTTGGAGTCTCATTTTTCCCTTTGGTCAGATATCTAGTGATTCTTGGCTACCCATTAATATTTAAGAATGAAGCCCTAAAGAGACATCTGAAAGTTTTACATGCATGGGTGGGGCGTGTAGAGTTGTAGGTCTCATAAGAGATTATCAGACAGGGAAGGATCTATTCATTTTATCAGGGTCCCCACGTGCTGATGTCTGTAGGTCTTTTCTCTTTGGTTAGTCCCTTTCTGCTGAGGAGGGGCCCTGTGGTCTCCTGCCTGGTGAATAGAGGCTTAGCTATTAGTGTCGGGGAGCCTGATATTGGGGGGGGGCAGCGTGCTCTCACCCCCCCCGTGAACATGTGTATTTATCTTGTTTTCAGCCTCTCGACTTCTCCCTTCCTCCTCCTGCACCCGTTGCCTCATGTTGAGAACTCCTCTGGTCCCATTCCTCCACTGGCCCTCTTTCCCAAGAGGACAGAGCAGTGGTTGGTCGTGCAGGGTGATGGAGGGATGTGAGGTAGAGTGGGTCCTCACATAATCTTGGACCAGCCCCCCTGCTTTTGGTTCTGTCTTCGGGAGAACCTGGTACCACCGTCCCCCGGCCTTGAGAGGGGTCTAGCCCCATAGCCAGTGCCCTCTTCCCACCCCCATCCCTACTCACTCGTTTGTTTCAGCCTCTGCTCGCAATTCTTCATCACTTGCCCTTGTGCTTTCCGTCATCCAGCACCGTGTTGATACATCTGATTGGATGTCATTTCCCCCCTTATTATTTTGGATCACGGGTTCATGCCATTTCTCCCCCTAGAGATGGAGTCCTGGGGCAGGGCAGAGGTAGCTGTGGGTGTTTGATTGGCCGCGTTTAGCGGAACCAGCCCATTGCACACCTTGCACCCTCCCGTCTTCATTATAGTCCCTGCTGTAGGTAGAGGTACTCCCACACTGCAGATAAGGAACCAGGAGTCCCCCATCCCCACCCAGAGGCAAGGCCCCTTATCAGGGTCACCAGCTAATCAGTCACAGAACCAAGACTTGGACCCAGGTGTGTCTCTGAAGCTCACACGCTTCCGGCCACATCACACTTCTGATTCTCCAGGGCTGCCCAAGGATCCCTTCTTAGCACACTGCACAATATCCATCGGACCACATACCACAGGCAATCCCAAGGGACCATGTCGTTCAGCTCACGGGCCTTTTCCCCCCCTTCTTCCCTTTGTTTCCTGAAGCAATTATTTCTCTATTTCATTTAAAGACCTGGCCTCTGCAGCTGCTACGGACAGCTTAGCGTTGTCTCAAGGTTGAAGATGAGAACCAAGCTGTGAGCTTACGAGCCATCAAACTTGAAAGATGTATTGAGGTGAAATACCACTGCAAAGCCTCCCCACCAAACCTTTTCTTTTTTTTCCTTAAGTGCCTTTTTTCTTTCCAAAATGAAAAAAGAACCATTTGTACTATACATGCATAATAAAATCCCTCCAGCTCACACACATAAAAATCTTCGGTTCTGGCGCTGCTCAAGACAAGATTTTTTTGGTAACTGCCCACCCCACCCCAACATAGCAGACAGTATAGTCTCCCGAAGCCAAAATAATTGCGTGTCTTACAGCGATACTTCGAGTCAAAGATCAGCTTATGTGTGTGGGCTGAAACACGTGCCTTTCCTTCTCCCCTCCAGAGAAGAATCCTGTCAAATAACATTGTTTTTATACCGAATATTTAAGTTGCAAATGTGAGCCATGTGGGCAGGGGTTTGAAATCAAGACAACTAAACTGTGAGGTGCTTATGGAGTTCAACCGTTTGCAAGAAGCATAGACTGACTTCACGGGGAAGCATGCAAGAGGAGTTTTTCATCCCCTGTATGATCTCGCTTTATTTTTTTCCTTCTTCCTAGCCTTCCCAAGTCTGGTATTTCCCTTGGCATTCTCCAAGAGGTCCGTATAGTTATTGGCAAATGCGAAGTGCAGTGATGCGAGGCTTCCAGAAGTTTGTTGCAGCTTTTCGGCACTGAGCAAATCAGTCACTTTTGAAGGGAAAATGTGAAGGTATTGTTTGTGTTTAAAGTGTTTGTTTTTCTAAGCACAAGTGCCTTAGCAACTGTACGTGAAGACAGGTTTATTTGAGCAGAATTTGTAGTAAACAGGGTGTGTGGTTATGACCCGGCGATGGTACACCGAAGTGTCTCATTTGCGATTTGCAGGCGTGCTATAACCAGGCCGTGACCTTTCCAAGAGACAGTTTGCCACTCCATGTGTTTCCCAAAGGTGCTTCTTCCTTCAGAGGACCAGAGGTCTACCCATAGTGTCCTGATCTGCCCCATATAGGGTCAGGTGGGCACCCTATGGCCCACAGTGCTTTGGGCTGAGCCCTGGCCTCCTGGAGGCAGGCCTTTGAGAAACAGCCCATCCAATGTAGATCCAGGATGCAGTTGGACCTGGGAAGACCAAGGTTTCCCCGATTCCCCCCTTTGGATTATGACTTTATTTTTTCTTGGCCATACTGCATGGCCTGTGGGATCTCAGTTCCCTGACCAGGGATCAAACTGGCACCCCCTGCACTGGAAGCTCAGAGCCTTAACCACTGGACTGCCAGGCAAGTCCCCTGGATCATGACTTCAGTTTTTCCTGCTTCTCTTGTTTTAAGTCCAACCAGAGTCAAGTCTGGCCGCTCATCAACAGCCAAAGAGATGTTTCTTAAAACCAGATGTCACCTGAGGCACTCATTAAAAATGCAGATTCCCGAGTCCAGCCCCAGGCTTTAATGAAACTGGCTCTCTGGATCCTGAAGCCTGGAAATCGACCTTTCCCTCCCAGCTCCAATGACTTCCCTGCACGTCCGGCCCCAGTCCCTGCCCCCTTTCCCCCCCCCGCCACGCCCTTACCCCTTGCTTGTTGCTGCTGCTGCTAAGTCACTTCAGTCGTGTCTGACTCTGTGTGACCCCATAGACGGAAGCCCACCAGGCTCCCCCTTCCCTGGGATTCTCCAGGCAAGAACACTGGAGTGGGTTGCCATTTCCTTCTCCAATGTGTGAAAGTGAAAGTGAAGTTGCTCAGTCGTGTCCGACCCTTAGCCACCCCACGGACTGCAGCCTACCAAGCTGCTCCATCCATGGGATTTTCTAGGCAAGAGTACTGGAGTGGCTTGCCATTGCCTTCTCCTTGCTTAGGCCAATCATATTATCCAGGACCATATGTTTTCCTTGTTGATAAGGATCACATTGATGCTGTTATTAAAAATACAGATTCTTGGGCCACATCCCAGAACCACTGAATCAGGATTGCGGGGGTGGAGGGGAAGGGTTACTGAGAAGCAAGGAGCGTGGAACCTAGTATTCCAGAAAACTTCAGATCCTAAGGTTGCCTGCTGGAAACCATCAGAGGGAAGAAACCAAGCCCCATTCGTGCCTTTGAAAGACTTTGCATCTATTAATTCAAACATAAAACCAGTGCGGGGGAGCCCCTGGAGGTCCAGTGGTTAGGACTTGGCACTTTCACTGTCAAGGTCCAGGTTTAATCCCTGATTGGGGAACTAAGATTCTGCAAGCCACACAGCTTAGCAAAAAAAAAAAAGTGAATGACTGAGGATAACCCAGGTAACCAGGGTCTTTGGGGCCCTGACAAATCACATCAGAACTTCTCATAAGTTACTTTTACCTGTTTCATTTCTAACAACTTTTGAAGCTTTCTAATTCTGCTAAGTTGAAGTCAGAATATAAAATCAGTCCTTATTCTGCTGGTTAAAAAATTAGTGGTGGTGGTTTAGCCGCTAAGTCGTGTCCAACACTTGCGACCAACCCATGGATTGTAGCCCACCAAGCTCCTCGCTCCATGGTATTATTTCCCAGGCAAAAATACTGGTGTGGACAGTCATTTCCTACTCCAGGGGATCTTCCCAACCCAGGGATCAAACCTGGGTTTCCCGCATTGCAGGCCGATTTTTTACCTACTGAGTGAGCCACCAGTGAAGCCCTGATTAAAAAGTTAGAGGCAACTTTAAATTTATTTTATTTTCACTAATTATTTCAAAAAGTACATTTCATTTGCCTTGATTCATCAAAAGCAAGCGTTGGTTTTTATGCTTCTGAAGGAAAAAAAATGTTAACACCCATCATTTCTTGTATCATTTGAAGTTTTCGACTCCATCTATATGTAAACCATGAGCTTCTAAGATCCAAAAACCGTGTTCTGTTTGTCTATGTGGCCCCTGCGTGCAGATTGATGCCTTGTGTGTTAAATGACTGTTCTGTGGAGGAGAGAAATATATTTTATTTTACTCACTAAGTTGATTTTCTTTAACTAATACTATCACAGTTAAGCTTAACCTCTGTTTTTTTGGTGAGGCTTCTGACATGTGGTTGATTATTGGCTTATTAATTTGAAGATTTATGGGTGGGAAAATGCTGATTTTTCTTTTTCTTTTTAAATATAAAACTGAGAGAAAACATACAATTGTACATACCTGAAAAAGAGATGTCCAGATCCCCTATATCCTGCTGGGGAAATTTCATTGCATAAATGGGTTACTATTCGTTGATGGAAAAATTAAGTTAACTGGAATCCCCAATTCACCAATCGTGCCAGTTAACTGAGGTATTAGTGTCCTGGGTAAGCTCTTAGAGCTATTAAATTAAATGGTCATGACATGAAACCTCAGAAAAGTCTCATTGTGTCTAGAAAGATTGTGTACAGGTGTTGCTAGCCTGCTTTAGAATAAGAAAAGGCTTCAGTATTCTCAAAAATCATTTCCTCTCCTGAGGAAATGCACCATAGTAAAAAAAAAAAAAAGGCTTTACCAGTACGGTAATTGCTGGCTTTCTGCTTCAAAAGAAAAAAAATCCTTGAATATTATTCAAGTTACAGTTTCCACCAGGCTTTTCTGAATAGATGATAATACTTTGGTGTTTGATTAATAAATTCCAGAAAATGAACTGGAATCCCTACAGATAGAAGTTGTGGGAAACATCTAGTTGCTTAAGAACATTGTTTTTCATTTCAAAAGATGCTTACAGTTTAAGCTCAGGAAGTAAAAAGGGTATCTTCCATCTATTGGAAAAGCTCTACGTTCGAGTACTTTTCTCAAATTTATACTCTGACCCTATGAAATGAAAACCCTGAGAATTCTGTTTGAAACACGAAACGTTGACTGTTGATCAAAAGGAAACAGCCTCCTTCATTTAAGAAAAGACGTTTCTAAGTATCTACAGCTTCTTGTCAGAGTAAAACATATTATTTGATGGTGGACAGTTCAGAAGTTGCTACAGGCAGTCCTGAGGGCTCCACAAAATACATTCTCTCAAATGCTGATAGCCTGGAGTCATGTTCCATTTGCGGGGTCTGTCACTGTGAAACCCCTTTTTTCCTATACCTGTCTGATTTCCTGGACTGCCTTATCCTCCAGCATCCCTAGCGAGGTTCTACAACAAGCACCTAAGCTCTCTCACTTCCACCTTTGCTGGTGGGTGTCTTAGCCATCCATTAAGGTACATATGGTTCTTCGTTTGGTTAAAGGAAGACAGATTCATCCATGTAAAGCCACTGTCTCATTTCACATATTTGAATTTGCAGATTCAACTCTTGGCTCTAAGAAAGGCCTGTTTCCTCTCAGAATCCCTCTTTCAGTTGGGTAGGCTGCCACAGGTGAGCCAGGGAAGCTCAACTCTGCTTCTCTTGCCCAGAGAGGTTGACCAGAGGCGTGTGGAGTAGAGGAGACAGCCAGCTTTCCTCTGGCTGACCTTTCACCACTCTCTGAACCACAGCTCAGTTTAAGGATCAGGGTACGTGGGGGATCGTTCTAAGTTAAGAAAACAGACACCTGGAGACACTGTTTCATTAATGAAAGAGGATGGCTTCCAATTACGTGCCTTTCCGTTGAAACTTTCTTACCAGACTGTAAAACACTGTCATGTTTGGAGGAATACAAGGGGTGAATGCATGTAGCCTAGGATGTCAAAGAGGAGGGATTCTGGTAAGAAAATATCATCAGGGACCAACCAAAATATTATCACATGTAAAAGAACGTAAAGTGAGTATCTGGGAGTCTTGGGGGAGAGGAGAGGGGAGAAAATGGGGAGGTGGTATGGGGTTTAGCTTCTGAGAGGAGCATGGAGCATGGGCAGGAGACCCCAAGGGCCTCGCAGGGTGGGGGTCTCTATCAGCCGTCTGCTAGACCAGTGCCCGAGCCCTTTACCGCTCTGACGACTGCTCCAACAAACCATGCCTGCTTCACACTTGGGATCCTTAAAGTAGATTGTTGGCTGCCTCCAAACCCCCCACCAAAATAGGAAAATTTCCCCAATGGCTGGCTAGCCCAACAGACAAGTTTTATATAATCCCAGTGGAAGAAAAGCAAATACCGGGCTGTCAAAACTTGCTCGAAATAAAACCCAAAATGTCCAGAGTCAGGCTCATGATCTTCTCCAGCCCCGCTCTTCTTTCTCTATTTGCTGATTTGATGAGCAAGACCACCAAGCACTCAGTTTTCCCAGCCAAATCCTCAGGAGTCATCTCTGGCTTTTCCCTTGCAGTTGGCCCCGCGTCCAGTCCGATGCCCGTCCCTGTGGATCCCGCTTCCTGAGTGATTCTGGAAAAGCCTCACAGGTTTCCTCCAGGTGCCTGCCATCTTCTGGGTCCCTCCTGGCATCTCCTGCCCCTGCTCCCTGTCTCCCTTCCAACCCACCCTCCTCACAGAAGCCAGGGCATGCTTTGGGAAAGCATGAATTTGCTTTTAACAACCTTTCTCCTCTTTGCACCCATTTCTCTCTGCGGAAACCTGTCAGACACTGTCCGCTTGGTGGCAACACTCAAGGCCTTCTGTAACCTGCTCTCCTGCTAATCCCCTGCACACACACACGCACATGCGCACACACACACACACGTGCATACATACACACAAGCACATGTGTGCACGGGTGTGTGGATGCACATGCATGCATGCATACACACATGCGCACACACACAGCTCTGTGGCAGCAAAGGTCCAGTGGTTGGTGTTTGCGTCTCCACACCAGTTGTCTCAGACGTATTTCATTTTATTCATCTCTCTAGGCCCTGGTTGCCTTATCTGCAAAATATAGGGATCTCCCTGGCAGAGTCACAGTAATTTAGCAGATTCCTGAACCCCTGTTGCTGTTCTTATTATAGCCAACTTAAATATTTCTGCTGATTTGGAGAGAAGGGACCTGTGCCCAGTGTGGGATCTTCCCATCCAGGCATATGCGTCTGGCTCTCTTTCTTCTTCAGACTTATTCTTGAATGTCCCTTCAGTATTATGGCATTTTCAAGCTATCAGTCCTGCCCATTTTTATTAAGTTCTTTGTTCTCTGTTTATTAGCTTAGTTATGAGTCAGATTTTTTCATTGTGTTTTCTGATGGCTTGTGACCAGTTCATTAAGAAAGGGTTTGTAGCATTCTGTTTGTTAACCAGCTCTTTACTTCAGTTCATATAGGTTTTCTGTTGACTGTTCAGTTATTTACAGGTTTGATGTTCTCATTTTCTGCAGGCAGTAATTGTCTCCTTTAGTTCTCGAAGAGAAACCAAGAACTAGATGTGGTTAGGCTTTAAATTCACAGTTAAGAGGAGGGTTGACTTGAGCAGCAGAGGGCGACTGTTGACCCCTGGTGGTCCTGGAGCAGGAAGGCAGAGTTGTCCACAGTAGGTTCATCTTGAACCAGGCAACTGGCAGTGGAAGCAGAGAAGGTGGTTCGGAAGGTGTGTTGTCGGTATTCTTAGGACTTCCTGTACTTCTTACAGTCTTCAGTTCAGTCGCTCAGTCGTGTTCCGACTCTTTGCGACTCCATGGACTGCAGCACGCCAGGCTTCCCTGTCCATCACCAGCTCCCGGAGCTTACTCAAACTCCTGTCAGTACAGTTGGCGATGCCATCCAACCATACATCTGTACAGTCTTAATGTTACTGCAAAGTTTTGACCATGGCTGTTGACACTGGTGAAACCCAGGTTCATATCCAAGGCCCAACACAAAAGAGCTTTGAAACCTTAGGTAAATTGCTTCACTTCTCTGAGCTTCAGGTTCCGTCACTGAGATCATCATTGTCACAATCATACTGTCGGTTTGCAGATTTGTTATGGGGCTTTGAGATGATGTATGGAAGACGGTGAGCAGAGCGCCCAGCACGTGGTACACTCTCAGCTTCTCTCGTGACTGAATCCTAGCTTCTATGTCGCCAGGAGGAGGAGCTCCATCAAAGCAGCTCTGATCATAGCCCCTTGTTTGTCTGCTCCGCACTTACCCATGATTTGTGATTGTCATATTGTGTGGTAGTTGGGATCCGCCTCTTATCAGCATGGAGGTTCTTTGGGGTGAGGGGTCATGTCCATCTTGACTGTTGTAGTCCCAGCCTCTGACGTTGTACTCGGCACAGAGTAGGTTAGTGATGGATCAAGGATGCGTGGCTTCTCCTCTCTGCCCAGCTTAGACCCCATCCTGACCCATGTACATCCTGCCCTCAGTGACCTTCCCCAGCTCTCATCTCCAACCCTTCCTTCTCTCCTGGCTCCACCCTGTGCTCCAGAAAGCTCCATGACTTCTCACTGGAGACACATGGTTAGGGGCGTTCTACAGAGTGACAAGGACATTAACTGGAAAAGAGTTTGCTCTTCATTCACCTTCAGTCATGAAGACACTGGTCCTGATTATACCTGCAGACCCTAAGAATCTGGATTTGAAAAGGTGATGGATGTTAAAAGGTGACTCTGACAAAAACCAGTTTTTTTCATGTCTTAGTTATCTCACCGATCGCCTAAAAAGTCTGATTCCACAAGTGACAGAAAGCCTCCCCGCCATCTTGCTGATGACCCAAAATGTTGAAACTAGAAACGTATTCCTTCCGTCTGACTCTGTCGTTTAAAGTGCATATATCTGTAGCACAAGACACGTGGTAATTAAACCTTTGTTCTTTGGGAGATCTTTTGGGCTTCCCTGGTGGCTCAGATGGTAAAGTGTCTGCCTACAATGCGGGAGACCTGGGTTTGATCCCTGGGTCGGGAAGATCCCCTCGAGAAGGAAATGGCAACCCACTCCAGTACTCTTGCCTGGAAAATCCCATGGACAGAGGAGCCTGGTAGGCTACAGTCTATGGGGTCACAAAGAATCGATCACGACAGAGCGACTTCACTTTCTTTCATTCTTTCTTTCTTTCTTTGGTTGGAGACAAAACTAGAATCACTCAACATTATCACAGTGATAAGCTCAGGTGGATTTATCCTAAGGACCTGGTTACTGTTGTTAGGGAGCACAGCGGACCTGGGGAGCACAGCAGACCTGGGGAGCCTGCATTGCTCCCAATTCCCTGGTTTGGCTCCAGAACAAAGAACCTGTTTGCCCAACTCAGCCTCATGTGCTGGGCTGAGATGGACCAGGTGGGCTGGCTGATCTCTGTGTGCCCCTATCACCGTGGCTTGATGGGCAGCATCATGGGGTGTAAATGGCCACTGCCTTGGGCCACCCTCCACCAGAGCCTTGATCTAAACAGATCCCACTGGAAGGGGCCATTGAAACACCAGGAAACGTGTCTGGTAAATGCTTAAGAAGAAGAAAAGGCAGTGTTTATCATGCACTTACTGTGTTACAGATTCTGTTTCCAGGGCCCCGATACAGCACTCTTATCCTCAGTTTACCGGTGAGACCAAGACAGGTGAAATAGCTTGCCCATAGTCACACGGGCGGGAATGGGGTGGCCAGAATTAGAGCCACCCGAGCAGTGTGGCTCTAGAGCCTTCCCTGTCACTGACACCGTGGGTAAAGACAAGGGGATGGGGCGCATAAACAGGGAAGGGTGGGGAGGGCAGAGCAACCAGGGAGAGGGGCCGAGAGGAGGGAGATGGGGGCGTTGGTGGGTCCCAGTGTCGTGGGCCTGTCCTCAGGAGTGCCGGGGGAGGGGCTCAGTCCGGGGGGTCAGTGCTGAGGGAAGAGGCCCCTGCGATGCTGGTGGGTGAGAGTGGGCTGTAGTGAGGAGGACACCCCTGGGGTCCCGGTCAGCTGCTCAGCCCTTATATGCTGGAGTAAGAGGAGGCCTCATCATCAGAAGCTGAAGAAGTGAACCACTGACTATAGTTAAGTGATGAAGACTTGGGTGGTTCCTGACCCAGGGACCTTGAAAGTAAATTGTTGTGCATTAGAGGGACTTTGTTTAAACAATGAGGATCTTACCCATAAATTCGGTTGCTTTCCCTTTGGGCACTTACTGGTAGAAATGACGAACAGAAGTCAAGCTGGTGTCAGAACCCTTCTAGAACGTTGGTCAAGACCTTCACCACCACCCTGTCCAGCAAACGGGTGACATGTCTGAACAGGAACGCATGTCTGACCTATAACGAAACCCAGTTAGGCTGAAATGCAAAATGGGAGACTGGCGAAGTGACAGCCGTTGGCAAGTTGGACAATTTTAAAGAGAAAAGTTACTCGCCTGCCCGACTTTCTGGTACCAAAGTCTCACATGCAGTCACTCACAGGCATTTCCCCAGAAGCAAAGTGAGATCGTGATGGACATGTGGGCTGTGACTCACTCACTCTGATCTTCCATTTGATACCCAAATTCGGCCTGGACAGAAGAACAGCGTCTCATATCCAGAAAACTGCTCAAGGGGACCACTTGGAGCCGATGGCAGAGGCCACCCCAGGACCCACAGGCCTGGAGCCGCTGCCTTGAGGTCCAGGCCTGGTAACCCCTGCCAGCTCCAGGGCGAGGATGACCCGCCGAGGTTTCCAGAGTGAGATACGGGCTGAGCAGGGCCTCACCAGAGCAGAGGCCTCAGGCCAGTAATGCAACTAGCCAACAGCCTGTGCCAGCCTCCACATTTGTTTAAATAAAACTTGAAATCGTCAGCGAGCTCTTAAGCCAGAATCTATCTCTGTGAGGAAAAATCAGACTGTGTACACCTGCCTAGCGCCACTCAGCGTGACCTGGGAGGAGTTCCAGTCTCTCCCGCTACCCCACCACGAGCAGCGGCATCTGCAGAGAGACCTCTGGCTGTGTGTGGCCTGGCGTGGTCCTCGCTGGTGGGGAGAAGGGGCTCCCTGAGGGTGGCCACCAGAGTCAGCACCCAGTGCCCAGGCCGCCTTCGTCACACTGCCTGCCCGGGCCCGGCCCCACCCCCACATCAGGGCTTGCACACACACACCCCCACCACCACACTCACACATATTGGAGCCTGTAGAGGGGTTGCTGGTTAGCAGAGACTGGAGCTCAGGGGTGTGGGAAGGGGGACTGCTACCTCTCCGTTCCAAGATGACCTTTTTTAGACCCAGAAGGGGAAACTGGGCTCCAGTCGCCTTTATCCGAGGCACTCAGAGTGCTTCCCACGTATCTCGTTTATCCTCACGACACCCCTGAGAGGTACGTTTGTTTGAGATTTCTACACAGTTATGATTATGCCTATAGACTGGAGTTCCTGACTCCGCGTCATTCTAAACCCAGAGTCTCGTCTCATCTCACTTTTCCTAACACAGCTAAACCCTTCAGGGAATGAAACGTCTCAGGCCTTAGCCTAGCCAAAGGGTGATTTCCACCCCCCCCCGCCCCTTCCTTCTTTTTTCTGTTGTTGTTAAGTTTGATTTATTACTTTGCCTTCTAGCCAGGCTCGATGGATGGTCAGCATATTATAAATAATGTGGATTGAAAAGATTGTGCTGAAATGTTTATTGCATTCTTAGAAAGACAACAGGAGATGGCGTGGAGAGCGTGGCCGTGGGGAGGGAGGGGCGTGGGGGCGGGGGAGGCGAGTCTCGCCCCGAGGCCATGTCGGTGGGTCCAGAAGAGGCAGCACTCGGAAAGGAAGGCTCACATATTGCAGCCCCACGATCAAGAATGCGGGAGTGTTCCAGCGGGTGTAAAGAATATACTTCAAGAATGCCAGGACCATAAGGAGCTAATCATTTGCCGTCCCCCTCTTGGTTCCCCACCCACAGTGCTTGAAGGAGACGGCTGAAGGAGTGGCCGCCATGCTTTATGACCAGCTCCCCAGCATAGCATCCTGGCTTTGGGGCACCCTCTGGGATGGGGCGGCTCTGTGTGTGTGTGTGTGTGTGTGTATGAGCTGTGTGTGTGTGTGTGTCTGTGTGCGTGTGTGCACGCAAGTGCCTCCTTTGACTGACTGAGCACCCAGCGCTTTAGCATCGTCAATCTCTGTTCCTTGGGTCCACCACTAGAAACACACATGTTCTCCAGGATCAGCACCCCCACACCCGTACATAGCGTGGGAAATAAATGTCACATTGGCCCACTGGCAATCAGTGATCACCTGTGAAGCTGGAATCACACCAGGCTCTTCTTCCTCTCTTAGGGCCTTCCTTCTGGAAGGAAGAAGAAAGAAAGTGAAATCGCTCAGTCGTGTCCGACTCTTTGCGACCCCATGGACTGTAGCACACCAGGCTCCTCTGGCCTCCATTCTCTCCTGGAGTTTGCTCAAATTCATGTGTTTTGAGGCCTTGCTACTGTCCAGCCATCTCATCCTCTGCCGCCCCTGCCTCCTTTTCCCTTTGGTCTTTCTCATTCTTTCTCAGCATCGGGGTCTTTTCCAGTGAGTCAGCTCTTCGCATCAGGTAGCCAAAGGATTGGAGTTTCAGCTTCAGCACCAGTCCTTCCAATGAATAGTCAGGGTTGATTTCCTTTAGGATGGACTGATGTGATCTCCTTGCAGTCCAGGGTACTCTCAAGTGTCTTCTCCAGCACCACAATTTGAAAGCCTCCATTCTTCATCACTCAGCCTTCTTTATGGCCCAATTCTCACATCTGTACATGACTACCAGAAAAACCATAGCGCTGGTTTTTTGAGTTGTTCTCTGTTCTAAGCAGGGGTCGTCTTTGGGCCACTCTAGCTGTTGGTTTGGTCCTGCAGATCTCAGAACATAGCTCTCTCAGTCAAGAGGAAAGGAGGCCGAGGTGGTATTGATGCGGGGCTGGGGGCAGGTGGGACTGGCGTGTCAGATACAGGCTGCTTGCCTTCCTCACTCTGTGTGTCATCAGCCGGGACAGTAACTTTCTTCCTGGCTGAGGACCCCGAGCGTCATCTGTCTAGTACCCAGAGGAAGCCTTGGCTCTTCTTGTGCTGTTAACAGATGCCAGTTGATCTTGTGGTGTGGAGAACCACCCGCGAGCTTTGATCCTGACCTCTGTCTAACCCAGTGGTTCTCAAACGTAAGCACCAGAAGAATCACGGGCGGGGCTTCTTAACACCCAGCGTCCGGGAGGCCCCTCCACCCCCAGAGGCCTGGACTCAGTAGGCATGAGTGGGGCCCTTGAAACTACATTTCTAACCAGCTCTCGGGTGATGCTCCTAAGACCACACCGTGAGTAGCACTGCTCCAAACGTAAGCATAGCGTTGGTAGCATCAGGTAGTTTTCGGTAATAACCTTCTCAGGAATATCAGCAAATGGCAACTGAATAAAAATTCCAGGGAATGAAGGAAATGTGAACAGGAACTCTTCAATGTGATGCAAAGAGGGTCCCCTTGGCTGAAAATTCTGAGTCTGAATTGTGTGTTAGAAAGAAGCCCATGAGCATCTGGTAGAATCCTAGCATTTCACCAAAATGTAACTGTTCATTTACCTAAAAGATACACAGAGAATCTGTTCTCTCCTAGGATTTGATACCAGATCACTAACCACTAACGGGCAATGTATTGATTTTTAATTTGGCAACACCAACTTAACTTTACCTATACCCGCTTATAGTTTTTTAGAGCCAATATTTTATGATAACGTATTTTATTGATAGCTTATGCTCTTTCATATTGTTCATGGGGTTCTCAAGCAAGAATACTGAAGTGGTTGCCATTCCCTTCTCCAGTGGACCACATTTTGTCAGAACTCTCCACCATGACCCATCCATCTTGGGTGGCCCTATACAGCATGGCTCATAGTTTCATTGAGTTAGACAAGGCTGTGGTCCATGTGATCGGTTTGATTAGTTTGTGAGAGTTGGACTATAAAGAAAGCTGAGTGCCAAAGAATTAATGGTTTTGAACTGTGGTGTTGGAGGAGACTTGAGAGTCCCTTGGACTCCTTGGAGATCAAACCAGGCAATTGTAAAGGAAATCAATCCTGAGTATTCATTGGAAAGACTGAAGCTGAAGCTCCAATATTTTGGCCACGTGATGCAAAGAACAGACTCACTGGAAAAGACCTTGATGCTGGGAAAGATTGAACCGGAGGAGAAGGGGATGACAGAGGATGAGATGGTTAGATGGCATCACCAACCTGATGGACATGAGTTTGAGCAAGCTTCTGCAGTTGGTGATGGACAGGGAGGCCTGGTGTGCTGCCGTCCGTGGGGTCACAAAGTCAGACACGACCGAGCGACTGAACTGAATTGAGGCTCTTTCATGTGTTCACGCACTCATTTATTTCAACATGCATCGATCGCTTATTATGCGCCAAGTGCTGCTCTAGCAGCTAAAATATCCACACGAACTGCTACCAAGTTATAATGCATTTGAAATCCATGCTGTTGTTATTTAGTCAGTAAGTCCTGTCCCTCTCTTTCACAACCCCATGGGCTTTAGCCAGTCAGGCCCCTCTGTCCATGTGATTTCTCAGGCAGGAATATTGGAGTGGGTTGCCATTTCCTTCTCCAGGGGATCCTCCCAACAACCTGCGTCTCCTGCATTGGCAGGCAGATTGTTTACCCCTGAGCCACCAGGGGAGCCCGAAATCCATTCTACTGACTCTTAATATCTCAAACAGTATTTGAATCTAAACAATGAGGTGCTATTTAATCAATCAAAACAAAAATACATATGTGTCAAGCAGACATTAAGTGATATCTGTCCTGGTCACCTGTGGATAACATGTTGGAGACACAGACACGGAAACACAAGGTCTGTCTTCTCAAAGAATTTTCTGGCCTAGGGAGGTAAAGCCTGAACCCAGTCAGTCATTAATTTCCCCAAGTGTTAAGTCAATTTCTCTAACGCGCATGTTCGGTATGCAGAAGCCGCCCAGAAAAAGTGGTTCAGAGACTGCCTTGGGCACACAGGAGGAGGTGTCCCTGGGGGAGGGGATGTTGAGCTGAGGCCCCAAGCCATTGTTTGGGTGCCAGCTCTAGAAGCTGGCAGGGGGCTCAGAATCGGTGTGAACAGTCCCTGCCAAGGTGCCAAGGTGTTAGAGAGGGCGCATGTTGAGTGAGAGGCCGGGGTGAGAAAGCTGGATCATTTCTTTGGGACTGTGTCAGAATTCCACTTTTTGTATTTTGCTTTGAAATGATTTCTGAAATATCTGACAGACCACTTTTTCATGTAAGCCAACAAATATTTCAAAGCCAAACCTGACATCCTGAAATCGTCTCTTCGACTTTTTTTCGGGGGACTGGAGGAGGAGACGTTAATGACATCATTTTAATATTATGCTCAGACACCTGTATCATCTGCCCTCACAGCTCACATCTGAAAGGCAGACTCTCCATGTGTTTTGCACAGCGTGTCAGAGGCAAACACCCGTCATCAGCTTGAACAGGCTTGTAACGTGTGACCCCTGACACCCCATGGCCATCAGCGTGCCTCTCTGTGACTGCACTTCTGTGGTCTCTTTAAGCCCCTTACACACTGACCACCTTCAGAGGAAGGACGAGGATGAGGACTTCTTCCTGGGCTGCCTTATCCTTGAAAGTTCCTTGGTTCACGTGTTGTCGGCCAGCACTGCAGGCCGGTCCTTGGGTTGGGCTGGTTCCCCATCTTTGAACTCTGCTGTGTGAATCCCTGAGCCTCAGAGATGTCTGTTCATTTCTTCTTGCCAGTGGAATCCTTGCTCAACAGTTTTTAGGCTACCGTATTCTAGAACATCCGATTGGGGATCTCACCCGTTTGGTTTTTTTTTTTTTCTTTCAGTCAGCTCATTGGTGACATCATTGACCCTGAGCACCTGTCAGAGCCACATGGGGGCTTGGAAGGACCAGTGTCCATCCTGAGTGTCCACATAGGAACCCACGCTGTGCTGCTTTACTAGTTGGTGCTGCCGAAAGGGCGCCTCTTTTCTGTGAAGGTCAAGGTTAATGGATCCTCGCCGTTCGTAGCGGGATGTCTTTATGGGTGGTGAAGAGCATTAAAGAATGTCGTTCTGGAGGGGGCGTTGTTGCAGCAGTCCACATGACAGTAAGACGGGCACCTTCACTCCATAGTGTGAATGGTCCTGTGGGGAGACCACGCATGCGGTGTGTGCTCTGCAGCCTGACCTGTCCTGGGTGTTTCCTTTACTGAACTGCAAGCCTGCTGCTGCTTTGAGAAAGGAGCCCTTTTCCATGACCCAGTGCAGAGCAGCTTCTAAATCTTTGTGGTCCTCACCCAACCCATCTTGATGGTGCCCGAGGGCTCACAACTCTTCGCGCTGCTCACGGGAAGCCAGCCCCTCACCAGGGTGCTGGAAGGTTGTCAGTCCACCCTTGCAGCCAAGCATCTCACTGCAGCAATGTCATTAAATTCGTGTCTGAAAGCAGAAAGAGGAGGCCATCGGGGCCCTCCGGGTAGAAGACTGCATGTCCTTTCTGATGGAGCAAATATGAATTGCATTTATTCATGTACTGTTAATTTATGATGCATTAAGAAGCATATTTTAATTTTTGTGCATACAGGCTGTTGGAGAATTTTGCATGAGCATAAATTTCAGAATCTCTTTTCCTGGTAGAGTCTTTGAGGAGTGACAGAGAAGATTTTCGAGAACAGTGTGGCAGTCGTATCTGGGTTGCACTGAGTGGCCATGCCTGAGGGCAGGTGGCTGGCCACATACCCCTGGGAGAACCCTTTGTCCTGGGTGTTGGTGTTGTGCAGCTGGAGGGGGCTAGGCAGCATTGGAGGCTTAAGGGGGTCACAGATGGGGGATGGATCAAAGTGTCTCCTGGCCAAACATTGAGGACCCTGAGTGCCGTGTTCGTAGCCACACCGGTTTATAGGAGGTGACAACGGCAGCCAGTGTCACTCAAGAACGTGCCATGGGCCAGGTCATGTGCTCAGTGCCATGCCTTTTACCTCGTGGTGTGTCCATGACAACCGTGGGAGCTCAAGGTTAGAATTCTCCCAACTTGAGGCTCAGAGGATTGGTTCCTTCCCTGAGTGACAGAGTTGTGATTTGAATGCGAGCCATCTGGCATCTCCACCCACAGTGCAGCTCTGGCTCTTCCGCTCTGCGGCCTCCCACGGAGGGAAAGCGTGTGTCCATGCCCATCCCCCATCCCTCTGCTGCACGGTTGGGAAGTGCCACGTCCGGTGCTGGGAGGTGGTGGGACAGAGAGCTTGCGATCACTTAATGGCTATGGCTCGAAAGCCAGTGTGACCTCCAGCTCACAGTAGGGCTCATCGAGCTGCCTTGGTGATGGGGACGGACTGCACAGACAAGCTGAGGGACATCGTTCTGGTTCTCTGGTAAGAGACTCGGCTCTTCAAGTGAAGGGACTTCTCCTGGCTGCTCGCCCCAGCCCTCGTTTTTCTTTTCTCCCACTGCTCTTAGCGATCATCCTTCTTCCGTCCTCTCCACTGTGGCTCTTGGTTATATATAGTCCCTGTCACCTTGGAGGTGACAGAGGAAAACAGAGAATAGGTGGGGGGCCAGTATGATTTCCAAGATGACAGAGTGACCCAAAGCACAAGGAACATGCTAACCAGCCCCACGTCAGCTGAAACGCATTTATCCAAATTCACCCAAATTTTGGGTGGTACCTTGTGTCTGCTCTGTCATCTGACTCCTACCTCCAACACCCCCACCCCGCCACCCCTGCCCCTGCCTCCTCTCGACTAAAGCCCCCAGCTGGTGGCCAGCATTCTGTAAAGTGAGAGGCCCCTGGTCAAGGCAACAGTCCTCAGTTTAAGAAGCACAGTTTTCACCAGGGCATGGAACTGCAAACCCAGCCACCCGAGGACACACGGCCTGGACCACGCATCCCCGCAGGCCAAGCGGCCCCGGAGTGTGCGGGCCAGGGTCCCCGTGCACTGGCCAGGGCTGGCCCCCACTGGCAAGTCCTTCCTCTCTGGCCCACCTTTTCTGCACTCCATAATAAGTCCCCCTTCTGTTTCCACTTGTCATTACATCACCCTTCATTCCAGCAAACTCTCGTCATGTGTTATTTCTAAGCTTACATATTATTAGCATTCAAGGATGGCAGTTCTCTGATGCCGTGTAGGAAGGCACCCTAATCTCACCCGCAGTGTGTTTCCAGGTCCTGCTGTGGGGCGACCGGGTTCTGGAAAGAATTAGTGCCCCCTCCTCTCCACATGCCCCTGGAACTTGAGTAAGAGGAGAGCATGCTTCAGACCAACCCCCGCCCACAACCTGCACACTAGGACGACACAGGCTGTGTTCCTCTTTATTATTCCCCTTCTGGCACACAGTTTGGCTTCCCTGGTGGCCCAGCAGTAAAGAATCTGCCTGCCAATTCAGGAGACGTGAGTTCAGTCCCTGGATCAAGAAGATCCCCTGGAGAAGGGAATGGCAACCCACTCTAACGTCCTTGCCTGGGAAATCACATGGACAGAGGAGCCTGGCTGGCTACGGTCTATGGGATCACAAAGAGTCAGACATGTCTGAGGAACCACAAAAGCACATGGTTTACTTATTTTGGGTTTTGTCTGTTTTAACCTGCTGCACCCCCCCAACACACACACACACACACACACAAATAGCAACTCAGTGGGGCCAGTGATTTGTCTGTTTGGCGTATTGCTGATATAACCAGTGCCTAGAATGGTGCCTGGTGCCCTGGACGTGTTCTGTCGATGTTTGTGAAATAAATCAGAAGCCGAGAGAGAGAACCCAGAGGGTATCAGCACTGTTTCTGCTTTCCCAACCACACTGGCAGTGGGGACCGTCTGTTTCGTTTGTGGATTAAACACTGATCAAGCGACTCCGTGTGGATGTGTGTAAAGAATCTACATGCCCAACAGTGCTAATGGTGGTACTGGTGGCTCTTATTAGGACCGTGGTGACAGGAACAGTGGGACTTGCTGAATCCAGGTGCCCCACGGGCATACATGGTGCTTCCTGGGGAGGAGGGGACCCCAATGGGGAGGCTCTGAATGCCTAGTTCATGCCATCCAGGGTTCCTTGTTAGCACTGTTATAGAGGGGGTTCTGTTGCCCTGATCTTCACTCCAAATACCTCTTGCCTGAGAATTGGAGGGCAGCTTTTCTTCCCTTTGATGCTTCAGGACATCTCTGGCAAATCAGAAAATACTTTAAAATAATAGGAGGGGTGTGTGTGTGTGTGTGTGTGTGTGTTAGTCGCTCAGTGGTGTCTGACTCTTTGTGATCTCATGGTCTGTAATTATAGGATATATGAATGTAAAAAAGAGTTTCTTAATGGCAACAGCTATTTCAAGTGGGACCTTGGTCCATTCAGACTAATGTGCGAGGTGCAGCCCAAGGCTGTAGGTGCCTAGGAGCTATGCCTTCGCACTGTGCTTTCGGCGCTCAGCCAGTAAAGCAGAATTGTCCTCATGTGACTCTCATATTTTCCCAAATAATTCGAGACAGATTATTGTTTCTGCTGATGGTGTCTTTACTGAAGAATCTTAGTTACCAGTAAGAGGAAATGACTCCGGCTCCTTTAGGTTAAAGAACAAGTAATTTATTTGAATGACGTCTGGTCACCTGTGAGACTCTCTAAGCGTCAGTGGGGCCAGACAAGTCTCAGGAAGAGTTGGAAGACAGCCGGCCTACGTGTGTGGAGCACCCTTCTGGAGTGTCCCCTGGACTGTGGCTGAGCCCCACCTCTGTCCATCCAAACTCACAAAGTTCCTGGAGAAGCAAGCCTCATTGTCTTCATATGGGCTTTACTACTGGACCTGCCAGCTGTGACTGTAGGGACAGGGTCATGCTGAACAGACGTGGCCACTGCCTCCTCCCCTGCCAGAGATGTGTTCTTTCGAGGTTTGGGACTCTGAGGCTCAGTGCAGCTCTACCACCCAGTAGCCTTTTGCAACTTGGTCAAATGATTTGCTTTAAACAAAACAGAACAGACGGGTAAGCGTCTGGTGTGTTGACAAAGCATGCCGCAGATGGCCAGTCCTTCCTGCCTGTCTCTACCTGAGCCAGAACTTTGGCCTGAACGCCTTCCTGTCACCTTGCTCATCGTCCCTAATTAACCCCAGGTGATGTTTCCTGGCCCACAGGGCCCAAATGAAGGGGTGAGTAACGGTGAATCCACAGCCTGGCCAGAGCCATCCAGAAATCGTCTGACACTTCGTCAAGAGGGAACTGTCAGAACAAGATATCCATAACCAAACTCCTGACGGTTGTGCTTGGAGACACTTGAATTTCTGCCAGACTCCAGCCAGAGTTCCATTCCCAGGGGTGACGTGCAGCACGGTGAGGGGATATTGCTCAGCAAATATTGACGCGCCAGGGAATTGGCATTCAATTACTGACTTGACAACTCATCATAAGCTGCCTTGGACAGCTGATATGAAGGATTACCTAGTCACAATTGGATCCTGTTGTTGAATTGCGTGATCGCCAGGCTGAACTTATTTCAGGGAAGGGAAATGAAGGACACTTTAAGAACACAGATGGAGACTAGCAACCAGTCAGCACTCTCTGTGCAGGAAGCAGCACTAATGGCTGGATTTTCGCATGCTTCCCCCAAGGAATGGTGTCTTCTGTGGGATGTTTTGTTTCTGTTTTGGGGAGGTGGGGATGGGTTTGATTTTCCGCCTGTCCCATGAGGCCTGTAAAAACACGACCTGTATCTTCACTCCATCGCACCTGGCCCACAGTAGGCACTCGCTACATTGTGTGGAGTGTGGTTCTGGTGTGGGTCAGTCTAACACCCTGGGGCATATCTTACCCAGGGCAGTGCCCTCGGTCAGGGCACTTGACCAATACGTCTGGCCCCTCCATCGGAACTTCATCTGCCCTGAGCCAGTGCAATGAGCTCTCAGGTCCTCACGTCGGGGCTCTGTGGGCTGAGGGTCAGCTTGCCAGCTGGCGGCTGTGACAGGGCCACCTGACGTCCAGCAAGGCCCTGGTTCCTGGAGCGCAGACTGTGGGAGCCTGCCTTTCGCTCGGCCTCAGTCCAGCTCCTCTGCCCCGTCTCGCGCAGTCTTAATTCCTTTTAATTTCCTGTTTCTAGGCAAGTCCTTGTTTCCTCGCCTCCCACCCCCAACTCTTCCCAGGTCACCCTCCCTGCTTCCTGCTGAGAACCATGCTGTCTCTGGCCCCCAGATGTCCCCCCACACCTCCCTCCCCTCCCCCAGTCTGCAGAGTCGCTTCCTGGTGAGTTTTTCTGTTTACACAGAGGAGGACTTCCTGTCCACATTGAAACAGGGTGCCCGCTGGGGCATGGGTGAGTGCTTCCCATGGGGTGGACCTTCAGAGCACAGGAGAGAGTAGCCAGCATCACCTCAGCACAGATCCAGCCCAGCCACACTCAGGGACACCGGGCTCATCCCTCCAGAGACTCACTCCGCAGAAGACCCGAGAGCCTCAACCTCAGGGAGCTGACATCTTCCAGAATGGAGTCAGTACCAGCATGTGCCAGCCCACAGCTCCCCAAGGGGGTGGGGCTGGGAATGTCATGTGACCCTCCCACAGCCTGGGGACACATGTGTCACCTCTGTCAGCCCCGGGGACCAGAGGTGTGGGGCAGCCGGCTCACACAGGCCAGCACGGGGCCGGGCTGGGGTCTGCAGGTCCTCCCCGTGCTCTGCGCCAGGAGCCTAAGCTGTGACCTTGTCTGAGGTCAGACACTTATCCGGTCAGTGTGACATGAAGCCAAGGGAACATTAAGATACACGTGATTCCAGTTTTCTTTATTTTCAGTCAGAACCAAAGCATAGGCACATTCCAAACCCGTTCTTTGCCTTCTGATGTGTTTCTTGGTGTTTCTCGAGGGGCTGCACCGTCCCTTCTGGGTCCCAAGCCCCAACTTTTCACTCCTTCACCCCCTGGACGTCCATGGTCCCCTAGGCCACCCCCTTCCCACCTGACGCTCCATCCCAGCCAGTCCTGTGACTGCTCCCGCCCTCCTGGGCTCTCAGAAGGGCCACACAAGGCAGATCGCCCCTGAGCCCCCCACTTTCTCACCCAGAAATGGGGGAAAGTTACTGCTCTGTCAGCTCGTTGCCCGAAGGTGAGAATACGACTGGGATGTGAGCACTGGAGAGCTTTCAGAGCGCGTGTGCCCCATGGCGGAACGGGAGCCTGACGTTTGGACTTCTTGTCTCGCTGTCATCTTCATGGTCATGGTCATCACCGTCGCGAGTGGCCCCCCGAGGCCCGCTCTGCCCATCCTCCCTTGCAGTCGGACGCGTCCCCGATGCCGGACACACCTGCCCGGTGCCCTTTACGTTTGCTTTCACCGTCTCCCTCTGCCGCCTGCAGCTCCGTCCTCAGCACACCCCTGCCCTGCCCTTCCCCAAAGGCCTTTCCCATTTCGCTTTTCCATGGCATCTCTCACCTCGTGTCCACTCGGCTGGGCTCCGCCTGCTTTCTGAACTCAGCCAGCGCCTCGCCCGGCACAGCTGCCCTTCCTGCAGCTAACAACCAACACGGATGCTGCCAGATATTCCGCTCTGAGCATCCAACCTTTCCTGGATGCCCGTCATCACCGCTGGGCCTCGGCTAGGATTGGGCTGTTGCTCAGCTAAATGCCACCCAGGTGTTCCCCTGTTTTTGCTCCTCTTCCTTCTCTGGAGTGAGTGACGTTTGATTTCTGTCGTTAAGCCGAGAGGCTGGCTCGCTCATCTGCTGCACACAAGGCACCGTTCTTGAGCCGTGGGTCACACAAGGAGTCGAGATTACTGTCATCATAGCTGCCATTTATGGAGTGCCAGTTACGATCTCGAGGTTTTATATACTTCCTTTTATTGAATCCTTACAGCAAGCCTATGAAGTCGATACTTTTAGGCTTGTTCTGCAGATGGTGGACCCGAACTCAGTGTCAAGGAACTTTCCCAGCATTTCATAGCTGGTAAGTGGGCATACTGGAAGTCAGGTCTCCCTGGCTCCCCAAACCAGTGCCCCTTCTGCCCACGGTCCCTGCTTTTGGAGAGTCTGTGACCTGGGGAAAGAAGTGTTAACAAGCAAGATAAGAATTGAAAGATGGAGGCCAGGCGGTGGAGAGCAGTGGTCTGGCTCTGAGTGCATCTCTGACTTCAGGGAGGTGGGGGCCTCTGTGGGTGGAGAGGTCTTCATGGAGAAGTGGAATCTGGGCTGGGGTGAGAAAGGGCTGGGGGTGCACACAGAGGGGCAGGAGGGTGAGGAGATGGGATGGGAGGTCTGGTGAGGAGATGCAGGGAGCCCATGAGAGCCTTGGAGGAAGGTCTCCCCAACAGAGAAAGGGAAGTGCCAGGACAGAACAAAACCAAACTCAGCACCTCAGAAGTGACTTCTGCACAGTATTCTGATGAAAGCACAGTTTGGGTAGAATTCAGATGGGGGACTGAGGTGTGAAACAGATTCAGGAGCAGGCAGGCCAGTCTCCCACTGTGTCCGGGCAGACCCAGGCCCCGACAGTGGTTTCTCCCAGCCCAGCCGAGCTGCCAGGTGGGCCAGAGGAAGGCGGCTCACACCCTGTGGCCAATGAGGAAGGCAGACGCAGCTCCTGAGTGGGCAGGTCTGGGCCAAGGGGTGAGCTCGAGGGGAACTGCCACGCTTCAGCCCCTCAGCCTGAAAATCAGAATGTCAATACGTTCACCGTCTCTGTACTGTGTCTACTCTTTTCATAGCTTATTTGCCTAGTAACAGGATTAAAGGGGATATTTACATGAACTTTTGAAAACAAATATCCAGTTTTGTCTTTCCTCCTGCTTATTCCCCACCCCCAACTCAGGAGGCTGCTGCTGCTGCAAAAAAAAGAAAAGCCTATTTGATCAGAATAGGCTGGTTAATACAGAACCCACTGGTTAATACATAAGCAAATGTCACCTATTGGGGGAGGGGACAACTAGAGGAGTCCTCCATAAATGTCCTCTGTGAATCTTCAGCGGCTGTGTGAGGGCTGTTTGAGGCCTGATCCTTCCCACGAGAAGAACAAAGCAAATCGGGTAAGATTCATTTTGGTTCCAACCAACTAACCACAGCCGGCAGCCAGTATGGCTTTCCTTGTGTTGAGCAAGAACCAGATAAAAAGACTTCCAGATAAAATTGGCCTTTGTAGCCCCCCCCCACCTCCTGCACGTCTCCCCTCCATTCCCCCATCCTCTCCCCTCCAATTGCTCCCTGCCTCCATGCCGACCACTTGAGTTTTCTTGCAGTTTCCTAAGAGGCCTGCATGTGTGCTCAGTCGCTCAGTCATATCTGATTCTTTCGCAACCCCATGGACTGTAAGCCCACCAGGCTCCTCTGTCCATGGGATTTCCCAGGCAAGAATACTGGAGTGGGTTGCCACTTCCTCCTCCAGGGAATCGTCCCCACCCAGGGATCGAGCCCGCATTGGCAGGTGGATTCTTGACCACTGAGCCACCCGGGAAGCCCTTCCTAAGGAAAGAGCTGACCAGCCCAGGGGCCTGCTCCCGCTCTCTCAAGAAGAGCCAGACTCCACACCCCGACTGTCCTCATCCTCCTCATCAATAAGCACTTGGAGCTGTTGCCCTCGCTCCACTGTGACAGAGGTGTTGGCCTCACAGCCGCCATAGTTCGCTGGTTTCCAGTGTTTCGCTGGAAAAAAACCATGGCCCCTGAATCGCTATGAACAATCTCCAGCAAACACAGCACTGTTCCTGAGAGACCGTGTTTCATATCCTTTCCCCGTCTGCAGAGGACTTTTTCTCACATCTTTTTGGTAATTGCCATGAGCTGGACTTGTAAATATTAGATGTGGTTGAGTAATACTCATCTGGTGAACTGACCAGAGGAAACGGACGTTTTTTTTCCATTCTTGGAATTCTGGCACCCCAGGCCTGCCCCCCAAAAAGAGGCACTTGGGGATTGGAAGGGAAAGTCTGCCTCTCCCGGTGCCAGCAGGCCCCGCGCGGGGCAGAGTGACGTGTGGGCAAAGGCTCCCGGCGCCCGCAGCCTCGCCAGGTGTTCCTGTGCTGGGCTCAGGGGCAAAGAGCGTTCATTGTTTCGGAAATTGGCAGGTTCCCAGAAGTTCCACTGTCTTTCCTCGGTCTGAAATGTCAAACATTTCCTCAGCGGGGTGGGGGATGGATGACGGGACCCCCTGAGGTTCGAGCCCTGCTCTGAGGCAAGAGAAGGGAGTTCTGTCTCTCACATGTGGCTGAATGCTGTTCCCATCCTTCCCGTGGCCAGCAGCCAGCGGCGGCTCAGCCTCCCTCGTCCTCTGAACTGGATCCTCCTTCCTACATCTGAAGTGTTGGGGACTCCCCCCTGCCTTTGTCTTTAAGAAATAGCAACCTCTCTAATGTCCTGCGTGGTGATGGTGGTGGCAGAGGCGAGTCTTCTAATGATGCCTTTTGGTGATACTTCCTGACATTTCTGTAGTTGAAACATGTCTGGGATTTGCTTCCAAAAAATACACCAGGGGAGGGTATGGGTGAGAGATGCACCGGGGGAGGGTATAGGTGAAACCAGGTGGGCCTCAGATTGACCCTTGTTAAAGCCGAGTGATGAGTTCATCACAGTTCCATGGACTCTTCTGTCTGTTCTTATGTTTGTTTCCATTTTCCCACTATAAAAAATTATAAGAAGGAAGAAAGGGGGGAAAAAGAAGAAACTCTTTATCTCGGTTTTTCAGCCCAAAGACATCTGGACCTCTCTGATGAACCCTGTGCTGTATCTAGGATCAGGATCCCCCGGACAGGCCCCCCTGGTGCAGGAAAAGGGTAAGAGCATGGCCGAGGGGTCCCTGCCCTCTGGATTCCAATCCCAGCTCTTCCTCTCACCAGCTTTGGGGACTTGGGTGACAGAGTAAGCCTCCCAGAACCTCAGCCTCCTCATAGAAAACAGAGATGAGAATTACCTATTGTTGAGACTAGAGCGAGGCCACCTAGCCCATGTGAATAATCCATGCATGCCATGGCCTAGTTCTCCCTGGCTTTCCAGAGACCCTCAATTTCTCTTTCTGAAACATCCTTCAGAGGAGAGACACCATTCAAGGAAGGTGCCAGAGTTGTGTCCACATTCCAGAAAAACCCAAGTCCTTAAAGAGAAAGCATTGCAGTGATGAGGTTTGTAAACATCTACTCTTTGACCCCAAAGAATCCACGAGGCTGCAGTTGACTTATCATTGTCACTCGCCACCTTAGAATGACTTCCTCCTTCGACCCTGGGTGCACCCCAGTTTACTTAAGCCTGCTGGAAGCCTCTAATCTGGAGGAGCCCTGTTTTGCTCTGAAAGGGTTGGACATGTCAGCATCTTATTTGTCGTTGCTTTCCAAGTCCCCCTTTTCATCTTTGGATTAGAACCCAGTGTATCACCTCTTACTGAGTTGCCATCTATGATGTCAGCCGGTGAAGCCCGTTTTCTTTCTTCCCGGGTCTTGGGGAACCTTGTCGCACCTATCCTGTGGCACCATCTGTAGAACCCGGTTTCTGTGAGAGAGTAAGTGGCAGCTGACAGAGGAATTGCTGTGTTGGTGATGGTTCCGACAGCTCCCGCCCTCTGCTCCCGTTGCGCTGTGAACCGTCTCCAAGGCCCCAGGGACAGGCTGTCCTCCACCTGCCTGGTGTGGCTGCAGGGTTTGCAATTGGGGTCGAGCATCTTTGGGAGTCTGTCTCTTGGCCTCCTTGACACATCTTCCCAGCTCCTCTGTCCCTGTTTGTCCCTTCGGTGTCCTTCTCATTGGCTCTTCTTGTTCCTTCCAGATACTCAATGCATTTGTTCATTAAAAAAAAATATTTAGTTGTTCTTCAGTTGCTCAGTCATGTCCAACTCTTTGTAACCCCATGGACTGCAGCATTCCAGGCTTCTCTGTCCTTCACCATCTCTCAGAGTTTGCTCAAACTCATGTCTGTTGAGTTGATGATGCCACCCAACTGTTTCATCCTTTGTCACCTCCTTCTTCTCCTGCCCTCAATTTTTCCCAGCATCAGAGTCTTTTCCAATGAGTTGGCTCTTCGCATCAGGTGGCCAAAGTTTTGGAGCTTCAGTTTCAGCATCAGTCCTTCCAATGAATATTTGGGGTTGATTTCCTTTAGGATGGATTGATTTGATCCAAGGGACTCTCAAGAGGCTTCTGCAGCACCACAGTGCGAAAGCATCAATTCTTCAGCGCTCAGCCTTCTTTATGGTCCAACTCTCACATCCATACATGACTACTGGAAAACCATAGCTTTGACTAGACAGACCTTTGTCAGCAAAGTGATGTCTCTGCTTTTTAATATGCTGTCTAGGTTTGTCATAGCTTGTCTTCCCAGAAGCAAGTGACTTTTAGTTTCATGGAAATATTTATTTTATTTATTTGTCTGTGCTGGGTCTTCATTGTGGCACGCAGGTTCTTTAGTTGTGGCATGTGGGATCTAGTTGCCTCACCTGGGATTGAACCCAGGCCACCTGCATTGGGAGCTCAGAGTCCTAGCCACCGGACCACCAGGGAGGTCCCCATTTATTCATTTATAGAAAGAAGAACATCTCGTGTCTCTTTCGTGTGCCAGGCCCTGCTCCAGGCACTGGGGATGTGGTGGTGAACCCACTGGGCAAAGGCCCTGCCACGGATGCTCCCATGGTGATGGCGGAGGCAAAGAGTAACTAACTGAGGACCTAAATCATAGTTTAAGAAGGTTCCCTGCAGAGACAGCAGACAAGGTCCACTGCAGGTCATGAAGTAGTTCCTCAAGGCCCAGAAACTGATGCTGAGTTTTGGAAGACGAGCAGGGATTCACTAGGCCAGGGGTGCCGGGAGAGAGTGCCCTCAGGACAGCAGGGGTGCAGGCTGGGAGGCAGGGCTCAGGGCCTGTGGGAGGACCCGGAGGCCAGAGTGGCCTGAGGACAGGTACAGGGTGTGGCTTCAGGGGTCCCGGGGCAGATGGCCCAGGGCCTTCAAACACCATGAAGTGTGTGGATTTTAAGCCATTAGACAGTTTTGAGCCAGGAAGCAGCCTGATCCGATTTCCATTCCAGTTCGCTCAAGGGGAAAGGATCAGGTAAAGAGAGCAGCAGGTCAGTTCCCGCAGTGACCCAAGCAGGAGATGCTGGTGACTACGGATGCCCGAGGCCGCTCCCCTTGGACTGCAGGCTTCACGCGTGGAAACTCAAACCAGATGTGTGCTTTCTCCTTCCCAGCCTGTTATTGTTCTTGACTCCTTGGTTCTCATCACTTGTTCTGCTTTTCCCATAATCACCCTGATTTAAAAATTCGGGGCCATTTGTGAGCCTCTCCTCTGGGCCATCGCAGCCTTGGTCCAGACCGGAGCCACAGGGGCAGGCTCTCAGGCCCACGTGGCCTCCCGGCTCCAATCCTGGATGAGTGTTGGTGGCGTGGCTTCTTCCTCAGCTGCCACTCAGCCCATTTTCTCCTCTTCCCTCAAAAAATGCAGGCCTCCCCCTCATCTTCAGGACGAGCCCGGGCTTGGGAGGGCCAGAGATTGCCCTGCCGCCTCCCATCGATCTGTCTGCTTCCTCCATTTCCATTATTTTTTAAGGAAAGATATTGCACAGTATAAACCTTTTCCCCAGCCAAGAAGTAGTGGGATTCCTGCCCAGGTGGAGGCTTTGGTCAACCTGAAGATGTTTCTGGAGGGAGAAATGAATGAAAAAAGGTGTTCTGGTTCTGGCAAGATGAACTGAGATAATAGTCACACATATGTATATACGTACACACACCCACCCACCCTTGCTACAAGCATCTTGAAATGCTAGATGAACTATTACACCGCCCCCTCGAGTGTTAACGGATGGCTGCATTTATTAATACAAGGAAGAAGGGAAATCCACTGATGAAAGAAGCGGAGAGAGAACCAGAGCCCAGCCCCTGAGGTCATCGTCGGCCACAGTGACACAGAGCAGGGTCCACAGATACCGTAAAAGGCCAGACAGTAAACATGCTAGGCTTTGCAGACCCCAGACAGTGTGTCACATCTCCTATTTCTTTTCTGACAACCCTTTCAATACATGAAAACCACTCTTAGCTCATGGGTTGTACAAAAACAGGCCACAAGCCAGATATGGCCCATGGGCCACAGTTTGCAGACCCCTGACGTAGAGGCTTGGGTTTTATGAAGACAGGAGAAAAAATAATCATAGGTCCTCAAGAGGAGGTGCTCTCCTCTTGGTTCGGTTCATTGGAGAAAGAAGGCATGTTAGAAAACATGCACCCACTGTCCCAGGGAGGTGACAGGGAAGCTTGCTGTGAACTTTCTACTCCTTCCTCAGTATTTAAAACCATGAGCATGCTGGGCCTACTTGGGTTGTGTTTAAAATTTACCCAGCCTGAATTACATTGAACCCTGGGCACCTGTGCATAGAATTCAGGGAGTCCATGAACTCGGATGAGAAATCTACATTCTTATCTTCACAAACCTCTGATTGAGCTTTAGCATTTCTTTTCTTCAATTAAGAAAGTAGGCAGCAAACCACAGCAGGACTAATCGTGCTTGCAATTTTGTCACTCCCAGAAATCACAGTTGTTTTCACACCAAAATATAGTACATGTATCCTTGTCAGAGGAACCTGGTGGGCTATAGTCCATGGAGTCTCATGAGTCGGACACAACTTAGCAACTAAAACCACCACCACCATCGTTGTCTCAGAATTTTTAAGAAGTGTACTTCGATAAGCTTGTTTCAGTAAAATTGGAAATCTTAAAATCACTTCTAAATAATCATTGGGCCAAAGAAGACATTGTTGAAAAATTTTTAATATTTAGAATTTAGAGGGAATTCCCTGGTGGTTCAGTGGTTAGACTCCGTGTTTCCACTGCAGGGGACACGGGTTTGCTCTCTGCCTGGAGAACTAAGATCCCACATGCCACACAGGGCAGCAAATAAATAAATAATAGAATTTAGAAACTAGCAACAATGAAATTATTTTATATCAAAACCTGTAGGTTTAGAGTGGTACTGTTTAGAGGAAAGTGGAAGATGAATTAACTTTCAAGTAAAGAAGTTGAAGAAAAAAAAACGACAAACTAAATCCAGAGAAAGTCTGAATTGTAGGATTAATAAAAGTAAATGGAGAAATAAGTGAGAAGTGATCAGCAAAGTCAAACTTGTTCTTGGAAAAGGTTCATAAAAAGGCTCATTTGTGGCAAGGTTGGTGGGGGGAGTGTACAACCAGGTGATGTGAGAAATGAAAAAGGACTGAGACAGGTGTAGTGCTCAGATGATGGGAGAATCTAATGAATAGCCTTATGCCAGTAATTTTGGATACTCAGGAAAAAATGGGCAATTTCCCCCCAAAATATAATTTAACAGCACCAATTCAGGAAGAAAGCAGAATTCCCCACATGGGGAGCTGAGCAAGTGTGGCATGAGTGTTGAAAACACATTGAGCAGCTAATCAGTCATTCATCAGTTCAACAGTTGTGTATGGAAATAAATGGCAGTAAATAAAATAATCAGAACTCCACACAGTATGTCCATTTTGCCCAATGGGACTTGCTACAATGCTGGAGATGTCTGTCCCGTATTGTCTTTGTCCAGTAGAGTAGCCATTGGCCACATGTGGCTCTTTAGCTTCTGAAGCCAGATGTGGCCAGTGGTTCTCTAGCCAATAAGATCAAGAACATGTTAGTGGCTTCCTAGGACAGAATATGTTACTGAACCCTCGGAACCCTGACCTTTGCCAAAACAGCTCCTCAGCCTGCGGTGGGCAGCCCTGGTGGGCCAAATGGCCACACGACCCCCGACTCCCCAACAGTTTGTAGAGCATTTTCTCTCTTTCGTCTCTCCTCCTCACTCGGAGCTTTCTCAGTGCTTGCTCTGTCACAGCCGTGCCATATCTCTGGCGTGCCACCACCATGCTGGCCTCCAGGGTGAAGGAAGCACCTATTATCCACCGGAGAAGTCAGCATAGAAGGTGGTGAGGGCATCGGGTAAATGGGCTGAGTCCTCCTGGCCCCTCACGCTTCATCTGCATTGACGGAATGGGCAGTGGTAGGTCCAGATGTGTGAACCGAGGGAGGCGGGGTGGCCTCGGCTGGACGCAGGGAGCAAACTGGCCGGGAGTACATTGTGGTCCCCAGCCAAAAAGTTGAAGTAAAACTAGAGAATATTAATATTTTAAAAAAACGTAAAGTAAAGGTCCCTCTCTCAGAATTCTTTCCAGATTGAAGACATAAGTTTCTTCAGCCCAAGAAGAAAAAGCCAAGCCGTGTGGATGGGGAGAAAATGGATTTTAGAATCATTATTTCTTTGTGAACTCTAAAGCCCTTTGCTTGATCACACCCTCATTAATGAGGACACAAAACATGGCCAAGTTGCACACAGAAGCCAGAGCAAGAGGGGCTGAATGGGGAGGCCCTACCAGGTCAGGGGCATGGGCACTTTGCTGGCACAACTCTTCAGGTGGCGAGATGGCAGCCCTTTGGGGTCCCTGGAGCCCCTCCCTCCTACCTGAAGCCAGAGGCTGCTGACACCCCTGGCACACACTGGGCCTCCCTGGAGAACTGCCCCGCTGTCTCAGAAGATACTTCACGGGAGAGGCAATGCTCTGCTGGTGGAAAGCATTACAGGGGGTCTTGTACGCTTCTGTTTTTCAGGGATGATAATGGTGATTTTACTGCTGCTTGTGGCCATCGTGGTAGTTGCAGTCTGGCCGACCAACTAACGGCCATCAAGGGACCACCAACCAGGACACCTGCCAGTGATGGAGTAAAGCCGAGCATCCTCTTGGTACCCGAAAGCCGCTCAATAAATTCCCCCAAAGTTCTGACCTCACCGTGCGTTGCTTCAGCAAAAACAAACCGGGTGGTGCCTCTGCTGAGGTATCGAGCAGGATGGCTCTTTGGGGTTCTGCCTTGGTCATTGGGGTGCTAGCCCAAGGTCCCTCAGCGGTCACTTCCCTTTGGCCACCAGTGGATTCTGGCCACCCCTTCAGTGTCCCGGGTCACATGTGGGATGATGCTGAATTCTTGGCAGTTTGTAACCTGGAGTGTCTGGTCTGCTCTGGGTAGTCACACGCCCACGTGGGAGACCAGCGAGCAGCCAAGGCCACAGGTGTCTTGGAGGGAGGAAGGAGCTGGATGCAGGCAAGGCTCTGTGTAACTGCCCCCCTTCCCCCCAAGCTTGCCACCCCTAGCGGTGAAGTATCTCTGGACTCTACTTTGGGAACTACCTTTGGACCTAGAAGCACATGCTTTTTCCCTCCCTTGATGTAGTAAACCACTTTTCCAAAGCTGATGCATCTCTGTCTGCAGCGGAATCAAGTCTGGTGAACCAGGCGGGGAGATGGGAATGATCAGGTGGGAAGGCGACACGTGGGGTTCAAAGAAAGTGTGGTTCTGCGGTCAGAACAGGGCCTTTCTCCGGCTTCTACGCTGGCCCTGACCTGATGCAAAGAGTCGACTCATTGCAAAAGACCCTGATGCTGGGAAAGACTGAGAGCAGGAGAAGAAGCGGGTGACAGAGGATGAGATGTTTGGATGGCATCACTGGCTCAACGGACATGGGTTTGAGAAAACTCAGGGAGACAGTGAAGGACAGAGAAGCCTGGCGTGCTGCAGTCCTGGGGGTTGCGAAGAGTTGGACACGACTTAGCAACTGAACAACAGCAAACCAGCTGTGACACCCTTGCGTGTGTATGAGTGTGCACTGCACGCATTGCACACATGTATGCGTGTGTGATGATGAGGGCAGACACATGGGCTAGACCTTGAGTGGGGTGCCAGGCCCCCAAGGGCAGCGGTGGATCGGGTGGAAAGGGGTGGAGGGCCAAGCTTCATGCCCTCCTCCTTGGCCGTCAGAAGGCAGGCTGGGCTGCCAGGCCTTGCTTTGCCATCCATGGCTCAAGGAGAAAGAATTGGGGTTGGTGATAGAAAAATTAGGGTGGTTTCCAAGCACAAAATTTCACTGGAAGAGGCCAGATCGGGTGTGTGGGAGGGTGTGGGAGGGGAGTTTTGAGGTGAGGGGGTCTCCTGGGGATTCCCTAGATACTACAAGACAGGCATGGGAGGCTGTGTGCCCCTGGCACAGCGTTGTTTTCTGGGAGCCTGAGACCTGAGATGGCAGTGAGCAGGGAAAACTTTGGTCCAGACCCCGGGCCTCCGTCAGAGGAGCCCTGGCTCCGTGCTCGGTCTCTTGTAAGTCACTGCAAAGGGTGGGTGACTTTCTTTTTGACAACTGTCCCCTCAAGGGGCTGGGTCACTTCCAGGCCACCTGGGCAGTCCCACTTCCACCTGCTGTGTGTGTGATGGTGACACACAGCGCTCTCCTGGGAGGTGGTCTAGCCCGGGCCTGGCCTGCCCAGGTTGTACCTGGACTCGGCTTTTTGTTAGCCAGGATGGTGTAGCAGTCACAACCCCCCCAAATCCCAACGACCTAGATCCGTCCCAGTGTCAGGGCCTCCCCACTGCTGCTTGTCCATGCAGGTCAGCTGGGGGCCCAGACCCAGGCCCAGGGGACAGCCCCACGGCTCTGGCAGAAGAAAGGGGACTCTGGACACCCTCGCTGCAGCCGTGGAATGCTCTGCCGGGGGGGAAGCCGTCAGCTCTGCTCACAGCTAGGTCACTGGCCTGTCACCTGCCCTACTCAGTGAGGGGACCTTGAAGTGCCCAGAAGACTGAGAGCCTGAACTGGGCAGTGATGGCCCCAGTGACTAGCACAACATTCGTCAGCTGTGTGACCAAGGGCCAGGTACCCTGTCTAGGCCTGCGTTTCCTCCTCTAGGAAATAGAGAGAAGACGGTCTCCTGCCTCTAGAGCTGCCGTGAGGACCAGGTGAGTCAGCCCGTGTTGGCACAGAGAGCCCAGAGTGGCTCAGCATAGTCTACACGGCTGGGCCAGGGCTCCGTGTCCAGGGCTCAGGCATCCTCTCCACCCCAACGCCGACTGTCATGAGGATGTGAGAGTGAGCTGGGGCACAGTAACTGCTCTCCCGTCTGACTGCACCCTGGTGCCCACTAACCTCCTGGGCGGCCAGCCCGTGCAGACCTGGCGAGGCCCTGGAAGCCGTGTTCAGACCAAGGACTGGAGGGTGGGGAGCAGGGCAGCCATGAGCGGGAGCCCCACTGTAGGCATCAGGACATGGAGGCGCGCTTGTGTCAAGGCCAAGGCACCAGAAGAGGGGCCAGGCTGGACAGTGTGGGGCGGGGAGCAGTTTGGACCTTAAGGCGCCCTGGAGGCATTTTCCCTGTGGGCGGGGGGCGGGGCGGTTGCCAATGGAGGCCCCAGTGGAAGAGCAAGAATCCACCCATCTTGTACTAAACCCCAAATCTGTATAAACAGCGTCTCCTTGGAGTCCACTTCAGGGCTCATGGGAGGTGGCATTGAAGGCCTGTTTGACTTTCTCACCTCCTCTTGACTTGCTCAGCATGGAGCCCCGGCAACTCGTAAGGCATCTTTGAGCCAGAGCCCCGGCAGCCTGGCTCAGCCACATGGGGAAGGCCTTTCTGAGCCAAACATGGAGCCCCGGTGCTCACACAGCAGCCTCTGTCCTCCCGGCTGAGCGTGTTCAAGGCCCGGCCCCGTACTACTGTCATGGGACCAGTGGCTTCACTTCTCTGGACCCAGGGACAGGGTGGGCAGAAGAAGCTAGTTGGTTGAGACCATGGGATCTGTCATCCAGGCCTGGAGCAGTGCTGGGCAGGGAGGCTCCCCCGTACCCTGGCTTCCTCAGGGTGGGCTTCTCACGGTAGACACCCATCCCACTCTGAACTGAAGGGCGGCCCGAAATTGGCAAGGCATCTCGAGTGGCTGGGCGGAGCCACTTAGGCTCTGCTGCATCAGGACACATGGTGCAGTCACGTGGCATTTTCCAGTTGGGTTTGGCCAGACCTGGTTTGCCCTCTCCACGGCCCCCACCAAGGCCCCACAGAAGCATCAGGACCGGGGTCCCAGGGTGGCTTAAGGGCTCTGGATAGGTGGCATGGACAGCTACAACTGAAAGCATAGAAAGAGTGGTGAGACCCCATCACCTTGGGCGCATTTTCAATGAAAGTAACTTTATTAAAACAACAGCCTGAGTATTGTTGAACTGATTATTTACTAATCATAAGCATTTAAATTCTCTTGTTATTCAGTCGCTCAGTTGTGTCCGATTCTTTGTGACCCCATGGACTGTAGTCCGCCAGGCTCCTTTGTCCATAGAATTCTCCAGGCAAGGTGTACCATGTAAAGGAATCCGGGTCCCTGGTTACAACTGGTACTTTTGTTCTGTTGAAGCCTCATGATTATCAACAACTGTAACTAAAGCTTAGTTTTCAGCAGCCCCAGGACACCTGCTCCTGGCAAAGCCCTGGACTCTGCTTCCATGGGACTAATGCAGGACTCCAGATCATCCTTCTGCTTTGAGAAGTGTTGGGTTCTCGCCTGACCTCTGAGAACTGCCGGCTGGCCTGTGGCTGGTACTCCCTGCCTCTTGGCATAGACTAGTTCAAGGTCATCTTTTACCCAGCTGGGTTTTCTAACCTAGCCCTGCTGAAGGTAGGTGTGGTTTTTTCCCCCCTCCTTTTTTTTTTGAAAAGTGGGCCAAGGCGCCTCTTTCCTTTCATGGCTTCTTATGGCCTCAGAGTTCCTCCCAACTGCAGTAACAGAAGGCATCTTCATCTTTGCAGACCAGACTTGCTGGCCTGTCAAGTCTCCACTTTTTTTTTTTTCCCCCAAACACTGACAGATTTAACTGTGTGTGTGGGGGGGGGGGCGGGTTCCCACCTGTGATCCCACCCGTTTAAATAAAAAAGTGCATAGAAAAGAAGGGATTTAGAAACTTTTGTACAATATCTACATCCTGGGCCCCCAGGGCAAGAAAGGGGAGCTTGCTGGGTGGGCTGGAGGCAGGGCCCTTGCCACCTGCACACCCACATCCACCCTGACACGAGGGTGGGGGTGAGATGCTCTGGTCGAGTCTCCACTTTGATACAGTATTTGGGTGGATTAATTCATTGCTGTATTTCTCACATGGGCTGTCTTTTCACACCTAAGTTTTCTTGGTGTATTTCTTACACATCTTTATTTAGTGTTAACATGGACAGAGCTGTGTTCAACAGAATCTGAAACCCAGGTGTGTCTCCACCATGAGTGGGCGGCCCCCGTCCACAGTGCTGTCTCAGGCCCTGGCAGGTGGAGGCATGCGGGAGGCCTTTAGAAATGTGGGAGCCTCCTCGGCCAGACCCTGGGGAGCTCTCACCCAGCAGGGTCTGGGCTTTGGACTGAACTCTGCTGGCCCCCAAGTCCCTCATGGGAATCTGTTTCCTTGTGCCTCAGCATTTCAGTCTCTAAAAGGGACTTTTCCAAGCACCTTGGGTCAGTGCTCCACAGGGAGCCAGCTGATTTCCTGCACTGAGTTTGGCAGATGTCTTAAATCTGGCAAATGGTCCAGCTGGGTCTGCACTGGTTTTGAGGGGAGCCCAAAGCCGCAGAAAAGCCTTGCTTTCCCCTTGGCCTGTCCGGCCACTTGAGACCTGTATCCTGGGTCTGCCCCGGGGTGTCAGTGCTGCCCTTAGGACGGGGCTTACGCCGGGGACCACCCCTGCCCTGGCTTTGACCCCTGGTTCTGAGAGCACGGCTCCCGCGCCTACAGCCCTTGAGGAGGCAGGACGGGCCTTACTCCTTCCTGCGTGTATGCTAAGTTGCTTCAGACCCCATGGACTGCAGCCCTCCAGGCTCCTCTGTCCATGGGCTTCTCCAGTCAAGAGTACTGGAGTGGGTTCCCATGCCCTCCTCCAGGGGATAGTCCCAACCCAGGGATTGAACCTGTGTCTCATATGCCCCCTGCATTGGCAGGAGGGTCTTTACCACCTGCGCACTCTGGGAAGCCCTTAGTCCTTCATGAGCAGCAGCTCATGGCCTCCCAGCCTGATCACGCAGGGGGAAGGGCCTTCCGTGCCATATAGGAGAAGGATGAATCTGTGTCGTTGAGACTTGTCTTCGAAACAGCTGGGTGCAGAAATTATAGCTTCCTGGTGACGATCGGTTCCACTTTGCATGGTAACACAACATGTTCCTAATGACTGAATTGTTTATTTAATAGAGAAATCACAACCATTTGGAAGTTTAAATATAGCCTCCCAGAAACCCAGTGAGCTCAGCTCCTGGTGGCGCTGGCCCCGGCCCCGGCCCCATCCCTGCACCTCACGAAGCATTAGCGACATGACGGCTTGAGAACATTCTCCAGTGTCACTGACCCCGCTGTCTTTGCCGGTGAGTCTCCCCTCTACTTGAATAGAGGAAACTGGTTACATGAAGGGCAATAACTCTACTTGCAGGTTCTGAGTCAGATGGGGAAGAGCAGAGGTAGGCTCTGGCTTTCCCCCGGGGCCCCCAGTCTCCAGGATCTAATGCCTAAGGTGGAGCTGATGTAATAATAAAGGGCACAATAGATGCAATGCACTTGAATCACCCTGAAACCATCCACCGTCTCCCCGGTCCGTAGAGAAACTGTCTTCCCCGACACCGGTCCCTGGTGCCAAAAAGTTTGGGCACCGTTGCTCTAGAGCATCACGGGGCCTTGGTCTCAGGTTTGTCTTGCTGGGAGCTCTTAGACCAGAAGCCATATTCCTTAAATGGCCTTAAGACTCGCCAGCCTCTCACCCAGCAGGCTGACCACCCCTAGCTCAGGCCACCAATAAAGACTGGGAGACAGAGAACAGTGTACAAGAGTTTATTTAATTGATATCTGAATTTAGTTCTATCATATGGGGCCCACGTTACAAGTTCCATCTGGGTCCATTACAACTCTAACCAAAAAAAAAGAAAAAAAAAATCCACAACTTTTTCCATGTCATTAAATATATTCATATATAATAACCATAATATATTAGTATGCATTGGAAAGGAACACTGACCCAAACAATATGTCATGGTCACAACTAAACATTTACAATTCTGAGTGAACAGAACTCCGGAACGCAGAGGGGAGTGGGGAGGTGCACAGGGGAGGGGGAGCCACGTCCAATGACACAGGGAGCAGGACTGGCTTGATTCTGACAGGGGCGAGGCCCTACAAGTACACACTTTGATACCCTTAGGGTACGACTTGGCTATGGCCATGAACCGTGGCCCAGTAACCCCATCCATGGGTCTAGTTCATCCACTCTCCAGTCTTCCTTTGAGCAGTGAGACCCAAACATTTTTCAGTTGCCTAAAGGGACCATCTCCTGACCCCGAGGGGTCTCTCCTTGATTTCAGTCTCCAGCCTGGGGTTAACCCAAGACAGGCTGTACCCATTTCCTGTGGTTACTCTGGGGGCAGAGTGCTAGGTGAGTACCAGAGGCCTTGGGGCAGCTCCCAGCACCCCCAGCTTGGACTGCGGGTGACCCGCCCACTTTACCACCAGGATCTGCCTCTCACCCTGCTTTGCTCAGGACAGAAGCCAAGCTGCAGGTGAGTCCAGGGGGCAGCCCCCTCATCGTTCTTCCTTCCCTCCACCCCAATCCTTAGCATTACTATGTGTCAGAAAAGCAGGCACCCCGCTGTCAGGGGCTCCAGACCCCCCAGCAGGTAAGAAAAAGGACAACTTGGAAATCTCTTTTAAAAAAAAACAAAACTAATCTGGTATGTTTTTCTTCAAACACCTACATATCACAACTCTGGTTAATACACTCTTCAAAATCTAGTTCCATTTTACATCCTTTCCTAACTGTACAAACCGGAACCTCAATTCCTATTTCCATTTCCACCCGAGGGGATAGGCGAGGGAAGAATAGGGGTGCTTTCCCAAGGGGGAGGGCCCTCCCGAATTGGTGGCTGGATTCAGAGGAGCAGTGGGCTGGGTTCTGGCTGGGTGGGGAAGGCCACCTGCCAGGACTGACCCCCCCCCCCCCCCGGCTGACTGGTGGCCCTGACATTCCCCAGAGGCCAGGCTGCTCTGCTCTCGGGGTGCTGAGCCAGAGGGCGAGACTGGCTGAATTTAAAGCAAGATGCATTGCTGCCTGGCGGGCTGCTGACCGCAGAGACCACCAATGCAAGTCCCCCTCTTGACGGGGGCTGAGACTTGGGCCTGGAGTGGGAGCTGGCAGGGCTGCCATGCCCTCCTGGGCAAAACAGAGAAGCCAGGCTGGTGTGAACAGAAACAGGACGACTACCCACACAGGACAGAGCCTCTCATGGACTGTGAGCCAACAAAACAAACCCGAACCACACTGGGGCGGTGGCGGAGGGCCAACTGCGTGGAGAGGGCCCTACACTTCCAGCCTTGGGCATGGAGTCAGGCAGCACAGTTACCCCTCCCCAGGCCTATTCTGTCGTTCCCCTGCCCCTTCTCTGGAACCCCTCCAGGCAGCCAGACATCCTTTCTGCCTACACCTTAGGACCAGCCACGGCCTGCCTGCCTGGAACCTGGAGCGAGTGTACACCAGCCTCACGCACCACCCTGGCTGTCACCTCTCAAGATGTGACTATGCCCATCCCGGCTCCCAGTTCCTGACGTCTGTTCTCCAGGCCAGATGCCATCACCAGGGCCAGGATCTCAGGGGTGACTCACCCAGAAGCACCCCCCACAGCCTGCGAGGGAACCAAGGAGGGGTTACAGTGCCCGGTGAGGACCCGTCTCACGGGGCTGTCATGAAGATACTGTGAGGTGACGGGGGTAAAGTGCCTGGCACAGAGCAGGTGCTCGGTAAGTGGTGGTGGTGGCGATGCAAGAGGAAGCAGAGGAAAGCCAGACCAGGAGGGCCCGAGCTTCATACTTGGTGTGACCCTTCTGAGCAGCCAAACTCCAGCAGGGAAGTTGAAACCAATTTCCTGACTGAGAGAGGAGCCAGGCCTCGAATTCAGAGTGCCGGCTGGCGGGGGTGGGGGACCCTGGGCACAGGTCCTGTGTGAGGCCATCAGACCTGGACATTTAGGGATGCCTTCCGGTATCTCTCGGAAGCTTTGGAAAGGGAGCCTAACCCCACAAGGGGGCCCAGGAGGCATCCACAGAGGGGGGCACCAGACAGGAGGGGGCGAGGTGCCACCCAGGCCGTACCAGGATGGTGGCGGGAAGCCTCCTCTGTCCACTCCTTGGGGAGCCAGGAGTGAGGGCCCAGCAGGAAGTGGTCACAGCTTCCCTGGTAACTGGGACCCTAATGGTTCCAGCCCTGCCAGCCCGTGACTCGGACGCTCCCATGCCTCCCTGAGCCAGCGGAGCGGATCCCCACTCCAGCCAGCCCACTCCCACCCCCCCACCCCCGCCAGGCCCAACTGCCTTAGCAGCCTGCCTTCCAGGCCCTTCCCAGCTGTTGACACTGCTGAGGGGCCTTGTGGGAGCTGATGTCATTACACAAACAGTGTCGCTGCCGTAAGCCCAGCCAGTGCCCCCTCCCCCTCCCCTGGAAAATGTCATAAAGGGGCTGCTTCCAACTTTCCAGAAAGGAAACTCTCTGGGAGGTTTTGCGTTGGCAATGCCTCCTCCATCAGGCAGCTCCGGCGTGAGCAGTGACCGACCACCCGGCGTGGACTTCTCAGGGGTGTCCCTGGTCCAGAAGCCTGGCGACACCCGGCCAGGGCAGGACCAGGAGGGGCTTCACAGCTCTGGCCGCACAGACTGTAACCCCTCCCCACCCCCCACCACCAGGAGGATGGCGGGGGCATGGGGAGACCACAGACGGCACGCGGAAGGCTGGCTGGACAGGCCACTTCCGCCTCCCCCAGGTGTCCCCAGGTCGCTGCAGCCGGGAGCCCGAGCGGTCACAGCCAGGGTTCCTGTGGCAATCCCCCAAGAAGGGTCAGGGGAACCAGACGGGGTTTTCTGCTTGGGGCTGCGGGCCCGGGGGTTCACAGTTCTCCTCCTCACCTGCCCTTCTCTACCCATCGCTGCGGCCCACCTGCGCCGGCCCCGGCCGCCCTCCCGCCGCGGGGGACGCGTCTCTGCTCTGGAGGGAGCCCGTGAGGTAGCTAAGTCTCGGCCCTCAATTCTCCGGGGCCTGGCCGCCCAGGGGGCTGGGGGCGGGGCCGCCGAGGCCCCGGCTCCGCCCCCCCGCCCCCCGCGCGCCACGTGCACCCGCGTGGCCGGCCCGCGCCCAGCCCGCCGCTGCCTCCGCGCTAGGCCTTCTTGCACTTGCCCTTCTTCTCGCGCTGCTGGAACTTGCGCAGCCGCCGCGCCCACGTGTCCCGCCACTGGATCACCAGGCTGCTCTTGTCCGCCACGATGCCGCTCTGGTCGGGCGAGTCCTCGGCGTTGCCCAGCAGCAGGTACTTCTTGAGGGGCTTGATTTTCGGGCACTTGCAGGCGATGTCCCGTGAGCGGATCCACAGGTTCTGGTCACCGCGGCGGATGCGGCTGGTGCCCTGCTTGTACACGGAGATGATGTTCACCGTGAACTTCCACCAGTCCCCCGCCTTGTCCGCCTTCAGGATGTGGATCTGGACGGCTGCAAGGAAGCACAGGCAGGGCGTGGGCCTCGGCTGCCGCCTGGGCCCCCCTGACCCCTGCCGCCAAGAGGGCCAGGGATGGGGTAGCCTGTTTGATGGAGAAGGAATAGGAGATCCAGTGCTGGGAAGTGACTGCAGTGGGAGCCCCACTGGGGGAATGGGTGTGTGGAGGCAAAGCTGATCCTAGAACCCTGCCTGCTGATACATCAGCCAAGGTCACTGCTCCGAGAAGTCTTATTTCCTGCCTCTGTTGAGGGTGCCACCCAGCCCTGTCTTTGGGGACAGTCCCCCTTAGAGTCCAGGAAGACACTGGAGGAACTGACCACAGCCCCTGAATTCTGGGCAGAATCCAGCTGTTCAGGCAGGTGCCCTCCATGAGCACAGTGCTGGCCACTGGGGGTGGACCAACGCAGGCAGTACCTCCTGGGCGTTTCCAGAGACCCCATCACCTAACATCAAGCCTCATGACACCCCCAGACACACAACCTTGCTCTTGATCTCTTCTCAGACTGGGGTCTCAGTGCCCAGGGGCCATGCACCCTGAACAGCCCTCCAAGGTAGCTACAGCACCTCTTCTGGAGTCCAGGGTCCTTGTACTATCCCCTCCCATCCCTGCCAGGCCTCTGTGTCCTCTGGACCCTCCCCAAGCTCCCAGGCCATTCCCCTCCCTTTCAGTTCTCCCTTTCAGTTTCCCCGAGTATGGGGGCTCTCTAGCTGGGGAGATCAATCCTGGGTGTTCACTGAAAGGACTGATGCTAAAGCTGAAACTCCAATACTTTGGCCACCTCATGCGACGAGTTGACTCACTGGAAAAAGAGTCTGATGCTAGGAGGGATTGGGGGTGGGAGGCGACGGGGACTACAGAGAATGAGATGGCTGGATGGCATCACTGACTCGATGGACATGAGTTTGAGTGAACTCCGGGAGTTGGTGATGGACAGGGAGGCCTGGCATGCTGTGATTCATGGGGTCGCAAAGAGTTGGACACGACTGAGCGACTGAACTAACTAACTAACTAGCTGGGGCAGGCATCAGAATCCCCTGGACGGTTTGTCACACACACATCACTGGCCTCACCCCAATTTCCAATTCACCAGGTATGGAGTGGGGCCCAGGAAGGCACACTTCTGACAAACTCCCAGATGGTGCTGATCCAGGGAACACACTTTGGGAATCAATGCCCTAGTGAATGTTAATAGATGCTATTTCTGCAGAATATAAGGTATGTTATAAGAGAAAAACATTTTTAAAGTCGGGGCGGGGGTGGATTTTGTTCAAACCACTAGGTGAAATAGTGGGTTACAGTCAAAAAGTTTTCTTACTGCGGGACTTTTCAGAGCCTTTAATCTACAAATTGTGTGTGCCTGCACAGCTGTGGGTTTCCCAAACAAGTGACAGCAGGGCGCTTTGGGTGGTTATCTCAAATCACCAGAGCCCCACAGGTCCTAGCTGAGGAACATTCTGGGTGCAAGGGACACATACCATTCCAGGGGCTAAGTGCAGACGTCTACGCTGTACTAACGTCCAGCCAAAGGAAACTTGCACTCCTCCTCCATCCCCACGGTCAGAACCCGGCACCTTCCCCTCCACCGCTGGTCAGGCTGAAGGTTCCCCTAGCAGCTGTGTAGACCTGAGCCCTCCTGAGAAAGAGGCTTATCTCTACAGGTGAAGACACCGAGACAAGGTGGGCTCAGTGGCTCCAGGAGCCACGCGGACATGTACCCAAGGGAAGGCCAAGCAGTCTCACCTACCCTCTTAGCTCTGGGCGCTGGGCCCACTCACCCATGCTAGCCAGCCTCTCTCAAGGTCTCAGGGAGCTACTCCCAGGGCCCTGCCCACACTTGGTCCAGTACGACGGGAAGGGGCATGGATGGCCGGGCCCTCCGTCGAATCCCACCCTTCTGGGGCGAAGCAAGTGGTGGATTTTCCCATATTTTCATTTCAGCTGTTCCTGGGCATCCTGAACTTTGCACTCCAGTCTGAGGGCTCCAAAGAATGGCTGCCATGGCAACCGTTTCCATGTTTTCATCACCAAGGGACTCAACACTCAGTGTGAACTCGGAGGAGGGGGTGGGGAGCCCTCCAGCCTGGAGCAGTGGCTGGGCTGTGTGTGTCTGACTGTGCAGACAGAGGTCACCGTGGCAACTGAGTGCCCCTCAGCTAAGCAAAGGAGGGCAGCCGCCCCCAGCACCCCCGGGAGCCCCAGCTTCCTCTCCTCAGGACTGAGCTGAATGCAGAATGAGCCTCCCCCAGGGTGCAGCTGCCGCCTGTGCGGGGCCTCAGACACCCGGCCCAGTCGTGGCGTCCCGCCCTGCAGCCAGGGTGGGCTGAGGTAGCCCAACAAGGATGCTGCTGAAGGCACCCTGGAGAAGGTGGCTTTGCTTATCTACTGGTGTTATGAGCTCAACTGGGTATCGCTCCCTGCTGGTAAATTAATACACTGAAGCCCTAACCGCCCAGTCACTCAGAATGTGGCCGTGTTTGGAGATAAGGTCTTTAAGAGGTAGTTAAGAGGAAGTTCAAAGGGTGGGCCCCAACCCAACCCAATATGACTGGTGTCTTCATAAGACGAGGACACAGAGATCAGGACACAGAAACACACAGAGGGAAGACCACGTGAAGACAGAACAAGACGACGACCGCCTCCAAGGAGAGAGCCTTGTGTAACCACTCCTGAGAACCCCCTGATCCAGTACTTCCAACCTGCAAGGCTGGGAGAAAGCAAATTCCTGTTGTTTGAGCCCCTCAGTGGTACTTTGTTCTGGCAGTGCTGGCAAACTCATAACCATTGGAATCAGAGACTCAGGATCCGGGGCCTCAGTTCAGGGCCAGGTGGGAGTGGAGGGCTGTGAGGCAGAGAACGCTGGCTGGACAAGGTCAGGCCCTGGGCTGGCCCCCCAGGCCTCCAGGGCCCATCTCTCCCTGGACCTGTAGGGATGTGGCCCTTCCCAGCAGGAGTCCTGGAGACCCCTGCCTCACCTTCCCTGGTCTGCACCCCCCTCTCTCCAGGGCAGCTGGCTTCCCCAGCCTGGAGGAGCCCTGCCAAACACGGAGGGTGCAGCCTGGAGGGCGACCTGGTGGTGGACACAGGTTGATGGGGCGAAGCGCTAGCCCTCATCCTCCCACCCCAGCAGCACCCTGGCAGCGGGTGGGATGGGCCGGGGGCAGGGCAGGGGCGGGTGGTGGTAGATTCATGTGATTACGCTGGAAAGAGTCCACGTTTCCGCTGCCCTTGGCAACGCCTCCACATATTACACAGCCCACCAAGTATGAGCTGCACACGCAGTGCACAGGCCAAGTCCCCGTGGTGCATACACGGCTGAAAATACTCAAAATACACATTGAAACAGTGACCTCAGGCAGACCAACTCGGCCCCCTCGGGAAGCTTGCAGGGCTCAAGACAGCGTGGGCCGCCACCACCTCTGACGCCCTGCTGGCTGGGGGCCAGGAACAACCAGCATCCCCTGGGGGCCCACAGCACCGCCCAATTGGGTGGAGGCGATGTTGCGGTGGCCAGGGGCAGCTTCTTGCCCACCCTAGCCGCACGGAAAAAACTGGACGTTGGAAAAGACCCTGATGCTGGGAAAGATTGAAGGCAGGAGGAGAAGGGGACGATAGAAGATGAGATGGCTGGATGGCATCACTGACTCAGTGGACATGAGTTTGAGTAAACTCCAGGAGTTGGTGATGGACAGGGAGGCCCGGCGTGCTGCAGTCCATGGGGTCACAAAGCGTCAGACACGACTGGGTGAACTGACTGAGGCGCACAGTCTCCAAGGCTGTATCCCTTACACCCACACGACGCTCACTCCAGGCTAACTAGCCTCAGCCCCTGGGACGTCTAAGCTTCACATCCGCGTGCCGATGTCCTAAACGGGCCAGAACACAGGGCTTCGGGGAGGATCCCCCACCCCTTATTCAGAAAGGAGGCAGATGAGATGACCCTCAGAAAGGCAGATGGTGAGATCAGGCCGGGGTGATAAGAGGCTTGCCGAGACCCTTCCCCACCCCCCGAAGAAAGAGGGAGGGTCCCAGCCCTGAACTGGGGGTGGGGGGCAGGACTCTGAAGCAGACTAAGGGAGTGGCTAAAGCGGATGGCTGGAACAGGAGCCTGCCCCACCTACTGGTGCCTGCCCGCTCCCAGGCTGGGTCACGGTGCAGGTGAGCTGCACAGGTCCCACAGCTCTGCTCCTGTGCAGTCAGTCAGCAGGATTAGGTGTAGGGGGGAACCCCTCAGGAGACACAGGTGAGGCTGGCTCTAAAGGGTCCCCCTCCCACCACAGAAGTGGGGACCTGCAGGATGGAGCAAGTGCCCACAGGAAAAGCAGGGGAAGAGTCTGGCCCTGAGAGAGTAGAGTCGGCCCCCAGGTCCCAGGGGCCGGGCTGCACCTGGTCTTCTGGCCTCCAAGGCCCCAGGGCCCCAGAGCTCTGCTGGTGTGGCTGCAGGCCGGCTGGAACAGGGTCCCCTCAGCAACTCCGGGGCTCACGGGAGGGCCTTGCGCACCAGGAGCCGACCCCAACCACCAGGGCAGGGCTTAAGAGGGCCGATCTCCCCTGCTGGCCCGTAAGTCTGCCGCCCGGCTACTGGGCACAGGGCTCTCTGTCCCTCGGTACAGGCCTGCCCCTGGCCCTCAAGGGCGGGCTGTGGCTCTGAGAGGGAGAGCAGAGCATGAGCACCAGCCCAGGAAGGCAGGGGTCAGCATCCGGCTGGTCTGAGCCATGGGGCCTCGAGCTAGGAGGCAGGCCAGAGGCCTTGCCCAGGCCCATTCCTGGCTCAGCCCGAGGCCCCCACCTGTCCTTCCATAGGCGCAGACCTCTGGCTCTCCTTCCCCGGGGCCTCCACCTCCACAGAGTCCCAGCTCTGGGAAAGTGCGAGGCTGGCCAGGGTGAACTGAAAAGTGGAGCTCGGGTTCCCACCTCGAGCTCAAGCTCAGATTCCTCCAAAGGGAACTGTGCACCCCAAGGCAGCCCCTGGTTCCTTCAAAGCCTTGCTCCGTCCCCAGCTCCCGCCCTGACCCCGGAGACCAAGGATGGGTCAGCTCCAGACCCTCCGAGGACCTGGCACTGCCAGCACCTTGGACAGTCAGTGGCAGGAGGCAGCACTAGGCTGACTGCCGCCCCCCACTCGCAGGTTTGGGGTCAAAGCCCCCAGCCAGGCCAGGATCTAGGACCTAGCACGGCCACAGTTAGCGCACGTTCATCTGCCGGCCCAGCCGAGGTGGACGACCTGCTGAGTGGGGCCTAGGGCTGCGGCTCTGGGGAGTGGGGGCAGGCCTTCCTCCTCCTCTCCCCACCAGCTTGGACACCTCTGCACCGAGGCTTCCTGCCTCCCGGAGGTCTCCTCGATTTATGGGCTGCTCAGATGGGGTCCCCAGGGGCTTCCCAGCAGCTGCCCCTCCCAAGGAGGCTTGGGTGGTCAGCCCTGGCCTTCCCCACCCCACCGTGCCCTCCTGATAGGCCAGGCCAGCCCGAGACCCATCTGCCTCCAAGACGGCAGCCAGGACGAAGGGGGGAAGGACACCGGCCCCGCAGAAGCCATTAAAACCACGCGGCCCCATAAATCTCCCGGTATAGAAAGCGTGTCAGGAGCTGCAGCTGCTCTCATAAAGCACAGCTCTGACCACATGTTTCCCAGCACCACCACCACCCCCCCGCACCCCGCCCTGTGAAGGTCAGAAGCAGCCAAGCAAGACCAGCCTTGTTCTCGGGGATGCTAACCTGCAGCAGGAGCAGATGGGCGGAAGGGGTGTGGATGGGGTGTCACAGCAGCCCCCCACCCAGTTTTCATCCCATCAGGTGGAGGGCTGGAGGTGCGCTGTGGTCAGAAAAACTCCGGGGCTGCCACTTCCTGCCATACCCACCAAGGCCCCACATCAGACCTGGAATAAAATGGGGACCCCCCAACTTGGGGTTAGGGAAGGTTCCATCCTTCCCCCTCTCAGCAGAAGTAACGGAGCACCCCTCTCTCTCAGACCGACACAGAGGTGGCCTCAGTTTCCGCTGCCGGGTCCTGGTAAAGCAAGAGGGGTGAGGGGGCCTAGGATGAGCTGATTGCCCAGGGCTCCCTGGAGGAGAGGACATCAGGAGATCTGGGTTCAGAAGACCAGACTCTGGGGATGTTAGGGGTCCTGTTCCCCAGGAAGACGGCCTGGCACCCCCAGCTCACAGGCGAGACGAGCTCAAGAGTCTGGCCACCCTCTTCTGCAAGAGGCTCAGGCAGGACAGTGGACCCAGTCCTGGCCCTGCCCGAGCAGGGCAGTCTCATCACGGAGGCTCGTCTCTCCTACAATCAGCCTAAGGGAGAGAGCACCTCCCCCCACCAAGGCTGTCCCCTCTCCATCAGAAGGAACTGTAACAGCCCAGCCCACTCCTGATCTGATGTACCCCCCCCCGGCATCACAGCACAGCCACAGCTGCCAGAATGTGATCCTGGAGGACAGCAGAGCCCTGCCCCCCAGGGCCTCACATAGCCTCAGGAGATGCCCCACCATCCACTCCTACCCCCCAGGCTGACTGGAGCAGCCCAACCCACCCACCACACACACAGGGCAACAGTGGGGATGCTGCCTGTCTGCCGTAAGGTCCCCCAGGTCAGTTCCCATCATCACTGGGGCTCCAGCCTCTAGGGGAAGAGGCAGGCACGAGAGTTGGTCCCCATGCCCCAGGGCTCACATCCTGGCTGCAAATGCCTACCTGCTTCTCAGAGGGGCCCACCTAAGAGCCCCCCACCCACAGTCCTGCCACTTACCTCTAGCAAACCCCACTGCACAGAGCAGCGGCCCCCACCCCAGGCTGCCACCTGGCCACACCCAGGACACTGTGGAGAGCCCTGTCCTGGAGGGTGGGCAACCAGCGGGGACTTGGGTCCCTTGTCACCCTGTGAACACCACACTCGCTCAACTCCTAAAAATCAAACCACCCTCAAAGGATGGAACCTGCTTCTCCCAAGACACCCAGAGAAAGGGCCTTGTTACCCAAAACAGGGACCAAAGCAGATCCTGACCAGAGCTCTTCCAGGGGAGGAGCCCATTCTGGGGGTGACCCTTAAGAGCCTTTGAGAAACTTCTGTTTTTAAGGCCTCAGCTGCCTCCCTGCAGGTAACCCAGGCTGCTCAGAGGGTGTGTACCCCCGGGGCGCACCCCCTCCCATCGCAGCCTAGGCCTCGCACAAGCAGATAAAGCAGCAGGTGGGGGTGGACCCCGGGAACAGCAATGGTGCTGGGGTCCTCGTGCTAAGGCTCTGACCCCAGGGAAGGGGGGCATCAAGACACAAGATCCATCCCCCCCTGGGGAGAGGTGCCCAGCCCAGCCTTGCCTGGGGATGGGGAGGGACATGCTCTGTGATCCTGGAGACGGGTCGCTGGGGAGGGGGGAGGACAAGTGCTGCCTGTCTGTAGGGGAAGCTGGCTGGTGTCCCCAGGCACCTTGGACAGATCTCCACCTTTCCCCATCCCCACCCTGACCCTCGGTCTCCTCATCTGTGAAATGGGAGGAGATAGCTTTCATTAGGTGCTCTTCCCTACCCACACCTCCCTCCTAAAAACAGGACGTTCAGAGGAAAGGAAGCACCAGGCCTCAGCACCCACTGCTGTGGGGGCGGCAGAGGTGGGCACCTAGGCTCTGGGCCCTGTCCGTGGGGATGGGAGTTGCTGTGGCGGGCAGGGCTGTGCCCACTCCCGCTCCCACAGCGCATGGCAGGAGGCCCCAGTCAGTGCAGCACCCTGCGGGCTCAGGGGCTTCTGCCGAGCTGTCACTGGGGCCTGCTGCCTGCCCAGCCCAACCCAGTGGTCACCCGCATTCTGTGACCTCAGGCTGACTCATGTCGACCCAGCTCCACATCTGGCCTCCATATGGGGCTGGCACTCCAAGGGGGGAGGTCACATCTGGCTGGGGAAATCGGAGGATCCCCAGGGGGCCAGTGACCCGCGCCCCCGGGGAAGGGTCAGTGAGCCTCTGAAACTCCATGCCACGTGCTGCTGGCTGGGCTGCGTCCAACTCTCCGAGCTGGGGACAGCACTGGGGCAGGGTGGGGAGGACTGCTCTCTCCTAGCCATCACCACCAGCTGCCACCCAGACCCAGCTAACCATCCTCAGAGGGACAGCCCCCAGGGTGCTCTTCTAACATCTGTACCCCCACCCCAAGCCCTGAAGTCATAGTCTGCTGCAGACATGGGAACCTGGCCCCCAGAACGGGGTTGATAACCTGCCCCATGTTCTGCCCTTGAAGGGACTGACCCTGATCAGGAACAGCCACTGACCCCAAGGTCAAGAAGAGGAAGGGCAGGGGGTGTGAAGAGGGGCAGAGGCCATCATTTGCCAAGAGGCCCCGTGTCCCTCATAAGGCCCCACCATCACCCCACTCATCTCATCCCCGGCCTGAGCATCGAGACAAGAGCCAGCAGGCACCCCCTCTAATCTACACCAGCTCCATGGGCTTCTGCAGTCCCTCCACCACCAGCATCGTCTCCACTGCTAGCTCAGTCTCCTCCCTCCTCCATCGTGGAGCTGCCCGTGACCTCCCTCCGCCGCACAGCCAGGCCCACCACTGAGTGGTCATACCTACCCTGCCTCTGCCAGAATCACTAACATCCTCGCCCATCATCTCGGCTCCATCGTCTCCCATGGTGACAATCACCCCATCACCACGGTGACCACTCCTGCTGTTCCCCCAAGGAGACGCCTTTCCGGCTTATCAGGAGTGAGAGAGTCAGGGGTCCTGTGGGGGGAACCAGCCCTTGACCCTCAAGCAGGGGCAGCACCCATTCTGTTGCCAAAGGCTTGGCATCCTGGCATGGGGGGGGTGCAGGCAGGGCACATAAGGATCTCAGGCCTCAGGCGCCCCAGTCTTGGGCACGCTCCTTATCTTGCTGAGTCTCAGCATCCCATCGGCCGGAAGAAAAGGCCTTCCCCTCCTAGGTGTTTTTGAGGACTCACCCAGGGTGAGAATGAAGACTGTGAGGTGCCCATCCGGGGCCTGCAGAGGAGGACAGTCACCGGCCTGACAAGGCCTCATCTCTGGGGTTTCTGCCACCCCAGGAGAGACAAGGTATCAATACTTGTGGAAAGAGCGGTCCACTTAGGTCCCCAGGCTCTCCTCTGCCAGGGCCCATAAGACAGCACGTGTGTGCACACACATGCACACACACACAGCCTCACAAACCCAGTTCCTCCCCACAGATGCCAACAGGACTTCTGCTTCTAGCTGTTATCCTCAGAAATCATCCTTGAAGGATGGCGGGAGGAAGGCGCGAGACCGATCATCTCAAGAAAAGCATTCTGATTTTTCCATTCGTTGGTGCCAAAATGTCTTTCAACAAAGGGGGTGACTAATAGACATTTCTGGGAACGAATCATTTTTCCAAGAACTGGCAAAAGTAAGATGATCTCACCTTTCAGAATACGGGCTGTCTGTCCTCTCCCCCCACCTCTGAATCCCAGGGAAGCAGAGGTGGGTGGCAGGCCACTGTGTGCCAGTGTGAGTGGGGCTGGCTCTCTGGTGGCCTCTGAGTGGCTTCTGCACGTGGATGTGAACCCTCACCGGCCTCCCTGCCTCCCTGGCCTCCGCCCCTGCACCCCCATGTGCCCTCTCCTCCCATCTCCCCAGCCTGTGCTCAGACACTTTGCTCCCTCTGCCTGGGAGCCTTGCTTTGCCCAGTGAGCACCAATTACCTGGGCTGCCTCCTCCAGGAAGCCCTCCCTCTACACCCTCTCTGGAGGATGGGCCACGCCCTGCTTACGCCCACTGTAGGCTAGACCCTGGCCGAGGAGTCTGTGATCGAGACTGGATGGGGAGGGTGGCGTGACAGAGGCAGGCTGGCCCTGCTTCCACGTGAGTTGGGGGTAGAAGCCGAGGGGTGTCTTGGCCTGAAGTCATTGTCAAGAGGTGGCCTTTCCTGACAGCCCCCACAGAAATGCCCCGGAGAACAGTGTCATCCAGCCATCCTGTCTCTACAGACCGAGGTTCTGGAGCCCAGGCTTCTAGGTAAATGAGCCACAGAGCCAGTGACTCCAGAAGGGATGGACAGGCTCTGCCCGTGTGGGAGCCGCAGAGCGAATGCGGGCTTCGTGGTGAATGCTCATGGGTGCACGCAGGCACACATCTCCGCACATACACACTCACTGGGAGTGTTCTACACAAAAGAAGGGCCCCTCTCGGCTAGGTTTTCCTGAGAAGTTGACAGGAAATGCTGCTACACTCAAAAATAATAAAACCCCCCATCTTTGTGCACAACTGCCCCACCCTGAGCCTGCCCACGAGTGCCTTCTCGGCATTTGCAAGGTGAGCCGATTCCCCTAGAGGGCAACAGAGGACTGAGGTGGCCCCGGGATGGGGGGCCAGCGATGATAGCGGCGCCATGAACCCCTCTCCCTGCTCCTTGGAGATGGCAACAGGGCCACGCTCCTGCCACACCGGTAAGGACAGCGCATCCCTTCATCGACCTCCACTGGACAGACCAGGAAACTGAGGCCCAGCCTGGTCCTAAGTCACACAGCGAATGTGGAGTCTTCCTCAGGTTCTGGGGCCAGTGGCCCTTCCCTGCCTACAGATGGGAATGGAACTGCCATCCTTCCAGTCCTGGGCTCTCTTCAGACCAGAAAGGCATGGAGCTTAGCCTCAGGCCTCCCCAGCCCCAATTCCTACCTGCTTCGTGTGGCACCCACCCTCACCTGCTGGGCCCTCTCTCACCAGGAACACAGGCAGGACCAGCAGACCCCAACCTGCTCCAGCCCCCCTTCCCCACGGCCTCCTGCCCACTGGCCACCGCCCGGGTCAGCGGAGACCCAGATCCAGGTGTTCCGGCCACACAGTGTCAAGAGTCTCTCAAGCTGGCCTCAGAGGAGGAAGGGGGCCTGGGGCCTGCCCTTCACTGACTCCCACCCCATCCACCCTGCTGAGGTTCTAATTAGCAGCTTCTGGAACATCCAAGCGCCCTTGCTGGAAAGCTGGAAAGTGGAGGAAATGCGTTTCCTAATTGGCTCCCTGCAGGGGTGTCAGTCAGAGGTGGGGTGGGGATTACACAGCCTCCCAACCCTCCAGGGCCGACCTGCACCCCCGCCCACTCCTGCCCAGCCAACTCCCCTCGAGCCCTCCTCCTGCTCACCTGGCCCAGAGTTGCGGGCATGGAAGGGACCCTCCTTCAGGGGCCCGGCTGGGCGCCCAGAGGGAGACCTGGCCCCCAGCCTCAGACCTGGCTCCCAGCCTCAGAGCAAGGCCTGCAACTGCGGCCCGGCTGCCCCCGCCCAGCCACCCTGGGTGCCACTCACTCCGCCCTCCACAAGCCCCTCCTGGCCCGCCGCCCCCCCCCCCCCGCACTGGGGCCTCCCTTCCCAGAAGCCCCCGCAACCCCAACTCTTGACACTTCCTTGTCCTGCCTCCTGCCTGAACACACAGGCAGTGTGGTGTCGAGCTGGGCGGGCTGCTCCCCAACTCTCAGGCAACCCCAAGAGTGTCATGGACAGTGCAGGGGACCCTTTGGGGGATGGGAGGAGCAGCGCCAGTCCGGGCCTCCAGGCCAGGGTGTGGGGATGAGGACCTTAAAGTGGAGGGCGCCATGCTCCAGACCTCGTCAGCACCCTGAGGGGGCACCCCGCTTCTCACCTGACTGCGGCTCCTCAAATCTTGCCCGGCAGCAAAAATGTGGACACCTGGGCAGTGGGCTGGCAGCAGTGTGGGGCCAGGAGCCGGGGTGGCTGAGGTGAAGTCTAGGAAGACCTGGGTTCGATCCCTGGGTTGGGAAGATCCCCTAGAGAATGGCTACCCACTCCAGTATTCTGGCCTGGAGAATTCCATGGACTGTATAGTCCATGGAGTTGCAAAGAGCTGGACACCACCGAGCAACTTTCACTTTCTTGGTTTTGGGATGGATGGGGTCCAGGGGATAAACATGATGGTGGGGGCAGGAGGGAGGTTGGGGCTCTGCTGGGTCATTCAGCCAGCCAGACCGGGGCCCCACCTAGGACACCAGCTTCCCTCGGACAATCCAGGAGGAAGTCAAAGGTGAGGAAGGGAGGTCCGAGTCAGGGAGCAAAAGGCAAGAAGAGCCCAGAGACCGAGCCCCCGCTCCCCACACACAGCCCTGTTGCCCAGGGCTGGGCAGGGTGGTGCACAGCCAAGGCAGGGCTCAGGGCAGACCCCCCTGGGTCTATAACAAGAGGGAGCCAGGCCCCCTTCTGCAGAGACAGGGGCCTGCCTGCTGCCGAGGGGTGGGCAGGAGAATCAGAGGGAGCCAAATTACCCCCAGAAGTATCAGGGGTGGGGGAGGCAGAATTCAATGGAGGAAAAGAAGTCAGAAGAGAACAAGTCCGAGAGAACCAGGTGGAAAATGGATCCACTGGGTAATTTTAAACAAAAGTCCAATTTTCCCTTTTCTCATTGGAGGAACAGAATGGGGGCGGTGGTTAACCCTTCACAGAAAGTCTCCCCAGTGTCTGTCTGCTCAGAGGATGCTCCAAACTGAAATCAAACCCACCCTTCCCCCAGGTGGCTGAGCTGCTCCTTCCTCCTGTTCTCTGCGGGGGAGGGAAACAAGGGGTAGCAGTGTGACAGGCCGGGGGTCTCCTCTGTGACCCTGGCTCTCTGACCCTGGACATCCACACTTGGCCCCCAGCCCCAAGCCTGGGACACCACAGGACCTTGGGCCTTTTTGCCCACATCCCACCTTGCCATCCCCAGCAGACGCTGACAGCTCGGGGTTGGGAGCGCAGGGTCACCCAAGCCTCAACCTAAACCACCGGGGCCTCTTGTGGCTATTGTCACCCTGGGTCAGAGACACCACTCCCTTTATCCTTAAATCGCCCCAAAATTTGTTTTCAAAATCAAGGTTGGTTTTTCCCGTGAAAGTCGCCTTGGGATACAAGCACTTTAAAGGGGCTTTTTTCAGGAATTCGCTATGGACCCAGAGCCTGGCCGCTTTGGAATGGATGCACAGAACCTACCAGCTGCTCCAGTACGATCATGTACTGGGCCTCCGTGTGGGGTGCGCGTGCACGTACCTGTGTGTACATGTGTGCCTGCGTATAGGCACACACAGGCACACGTGTGTGCACAAAAAAATGAGGAAGTTTTAGAAGTTCTCAACATTCGTTTGGGTTCTGTTGGGCCTTTCTCTTCCCTTTGCTAAAAGGTCCTGACCATTGTCCTCATTAAAGGAGGACACCTTGCAATTGGTTCAAACAGCTGCCCCAGTGAGACCCCGAAGGCCTGGCGTCCAGGCCAGATTGCCAGAACCCCCGGGGTCTGGGAGGGACACCATGCAGGTTGTGGACAGTGAGGCCTCAGCACCGGGTCACTGTTCCCTCCCCAGCCCAGTCCTTCCGGCCCTGTCACCCAGCTGCCAGGGAACCAGCCACAGCCACTCTTTACCAGGAGCCCACCAGGCCCCTGGCCCCATGCTGAGTGCTTCCACGTGACACAGTCGGGCATCACCCCCACATGACAGACACGGAAACCGCAACTCAGAGACGCAACCGGATTCGCCCCAGGTCCCTCAGGAGGCACCCAATCAGGGCAGACTAGGAAAGATGGGCAGAAAACCCAGGTCACTGGCCTTTCCCCAGAGGTGGTCAGGTGATGCTAAAAGGGGCAGGGCTGCTGAGGAACACAGCAGCAAGACCAGGAACACCCAGCTGGAATGGGAGGTACACAGAGGGAGATGGGCAGAGTCGACTTTCGGGTCCAGGAAGAGGGGGCCCAGTCTCAGCCTGAAATAGCCAGGCCCACCGGGTCAGGAGGAGGGCCCCAGAGTGGAAAGACCAGGCCCCTGGATGGGCACCCAGGCTGCAGCTACCTCCTGCTGGAGCGTCGAACACCTTGACCGCCACACCCTGGGCCTCCCCAGCTCCACTGGCAGACAGCTGGACCATCTCCTAGGGATTTCTGTTTGCCTCTCAGCTATCTGCAGACACCTGCCCAGGGGCTGTGAGGGGCTCCCCTTCTCCCGCAGGCCCCCACCCACCCTGAAGTCAGCCTTGACCCTGAGTCCTGTGAGGTCTGGCCAGCCCAGGCTGCCAGCCAGCTCAGGGACCAGAAACCACAGAGCCGGCGCCCCCCTCCCACGGGGCAGAGCTGATGGAAGGCGGCAGAGGAGAGCCTGACAAGGCCCCCCCCGCAAGGTGCAAGGCTCCCGCCTCCAGGGCACTGGGGTAGATGCTGCAGGAGAGACTGACGGGTGGGATACTCTTCCCCAGAAGGGAGCCTGAGGCCTGCAGTGCAGAGAGTCTCTACTGAAAAGGCCCTCAGTGATCCCTGAGGCTCCGGTCAAACGTCTGGTGCATCAGAATTACCAGTGAGCAGTTTAAAATGCAGATTCTCCACCCAGCCCTGGAGGTCCGTTTTGTGGAGTCAACCCTCAAATCGGCATTTTAAACACACCACGGAGCTCTCTCCCTTTCTCCAATGCCCGGAGGACCTCTCTTTGAGCTATAGAGCCTCAGGCTGAATGCCCATGAGTACAGATGAGGGCACAGAAGACCAGAGAGGTAAAGCGACTGATTTGCAGCCACACAGCCCCTCAGGGGCAGAGTGAAGCCCAGAACCCCCCAGTGGCCAGGATGCAGGGCCAGGGGGAGAATGCAGTCCCCACACCTGTGGCCACACACCGCCCCCCGCCCCCCACCACCAAGGAGGAAGAGCTGGGAAATTCCCAGTCACAAGATCCATCCCCCTCGGCTTCCAGCCAGTCACAGGGACTCTGGGACCAACACCCACGCAGGGCCCCCTGCACCCCGCTGGTCACACGGTGCCCTCCCCTCCCCCAGTAAGGAGGCTCTCACTCACCATAGTCCTTCTTGCAGTATTTTTTCATGTTGATCTTCAGCTTCCCTTTGGAGGCCTTGCAGTAGGAATCACAGTCTGCAGGGGACAGGAGAGCACAAACAAAACAATTAGGCGAAGAATAGGCTGGTGGGTGGGGTGGGCGGCCGCCTCCCTAAATACCCAGAGGCTGGAGATACCCACGGGCCGGGCAGCCCGGGCGGCCATTCAGGGTGGGTCTGGCCCTCTCGAGTAGTGCTGGGACAAAGAGGTCCCCGCCTGACCCACCGTCCACTGGCCCCCCTGGCCTCCGCACAGGGACTCTGCGGGCTCCTGCATTGTGCCACCCAGGGCTTCGGAGCGCCACACAAATTCCCCCGTTCTTAAGACGCACCCGGAGCCTGATTAAAGCCGATAGAGGCCTCATTGTCGCCCCGCGCCCTGGGTCTGTGTCAGGCGCTAGCTTCCATGGCGAGCAGCCTCTGGCTGGGGTCAGGCCCCAACAATAGAGGTCACGGAGGAAATTAGCAGCCCATGAAGCAGGAGAAAAACCTCTTTGGTGTCCACGCTACTGGAGTGTGCAAATAAAATGCCCCACGAAGAAGAGTTCAGTTCTAATGAGCCCCACCACTGCTGAGAGGCAGGCCTGCTGGGCCTGCGTCTATAGGGCATCGCTTCGGGGGCGTCCCAGCGCCAGCTGGGGCCTGCTTCCCCTGGGGGTGGCCTGTGTCGGCCCTGCAGAGGCAGACCTCCAACACTGGCCCCACCAGGCCCTCTCCCCTCCAGCTCTTCCGTTGAAAGTGAAAGTCACTCAGTTGTGTCCGACTCTGCGATCCCATGGACTATACAGTCCATAGAATTCTCCAGGCCAGAATACTGGAGTGGGTAGCCATTCCCTTCTCCAGGGGATCTTCCCAACCCAGGGATCGAACCCAGGTCTCCTGGATTGCAGGCGAATTCTTTACCAGCTGAGCCACCAGGGAAGACCAAGAATACTGGAATGAGCAGCCGATCCCTTCTCTAGGAGATCTTCCCGACCCGGGAATTGAACTGGGGTCTCCTGCACTGCAGGTGAATTCTTTACCAGATAAGGTGATACAGTTCCTTTGCCTGATCTGTGTTCACAGATCAGCTGTTGGCATGATGGTCAGCCTACCATGGAGTCCCCAATACATCACTCCAGCACCCCCTGCACAACCACTCGACACACTGGCTCTCACTAGATTCTCACAACCCTTCTTTGAGCTGTGGGGGTTATTCCCATTCTACAGATTAGGTATCAGAGACCACCTGCTAGTGCACCCCAGACAGCTAGCAAGTCAAGGCTGGGCCTTGAACTTGGCCCTGAGGTGGAAGGTCACTGTACTCACTGGAATTGGGCTGGGTGTGTGTCCTGGAGAGGGGACTAGAAAGGTGAAGGGGAAACACACACATGACCGCTCCAGAAGCAGGTGCCAGCCCCTCATACTCTAAAGGGGAAAACCCAGGCCAGGGTGGAGTAAGGAGCAATTTGTGTGGGAGCGCAAGACAACAAGGCCAGGCCTCCTGGGGCCCCGTGTCCCCCCACACCATCACTTAGATCTGTAGGAATATTCAGAGAGCACCCCAGAGTCAGCCTTTGGTCCCGTGGGAGACGGCTGCCTCCTTCAGGGTCCTAATTAAAGTTGAATGAGCTCTATCCTGTTGCCCCAGGAGCCACGGGTCTGGCAGCTCCGTGCTGCCATTAGGTCACCCCATTAGGAACCAGTCTCAGGAAATGAGAAAAACAGCCCCTCTTCCCGCTCCCTAGGGTACGAGTCCTTGGACCACCCCCTGCCCATCAGCATGCCCTGTCCGAGAGCACCAGTGTCCACAGTGCCAGCCCCTCCTGCCACCTCAATGGCTGGGTGGCTACTGGAGTCAGGACCTCTCAGAAGGTGGGGTGTGGCGCATCCTGAGAGGCCTGCAGTCCACAGGGGTGTCACAAGGTGACAGTGACCCAAACCCACAGTCAGTGTCACCCCTCCCCCACCCCATGGCACCGTACCTCACTGCTGGAAAGAGCCACTCTCGGCCACGCCTCTGCCAACTCGGGCAGGTGACGCTCACGGCAAAGCCACTGCTGGGGCTGAACCCAGGCCATACACAAGCAGCTTGCGTTTCTAGCAAGCTGGCTGGAATCCCCGCCTGCTCGCTCCACTCGGGAAAGAACTGAACCCACTGATCACTTTTTCATTATTATTTTTTTGGTCCACGTCATCAGTACTTGCATTCTGGTCAATCACCTGCCACGCCTCCTCTGTAGGATGGAATCTCGGCACCCCCTGACTGCCACCTCCCATCATGGCCCTGGAGGCAGCCCCTGACAGCACACCAGCTCCTCCGAGCCTCTGGGCAGTCCCTCAAGGGAGGGCCCACGACTCTCATTCTATAGACAGAACAGTTGAGTTCAGCAAGGTGCCACAGTACTGATTCCAAGTGCGCCCTGCACTGCAGGCAGGAGGGCAGGTGGCCCCTGGGGCGACTGGCCCTGCACCTCCAGCTTCCCCTCCTCCCTTCCCTCCCTCCTGGCAGCATCTACAGCTCTTCTCTTCAAAGCCAAGTATCCACCTGGGCCAGAGATTGTCCTCAAAGTGTGTGGCATCCATCACTGCCTGATTAGCTCCAGCTCTGGACCCCATGAGACCAATCACAGCCACCCTCATGAACATTAAAAGTCTGTCCCCCAATAACCACAGCCACCCACAGGGCACTAACCAGGCACGAGGCACTGCTGTCAGCCCTGCCTGTGCTTCTAACGGCCTGGTTCCCTACCTGACTACACAGTGGAATAGCCCAGAAGCTTTAGGAAAACACTGATGCTTGGGTTCCCCCAAGACATTCTGATTTCACTGGTGTAAAGGAAAGACTGCGTGTCCTGATTTTTAAAGTTCCCCAGGTAAGACCAATGTGCAGCCAGGGTTAGAACCACAGTCTGAACTGTCTGCAGCTGCGGGAGGTGGGACAGGGTCTCTGCACTCAAGATTTGTAAGGAGAACCCAGGTTGGCAGAGGAAAGGCTCAGAGGAGTGGCTATTGACTCAAACTAGAGTCAGAGGACAACATCAACCTGCTTTGCCCTTATAGGAAATGGTGCCAGCCTCAACATGTGCAGATTTATAGCTGTATCTGGTTTGTTGTTGTTTATTTTTTGTGGGTCTTTTCTTTCATTTCTGTCAGCCAGAAATTCTCATCAGCTCAGTGTGCTTGTCGTTGTCAAATGTGCCCTTGTTACTGTTGTTTAGTTGCTAAGTTGTGTCTCATCCTTTTGTGACCCCACAGACTGCAGCCTGCCAGCCTCCTCTGACCATGGGATTTTCCAGGCAAGAATACTGGCGTGGGTTGACATCTCCTTCTCCGTGGGATCTTTCCAACCCAGGGATCAAACCCATGTCTCCTGCATTGGCAGGTGAGTTCTTTGCCACTGAGTCACCAGGGAAACCCCCACATGTCCCCTGCTCCCTACCAATTTGCTGATTCTGATTTGGTTGTGAGCTAGGAAAACAGAAAGACCAAGCTTGTTAGAACTGTATGCATGGGTCAATAGGCCTGGAATGAGAGAAGGAACTGCTGTCCTCTGGGTATGGTGAATAACCTTCAGAGCACTGATATCGTAGCAGCTCTCTGGCTGCGTGCAGACTCTCTGGGTATGTGCCAGAGAACTGAGATCACTCGACAAGAGGTCCTCAGATAAGGGAAGTGTTCCTGCATTTTCTTCTTTTATCAAATACACACAAAGCTACAGAGACTGCCTCAAGATGGACCAGACACAGCTTTAAAATGTGTCTTTGACTCCTTCAAAATGGCATCTACTTGGCAGTTACCCACGTTTCCTCTTCTTGTTTTGTTCCAAAATAGCTATAAAGACAATGAAAAAAATGAAAATTCACACTAATGCCAAGAACTAAACTGACAGATGACCCAACACTGGAATCTGGGAGCAATCTCTATTAATTAAAGACAGATGGTGGTAGAACAAGGAAAACCTGTCCAGGTTTTACCTCAAGACACAGCTCTTTGTCTGATGAACAGAAAAATCCTGGAAAATGGGGAAGATGACAAGGAGACAACAACCAGAAAACAAATGGGCGGGAAGTGGGGGGGGGCATGGAGGTGCCCCTGTCCAGAGAGAGCTTAAGGAAGAGGAGGAACAGACAGGAAGGACAGTGTTTGCAGTGGGGACGTGAACTCGTGTTTTTACCTAAATCACTGATGCAGGGAATGAGAAAGTCTGGCAGTGGAGACAGAAGATCACCACCTCCACAGAGCAGAAGCAAATTGAGAGAAAAGGCCGGTAGGGACTAGGAACTGAAGAAGGAGCTGGAAGTATTCCCCTGCCACCCAGCTTGGGGCTGGAATGGGAATCCGGCTGTCACGCCAGGCCAGGGATCTGCAAAAATTTTTTGCGAAGTGCCAAACAGTAAATATTTTTGGCTTTGTGAGCCATACGGTCTCTGTCACAACTATGCGAACTGTCGCCATAGCTCAAAAACAGCCATAGGCGATGTGTAATTGAATGTGTGTCAGACTTCAGTTCAGTCGCTCAGTCGTGTCCAACTCTTTGTGACCCCATGAATCACAGCACGCCAGGCCTCCCTGTCCATCACCAACTCTTCGGAGTTCACTCAAACTCATGTCCATCGAGTCGATGATGCCATCCAGCCATCTCATTCTCTGTCGTCCCCGTCTCCTCCCACCCCCAATCCCTCCTAGCATCAGACTTAAGATATTCTAAAAAACACAGCCTCTATGAAGTAGAAAGAAAAAAAGATATGAGGGAAGGCAAGGCCAAGCTGAAAAGGCCACATGATGATACAAAAAGGGTGACACGTGAGAAAAAGAAGAGCTAGAAAAACCCAAACCCAAACCCAGGAGCACAATGAAAATCGACTTTGGAAGCAATCAAGAAAAATAACACTGTAGGAAATGGATTCAGAAACACGGAGTGAATTGTGGAGAGATTTTTCACAAAAAGAATAAAGACATGGAAACTGTGAAAGAGAAAATAATAGGGACAGAAGAGGGAAAGTGGACAGATGGCAGACGCCTGAGAGAAAACTGCAGCAGAAACCAAACAGAACAGAAATGAGAACCAAGGAAAGTGAACCAAAATGAGAACTCCTGAGCTTGAAGGCCAACCTACATATGCAGGAAAGGATGAACTTAATTTCTGGAAAAAAAGAGACAAACACATGCACATACATCTTTGCAAAACATATGAAATACCGGATAAAGAAAAATATATATATATACAGAGTTAACATCAACAAGAAGCTCCAGAAGACCATGGAACAAAGTCTATATGTTGAGACGAGGGAAAACTTCGAGGCCCAAGACTTTTATACCTAGCTATACTGTCCTCTATGTGTGCAGGCCATAATAAACCAAAGACATTCTCTAGTATACAATATTCCAACCATGTATCCTTTTTCAGAGGAATATCTGGGAATGTTTTTCAACCAACTATGAAATGGATCAAAAATAAGAATTTAAGAGGAGAAAATCACAGAATAAACACACTGGTGATATGCACAAAAACCAGCAAATAGAGAGGGTTCCAATATGGTTCTAAAAGTGAAGGCAAAGGTTAGAATAATTTTAAAATGTTTTACAGGGAGCATCAGACAATGTATAGGTATGTATAAATAACTGTAAAATCTAGTCTGCAACGTTAGATCATGTTAACAAAAACGAAGAATGAGGTGGGTAATACAACTCTTTGTCTTCAGTAAGTAGAACACCAAAGATGCTATTGCACGCTTGACCCTGATAAATACGAGCTATTAGATCAAGCAGTGCTTTTGAAAATCCCCAAAATAACCACAAAACACTAGAGAAGAGAAGAAATGGGTATAAGTAATAAGACAGGAGAAAACACAAAGTGGAAAATATAAAAGGCAACTGTGATAAATTCAGATCACAGAAGAGCCACTATGTAAAAGCAAAACGATGACTGTAAACAGATTCAACACCCCTACTGAAAACCTAATTCTGAAACATTAAATGATTGTTGAAGAGAGACTTGAACAAAATTAAAGCAATTCTTTAAAACCTTACAACTTTTAAAGAAGTTGTAACTTTGTCACTAGGTGACAAAGAAGTTCAAAAGTAATAGAAAGTTTTTGGTTTTTATTACATCTTATTGAAATATGCAAAAACTTGAGAAATAAAAAAAGGACAGAAATACATAACTAGTAAAAGAATGCTAAATTAATTCCAAGATGCTGAAACTGCACAGGCCACATTTCCTGACCACAATGTAATAAATATTATTATTAAACAAAAAAGAATGAAAATAAATGAAGTGCTTTCAATTCTAGAAGTTAGAAAATAAGGAAAATAAAACCCAAAGAAGGCATGAGGAAATAATTAGTAACAGGAGTAGAAATTAATACAGTAGGATACTGAAAAAGCTTCAAAGTTATAAATAGACCCAAGAATTGAATCTCAGTAAAGCCCCCAAACCAACAAATACACACACAGAGAGACAAAACATTGTTATGTCTAATAATGAATAAAAGAGAAAATAGACTCATTAGGAAGTAATGAGAAAGGAGTATAACCACAACCTAAAGAAGATTTTATAAATTACAAGGCTATCGTATACAGCTTTGGGCTGAAATCTTGGCCATCTGAATGAAACGCATTCCTTGTTACGGAAACATAAGGGACCAAAGTGAACTAAAGAAGTGATACCCAATCTGAATAGATAAAGAATCTTAAGAAATCTCTGGATCCAGATGGTTTCAGAGGCTGACTCCAAGCAAACATTTAAAGGATGTTTCACGCTCTTCGGTTAGAAAACAGAAAAAGAGGGAATGCTAATAAGATGAACCACATAAAAGTGCCTAAAAATCGATCATTCCTCAACTTTAAAAGAAAAAAGCAGTTTTGTATGGTTTGATCTTAAATAAGCACTGCCATGAGCTTAGACACACAGAACCTGCAGACCACTGGTCGGCCTCACTGATTAATCAGATCTGATATTTTATGCCCCGAAGGCCCCCATTCTCTCTGGACCCAGGGCCCTGCCCCCTGCTCTGCACAGGAGAAAGGGGTGAGCAGAAAGCCCCCACCCCAACCCCCTGGGGGATCCTGCAGGGCTAGAATCAAGGGTGAGAAGGGAATACTGGAAGATCTGCCGGGGCCCCTGCACCAGGGTCACCCTTCACCCCACCCTCCTCCCCAAGGAGAGGGGAGCTGCCAGGGAGGAGAGCTGGCACCGCCCATCTCCTCATCCGGACGTGCTCTGTCCCAGGGAGAGTGCAGAGACCCAGGGCCGCCATCTGTGGCTCGCAGCAGGCCCATCCTGGCTGGCTGGCATCCTGGCTCCTCCTGACTGCAGCCAACCCTCCCTTTATTCCCCCCACCTGCTCCCCTGACCGACCGGCAGCCAAGAGCGGAGCAGGGAGCCCCCGCCACCCCACGCAGGCCCGATCCCAGTGGCTGGGCCCCTCCCTCCTCTTCCTCCACCTTGGGTAGCTCACCCTCTGCCCTGCCTCCTGTGCCCCAGGTGCCAAAAGTCCCGCTGGGCAGGGCTGCTCGCCGGATCGAGGCTCAACTCTGAGCATATGGCAGGCGGCGCCCAGCGTCCCCCTGTTGGAGCCAGGGGCGCTGCAGCTGGTACCGCCCCTGGAGCAGGGCGGGGAGCTGGCCAGGTTCTCACTCCTGGCAGCACCCTGGTTCCTCTGCTTCTGGGCTGTCGGCTCGGGAAGGTGGGTGGTGGGAGCAAAGAGCGAGAGACATCCAGCCACTGGGGTCTATCCCAGGCAGAGGCCTGGAGGCTGGGGCAGTTTTAGATTCTGCTGGCTGGGTGCAGGGGAGGGGCTCCTGCACCCCCACCACACCTCCACCTCTGACCCTGCTGGGGACAGAGCTCAAGGGATGGGGCCACTCTGCCCACCAACAGGTGACAGAAGACAGGTGAGGCCAGTCTGCCCAGAAAGAGTTTTGGCTCTGCCTGACCTGGATCCACAAAGCCACTTGGAATTCTGCAGGCCAGAGAGACCAGCTGTCTGTGTGTGTCATTTTCACACGCAGAGGGTATCTGTAGGTTTCATAATGACTGTGTCAAGGCTGGAGGAGGCACTCCCCTCCAAGCCAGCCTTCATCCTCTGGGTCCTAGGCTGCAGGTGACTGACCCACTCCCCCTGGGGAGACCACCTTCTGGGCACCCCCACCACAAGCACTAGGTCTCTCCTGGCCTATACTGGTCTCGTATGTCCCCTCTATCACCTCCCAGCCCTGCCTGTCTCCACAGCATGACGTCCATTGAACTCTGGGGCAGAAAGGCCAAGGTCACCCCAAATGAGGCAGTCCCAAGTAATGGACTGGCATAAGGTGCCTTGTAAAGCTTTGGGGAGAAAACCAAAAGTATTTGCAACATAGAGAGCAAAGCATGGGTATCTTTAATATGTAAAGAACTCTTCTGAATCAATAAGACAAGACAAGCACCCTCACACTCCAAGGAGAGGAACAGGCAATTCACAAAAGAAGGGAGAAAGCAGACAAGGAGATGTTAATAATGCTCATCCTCAAATAATCAAAGAAACACAACTTTAATCAACAGAAATGTAAGGCCCTTGCCTAGGGAGGTGTCAAAGCAAACACACAGGCTGAGATAATGTGGTTGGGGTGCATATCAGTACCAACTTCCCTGAGTGTAACTGCCATAGAAAGTCAAAACCCTGGAGAGCATACACCCTTGATTGCAGCAGCCCCACTTCTAAGAATGTAGCATTCCTTCATCCACTTCAAAGTTTGGCTAAGAGACTTCCACATGGCCGGCTCTGGGAGGCGCTAGGTGTGGCTCATGGAATGGTCAGGGTGGCCTTATAGCGGGAGAGAACATGTCAATGACATGAGTGTAACCACAGTCAAAAAAGTGACACTCACAAAATGAAGACAATGCCCAGCATGCATGCCTTAGCAGAGGATGGAGTTAGGGGTGCAGTGGAGACCACGCTGGATGTGAAGAAGTCACTGGGAGAAGTTACATTTAGGAGGATGAGGGAGGAGCTCTATGAAGCAGCCAGGCCAGGAAAGGGCGGGGCAGGACTGAAGAACCAACAGAAGATGGGCCTGGAGCAGGGGGTGGGGGGGTGGGCAGCCCGAGATGGGACTGCGTGGTTCACGGGGGTCCCTAGGTTCTTGTCAACCATGGAAGGGGTTTGAATTCTATTCTAGAATACAGTGTGCACCAAAATGCAGGGCGGAGGGATCGTGGCTGGTTTCTGTATACTCCTGCTTTGTCTTATCTGTATGTTTAACTTTACAATAACGAATATACCATTTTGGTATTAGAAGAAAAACACTAAACAGCATTTTGAAGGTGAGTCTCTTCTTCAGTGAGGATGGGGACTGAATGGGAGGAATCCCATAATGACATTACATTCCTGTTCAGCGAGGTGATATTTCTATTTCTTTTTTAAAATGCTTTTATTTTTGGCTGTGCTGGGTCTTCGCTGCTGGACGCAGACTTCCTCTAGTTGCAGCGAGCAGGGGCCACTCTCTCGTTGCAGCATTCACGCTTCTCATTGCAGTAACTTCTCGTTTCAGAACATGGGCTCTAGGGCGCGCGGGCTTCAGGAGTTGTGGTACATGGGCTTAGCTACCCTGCAGCATGTGTAATCGTCCCAGATCAGGGATCATACCTGTGTTCCCTAGCATTGGCAAGTGGACCCTTAACCAATGGAACACCAGGGAAGTCCTTAACTTTTTAAATTAATAAAAACATATTTTTGGCCACGCCACTTGGCATATGGGATCTTAGCTCTCTGACCAGGGACTGAATCCTTGCCCTCTGCACTTGAAGTGCCACAGGGCTTCTACTGTTGGGTGGGGCTGGGGTGGGTGAGGGCATGTGTCTGTCCTCTCTTTCCCTCATGAAAAGTGAGTGGTGGCTGGGACGGAGGTTCAGGGAAAGCTCCCTGAGAAGGTAACATGGCACTGAGACCCAGACAGTGCGAGGGAGGCAGGGACAACAAGGTCTGGGGAAGACAGTTTCCAGCAAGAAGGACAGTTTGTGCAAAGGCCCTGAGGTAGGATCAAGCCTGGCAGAGTCCACATCGGAATGAAAGCCAGGAAGTTTCACACAGAGCGAGCGAGGGGAGGAGCAGAGAAGAAAAGTCACACCGGCTGGACGGGCAGGGCAGAGCAGGGCTGGATAAGGTTTGGATTCTGCATAAACATAATGCAAAGCCACCAGAAGGGTCCAGCCTTCCTCTTGGGCCCTCAAGCACAGCAGGGTGTCCTCTATGCTCTCAGCACTCATGACATGGTCTAGAATTATCTGTCTGCCTCCTCACCCAGCAGGGAACTGGAACCTTGGTTCCCAGCACCTGGTGCGGGGAGGTCACCACTGAACTCCCGCGGAACACATTGTAACGTAAACTCTGGGTCCCCCCTAATCCCGAGTCCACAAACATAGGGCAAAACAAGGTGAATGCATTGTAAAGCAACTTTCCTCCAATTAAAAAAAATTTTTTTAAAAAAAGCTGAATGCAGGTGCCCCTGTGAGATAGTAAAACTGCTCAGACAAACTTCCAAATCAGGCTCCCCAAACAAAAGACAAGCATCCTTCTCGATTATTCTGGTGACACCCATGAGAAAGCCTGGGCATTCAGGCATCTTTTAAATCTGCTAAGCTCTTTGACAACAAAGAGGGCATGATTTGGGCTGGCGAGGGCTTGAGTGACTCCAGAAATCGGGGGGGTCCTGATGCCTCTGCCAGGAGGCGCAGCTGATACCGGAAGCAGCACCCTGATCTCTGGATGTGCGGGCTTTGCCCGTTCTCTTTGAGAGGTGGAGTGTCTGTAGGACAGACTGCCTCTGCCTGGGACCCCAGGATATAACCTGGTGCACCGATAGGAAGGGCCTATCTCAGAATGTGTATGTATGTATGTGTGTGTGCTCAGTCGTGTCCAACTCGTTGCAACCCCACAGATTGCAACCCACCAGGCTCCTCTGTCCAGGCAAGAATACTGGAGTGGGTTGCCGTTTCCTCCTCCAGGGGATCTTCCCAACCCAGGGACTGAACCCACAGCTCCAGAGACTCCTGCATTGGCAGGCAGGTTCTTTACCACTGAACCACCTGGGAAGCCCTATCTCAAAATACAGACGGGAAAACAGATGGGGATGAGGGCCATGGGACAGAGGAGCAGTCAGCAGGTAGGCTATGGAGAAACTCCAAACGCTGGCTTCTTGACTCTTAAGCTGTGTGTCCTTGGGCTTGTGAGTGCACATCTCTGAACCTCAGAGTCCTTATTTATTTTATTTTTTATTATCCTCCCTTATTTTTTTTTGTTGGAGTACAGTTGATTTACAATGTTGTGTTAGTTTTAGGCATATAGCAAAGTAAATCGGCTATACATATACCCACTCTTTTTTGGATTCTTTCCCCATATACCTTATTTATTAAATAGGGTAAGAGCATGTAATCCTTTGAGGGGCTAACAAGATGAAGCCTAACAAACTCTTAAAAATGTTACCTGTTATTATTTTTGCTATAATTCAGAGCCATGACAAGAAAACCAATCTAGTATTCTTGGCACACCCTATTAAAAAAAATTTTTTTTTTTAATTTCTCACTCTATGTATCACATGTACTGACTGATGTTTGGCTGCCCCCAAAAGCAGACCCATCTTGAGAGGATCTGGTCTCCCACCCCCAGGACTTGTCACAGTGCAATCTCATACTTTTTCAACATGGTTTGTTTACTGTCTGCCTCCCTCCCTGAAGGCAGGGGCTACTGCCCCATCCACTGCTCTCCCCAGGGCCTGGGACACTTACAAGCTCTCAATAAATATTTGTTGAATAAGCGGGGGACTCAGCCACCCCCACCATGTGACAAAGTGACCCTCAGCCCCAGCAATCCCCACACGCCCCAGTCCAAGGGCAAAAACCCCAGGCCTGTCGGGGAAGAAGCCGCCTTGAGGACAACAGGAGAGCAAAGGCCTGAAGCAGGATTCTGAAGGGCGGAAAAAGACAATTCTGGAAAATGCTGTGAAACACAAAAAGCCGCAGCTTGGAGAGAGCAGCTCCTCGCCTGGGCAGGACAGGGGAGCCGGCAAGCCTTCCCTCTCCAGGGACTTTGGAAGGGCTTCGGTGTTTTGTTTGGACTTTAATAACAGAGATTCAAAACCTGCTGCCTTATGATGAAAATATATTTGCAGATTGAACATCCCAGGCCTGGGATGAGGAGGGCAGCCCTGGTAGGAGGAAAAAGGGAGGGTCGGAGGTGGGTGGGGCTTTCCTCGTGAGAAGGTGCAGCCCCCTCCCAGGCCGCTGCCTTGGAAGCCTGTCCTGCCTGGAGCACTGGGACCCCCAAAGGGCACAGGCAGGGAGCGGCTGATGGAACAGACAAGCTGGGCTGGGCTGGAGGGGGGACCAGAAAGCCAGGTTTTTTCCCCTTCTGCAGCCCAGCCTGTGAAAGGGGTCAACCTGCCCCAGTCCCATCCCTGCCTGGCAGGGTGCCCTACAGTCTGGTTTGGGGGTGGGGTGACCAGGCTGGACAAGGTCGGGGGGCTGCATCAGCCTCATGAGGCAGGGAGCAGCCCCTCTTCCCCACTTGGAACAAGAAGGTGCCAGGAGTCCCCAGCACGCTCTTTCTTCTTGCTGAACAAGATGGATTGGAAAACAAATTGGCTCAAATAAAGCATGTAATTAGATTAAAGCCTCTTGCCCAGAGCCTGGGGGACTGCAAAAGCCCTCCCGACTGGAGGCAGGAGACCTCGGCAAGCTCAACCAGTGCCTGGACATCAAGAATTTTCTCTCAACCCTCAGCTGCCCATGCCCAGTCCTTCCCAGCTGGGGCGAACTACACCGAGGGGCTTCATTCTATCCCAGAGGTAGTTCCTGGTCCTGCTCTGCCACCAGCCCCACAGGCCTGGGGTTCCCTCTCTCCTGCCTGCAGACCCTACCTCAGCCTCAGAGGGTGGCTGTGTCCAATACTCAAGCCCCACGGGAGCTCAGCTTAACAGCTGAGTGGGTGACTATACCTGGACAGTGCCCCCCCCAAGGCACTTTCCACCCACAACTCCATTTGAGCTGTACGATGACAGGCAAGGAAGTCAGGCAGGTGGCATTAGGACCACCATTTCTACTACACATGAGAACACAGGCCCACAATCCCAGGTCACGTCCACTGGGGACACTTTCCCTGTCACCAACTGCCCCTCATTCGTCAGGGCCACCCAGAGGGGTCTTTGTCCCCAAAGCCTGATGACTGAGCAATGACCCTTAACCTCCCCTACCTCTAATGCAGGGACCACCCTCTCAGCTTCCTGTCCTCAGGCAGAATCTCTCTGTCCACACCCCCCACCCTCAGACATCTTATCACAGCCCTTCCCATAGAGCCAGCTTCCTTCTTCCCACCAGCCATGCCCTTAGGAAACACAACCTGGGGCTGTGATCACAGGTTGTCAGAGGAAGGCCAGGAGCAGGCAGACCAAGTCAAGAAGCTGCTGCACCCAGGGAGTAGATTTCTTTTCCCACAACTGCTTCTGATGTAGTTCCCCATCAAAATAGCAGATGAGCTTCTGGCCCTTAGAAGCTAATGAAAGCCTTCGCAGAGAAAGCAGTAGGACACTCTGGAGTCCTAGTTTGAAAAGGTTTGATGAGGAGCAACTTATCTCTAGAATAAATACGACGGCTGCCCAAGAAGACAGTGATTGGGAGCAAGCGTGGAAGCAGGAAAAGCAATCAGACAGCATGCACGCTTAATTTCCATGTCCAAGCTCATGGCAGACATTACTAATTAACCTCAGAACACAGAGGCCCAGAACTCAATCAGGTGCTCTTGCTGTTCAGTGAGAAAGCTGTCACACTTCTACCAGGTGGTGCTAGTGGTAAAGAACCTGCCTGCCAATGCAAGAGACCTGGGTTTGATCCCAGAGTTGGGAAGATCCCCTGGAGAAGGAAATGGCAACCCTCTCCAGTATTCTGGCCTGAAGAATCTCATGGATAGAGAAGCCTGGCAGGCTACAGTCCATGGGGTAGCAAAGAGTCAGACATGACTGAGCAACTGAGCACTCCTGCCATTCCTGTTTTATTCTCCCACTTGTCACCGACTCAGAGACTGGAGACAGGCCATGAAATCCACCTTATGGGAGCTGAAAGTGGGATCTGGAAAGCCGCTTCACCCTTGCACCTCCTGGTTCCATCCTACCATCTGAATCGGCCTTACCTCTGACCCTAGGGTTGTACAGGATGTTCATCACCTGAGCCTCACCTATTCTGTAACTGCCTCCCCCACACATCCTTAGTTCCACCTTCTGAAACAGCCCAGCACAAGCCTACCTGTTTAACCAACAGATCAGCCCTCAAGACTTCAGGGAAAGCACCCTGCTCTCCCAAGCTTCTCGGTTTCTTCAAACTCCAAGAACATGGCTTCCTGAACCCTCATCATGCTGGTCTTTCTTAACCTCTCTATCCCTCAGCTGTCTGATGTGAGAACTGAGGAGGCTAATCCTGTCTCTATCTACATTGGGTGTGGAAATGCTTCCAGACTGTGAAACCCTACCTGCCTGGAGGCCACCTGTCAGTTTCTCTCAGTTCTCTGGGATACAGGTGAGAACACAGAAGGAAGAGTTTGGAAGCAGCCAAATTACAAATTACAACCAAATTACTAGGCAACGACAGAGGATGAGATGGTTAGATGGCATCACCAACTCGATGGACATGAGTTTGTGCAAGCTCCAGGAGTTGGTGATGGACAGAGAAGCCTGGCATGCTGCAGTCCACAGGGTCGCAGAGTCGGACACAACTGAGCAACTGAACTGAAATTACTATCACAAAAAAAAAACCCCTCCAGATCTTCATTCAGAGCTTAACCATCCTTAATTCACAATCACTGATAATAAATGTCATTATCAGACGAGATGGTTGGATGGCATCACCAATTCAATGGACATGAATTTAAGCAAACTCCGGGAGACAGTGAAGGACAGGGAAGCCTGGTATGCTGCAGTCCATGCAGTTGGGTCGCAAAGAGTTGGATGCAACTGAGTGACTGAACAACAACTGCCATCCCAGAACACAGGACCCTGGGATCTACCTATTTAAAGGGTGGGGAGAACTTTCTGCAGATTCACCCACTGGCAGGAGGAAGGACCGGCGAGCAGAGAGCAAGAAAGAGACAGAAAACTGTGAAATTATGAACAGCAGATGTAGAATACCTAAGGGCCATTTTGAATAGAGGCCAACACTCCTAAACGGCTGAAAAAGCTTCTTTACAGTATAATCCCTTTTTTGCAATGGCTGTATCATCCTGAGACATTAAATCATGTTCAATGTGCATTGCTGAATATGGCAGGAAAGCTGGCAATATACTTGGGAAAGATTTCCATGCAAAATGGTTTTAAAAAAAAGCTACATGGCATTTTAACGAATTATGGCATCTGAAAACCGTATTTATGGGGGCCGCTCATTCCACAAAAATGCAAGAACCATGGCAGATACTGAAACCCTCCCTTGTCAAGACCAGACTCTGCTACCCTCTCAAGTAGAGAATGAAGAGAGCACGTTTGCTTTGGGGAAGGAAAGGATTCTGGTTATACTTCGGGTCACCAGCACAGACCCCATGCCTCCCATGGAAGGAGCTAGAATCTTCACAATCCAGGCAAAGGCATGGCTGTCCTCCCCAAGAGCCACGGCAGAGCCTAGAGGGTGATGGTCACCCCTGCCCTGCCCTCCCCGCCTGGACACATCCAGGTTTAATAAGACAGCTAAAGTTATCTGTTATAGCAGGCTTCTGTTTCTTACCCATCTCTTCTCCCCCCACAGACCAGAGGGTACTGGAACCAGAGGATGGTGTGTCTCAGAGGTCCAAGCATGGCTGTAGACCCCACAGACGCCCCCAGAACTGCTGGGACGTTCACACTGGAGAAGCATCCAGTGCATCTGGTGGCCAACAGACTAACCGGCTTTCCCCCACAGGCAAGGCCAGATGTGTAGGAGGTACCGCTTAGCTCTGTTCCTATACCCCCTAGCACCAGCTCCCATTAGAAGCTGGGAAATACCTATCTGGGCCCTGGGACAAGCTAACTGAGACCCTCCTGATCTCATATGCCTCCACCCTCTGAAGTCAGGCTTCACGAAAGCGCTGAGGTCCCAACCACCCTCTTCCCTCCCCTCCCCACTACACAACACACGCACTGAAGCCCTGAGCCACAGAACAGGTTCCAACATCTTTTGTCAAAGAACTGCCTGCACAAGGTGGGCACTGTGAAGCCCAGCAGAGAGCTCAGGTAAGAGATTCCCACTTGCTTGAAGATGCGCTTGCCTGTTAGATGAGGGAAGTCTGATTGTGGCAGACGGCGGCAGGGTCCCCACCTCTAGGAGGGAAAAACATGGAAGCCAAATCCACATCAGAGCCAGAGGAATACAGCCCCCCCTCCCACCTGATCTTTTTCCAAGATGCAAATTCTGCCACATGAGACAGACTTTCCAGAGGTTTTGCTTGAAGATTCCAAACTTCTCACTATGCCATGGGTTCTCCTTATCTGCCATCAGAGACATGGGAAACAGCAGCCCAACCGAGGGGTGATGAGCCACCTGGGACTTGAGGCTTTGAGTGAGTACAGAACAGAGCCAGCAGGCTTTCAACAGAGCCTGACACTGGGAGGCTCAGAGATGGCTATGGGGGTATCTGCCAACATGTAAATCCTTGGTTCTGCTCTAACATTCTGACTTAGAGTCATCTATCTGTGCATCTTTCTCACATAAACCACAGTCCCCTGAATTCGAGACTCCATGTTCCATCATCTCTGGAACCCCAGCCCCTAATACAGGCCCTCAATAAATGTGCCTCTGATGAATGAATGAGAAGAAAATGAATTGACGGACAATTGCACAAATCCTTGGCTTGGCATTCCCAAGGAGTGCTGAGAGTTGGCGGTGGGGTCGGGTGGGACACTCAAAACCACTCCCAAGCCTGGCAGGACAAGAAATCCCCATTTTTCAGGCTATAGCCCGGATGAGGCCAAGGGAAGGATTTATAGAGCACGGGATCAGTATTTCATAAACCCTTCCGAACTGCAGAAAAGGCTGCACCTGCCTCCGTCCGTCTGCGGCCGCTAATCCCCTGTAACAGCTCCGAGCCCTCCTTTCTGTCTGCCACACAGAGGGCAGGGCCAGCCTGTGTACTGGCCTTTAACAAGCTGAAGCCATCGGGGCCCTGCATTCACTGCTGTCTGCTCCCACAGGGCCAGCCCCACGGGGTCTCCTTGTCGGCTCTGCAAGTGAACAGGGGATTTTGTGTTCAGCTGGGGAAACAAAGCTGTCCCAACGGGGATCCAGTTGGCCGTGGACACGCTTCTCCAGTGAGAGCCAGCGGTGGACACAGCCTGGAGCTGCCGTCCGTCGGCGCTGAAGGGCAATTCAGTGGCACAGGGGAGGGAGGTGAAGCCGGGCTCCCTGGGAAGGTCAGGAAAGACAGCGAAGCTGGTGGCCCTGCAGTATTCACCGCGCTGGTTGGCTGGCTGGCTGGTGAACCCAGCTAGTTAGGCCAGTGCCAATGCAGTCACATCTCTACTGAGTTCCCTGGGTGGGCTACACCCCAACCTGTGCAGCTGTGCAGGTAGAATGTCCACCCCTTGGCCAGGACTGGGCTAACCTGCTTCCTACACAGAGAAAAGGCCCTCAAAGCTCACCATCACTTTCTCATGCCAGTAACAGTGGCACCCTAATGACAGGTGGCCACAGACGCCCCAAAGTCAGCAGAGTGAACGAAAAAGGTCTACAGGGAAGACTGTATATAGTTTCCAAACACTTTTTTAGTTGCCTCCTGGCTTAGAAACTACATTACCCAGCATCCCTTGCAGGTAGGTGTGGTCATGTGACTGAGTCCAGCTCTGGGACTTGGATGAAAGTGATGCAGATGTTTTCAGGCCTGGCCTGGAAAGTGATCCCATAGTACTCTCTTTTCCAAACCAATGATCCTGAGGCTTCAGGGGATGGCAGAGCCACATGACAGAAGGAGCCTGGACCTCGGATTCACTGCTTAGAAGGGAATCGCCCGGCCAGGAACACCTGCGATAGACTGTTGGGAACACTTGTTACAGCACAGAGCCCGCTCTGACCAACACACCGTCAGTGAGAAGTAAACAGAGTCTGAATCAGGATGGTAGCAGCAGTGTGTGTGTGGCAGAGGGGAGAGATTTGAGGGACATTGCAAGACTGTCTGTACTGAGTGACTAGTCAGGTGGCAAGAGGGAGGGCACAGGCCCCAGAGAATAACCACCAGGCCTTTCCACAGTAGAGCTGTTGGAGAGTTAACGAAACAGAAATCCACTGATGAGACCCCCTTTCCTGGGCCAGTGCACCCACCTCCAGCTGCTGCAGGAGCTGGTCGCCACAAGTTCACACTTGCACTTTCTCTGACGGTTTGCCCTCGGCTGATGGAAACTGCTCTGCTTGGAAATATCCATGTACCCCACCCCAGGAAGCAGTCTACAGACAACGGCCAGCATTGTGAGCAGGTATAACAAACCAGTCAATCCTAAAGGAAATCAACCCTGAATATTCATTGGAAGGACTGAAGCTGAAGCTCCAATACTTTGGCCACCTGATGCAAAGATCTGACTCATTGGAAAAGACCCTGATGCTGGGAAAGACTGAAGGCAGGAGGAGAAGGGGACAACGGAAGATGAGATGGTTAGACAGCAACACCAACTCAATGGACATGAACTTGAGCAAACTCTGGGAGAGAGTGAAGGACAGAGAAGCCTGGCATGCTGCAGTCCATGGGGTTGCAAAGAGTCAGAGATGACTTAGTGACTGAACAACATAACTACCCAGCCCTTTTGCTTGTATGCAGGACAACTTCTTTGGGTTCTTTGGGGTGACTCACTGTCCAGAGCACCCATGGAAACAGGCTGAGGCCAGTCTTCTCCTGAACCCACACGTTCTCCTAGCTTCTTCCCCCACCCTGTCCTGCTCCCCTCACTCTGTAACTGGTTTCTCCTGAGAACATCACCTCAATAAATCTCCAGCACAAGAATCCCTGTCATGGGGCCCCTGACAGCCCAAAGGAGCAGCTGGCACTGTGCCTTGTCCCATCCACAGAGTACATTCACCACAAAAGAGAAGGACAGGAATGAAGTGCAGAGCCAGGACAATCCTGGATTATCAGCCCTAAAAGGACGGCCACTTTCTCAGCACTTTCTCCGTCTGGTGAAGATGTCCTGCCTGCATGGAGGTTTCAGATGCTAAACTATGACTTCTCAACCCTGGGACTGAAGGAGGTGACCTCACGGGACAGAAGGAAGGCTTGGCCAGGAAACTAGGGCCGTGTCCCACCTGCTGGGGGAGGGAGATAAGATGGCAGTGAGTGAAAATCTAACCCGTCCAGGCTCGAAGGAAATTTTAAAGCAGCTTCCACTAAATCTGCTGCCCCAAACCCTTAAGAATTTCTCACCCCTCTTCAGCAAGAGGAATCTTCCAAGTCCCCATGCTGATTTCTCTCCACAATTTGAAAGGGTGCTGGCTTGAGACAGTATAGTACATGGAGAGATGGGAGACCTGGGTCCTCACCTGGGTTCTGCCATCAACCCACTGTGTAACCTCGACCAAGACACTGTCCTCTTGGGCTCATTTTTCCCACTTGTCAAATGGGGAAGCCAGATTGGATGCGCTAAGTCCAGATTTCATACTGCTATCAGGGGGCAAAATTCCAGTCTCGGGAGGTTTCTGGGGAGTAATGCTGAGAAATGTGTAACCACCAGCTCCTTGGGAAGAAAAAGCCTTGATTCACAGCTTGTGCCAATTTCCAAGGTGTAAATATTCCCACCACAGCCAATTTCAAACTGCCAGCACCATGCCCTGAATGCAGAGTTGGAAGAGATGCCAGCAGTCGGCTCTCGTGAGCAGATGTGTGCCAGCTTCAGCATACCACCAATTCTCAGACACGTCTTTGCACAAAATAAATGCTTCAGACCCTGATTCATTTCTAACCTCTGCAAACAGAACAGCTCTCTCCTTTCCTTGATCCTACAACACACTTTACTCTTGAGCAGAACCCACAAAACAATGCAAGTCACACAGGCCACCACCTCCCCTGGGAAGCAGCTGACCTCTCCTTTGGAAGGAACTGGAAGGGGGCAGGGGTCCCCGGAGCCTCCTCAGATTCAGTTCCATGGCTCTAACTGAACTAAAGCTCTGAAGGCCCCTGATCTGTGTGGGTACGTCTTGGGGTAGAGTGGGACCAGTTTCATAAGCCCTGCCCATAAGTTTAGAAGCAGTGAGACAAGCTGCAGAGAGAGTCCTGCTCGACAAGAGGTGGGGGGAGTGGGGAGTGGGGACAGTCCCTTATGCATATCAGATGGTAGAGGGCAGCTGGTAGCCTCTGCCACCTCAAGACCATACTGGTCCTTCCAGTACTGAAGCTCTACGTCCACAGCCAGGGAGGATGCTCAGTAATGGACAGACGATGTCCCCTGTCCATTCTCCTCTTCACCTTCCTTCCCCTAGGTCCGGGCACACTTCCTGGTCCAAATTCCCCAGGATCCCCTCAACACAACCTTGAAAGAACCCCCAAGGCAGCCACTTGTGACCAAAAGGCCCCAGAATCACTGTCTGCCAACCAGCCAGGATGTGGAAATACTGAGTGGGAGGGGGCTGAACAGATCATCAGCCCAACGACTTCATTTCAATGACAAGACAGATACCAGAGTTATCAAGTGGTCTGCAGGACATGTTCATTGAGTCACTGGTGTGGGGGAGGGTCATGGAATATTCAAAATCTCTGTTTTAAAGTAAATGATAGCATTTAAGAATGCTGTCATCACTGCTTGCCATGGACTGAACTGTGTCCTACCCACATTCCTGTGTTGAAGCCCGAACCCCCAAAGTGACAGAATTTGGAGGTGGGACCTTTGGGGAGTAATTAGGGTTTGATGAGGTCATGAGGGTGAGGTCCATGAGAGTGGAACTAGGGCCCTTAGAAGAAGAGACATCAGAGAGCTCTCTCCCCACCAGGTGAGCACACAGCAAGCAGTCAGCAGTCTGTAAGCCAGGAAGAGGCTCTTTGCCAAAACTGGACCATGTCGGCAACCTGAACATGAACTTCCAGCCTCTGAAACTTTGAGAAAATTAAACTTCTGTTGTTTAAGACACCCAGTCTACAGTGTTTTGTTAGGGCAGCCCAACTGAACTAACACACTACTACTACTATTATTATTGCTTTAGGTCTGCAGCAGCTTTTTCTTCCTTGACTGTGCAGACTTTTCTCTAGTTGCAGTGAATGGGGGCTACTCCTCACGGGGGTGCACAGGCTTCGCAGGCTTTGGTAGTTGTGGCCTAGGGACTTAGTTGCCCTGAGGCATCTGGAATATTCCTGGACCAGGGATCGAACCCCTGTCCCCTGCATTGGCAGGCATATTCTTAACCACTGGACCACCAGCAAAGTCCAAGTCTGGAGTAGATTTAAACCTGGCAGGGTATTTAAGAAATCAGAGGGACCACTTCTGGGGTTGGTGGGGTGGGATGGGATGGGGGAGGTGCTTTACTAACTTCAGTAGCAAGAGAGGTTTCACAGGGGACAAACCCAAGAGCAAGCAGAGAGGGGACCGACTGTGACGCCTGACACCAGCGCCCAGCTCCTGGACGCTACAGGAATCCCAAAGAAGGTTCCAGGCACAGCTCTGGGCAGGGGCCGCCCCACCTCCGCCAGCTCTGCAGGCTGCACACCCCCAACCCCCCAGCCTCAGCAACAAGCACCCTGTGACATCCGCGTGACACAGGGGCGGGCCCCGGGGATTCTAAGCCTCTCTCTCATTGACACCTGTCACTTGTCCCATCCCCACCAGCCACCCCCCTTGAGTCCCCAGTGGGAAGAGCCCCCAGAAGGGCTGAATATTCCGCCCCCATGTGCTCCCCTGGCCTCTCAGGGCTCATCCCTTTATCTTCCTCCAAGGCTGGTGGCAGCTCCACCTGCAAAGGCCTGGTCAAAGAGGAACAATGAGGGTCCCGAAACCCCCCAGGCCAAGGGGCTTCCTTTGTGCTCCCCAGGGTGACTGAGGCCCCCGGTGGTGGGATGGGGGCGGTGCGCTCTCCCGGCCCTGCTCACCCCAGCCTGACCTCTGCCCTCAGCCCTTTGTGCAGGCCCTAAAAAGGGGGGAAAGGGAGGGGGAGGAGATAGAGGGAAAGTGAAGGAATAAGGAAGGTGGCAGAGAAGAGAGGCAGAGACAAAGGCAGAGAAAAGTCTCAGAGACAGACTGACAGACAGAGAAAGTCTGTCAAGCAGGCTGCCCGGGTCTGCTGGCCAAAAGGACGGAAGGAGTAAGTTGAGCCGTGTGAATCGCCACTTCTGTGGGTCACAATGCGCAAAGAAAATGGCAATTCCATTCGGTCCAACCTAACACATACGGATCGATCTGGTCTCCAGCCAGGGCAAGAGGAGTAGGCGGGTGCTGCTTGAGAGAAAGGGGCCTCGGGAACCACTGAGTCCCCTGGCTCAGCCTCTGGTTCTTTCCCAGAGTGTTTTAGGGAACAGCACTGATGTCTGGAAATCTGGGCTTAATCAGAACCCAGCAGTTCTTAACCAGAAGATTTATGATGGTGGCTGGCTCCCTCATCCCTTCGGCTGTAGAGGTGCCCATTCCTCAGGGACACTCCCCTGAAGGAAGCTCAGAGCTCTCATCCCACCCCTGTCCCCAAAGCCCACGACCCTATGGCCAGATGTGGCCATGCCCCTTAAGATCATGAAGTTAACAATGATGACAGGTAACACGCAGGTAGCACTTTTCATTTGACACGGCACTCCACACACATTCTACCCTCAGAAACAGAACGCTGATGCACTTCTAACTATAATGCTTTGTGTAGCAGATGATTGCATAATGTTTTAATCATTAAACCACTGAGTAGACTAGCTGTTAAAGACATTTGGGGGAGAACCAAGAAAGCTGGAAGGTGGACTGGACATCAGATGATACTGAAGAATTGTTACTTTGGTTAGGTGTAATAAAACTATTGAGAAGATGTAAGAAATGCTCTTTTTCAAAAGGAGGGGTTCTGAAATATTTAGGGGTGAAATGTCACAATGTCTAAGCTTTTCTCGGAAAATCTTTTGGCAAAAAAAAAATCATTGAAGCAAATGGGGCATGATGTTAAGTGTTAAATCAATGTGATGGGAACATGGAAGTCTAACTCTGTTCTGGCCACTGCTCCGAGATTTTTCATCATAAAAATTTTAACAATCAGTTAAATCACATTAATTCAAAATACAGTAATACATAGTAAAGCTCAGAACTTTGGATAAATTTCATATTTGGTTGGGCTAAAATTCACCATGGAAAAAGGATCAGGCAAACACTTGCCTATGTGAGCATAGCATTACCTATGATTTCCGAAATCACAGCTAGCTGATTTCCAAAAACTTCACTTTAGAGACTCCCTTGGTGTTCCAGTAATGGTTGAGGATCCACCTTACAATGGAAGGGACTGCACTCAATCCCTGGTCACAGAAGTAAGACTCCACACGCCCCAGGGCAACTAAGCCTGCCTGCTACAGCTGCTGAGCCTGCATGCCACAACTAACACCCGGTGCGCCCAAATAAACAAACATTATAAAAAGAAAAAAGGAGAAAAACGTCACTTTCTAAACCTCTATGCGTGTGCGTGCATGCTCAGCCATGTCTGACTCTGCAACACCATGGACTGCAGCCCCCCAGACCCCTCTGTCCATGGGGTTTTCCAGGGAAGAACACAGGAGTGGGTTGCCATTTCCTACTCCAGGGGTCTTTCCGACCCCAGGATCAAACCTAGAGTTTCCTGCATTGGCAGGCAGATTCTTTACCACAGAGCCACCTAGGAAGTCCCCTTCTAAGCCTTCAGCTGCATGTGTTTCAATTTGACGAGTAACTAAGAAATCACCAGCAGCATCCTGCCTCAGTATTTCTAGAGAGAGCAGGTGGATGCTATCTTGCAAAAATACCCACCTTCTCAACCTCGGCACTCCTATTAGCATTCGGGGCTGGATAATCCATCGCCGAGGGGGCTGTCGTGTGACATGTCACATCATGTGTGATACATGATGTGCAGCAGCATCCCTGGCCCCAACCCACTAGATGCCAGTAGAACTCTCCTCCTACTGACAACCAAAAATGTCTCCAGTAATGTCCAAATATCTCCTGGGGGCAAAACAGTCCCAGGCTGGAAACTATGTGAATATATGAGCACAAACGAAATAATTTCTCCGAAATGCTGTGTAAGCAAGTCTTTTCACCAACCAAAGTTGACCCTTCGCATGTAATTAGATGTGTAATCTGCTTTAGCGGGTATACCGTATCTTTTCATTTCATATTCAAATATTCTCCTACAACATAATTATACAGATATTTCATAACGGAGTCACTAAAACACTACTGAAAGACATTTGGTCCTTGTAGCTAAGTGTTGCCACACATCACTACTTCCTTAGGCTAAATGCCTACGAGGGAAAGGATGGGGTCAAAAATACATTTTGATACATGATGCTAAATCACCCTTCATAAAAGTGGTACCAAGTTACCTTCCCATCACCAGAGCAGGTGAGTGCCTGTTTCCCTAACTCTTTTAACACTAGGAATTACTTTCTGTTAATTGCTACTGCTGCTGCTGCTGCTGCTAAGTCACTTCAGTCGTGTCCGACTCTGCGACCCCATAGACGGAAGCCCACCAGGCTCCCCCGTCCCTGGGATTCTCCAGGAAAGAACACTGGAGTGGGTTGCCATTTCCTTCTCCAATGTGTGAAAGTGAAGTCGCTCAGTCGTGTCCGACCCTTAGCGACCCCACGGACTGCAGCCTACCAGGCTCCTCCATCCATGGGATTTTCTAGGCAAGAGTACTGGAGTAGCTTGCCATTGCCTTTAACTAGTGTCAACTTAATAAGGTTTTTTAAACGGTATTCTTTTTTCAGTATTTGTTTGTTTGGCTGTGCCAGGTCTCTTAGTTGCAGCACATGGGATATAGTTTCTTGACCAGGGATCTAACCCAGGACCCCTGCGTTGGGAGCTTGAAGTCTTAGCCACTGGACCACCAGGAAAGTCCCTAAAATGTATTCTTGTTAATATTATTTCTTTATTAAGCAAATACTTATTAAATAAAAATATTAACTAAAGTGTAATACCTCACATACAACAAACTGTGGAAAATTCTTAAAGAGATTTTAAGAATTCTCTTCAATTCTTAAGATTTTTAAGAATTTTAAGATTTCTCAGGAGGCACCTTTCCTGCCTCCTGAGAAATTTGTATGCAGGTCAAGAAGCAACAACTAGAACTGGACATGGAACAACAGACTGGCTCCAAATTGGGAAAGGAGTACGTCAAAGCTGTATATTGTCACCCTGCTTATTTAACTTATACGCATCATGTGAAATGCTGGGCTAGATGAAGCACAAGCTGGAATCAAGATTGCCAGGAGAAATATCAGTAACCTCAGATATGCAGATGACACCACCCTTACAGAAAGCAAAGAGGGACTGAAGAGTCTCTTGATGAAAGTAAAAGAGGAGAGTGAAAAAGCCGGCTTAAAACTCAACATTCAGAAAACGAAGATCATGGCATCCAGTCCCATGATTTCATGGCAAACAGATGGGGAAACAGTGGAAACAGTGACAGACTTTATTTCCTTGGGCTCCAACATCACTGCAGATGGTGATTGCAGCCATGAAATTAAAAGACTCTTGCTCCCTGGAAGAAAAGCTATGACCGACCTAGACAGCATATTAAAGAGCAGAAACATTACTTTGCAAACAAAGTAATGTCAAAGTCAAAGCTATGGTTTTTCCAGCAGTCATGTATGGATGTGAGAGTTGGACTATAAAGAAAGCTGAGTGTTGAAGAAATGATGTTTTTGAACTGTGGTGTTGGAGAAGACTCTTGAGAGTCCCTTGGACTGCAAGGAGATCCAACCAGTCCATCCTAAAGGAAATCAGTCCTGATTTCATATTCATTGGAAGGACTGATACTGAAGCTCCAATACTTTGGCCACCTGATGCGAAGAATTAACTCCTTGGTAAAGATTGAAGGCAGGAGGAGAAGGGGACTACAGAGGGTGAGATGGTTGGATAGCATCACCGACTCGATGGATATGAATTTGAATGAACTCCGGGAGTTGGTGATGGACAGGGAGGCCTGGCATGCTGCAGTCCACTGGGTCGCAAAGAGTTGGACACGACTGAGCAACGGAACTGAACACTTCAGATACTTATTGCTATTTGAATAAATTCTATGAATTTCTAGTTCATTTTCTCAGCTCAATTTTGTATTCAGTTCAGTTGCTCAGTCATGTCCGACTCTTTGCGACCCCATGAATCACAGCACGCCAGGCCTCCCTGTCCATCACCAACTCCCGGAGGTCATTCAAACTCATGTCTATCGAGTCGGTGATGCCATCCAGCCATCTCATTCTCTGTTGTCCCCTTCTCTTCCCGCCCCCAATCTCTCCCAGCATCAGAGTCTTTTCCAGTGAGTCAACTCGTCGCATGAGGTGGCCAAAGTATTGGAGTTTCAGCTTTAGCATCAGTCCTTCCAATGAACACCCAGGATTGATCTCCTTTAGAATGGACTGGTTGGATCTCCTTTCTGTCCAAGGGACTCTCAAGAGTCTTCTCCAACACCACAGTCCAAAAGCATCAATGTATTAGGATCTCTTTTTTGGTGAATTGTAAAAGCTATTTATTGAAGATATTAGTCTTTTGTCATTCACGTTAAAAATGGATGTTTCTCAGCTTTCTGTTTGCCTTATGTTGGTTAGAGATTTCTGAGGTACGGATGCTTTCTATTTTTATCTACTTAAAAATCTTTCCCTTTATGATTTCTGACTTTTGTATATCAAGAAAGCCTTCTTTAGTCAAAGATTACATGATACTAACAATGGTTTATCCTGGAATTTTTAAGCTTTTAAAAATAAATTTCATCCACTGGAATTTATGTGGGTTCACAGCATGAAGCAGAAATTTAATTTTATTATTATTTAAAAATAAACAGCCAGTCTTCCCAGCACCATTTACTGACCGATTCACCCTTTTCCTCGCTGATTTATAATCACAGCTTGATCATATACAAGTTCTTATGTTTATATTCAAGTCTGTTTCTGGACTGTCTACTCAGTTTTTGTGATTTCTGTTCCTATGCCAGGATGACACTAAAGTAAATATCCTGTTTACAATATATTAAAAATCTGGTAGGACAAGTTACCTGTCATCACTCTTCTTTTTTTAAAAAAAAACTCATGGCTATTCTCACTCATTTATTTTCCTACCTGAACTTAAAAATCATATTCTATCCAGTTGGAATTTTGGTTAGAATGATGCTAAACTTACAGATTTCAGGGAGAACTGACATTTTACAGTATTGAGTCTTGCCCTCCCAGAACATGGTACGACCTTCCAATTTTTTCTTTAGTGTCTCTTGGGAAATAACCTCTTTTTTATTTCTTTGTAAAAATTTTTTAGTTTTTAAGTTCAATTTTTATTTTTGGTCACACTGCATTGCATGTGGGATCTTAGTTCCCTGACGAGGAATTGAATCCAGGTCCTTGGCAGAGAAAATGCAGAGTCCTAACTACTGGACCACGGGCAAATTTCCCAATTTACCCTCTTTTTTTTTTTAATATACACTCTGTACTTTTACTGCTACTTTTATTTTTGTGTATTTGATATTTTCGTTGCTATTCTAATTGGGAGATTGTTTCCATTACCATAAAAAAAAAAAGGTATATTCAGTAAACAGTTTCTACAGGCCATTATGTGCTTTTCACTGGCTCTGACAGTTTGTAACTAGGTATCGCTGATATAAGAAAAGTTACTGACCTTTGTATGTTAATTCTGTAATGGCTTCCCTGGGTTAGTCATAGCAGTTTTAACAATTTTCAGCTGACTCTCTGCAGACACTTTTTAGGACACAAGGCTGTAAGGGAGTCACCGAGCCCCTGCCCACCCCCACCCCCAACCTAGAAGCTTTTCCACATGCCCATCTCGCTCAGCTGCCTTGTGACCAAAGGGACAGGTCACTGTTAAGTGATTCTCCCAAGCCCAGACCCTGTGGTCTCAGGCGTGCCAGTCACCCCAGCGCTCCATACCGACCAACCACACTCCCAAGGGCACTTCAACTGGCACCTGTGGGAGACAGTGGCTTTTAACTGGCTGCACCTCCATCTCTACCCTGATTTTAGGTCCCCTGTGGACACATAAGTTTGTCTTCTCTTTTGGTAGGATGTTACCACAAGGTCACGTGTGTATGACTACATGTGTTCATATATATATGTTTATATATTAAAAAAATTTTTTTTAATTACCCTACACTGATCAACTACCATGGCTACTGAGAGGTCAAATGACAGGGAGGTTAACGCCACTCACAGGGACTTCCCTGGTAGTCCAGCGGTTAAGAACCCACCTGCCGAAGCAGGCAACACTGGTTCAATCCTTGGTCCAGGAGGACCCCACATGCCACAGGGCAACTAAACCCAGGCGCCACAACCACTGAGCCCTGATTCTAGAGCCCACGAGATGCAACCACTGAAGCCCCCACACCCTAGAGCCCATGCTCCACAAGAAGAGAAGACATCACAAAGAGAAGCCCGGGCCCCATGACAAGTAGCTCCACTCACTGCAACTAGAGGAAGCCCAAGGCAGCAATGAAGACCCTGCACAGCCATAAATAAATAACACCACTCACAGACCTTGAAGCTGGAATCTCAGCTCACTGACCTCTCCGAGCTTCAGTTTCTCCTGTGTAAAATGGGGTAATAACAGTACCTACTTCACCTAGGTAAATGAGGTGATTAAATGGCTAAGATTTGGGAAGACTGCCGAGCACGAAGCAGGCATTCGATAAATGCCTTCTCCTTCTCCTTCACTTAGCCAGAATTGCTTTATCTTCACTCCTGAGTCTGGACCAAACTCTTCAAGGGGCAATACTTATCTGATGGCCGTTTACTCAAATGGCTGATCCAGGACAGCCCTACATCCTGTTTCACCCCATCTCTTGAAATCCAATTAGCAATCAATTAACAGAACTTGTCCTTACAAGTAGCCAGAGCTGCTTACAGGTGATTGTGGTCGGGGGTCCCAGCTCCCCACTCCCACCCCCACAAACTCACAGGTCCCTTTCTCCTATACCAGGAGTAACGATGACTCCCTTTACTGGGACCCAGGGAATCACACCCTTCTCAGACAACCCTAAAAGGAGAAGAGGATGCGGGCTGTGCAGGCAGATCTTTTCAACATAACACTAAGCCAGACAGCCACTGCTGTACGTCCAGAAGGTCACAGAGGACGTCCACCATTGGCTGCGTGTTGGTTGAACTATTTCTGGTTGGGGACAAAGTGGGGATGTACTAAGAAGCCCCCCAACCTCAGAAGTCTCCCAGTGAACAAAGGGTTAGGAAGGCAAGCATGTCCCCCACTGCTGCCCGAGCCCCAAAGCCCCGTCCCCAGGGCTCCCGCTCTCCACGCAGACCACCCCAAACAAACCAGATCCACCGCACCCTTGCACTCTGACCTCAAAAATTCAACTTAAAAAAAAAGAAACAAAAGTGTGGTAAGAACTTCCCTGGGAGTCCAGTGGCTAAGACTCCATGCTCCGAATGCAGGGGGCTCGGGTTCGATCCCTGGTCCAGGAACTAGATCCCACATGTTGCAACTAACAGTTCACACAGCTGTGACTAAAGAGCAAAGACCCTGCATGTCACAGCTCAGACCTGGCACAAGCAAGTTTTTTTTCACTTGTGGTAAAGCACACATACAATTTACCATTTTAAATGTACAATTCAGTGGCATTAAGTACATTCACAGTGTTACTCATCACCACTCTCTAGTTCCAGAATCTTCCATCACCCCAAAAGGAATGCTTGCACCCATCAAGCAGTCACTCCCCATCTCTCCCTCTTCCCACTCCACGGCAACCACAAATCTGCTTTATATCCCTGAATTTGCTTATTCTGGGCATTTTGTATAAACAGAATCATAGACTGTGTGGCCTTTTTAATCTGGTTTCTTTCACTCAGGATAGTATTTTCAAGGTTCTAGTACTTAAATCAGGGAAGGCAATGGCAAGCCACTCCAGTACTCTTGCCGAGAAAATCCCATGGACAGAGGAGCCTGGTAGGCTGCAGTCCATGGAGTTGCTACTAGTCGGACACGACTGAGCGACTTCACTTTCACTTTTCACCTTCACGCACTAGAGAAGGAAATGGCAGCCCACTCCAGTGTTCTTGCCCGGAGAATCCCAGGGATGGCGGAGCCTCGTGGGCTGCCGTCTATGGGGTCGCACACAGTTGGACACAACTGAAGCGACTTAGCAGCAGCAGCAGCAGCAGTACTTAAATGCTAGCATTCGAGGTACTAGCATTCATACTTCTGGTATTTTCAGTGGGTCCAGCCCATGCTGGTACTCCATGCCTTTTTAAGGCTGCATGATATTCCATCATATGGACATGACACATGGAGTTTATCTGCTCTGCCACTGGTGGACATTGGGCTGTTTCCACCTTTTGGCTATTGTGAAGTCAAGCCCTTTAGCTGGTTTCCAGTCTTTAAGAGGGTCTTATGGTCTGTGAGGAGGCCACCTGGCCTCTGTCTTGGGCAGCCCCACCTGCTTCCAATCAAGGTCTTCCCAAGAGCCCTCCCTCTGGCTGACTCTCTGTTGCTGCTAAGTCACTTCAGTCGTGTCCGACTCTGTGTGACCCCATAGACGGAAGCCCACCAGGCTCCCCCGTCCCTGGGATTCTCCAGGCAAGAACACTGGAGTGGGTTGCCATTTCCTTCTCCAATGTGTGAAAGTGAAAAGTGAAAGTGAAGTCGCTCAGTCGTGTCCGACCCTTAGCGACCCCACGGACTGCAGCCTACCAGGCTCCTCCATCCATGAGATTTTCTAGGCAATAGTACTGGAGTGGCTTGCCGTTGCCTTCTCCGGGCCCGTCCTCATGTAAACCCACACTCCTGGCGAGGAACGGAGAGACTAGCCCAGCTCATCCCCTCCCTCCCATCTTGCTGTTTAGTCACTAATTTGTGTACAACACTTCTACGAACCCAAGGACTGTAGCTCCCAGGCTCCTCTGTCCATGGGATTCTCCTACTGGAGTGGGTTGCCACTTCCTTCTCCAGAGGATCTTCCTGACCCAGGGATCAACACCCCACCCCTCCCCCTCCTGCATCGGCAGGCGGATTCTTTACCAGTGAGCCACCAGGGAAGCATCTGTATTTTCCATGGCATTCCATTGCTTTTTTTTTTTTAACTGAGCACTTACAAGCCCACTGTCAAACCAGAGTCTTTATACAGATCATCTCATTTAATCCCCACGATAACCATACTCAACAGTGTTATCATTACCCAATTTCACAGCAGAGAAAGCAAGATCAGGCAAAACTCCCAATTCAGTGCCCATCACCCCCCCATCCCACCCCACCCCACCCCACCACCAGCCAATGCCGTGTTCAAGTTCTTACCCCCTCCCCTGGAAAATAAAAATCTAAAGTGAGAATACTCCAACCCTATCCAGCAACAGGTCTAGAAAACCCAAACTGTCATCCGGGAAAAAACAGGTGCTACTGGGTCACCAGAGGTGACATCTCTAAGCCCACCCCTACCCCTTACACAAACCCCCAACCCCTTAAACACCCCCACACCTGGGAGCACCTGAGTTGGGGGGTTGCTGGCTCATGTAGATTCAGCTGCCTGGCTCCCCTGGAGGGCTGCTGGGGGTGGGGGGCCTTGGAAGTTACCCCTACCCCCAGGCTGGGCCACTGGAGTGGTTGGCAGAGGGCACCACATGGGGCCCCAAAAGGGGTAAGTGCAGCTGGGCTGCAGGGAGGACCCAAGACCAGTTGGGAGGTGGCGGAAGCCCAGGCACTGGTTGTTCGCTCTCCTACCTCCATCCGGGGTCCAGCTTCCACTCGGACAACAGCCATGTCCCTTCAGACCCGGAGGCCAGAGCAAGCCAACAGCGCCTGGCCTTCTCAGAGGCCGCCCTGCCTCTCTCTGGTTTTCTGGTTCCCAAGGCATCTACATTCTGTTTCCGGTGGGGAGGCTCACCTGGGCTTGGTTTACACCAGGGAGAGCAGCACAGGCTAGAAATCAGGCCCCGCCTCCAGCCAGGTGTTAACTATTCACCTGCACCCTCTGCCCACGGGGGCCTGGGAGGCTTGTGGAAGCAGCAGCTCACCAGAGCAAGTAGGGCAGTGAGCAGGTGCTGACACGGAAGAAGAAAGCTTAGCAGAAGTTCATTCCTCCCCAAAGATGCAGGGCAGGGAGGCCCAGGACCAGTGGTCCCATCCTTTCATCCTTCAAGGAGGCAGAAGACAGCAGTCTTTGCTCTGTTCAAAGCTTCACAGTCAATGCTGGATCAACCCCAGATCTCCTGGCTTTGAGACAGCGCTTATTCCACTAAATCCAGGGGCCTCTACAAACCAAACATGCAGATGGACCAATACCTTGGAGCTGATGCACGGTGAGGGGACGCAGGGGTAGAGTTCTCTACAACTACAAATCGGTGGGTTTGAAGTGAGTGGTCTTTAGCTCCTTCCCAGCCCCAGGTCTCAGACGGGCACACGGTTCCTTGCCTCCCTTCCCCCCGAAATGGGGTACCGGCTGGCTCAGCGAGCAGGTGGACAGCATTCCCAGAGAGAACTGGCCCTTCAAGGGGATGGGTGGGTTCAGGGTGAGGTTATGTCCATCAGCTTTCAGGACAAATTCTCGGCTTTATTAATTCTCCTTCGTTCCGCAGGCAAAAGTAAACAAGCTTTTCTCAGGCAGCCCAGCATGGAGGCCTTCCCTATTCAAACACTGCAAGAATCGACAGGCTCGGATGGACTGAGCTCCCAGGCCCCACTTCCCAGGGGGCCCCCTGGCCTCCTGCCCACAACTTCCCTCCTGCTGAGATGAGGCGAGCAAGGTCTTTGTGGTGGCAGACCCCAGAGTCCCAGAGCCCGTGATCCGGATCTGGCCCAAGTTCCCTGGGGACAGCATGAGCGATCCCAGGCATCCGGAGACCCAGAAAAGATCACAACGGGTCTGGCCAAGGACCCAGCATCTCAATAGGTATCACACCTGCTCACCTAGCCCCTCGGTGGAGGAAACGCTTTGTCAAGGGTGTTCGTTGACTGTTTGTTATGAAATCGTGTTTTCCAAGGTCCAGAAGAAAGAAAGGAAATAAACAGTAACAAAACCAAAAGGAATGAGAAAACTTAACTGAGAATTAGTAAAGTTTTTTCAAAGGAAGATGCTACAACTTGGCTGCCCAGGAATCTTTTGTCTGGTTGAGCTTATACCAACTTCTTGTGGCCTACAGAGAAATCTCATGAGTTGTTTTTTGCTTCTCCTCTATTCCATTTCCACATTTCTAATTTGGAAGGAAAAAGCCAAAAACCACCATCAGAAACCTAAAGTCAAGGTTGGAAGGACCAGAAAAGTGGCAGACAAGAGTGAGAGACCATGAAGATCTGTCTTGACCTCAGATGGGTTGTGTTATCAGCCCGAGGAGCTCATCCTGGTGAGCTTTGCTGGGGCTCATGTCACAGCAAAATCAAGAAGCAGAACTCCATGACCTGAAAGTGTCTTCTCGCTTCTCAACTGCTCTGAAAGTGAAAGTTGCTCAATCGTGTCTGACTCTTTGCGACTCCAAGGACTATATAGTTCATGGAATTCTCTAGGCCAAATACTGGAGTGGGTAGCCTATCCCTTCTCCAGGGGCTCTTCTCGACCCAGGAATCAAACCGGAATCTCCTGCATCGCAGGCAGATTCTTTACCAACTGAGCTATCAGGGAAGCCCAGGAGCTGGATGAACTGGGGTTGTCCCTCTGAATTTGTTTTTTTATCAAAGAGTGTCCTCCCAGGCACCCATGATGCTGTTTCCTCCAGCCCCTTCCCAGCAAAATTTCTCCTGTAAGTGTCCCTGAGACTCAACCAAAGGTGTGAAGACCCAGCAACCTAAGTCTACTGCATCTTTTGTTCTCCCCAGTGAGGCCTCCAGCACTCCCTGAAATTTTCTGTCCTCTTTGAGGGCCATTTGGTGACTATGAATATCCAAGTTCTGAATCCATTTTCTCAAGTTCCCAGGGACCGGCCAACACTCGAAACAATCCAGTCTATTCTAAAGCATTCAGGTGATCACACGGGTACCCGGGCCTCCCCAACAGGCCAACCTGGAGAGGAGCAAAGGGGGCCCCCGAGTTGACTCTGAGGTCCCCTGGGGGCCCCACTGTCACCATTCCTGCCCCCCATGCCCACTCCTACTCCAAGCTTTATTCACTGAGTCATGTCCAACTCTTTTGAGACCCCACAGACTGTAGCCCACCAGGCTCCTCTGTCCATGGGATTTCCCAGGAAAGAATACTGGAATGGGTTGCCATTTCCCTCTCCAGGGGAGCTTCCAGACCCGGGACTGAACCCATGCGTCCTGTGCCTCCTGCACTGGCAGGCGAATTCTCTACCACTGAGCCACCTGGGAAGCTCCCTACTCCCAGGCCCACAGCACTGGGTATAGCATGACCTGCTCTCCACCTGGTGCCCCCTCCAGCCAGGCTCTGAGCCCTCTGTGTGCCCAAAGCCAGGGTTGGGTGATCCTTCTTGTACCAAGATTGGTGACATCCATGGGCCCTTTCTCACAGTAATATTTCTAAATGCAGAAATAAAATCCACAGGACTACAAAGAAAACTAATCAATACTGAAATACACTTACTCAAATATTTTCAAAACCCCAGATTTATGGTACAGTGAGGTAATGTATGTGTTTCTTTATTAATGATTATAAATCAAGATCCCACAGCGGGGCTGGTAACTTTCATCATTTTTAAGCAATTAGCAAGCATAAATAATATTTCATGATCCCTGCACCAACTTTAACATGATGTGAAAACGGCTGGGATTTCTGCAGGTGGCCAAATCTCCGATGTTGCTGAGCCGGCTGTGGTTTGTGGTCCACCTTTGCAATGGAGGAAACTCTTTTTTTTTTTTTTTTGGCCACACAGCATGCAAGATTTTAGTTCCCATCCAGGGATAGACCCTATGTCCCCTGCAGTACAAGTGCAGAGTCCAAACCACTGGACCGCCAGGGAAGTTCCTTTTTTTTTTTTCTTTTTGGAAACTCTTGATTTCAGTTAGAGGGAAGGGACAGTGAGAACGTGAGTCTCTTCCTGTCCCGATTCACACCCCTCCTCATTTTGTTTGTGGGCCCCCGTGCTCTAAGAACGTCCTTTCCATCCCCACCACCTATCTCCTTCCCTCTCTGCAAGAAGGAATTCACAGGCCCCTGGCTTGGATGGCCCTCGGCTGGAAGACAGCTTCTTCCCCTCGCTGGCTGAGCAGGAGGACCGTGACTTTGAGGGTCCCAGGCTTGGAAGACAAGCTAGCCCTAGGCACTAATAAAGCCTCCTCCCCTTTATTCTTAGAAGGGACATCATCACAGAAAATGCCATGTGGCTCCATCCTGCTCAGTGCAGCCCACTGATACCATCCAGCGCCCCAGTGGTGGTTCAGAGGAGTCCGGCCCCTCTAACCTCCCTTCCCCAGCCCCCAGCGCACCCCACAGCAAAAGCAGGGCAGCAGTAAGGGGACTGCTTACCTTCGGGCTCCTCCACGCTGCTGGCTGCAGTAGTCGGCGGTGCCACAGGGATCTCTTTGTGGGGTTCAGGATGGAGGGGAAGGGAAACGAGGTCAGAACATGTTATTTTTGACCTTAGAGGAGAAAGAGCACAGTACAGATTCCTCCCAACCTCCCTGGGCCCTGCCTCCTGGTTCCACTCTTCACCCCGGGAGATGACGGTCAGGGAGGAAGGGAAAGCCTGGTGGAGGGGCCACGCCACCCTGTTCTCGGCTGGAAGCTGTCCCTCCACCTGGCAGAGACTGGAGGGGGGGAAGGCAGGACTCTGCCCCCTCTGCTGTCTGTGTGTCATCCACTCACCTCGGGGCCGGGGGCAGAGAGAGGGGTCCTTAGGCCCCCCTTACTCATCATCAACCGACTCTGAGCTCAGGCTGACCTTGACTCATGGGTGGGGAAGGTGTCTGTGGCAGGGGTGGCATGTGAGGGTGCTGGGGGGTGTCTTCCACATGCAAAGAGGGACCTGCACTCTGGCCTAGATTCCCATGGGCTCACACCTCAAGAGCTAAGGTGTTTTCTCAGCAGGGAGAACAGACTGACAATACAGAAGACTGCAGGGCCAGAGAGAAGTGTGCTCTATTGGGACCATTCCTCTCCTACTGAGAACAGCAACGAGTTCCTACAAGCTCCGGTCCTGGGCTCAGGAAAGGTGAGGAGCTTCAGCCAGTCTCTAGGAAAGACCCAGACTTCACGGCTCCAGATTCTGTTTCTAGTCGGGGCCAAACCACAAACCCAAACTCCCTGAGTGGTAGGGAGTCACCTCCCCTGCTGAGTGACCATACAAATGTGGGGTCACAGACACCTCCACGAACCCCACTGATTTTGGCCACCACCTGACTGCTAGGGGTTAAGATCTCCCTTGGGCCCCCCAGACTCTAGATCAGCTGCCACCTGGGTCCCGGGGGCTGATCAAGATGGAAAACTCAGGCCTGGGGGCAGACCTGAGGGTCACCCTCAGAAGCCAGCTCTGCACCTTCAGAAGCAACAGGCAGAGGGCTGGCCCTAGATATGGAGCCGAGCCTCTGCTCTCAGGTTGTTCTATCATCAACAGCAAGCTACAGGTGCCCTGTTACAGCAGCTCATTAAGAAGAAGGCTCCCTGTGAGTCTTCATGAGCTACTTGGTCCCAGCAGGAACATTCCAGAGGGAAATCCAGACAGCCCAGCCTAATCAAGTCCAGGAAAGGGGCTGGGGTCAGTGGCCATGGAGGCACCCTGGCTGCCCAAGCCCCATTCCTCGGGCCTGGCTCTAGGACATGAGTAGAAGGCCCCATGGCTCCCAGAGCTGTGATCAAACAGACACAAGCGTCCAAGGCCCTGTCTGGACACCTGAAACCCGGTGCTGGCAGGAAGAGCTCACAGAAACCCCAGGATGGAGATCCCAGGTCTCGAGGTGGTTGGCAGTGACGCTCACCCCCAGCATCAGCCCGCCCTTTTCAAGAGGAAGGGAAAAGGTACAGAGCGTGTTGGAAAGCGGGATGCTTTCTCATCTCCCAAGGTTTCCATCCCTAGTTCTGAAACATCAGCTCCACTTCCAGGCCTTTCCCCTCGGGGATTTGAAATGTTGCTTCCAGCCATTCTGGGAACTCGACAGCTCCTGACTCCCCCTCACAGGAAGACCTCGTTTGCTTCCCCTATGTTTTCACAAGCTCGGATGGTGGGGCCGATCTGCTCCACCCTGGATGGACACAGGCTCAATTTTCCGTGGTTCAGATTTGCGTTATCCGCTGTTACCATGGCAACATCTCCTGGTCGTAAGACCTGCTGGAAGCCACGCAGCCCAGAGTGTCCCGGACATGTGGCCACACTCAAGTCAAGTGGGTGAGGTGTGGGATGTCGAAGACTCCAGCCCAGTGTCAGTGGGGAGCGGATTCCCTGCAAGATCCAGGGTCTGCTCCAAGGACCCCAAGCAGCTGCCTGGTCCCCAGCTTCCTGCTCTGCTTCAGGTTGTTTGTTCCAAGACCCTGGTATCTGACCTGAGAAGCTGGTGCCCACCCAGAGCTACAGGACACTGAAAACCATAAAGCAGGGGTCAGCCGACTTCTCCAGCAAAGGACCAGCTAGGAAACGTTTTGGGGCCTGCAGGTCACAGGGGCTCTGTCGCCACTACTCAATTCTGCCGTCACAGCCCCAAAGTGGCCACAGGCAGTCTGTGAACAAGTGAGCCCGGCTGGGTCCCATTAAACTTTATTTACAGACACTGAACTTTTCCTTTCATATCATTTTCACATGTCGTAAATTAGTAATCTTTTAATTTTTGTTTCAATCATTTAAAAAGGTTTAAAAAAAAACCCAGCCAGCCACACAAAACCAGGCAGTGAGCCAAATCCCCAGGCAGGGTGTGCTAAGCCCTGCTCCGGAGAGGCAGCCTCATGCCTGGGGTCTGCCTCGGAGGCTGGGGTTCGCTCCTCCTTCGTCTTCCTTTCTGGGTTCAGGTCAGCCCTGTATTCAGAATCAAACAGGCCAAGGCCAGGGGCCAGCGCCCATCCAGGCCCCTGGCGTCCACCAGGGCTAAGCCTCTGCTCATGACACCTGTGCAGTTTTAAGATGTTAAAGCTCTCCCAAGCCAAGACCCTGAGCCACCCCTGTTCCCTTCCCACGTTCCAGCAACTAAGGGACTGACCACTAGCCTGCAGGGGCCTCTGGAATCCTCAGAGATGCTGCCATCCTTCCTAAAGGCTGTGGGTGCCCCGCCTGGAGTCTGTTCTTTCTGCTCTGAATCTGCCATGGCAGAGGGACCTAGAATTCCCACAGCAGCAGCCCCTGATCCAGACCTCACTCCCAGCCCATGCACAGGGCCGAGGTGGATACAGGAAGAGGTGGATATGCTTCCCCTGGCACTCTCACCCCGGGAGCAGGAGACTGTCAGAACAGAGCCATGGACGGGCTGGCTCTGCTGAGACTCCCATAGGCTTGGAGGTCTCATACAGGGCCCCAGTGAGTGCAGAGATACACCTCATTGAGCGCTGGCCCCCAGACATGGGTGACCCTGAGTCCCCACGTGGCCAGGAGGAGGGGCGCCCCGCGTACTTATGCAGGGGGCGATGGGCGAGCGGCTCTGCTGGTAGCCCTTGGCGCAGCGGTTGCAGGTGATGCCAGTCACGCCGTCCTTGCAGGGACACTGGCCCGTGGTCTGGTTGCAGGTCTTGCCAGCGGCGCCCACGGGGTGGCAATCGCAGGCTGTGGAGGACACACAACAGGGGGTGTGAGTGACCAGAGCCCACCCTCCTCCGAGGCCCTCCCCACCCAGAGGCACCCTCCCAGACCCCGCTCCAGGGGAAGAGCTGAGCGGGGTGAAGGGGGCCAACCCACACACATTCCAGAAGCTCTGATCACTGACCACCTGCCTACCTGGAGATGGGAAACGAAAATCAGAATAGACCGACCAGAAAGGAGAGTCCGGGCAGAGGAGTCAAGTCGGGGTGCCCTTCTGAAGGCCCAGGAGGAACACTTCACAGCCCGTGGCCGAGTGGGAGGGCAGGAGTCAGGTTTGGGAGTACACCTGCCCTTGACAGGCTGCTTTGTGCCCTCTTGCTCCTTTGCCCCCAGCCAGCTCCTAGCGCCCAGGCATCCTTGCTAACCTCTTGGTGGGAGGGACAGGGTTTGGGGCCTGATGGAGCCCTGGGGTTTGCCAGCTCTGAGGGAGTCAGCGAGGAGTGTCTCTCCCAGGGCTGTTGCCCCGACTCTGCTCTGTCTAGCCAACCCGACTGGCAGGCAGGCAGTCTGAGATGCAGGCTTCTGGATCACAAAACCCATTAACTGTAGCTCCAGGAAGAGTCACAACTATCCTTCAGTTAAAGGCCCTGATGAAATTTAAAGACTTGGAGGTGAAGGAAGCCCCCAGGGCCTTGCAGAAAAGGACTGGCCAAGCTGGGAAGTGCCATGAGGCCCTGGTTCTCAGTTCGGGGCTGCTGTACCCCACACCCTCCTCCAGGTTTGCAATGGGCTAAAGAGCTGCAGTTGCCCACCCCATCACACTGCACCCCAAGGCTCCCTCCCTATTTCCAGGACCAGTGACAAAAAGGCCAGAGGAGTTTAAGGGGACATGCCCCCTATTATGGCCTGAATGACTGCGTACCCCCTATACATTCATATGTTGAAAGCTAACCCCCAAAGTGATGGCATTAGGAGGCAGAGCCCTTGGGAGGCAATCAGGTAGACGTGGTCATGTGGGTGGGACCCTCATGGTGGGATCAGCGCCCTCAGAAGACAAGGAAGAGAGAAAGAGCTCTCAGTACAAGCACACAGCAAGAAGGTTGTCTGCAAATCAGGAAGCAACCTCCATCAGACACTAGATCAGCAGGCACCTCCATCCTGGGTGTCTCTGCCTCCAAAGTCCTGATAAGTATCTATGGTTTAAGTCACCCCATCCACAGTGTTTGGATACAGAGGACTAGTGCATCGTGCTGTGTGTACTCAGTTTGTCCAACCCTGTGTGGCCCCGAGGACTGTAGCCCAGCAGGCTCCTTTGTCCATGGGATTCTCCAGGCAAACATGCTAGACGGGGTTGCCATGCCCTTCTCCAGGGGATCTTCCCAGCCCAGGGACTGAACTCACGTCTCTAACATCTCTTGCATGAGCATGCAGGTTCTTTACCACTAGTGTCACCTGGGAACTCGATGCCCATTAATTCCACGAGGCTTGAGCAAGAACTGTGGTATCTGCAAACACAGGACACCTGCCTCCCTGGACCTAGGCAGTGGACTCAGCGTGGGCAGAGAAGGGGAGGCAGGAAGGAGGCCAATGCTCTCGCCCACTCCCCTGAGATCTCCCTGGCCCTCCCCCCAGGGAAGAGAAGCCTGGAGAGGGTGAGGAGTTGTCTGCAGGAGGGCGACCTGCTGCAAGTTCACTTGGTGCCAGAGCTGCTCTATTTCTATTCCAAATGGGAAAAAAGTATCCAAGGGAATAAGTGAAAGCAGCGCTCCCCAAAGAGGCACACTAACACCTCCCCAGCGGGTGCTGCTCAGCATGAGGGCGCCAGGACATGGGTGAAGACCCGGCCTCTCCCAGCTGGCCAGCCTCAGGCCCAGGAGGGGCTCAGGAGGAGCATTAGGAAGAGGAGGGCGGAGGGCCGAGGGTGCAGAAAGGACAGGAATGTGAGGAATTGCTTGTTGAAGTTGTGTCTGGACACGTGAGAGCTTCTGGAAACCCTGGGAGTACGGGTCTGGGGGAGGAGGGGGCATGGGGCGGGGTGCTCCAAGCCAGGTGAGGGCCTTGGACAAAGCCTAGGGGAGGAAATGGAACTGTCCCAATCCCGCCCCTGTGGACAGCAGCAAACCTTCTATTAGAAACCTCTGTCAAATCTATCTTAAATTCAAGTTCATTTCCCAATGTTTTTTTCTTCTTCTTCCCTCTTTTCTTTCACTCAGCCTCAGCGCACTGTGGATGATTCTATGAAGAGGGGATGGTTGGAAGTGACCAATGACCTTAGATCCATCCCTGTGACAGGAAAGGCGATGCGCCACAGCGGCCTCTCTGAGCTGGCCTGGTGACAGCAAAGGGCCAAGCACAGGCCCCTAGCATCCTGAGCCCCTGGTGCAGGCGTGGGCACCACCAGGCGAATATGGACTCCCCAGACTCCTGCCAGCTGACCTCCCTTGGCCAGCTTCACAAGCCTGCTGGTAATCCTGAAACCCACGCCAAGATATCCTCCCCTCCATGCTGACGGAACACAGCTGCATGCCAGGGACTTCTGGGCCTTGGACTAGGCCGGGAGGAGGTCACCAAAGGTTGCATGGTCACTGGAGGGTCCGAGCCAAGTCACCCACAAGCCCAGGTCATCTTCACCGAGGCAGGAGCTGGCCCAGAGCAGAATCTGGGGGGAGCAGAGCGCATCACCCTCACCCGAGACCCCTCAAAGCTGGGGACCCCTCAGCCCCCTGGGGTTGGTGAGCTGGCAGGGAGGAGCCAGGCACCAGCTGAGATGGGCAGAGCTGAGGAACAAACTCAGTGATGGCAGGGCAGTGTGTCTGCTTCACGGAGCAGGCACATCCTTAGGCCCAGCCTTTGGTTACAGGAGACAGCTCTTTGCTGTGCAGTTTCCAAATCATTCTCTCAAGATCTGCAAAGACTCGGAGCAACTGGCCCTTGGTCTGAGAGAAGCAGCGGGCTGGTTGTGCTTCACGCAAATCACTGTTACAGGAGGAGAAGTTAGCAGAGTCCCAGAGGGTCCAGGCGGAGGGGTGGGTGGCAGTGAGTGGGAGGCTACTCAGGTCACTGCCATAGTGGGGGGACCCTCCTCAGAGGTGGGCCACTCCTGCAGCACAGCCCTGCCACTCAGACCCTGAGTGCGTCCACACTCACACATGCTGTCCTTCTGGTCCTCGCACCAGCCTGTGGAATTAGCATGACTATAGGGAGGAGGCCAGGAATGGAGAGACAGAAAGGGCCTGATCTCTTGAGCGCATCGCCGAGGGCCCTCGCCCTCTGCTGTGTGTCCCCCTGCATTCCCATTCTGCAAGGAGAAATACCCCCTTCCCTGCTAAAACCAAGGCTAGGTGGCATCTCTTACATGCGGCCAAATGCAGTCCCAACACAGACACTTGCATTGCACTCATTCTCAACTCACAGCTAAATGGCCCCAAACTCAAGACTTTTCCTCAAACCCATGATTAAGGAAAGCTAAGTTGTATCTTCTGGGCAAAGAAGGATGAGCTTCAAAGTGTGGGGAGAACTGATGAATCACAACAGCCCATAGTGGGTTCTCTACAACCTTGGACAAGAGAATCCAGCTAGTAATGCCCACAGGAAGAGGGTCTGAGCTGCCCACCGGTTACACAGGAAACTCCGGCCCTGGTCCTTAGAGAAAGAAAGCCAAAGGGATTGTGCTATATCCCTCAAAACCCGAAACACACCCAGATGCACAAACACACATAGATTCCTACAACTCTCGACACACAGGCGCGCAAAGCACCACAGGGGGCAGGGGAGAGGATGAGGGCAGGCTGAGCTCGGAGGATGTGGACGTGAGCGAGTAGAAGTCTTCTCCTTGGCAGGGGGTCTGGTGAAAGGGACAAAGTGAGAGCCTCCCAGATTCTTCCGAGAGCAGGCTCTGGGTCAGAATGTCTTCTCCTGCAGGAAGCCCGGTTCGGTGACTCCCGTTTCCCTGGATGTCAGCCACTCAGCTCGGAGGAGGTCAAGCCCTTCCCCGGCAAGTCATCATCTGCACGCAGCAGGCAGAACCTGGTCCTGGGAAACAATCCACCAGAGAGTTTTTCCATGAAGAGGAAGGTGAGACCAGGAGGAAGCCCAGGGCCCTGAGAAGGCGGCCAGATCAGGTTTCTCATGAACACATGGGCTGGATGGTAGCCCAATGGCGCAGAGAAGCCAGACTGTCCTTGCTTAGGGTCATCAGCCAGATACGAACAGCTAAGGACACACAGATGGTTTCAGATGGGTGTCAAGAGACCCAGGTCTGATCTTGCCCTGCCAGTAACACGGTGTGACCGTGGGCTAGTGCCTCGCTCTCTGAGTCTTTGGTGGCTCATCTCTAAGGCCAGAGGTTTATACTTGCATATAAAGTTGCTTCCAACTAAACAGGCTAAGATCCAGGACAGTGTCCTGTCCCCTGGGACCGTCACCCCCACTGCTGCAGTCCACTGCAGTGTCCCAGCTCGGGGGACTAGGAACATGCTCCTGCTGCCAGGCATGCCAGGCCCTCGTTCCACACCCATGCGGCACCCTGCCCGACACCATGAACTGCTGCACTGGGCTGGACTCTTGTCTCTGAGATCTGTGTTGTCAGCTACAAGAAGCACACTGGGGTTACTGAGGGCCCCCACAAAGCTGACCCGGAAGGCAGGCAGCCCTGATCCTCCTCTGCGGTGAGGCCCCTGTCCTGACTCCTGCAACCCCGGATCTGTTCTCAGACCCTAGGGCTTTGCCTTTTCAGAATATCTTATTCTGGGATTTATGGAGGTGCAGGATGTAAGGTGGATGGAATCATACAGCAGGTAATCTTTTGAAATTGGCCTCCTTTTGCCCAGTGAGTCTTCCCAGGTGGCGCTAGTGGTAAAGAACCCACCTGCCAATGCAGGAGATGTCAGGGATGTGGGTTCGTTTGATCCCTGGGTTCAGAAGATTCCCTGGAGTAGGAAATGGCAATCCATTCCAGTATTCTTGCCTGCAGAATCCCATGGATAGAGGAGCCATAAGGTCGCAAAGAGTCGGACACAACTGAAGCAACTTATCACACACACACACACATGCCCAGTGCGTTTGAAATGCATCCGTGTTGCCAAATCAGTCAACAGCGTGTCCATTTGCATTGCCAGATTCCACAGTACGGACATACCACTGGTTGTTTGACCGTTCACCCACAAAAGCACCGTTGGGCTGTTTCCAGTTTTTGCCAGTTGTGAATAACGCTTTTATCAACATCCATGTGCCGTTTTTTGTGTGAAGAGATTTCATTTCTCTGGGATAAACAACAAGAGGAAGCATTGCTTGGTATTATGGCAGCTCTGTGCTTCACTTTGGAGAAGGAGATGGCACCCCACTCCAGTACTCTTGCTTGGAGAATCCCATGGACGGAGGAGCCTGGTAGGCTGCGGTCCATGGGGTGGCTAAGAGTCGGACACAACTGAGTGACTTCCCTTTCACTTTTCACTTTCATGCACTGGAGAAGGAAATGGCAACCCACTCCAGTATTCTTGCCTGGAGAATCCCAGGGATGGGAGAGCCTGGTGGGCTGCAGTCCATGGGGTCGCAGAGTCGGACACGACTGAAACGACTTAGCAGCAGCAGCAGCATGCTTCACTTCTCCCTGGTGGCTCAGCGGTGAAACATCTACCTGCCAATGCAGGAGACTCAGGTTCAATTCCTGGGTTGGGAAAACCCCTGGAGAAGGAAATGGCAACCCACTCCAGTATTCTTGCCTGGGAAATCACAAGGACAGAGAAGCCTGGAGATCTACAGTCCATGGGGTCACAAAGAGTCAGGGAGCGACTTAGCGACTGAACAGCAACAATGGGGGGTGTGGCATCTTGCCATGGTTCTAGTCTGCATTTCCCTATTGCAGAAGAATGATGGTTTAGGCAATATCCACCATCCCTGTATCTTCACCAAGTATCTGTTTAAGTATTCTGCCCATTTCTAGCTGAGTAGTCGGTATTGCTTTATTGTGCAGTTTTGAGAGTTCTCCACATAAGCTGGATTCAAGTCCTTGGCTGGATAGGTGATGCACAAATACCTCCTGTCTGCTCCTTCACAGCAGAAGCTTCTTACGAGGCAAGCCATGAGCATCAGTCTGGTCACTGATCCTTAGCCTTCTTGGTGGCCTTGGTGGCTCTCAGAACTGGCCCCTTCCTTTACCTCCCTTCTGACCCAGAGCCCTCCAGCCCTTTCCTGCTTTCAGGCATGGGTACCGCTCTTCGGTGTCCCCATGGCTGTCTGCCCCTGAACCCCAGGTCTCATCTCAAAGTCCATCCCATCCTCAGACAGGTCCCCATGGGATGCCCCCTGCAAGGCAGCCTCCCCTCCCCACTGCCAGTCACACTCTCCATTTCCAGCTTATTTATTTCCTCCATGTAACTCACCACAGTCTGTAATAATCCTCTGCTTTCTGTTTCTTCATCATCAACCTCCCTCCAGAACACAAGTTCCAGAAGAACCTGTCTGTGCTGGTCACCACTGGACCCCAGCTCCCATGTGGGTCAGGAGATCCATGGACACAGGTTCAAGCAGTGCACACACTCAGGGCCACTGTGTCGCCCTCCCTGCGGGAAGAGGCTATTTCATGGACCCTGAATCTGGAGCAAAGGAGGAGGGACGCGCAGGAAAGACCCTCCCCTCACATCTGAGATCACTGGCAACAGCAACAACGAACACTCCTCACTTCCAAATTCTCCGTGCTAATGAGGGACGAGGATAATTTAAATCCACAGGTAATCCGCAAACTTCATCTCAGCTGTTTGTCTGCTCCTCCTAGGCTCTGCTTTTCTTTCTCCCAGCAGTTGCTAAGGAGGCACGAAAGAAGACACATTTCAAGTTGCACGACCTCTCTTTCCCTCGCCACTTTCAGATGAAGGTGAAGACAGCAGGAAGTGGAAGGGGGAGCCCCGGCATCCCAAACTGGCTTATTTGACCCTCCGTGATCTATTAATAGTTAACTACACTCTTCCTGCAGCTGATTTACAGGCGAAAGGTTCAGATGTGTGTGTATACAGATGGTGTGTGTGTGTGTGTGTACAGATGGGTGTGTTTGTGTGTGTTATCTGCACTCACTGGATGCACAGAGCCTGGCAGGCAAGCAGGGGCTGGATGGTGGGGGAGGTGCCAGAGCACCCGGGTGACTGGCAATGGGGACCAGCTCGGGCCTCGCATCCGCCTTTCAGCCCAAGGGCCCTCAGATGCCGCGGATCTTTCTTAGTGGCACCTTCAGAACTGCACCTGGACACACCCAACCTGTTCCCATCTTCTCCGCCGAGCTCCCCACCTCCACTCCTGCCTGCAGCTGCCAGGCACCCAGCTCTGCTGTTCCAGCCGTTTATCAGTTTTGCTCCCAATATCGAGGGTGTGCAATGGCATTAGGGCAAATTCCTCGGGCCCTGTGCAGTCTGGTGGGAATCAGCTTTCAAGTCCACATGAGGGTTAAGACCCTCAAATGAGAGGGGCCAGCTGTCCCAGGCACCACGCTCACGGAAAGAACTAAGGCCATGGGGAGCCAAAGCGATGGTCTCCACGTGGTGTGCGCGCTGGCAGTAACAGCAGCTCTGGTTACTCAGGTTTCCTCTGCTTGTACCAATGATTGTAACAGTTCCTGGTGTGGCGTGCATGCCGTGTGCCGGCACCTCCTCTACATCACCTCATTTAATCAACTCTTTAACACTTGGGATGAGGGACTATTATTATTATCGTTGTTGTCGAGTCGTTAAGTTGCTCAGTCATGTCCGACTCTTTGCTCACCCATGGACTGTAGCACACGAGGCTTCCCTGTTCTTCACTATCTCCCAGTGTTTGCTCAAACTCATGTCAATTGCGTTGATGATGCCATCCAACTATCCCATCCTCTGTCATCCCCTTCTTCTCCTGCCCTCAATCTTTCCCAGCATCAGGGTCTTTTCCAATGAGTCGGTTCTTCGCATCAGGTGGCCAAAGTATTGGAGCTTCAGCATCAGTCCTTCCAATGAATATTCAGGGTTGATTTCCTTTAGGATTGATTAGTTTGATCTTCTTGCTATCCAAGGGACTCAAGAGTCTTCTCCAGCACAATTTGAAACCATCAATTCTACGGTGTTCAGCCTTCTTTATGGTCCAACTCTCACATCTGTACATAGCTACTGGAAAAACCACAGCCTTGACTAGATGGACCTTTGTTGGGAAAGTGATGTCTCTTCACTGATATCATTTTAATATGTATTTATTTGGCTGTGCTAGGTCCTGGCTGCATCACTCAGGATCTTGGATCTTCTCTGGCAGCGTGCAGAATCTTTCGTGTCAGCATGTGAACTCTTAGTCGCAGCATGTGGGATCTAGATCCCTGATCTGGGATTTAACCCAGGCCCCCTGCATTGGGAGCAGGGAGTTTTACCCACTGGGCCACCAGGGAAGTCCCAAGAAGGGACTGTTATTATCCCCATTTTCAGATGGGAAAATTCCTAGCCTGGGGCTGGGGACCACCTGCTGCTCTTCTGGTAGCGGAAGTTCCTTCCCAAGTAATGTCCCTGTTAAGGGGGGGGTGTGGGGGAGAAGCACAAACATCAGGAGGCTTTTCTGCTCAGACCAGGGACCCCTGGGGGGCTACAGGTCCACTGTTGCCCACAGCTTCCGAGGGCTCAGGCACGTTCTCAGAGGCTTGCGATGAGCCATGGTGACTGTGAACTTGAAGGGGGCAGGGCAATGACGGCAAGAAACAGGCCGCTCTGAGCCGGGCGGGCACTGGATGCGGTGGGTAATTTCTCCGTTCTCATTACAATTCAGTTCACGGGAGACTCCCGCAATGTCTTTATCCATCACAGATGGTTTGAGGAGATGATAAATTAATATCGTTTAAAGGGAGGCCCGGCTGAAATGGTTAAATGGTAACGTCTTCTTTGCTGGCTCTAAAGAGAAAGAGCCCCCGAGTCCATAAAGAAGACAAATGGTAAACAAAACCGCCTATCCTTCTTGACAGATTCCAGGACGAGTATCACTCACACACCCTTCTGCAGAGAAAGGGGAGAAACTCATCTCGTCTGACTTTGTATAGGACAACAGCCCAGGCCATAATGAGGCCTTCCCAGGGCTGTGAAATCGCGCTGAATAGCAGAGAGTGCAGCCGCCTGCTCCCTGGGCATGTTGACTACAGCCCTTTGTATGCACTAGCGTTGCCAGCCCCCCATCTGGTTCCAAACCAGGGGAGGGGAGAAAGAACCCAACAAATTTGTTGCTACGAAACTTCCCTTGGGGGGATGGCATAATGATGCTTGGGACGGAATGCCCTTGCTCCAAGCTGTTCTTGTCTGGGTCCACCCCTGCTCTCAACTGAACAAGGTCAGGCATCAGCCCATCACCAGCAGTGTATGGGTGGCCTCAGCCCCCTGCTCGGGGCTCCTCCCAGGCCCTGGGAAGTCAGGGGCTCAAGGGGCCCCCATGACTATTTCCAGGCACCCTTAGGTCAATGGGCAAGTTTAGTCAAGAGGCAAAGCTGGCTGTCCCATTTTCCCCATGAAATGCATTTGAGACAGAGCAAAGAAGTACAGCTTTCACCCCAGGGCTAGAATCTACATGATTCTGGAAGCCTCTGACAGTGAACCATCAGGTATCAAAATACTGGGATCAAATGCTGCAACCAAGGAACCATTTCCTTAAACTATCCAGCCCTGGGAAGACAAGACAGTGGAATTTTCCAAAGGTGATGAGAGAGACCCCTGTCTGAAGATCTCGAGGGTACACATTCCCCTGCAAGCATCTGAACTATAGCTGGTTCCCCCCAAATCTCAGGGTCTTTCTGAGTGGGGGAACTGTGGACTCCAAGTTCCCACATCTCTAGGGGAGTGCCATCAGGAAAAAAAGAGCTAAGGGGAAAGATGGGGAACTTTCAAGAGATGCCTTTCCTCACAGTGAAATGGCAGGACCTTTCAGGTCACATTCTTCTTCTCACCAATCAGAAAGCGTATCTTCCACGTGTTGTCTCTTCTCACCAATCATGAAGCAGGGCCCTTCAGGCAATGCTCTTCCTCACCAATCAAGAGGCAGGATCCTTGAGACACTGTCTTCCCTCACCAATCAGGAGGCAGGATCCTTGAAACACTGTCCTCCCCTGCCAATCAGGAGGCACTGAGAGTCTCACTTCTCCTAACACATTTCCCCAGAAGGATAAGCAAGTACTCTTTTGAGCAGATTTCATCCTTACATTTTTTCCTCTTCCATGGGTCCTTCTCTCAGAGTTAACATCAAAGCGGTTGCTGTCCAGGGCTGGGAGGAAAGACAAAGCCACCCAGGCTGGCCAGAGCATTTGAAAGAAGACAGGACCCCACCCTAGCCTGCCTGTACCTGTTCTTCCTGGAAACCAGCACAGGAAGCCTGCAGTTCCACACCACTGAACCAGAGTGGCAGAGCCCCAGAGGATGGTCTGCAGGTTCCCAGGACCCTGTGGCCTTCTGAGATCTCATTCTGAGCTGTGTCAGGCCACACATGGCCCTCGTCCCTCCCCACAGCAACAGAGGAAAGGGAAGGAATGCAGATGGCAAAATGACCAAGGCCTTACTCCTTCCTGACTCTCCAGGGGACATGCCTTTCCTTCTCTGACAGCTGAAACTGGCACTACAGGAAGTGACCACTGCCCTTCCAAGCAGAACCCAGATCTTCTCATTCACGGGCACAGGGCTGCCCACCTGACTGGCCCCCTTAAGTAAATTTTTTTGGCCAAATCTCCAAGAAATCTAAATGCAACCAGTTGTTTACAAGACCCCGACTTCAATTTCTTCTGTAGAAAAAAAGACAACAAAACCCTTGGGCACAAGGCATTGGCTACCTTCCAACTACTTTCTCTGAAAACCCAAAGCCCTCCTTCTCTGGTGCCCCTGCCTTCCTGCTACTGTGGATATTTCTTGGGTCCCTTTTCCCAGGTCACCTTTCTCAATTCCTGGTCAAACTCTCCTGGGGCTTTCTCACCTGGATCGTTTGTTTTTAACATGGAAAACAGCCCAGCTACCTTAATGCTTAAATTTCTCTCGGCAACCACCGGAGGCAGCCTTAGGTCCACAGAACTGGAAAGAGACCTTGTATGAGGGAAGCCACCCTGTTCATCTCTGCTCATTTGGAATCTCGGGGATTTCTCTGGGAGAAGACAGACTGGGAATCTGTTTTTTAGAGAAAAGCTTTCTGCACCAGTAGGGCAGGCTGCATGGGCCCCACACTCAGAAGGGCACAAGCTAGGCTGAAACTTTGCTTGTCATTTTGAAATTCTTAGCAATTCCTGAACAAGAAGTCCCATATTTTCATTTTGCACCGGGGCCCACAAATTATGTAATCAGTCTTGCACACAAGTGCCCAACATCTGGTGGATTTCCTGTTAAGAAGATGATACTCTGGCTTCATCCAGGGCTAAGCAGTAGCCATAGAAGGACTTCTCTGCTGCAGCTCCTCATCCAGGCCTAGGTTGGCTTGGGTCTCTCCTGCCTCAGGGTCTTTACAGGCCCATGTGAGGACCTCAGTCACACTGGGTTGTGGCCCAAGAGCCCTCGGAGATGAATATCTTCCCAGGAAGTCAGGCTCTCAGCAAGCTGTGTCTCTAGGCCCCAAATTTTGGACCCAGAGAGCCTTGGTTCCTGGAATTCCCCAAAGCAAATACATGTAGGGGGGTGAGGAGGAGGAGGGGAGCACTTCTCCCCTCCCCCATTGTCATTAAATTCCCTGACATTTCATCAACTCCTTGGAGTCATCTGATGATGGCTTCATTTTTGTTAGTGGGAGAAAACAAACAGCAGAAAGTTAAAACATTACAGCTTGCCTCAGTGAACGAAAACAGAGACCCCCGTCTCCGTTTAATTTTTTGTCCTGAGAAGTGAAACTATTTGCAGGTGGATTAAAAGCTCCTTCTGAGCCGCTGCCTCTCACCCCACCTTCCCCCTCCCCAAGTTGCCGACATCTGTGAAGGTGCGCATCTGTGTGAGTGTTCGGGGCTGGAGGAGGCGGGGGTGGGCGCACACCTCCAAAGCAATGCATCTGCGAGGTTTTGGTGAAAGAGAGTCTTTTGTGCCGAGAGTAAGCCGGGCGAACATGACCCCCGCCCTGCGGTATGCGGCACACCTGTGCGGACAGAGGGGGCGGGGCGGGGCCAGGAGCCCTGCACCCTCGCGGGGATCACCACCCGCCTTTCTTCTCCCGGAGTCTCTCTCCACCGCCCCTTTGTTCCGGCTTACACCTCCAAAAGGCGTGCATACATGCGATGATCTCAGCGTGGGGATAGGAATGAAAGGGATGGAGGGGGAGATAGACAGACAGATATAGGGAGATAGAGGCGGCGCAGGCGCCTCGCCCCGCCTACCTTTGCAGGCCTTGCGGTGGGTGATGGGCTTGCCCAGGTCGCGGTAGTAGCCCTCCTTGCAGTAGTGGCAGTGGCGGCCGGCCGTGTTGTGGCGACAGTTAAGGCAGACGCCCCCGCTCTTGCGCCCCGACAGCTTGTAAAGCTCCATGTTGAAGCGGCACCGCCGGGCATGCAGGTTGCAATTACAGGCTGCGGGAGGAGGCAGGGACTCCGGTCAGGAGGGGGCCACCGAAAACCCTGGACATCCCCTCCGGTTCACCCTCCTCCACGGCCCGACCTCAAGGCAGCCCTTCCTCTGGGAGCTTCTCCTAGGCTCCCCTGTTTGCATCCATCAGCCCCTACGGACCACCTGACTGTGCCTGACCCATCGCCAGGCACCTGCTTCCCTCCCCATGGAGACGGATCAATTCCCGCAAGGATCCCCACCCGCACCCTCTATCTATCCCCAGTCAGAGGCGGGAGGTGCGGCTGGCAACCTTCCTGCGCCCAAATCCTGCTCGTTCTGGGCTGAACTGTGCCCCTCCCCCGCCCCCCATTCATATGCTGAAGCCCTAACCCCAGAATCTCCAAATGTAACTTGTATTTTGAGACATCCTGGCAGACAGAGGGCTTCCCTGATAGCTCAGTAGGTAAAGAATCCGCCTGCAATGCAGGAGACCCCAGTTTGATTCCTGGGTCGGGAAGATCCGTTGGAGAAGGGATAGGCTACCGACTCCAGTATTCTTGGGCTTCCCTGGTGGCTCAGCAGGTAAAAAAGAATCTGCCCGCAATGTGGGAGGAAGACCTGGGTTTGATCCCTAGGTTGGGAAAATCCCCTGGAGAAGGGCAAGGCCACCCACTACAGTATTCTGACCTGGAGAATCCCATGAACGGTATAGTCAGACACCACTGGGCGACTTCCACTTCACTGGCAGGCAGAAGACCTACCCTAGAGATGGGGCCCTATCTCGTTTTGATGAGGACCCTAGGGTGGGCCCCAGTCCAACCACCGGTGTCCTCCTTTCATAAAGAGGAAGTCTGGACACACAGAGAGGGGGCTTGGGTGCAAGTCAAGGAGAGAGGGCTCAGGAGAAACCAGAGCTGCCCACATTTTGATCTTGACTCTAGCCTCCAAATTATGAGAAGTACACAGGTGTTGGTTTAAGTGTCCCAGTGGGAGGCGTTTTATCACCGCAGCCCAAGCAGATGCATGCACCGCTTCTGAGCATCACTTCTACCCGTGCACACTCCACACGTCCTTGAGCTCCAGACGCTGGCCTGGACTCTCCTTTCCCCACCTCCTCCTGCACCATCTCCCCTCCTGCCGTCAACCTGGTGGCCACGCTCCTGGCAGCCGGGTCCTCTGGACAGGCCCTCAGCATCCCGCCCCTGGCCTTCACAATTCTGCCTAATCCTGCTTCCCTCTGCCTATTCCCCACACTAGTGCTCCTGTGGACTTTCCACCTCCGCTCTGATGCTCTCCCAGGTCTGCCTGGTTCACCCCTCATAGCAGTGACCGCCTCTGTGCTCCTGACCGGCAAATCCACATTTCCGGCTTCCGCTTCCAAGTCTTCATGTGAACCCAGAGGCGCCTCCCCCAGACCCATTCACTGCTCTCCATCCATCAGACCTCAGACACCGGCCTCCCCCGACCCCTGCCCCACTGAGCGCTCCAGGCTCCCAACACTATAACTGGAGCAGGAGTTCTGAGCCCCTGTCTGAGGATGTCCAGCACCTACTTAAAATTTTTCAGTGGCTCCCCACTGAATAAAATCAAAATCATTTAACACTGCCTCCAGGGCTCCGTATAAACTGGCCTGGCTCCTTTCTCCCACTGGAGCTCTGCTCAGCCCCCTCTCCTCTTAGGCTTCAGCTGTATCAAACCCTTTCAGTTTCTGGAGCAGGCAGCATATGAGGACTCCTCACCTGTCCCCTCTGTGGGGACAGGCATGTGCTGCTCCTTCCCTCCTAGGACTCTCTGCTCTCAAGCCCCCTTCTCATCTGACTGCCTCCTTCCAGCAGCCCTTTCTTGGTTTCAATGTCACTTCCAGGCCCATCTTCACCTTCCACCAACCCGGCTTACACACGAAGGCTCTGAGCTCCCCAGGCAGCCAGCAGGGCCCCCCAACTCAGCCTTCCTCATGTTACCCTGTGACACTGTTACCTGTTTCTTCTTTAGGCTTCTAACTCGGGGGTATCTCCAGCATAAATCTGGCCTAATCTTGCACACTCTACAACGCAACTTGCCTTTGCTTTTTTGCTAAGCTTGTTTTAAATAGCATTTTTTTTTCCTGACTGCGCCACGTGTCATGTGGGATCTTAGTCCCCTGATCAGAGATTGAACCCGTGCCCCTTGCATTGGGAGCAGAGTCTTAACCACTGGACCACCAAGGAAGTCCTAAATCACCTTTTATGTAATTGTTAAATACATGTTTAATACCAGACACTTGAAAAACAAAAGCAGAAAGGTTTAAAAAAAAACGCACTCAAATTTCCACCAACTGCTGTTAATATCGGGTCTTTCCCTGCAGGCTTTAATTAACATTTACTCAGCTGTGCAGCTCTTTCTTTCTGACAGACATGGATCATCCATGTACCTCTTGCTTCCTAGCCTATTTTTGCATGATGATGAATATTTTTTAATGTCAGATAACATCCGTCATAATTTTGAAAGTCCTCCACTGTGTGAATACACGAAATGGGCTCCTTGGAAAAAGAAGTTGATGCAGTGAAAAGCTGGGCCTTGGGACTTCCCTGGTGGTCCAGTAGTTAAGACTCTGCACTCCAATGTAGAGGGTGTGGGTTCAAGCTTTTGTTGAGGAAGATCCCACATGCCACGAGGTGTGGCCAAAAATTCAAAATAAAAAGCAGAGCCTTCCCAGGTTGGGCAGTTATTTCCAGTTTTTCACTATTATAAACAATACAGCAGTAGCCACCTTTGAACACGCATATGTGTACTCTGCTTTGATGACTGTCTTACAGTGAATTTCTCAGGGCAGAATTGCTATGTTAAATTTTGGTGTTTTTAAGTTGAGATCCCAAATGCCAAACTGCCCTCAAGAAAGGCTGTCCTGGTTTACTCTCCCACTAGCAGGATGTGAAAGCTCCTACTTCCTATTCTCCATACTGTTGAAAAGAAAAACAATATGCATTTGGTATCAGCATTCCTTTTTTTTTTTAACCTTTGCCAATTCATCTGGAAACCACACATGCACACAATTTTAATTTGTATGTCTTTGATGACCAGTGAAGCTGGACATTTGTCCGTGTGTTTGTTTTTCTATTTATATTTCTTTTTTTTGTGTATGCACTGCCTGTTCATGTCGTTTGCCCAGTTTTCAAATAAGGTGGGATTTTTTTCTGATGACATCTACTGTATTTGTATGTTTTATATACCAGTTGCAAATATTTTTACCAGTTTCTTTTTCACATACTATTTTGGTGATTTAAAATTTTTTGCCTCTTTCATTTTTCTCTCTGATGTTATGATAAACTTCTTTATTCTTCCTAGAGTCACTCTCCAAATGACAGACTATTTACAAGTAGAGATGGATGAGGGCTTTAGAGGACGTGCTGTGTGTGATACAAGAGAAAAGACCTCAGTTTAAGCCTGAAGTCTGGAAGAAGCATCCAGTAGCCAAATTAGGCCAAAGAATGACTCCCAAGAGCTTTACAAGTATCCCCTCATCACCTCCAGCCCTCAGGGCTGAGTTCAACTAGATACAAAGAAACCTCTTCAGCCATGCCCTGCCCCCCAGCACAGGGAATGATACAAGTTCACCGTCACCGGGGACTCACTCAGCCAGACTTGGGGAGAGGGTGCCGCTCAGAGGGGTTAAGCAAATTACCAGCCTAGAGCCACCAAGCCAGGAAATGGGGGCCCAGGACTAGAGCCCGGGTCTCTCGGTTCCTGGCCAATTGCCCCAAAGGAAAGGACCCAGGTCCCTGGAAGGACTTGCCCTAGACCAAGGGTCAGAATCCAGATCTTTTCTATCAGGACAGAAGTCACAGGGCCTGGCATAGGGATCTGGAAGGATCTCCAGGGTGACACTTCCTCAGGCCTCTGGGCTAGGAGAAAGGCCTCAGGAACAGCATCTTCTGGTCCATCTCAGAGGCAGATGCTAAGCCGGTATTCACATCTGCAAAGTCAGCCCAGCTGTCTGCCATGACCTCCTGGGAGCTCGGCACTCCACTTCTCCACTCCAAGGGAAACCTCTGGCTGGTATGTCTCTTCTACCTTCCACACTCCTTCCACCAACCAAAGTTCTTCCCAAACAACTGGTTACACAAAAGAAAGCTCAGAGACTGAACATCAAAAGGCAGGGCTCCCCCTCCCCCCGCCCTGTCCCTGCTCCTCCTGGAGCTGTCGGGGACATCAGTGACCAATGCCCACACTCAGGCCTCTGCAAAGCATTTTACGGCTTGTTTTCTTTTCTCTTTGTTTTATTTTCTCTGCACAAATGGAAAAATGCGTCGGGCCAAGCAGCTCACATCTGGAGCCCTTGGCTGCACACAGCGATGTCGCCCGGCTCACAGCCTGTCCCCTGCCCCTTCCTTGGAAAGACACCTTAATCCCTCACGCCTTCCTGTTTATCTCCTGCCTCTCTTGGAGGCAAAAATATTGGGTATTAGTTCTGTTATCAGATTTCAAGGCGGGAAGGAAAGGGTAGGTTTGTGAGAATGGAGGTCAGCCTGGGAGACCAGGGAGGGCAGAGGGCAGCACAGCTTAGAGGAGCACCGCCGCACCCTGTCCAGGGGGTCCCCTGGTGACTCAAGGGAGCTGGTCTGGCCCGCACCCCAAGCACCATGCCCTCCTTCAACTGTTGCATGGAGATCGCCAAGGACGCTTCACGGACAGCTGCATTTCAGACCCAGAGGCAAGACATGGGGACATCGGGAAGGAGGAAGGAGGAAGCGAGTGCCTCACCCACCACCCAGCAGGGAAAGGGGCCCAGGAGATGGGGTCCCATTTTCCCTTCCCATCGAAAGGTCCTCTAAGCCTCTTCACACATACCTGTCATCACCACTCCTTAAGCTTCTATGAACTTCTCCCACCAACCTGGACTGTCCAACCCCTCACCACCTCCAGGCAGTTCAATCAACACACAGGTAGGTGCTCCAGCTTTGTGCCAGGTCCAGTGCCACAATCCCTGAGGGAGACAGGGGCTCCTGGTATCATAGATGGATGGGGCAGACGAGCAAGCTCTTACATAAAGTGGGACAAATGCTCCCCTCAGTGGGGCTGGTTCCTGAAGGATGGGGATGGTGTTCACCCTTATATCTTCCAGCCCAGAGCAGACCTCAGTATGCTTTCATGGTTCAAATGAGAGAGAGAGCAAAACTAAGAAAGCAAGAGGGAAGATGGATGGATGAACGGATGGATGGACAGATGGATGGATGGACGGATGGGTGGGTGGATGGATGGATGAGTGGGTGGCTGAGTAGATGGACACATGGAGGATGGATGGGCTGGTGGGTGGGTGGGTAGGTGGATGGATGGATGAGTGTATGGGTAGATGGGTAGGTGGGTGGATATATGGATGGGTGGGTGGATGAGCAGAGAGACTAGGTAGGTAGATAGGTAGAAATATAGGATGGGCGAGGGACTGACACCCTGCACCAAGGCATAGCCTTATGGCATTTGTGATATTGCTTGTGGCTTTGAACTCCTTTAAACTTGTCCTGTTGCTTTAACTCATTGATTTAGCTCCTGTCTACTCAAGTGGACTGCAGCACTCCAAGGAGAAGAACCCACATTAGGATGACCTGGACTCCTCCCGGGACTCCAAAGAAGGCCTAGTAAGACCTCACACACCATGGCGACTGAATCCTCACCTGTTGGTTTGATAACAAACCTGCTGGTTTGTTGGTTTTACCAGTCACAGTAGCTGGCCCTCTCCTGAAAGGTGTGATATGCTAACCCCAGTCCCCCCAGGGCTCTCCGAGGCCCTGGGAGAACCCAGCACACGTTGCTAAGCTGGATCCTGGCCCTGTCTCTCAGAGACTCAGGTCCTGGCTCCCCTGAACACCATGCGGCTCAGGGGCACTCGTGGAACAGGATGGGCCTTGTTCAATGGGCCCCCTCGGAGTTCTGAGTACAGGGTCCTCCCCACCCTCCCCGCACACAGGATCCATCCTAACATTCTCCCCTGCCTTCCAGGTCGGTACTTCTGAGAAAAGTTGCCCAGGTTAGTCTAGCAGCACAGCAGGGCACTCTGGACTCATGTATCTGCAACTGAACTGCCCCAAATAACCGGCCCCTGTGTGTTCCACCTGCAGGCTGGGGGCTTTGTATGCAGGAAACAGTCCCCAGCCCTGGGCCGCCTGAGTGCCCATGAAAGCACAACTCTCAGACCTACCATGAGACCCCTCACTCATTACTAGTGAGACCAGCCCCCCAACTGTCTGATCCAGCTGTCCCTCCATCAGTGGACCATTCCGTGAGTGAAAATGGAGCTAAGGGCAGTCACCATTTTCACTGGTTAAGCATCTTTCTGATTAAAGATTTCAATGTTAGTATCATTTTAGACCTGTTGCTTAAGTCACCTGCTTCAGATTCGAACATCTCAGGTGTCTCTCCAGCTCAGCTGAGCGCCTGACACTTTTAAGCAACTTGATGTCAACATTCCAACAACTTAAATGGAATGAACACATTTCCACATGTCCAGGCTACCTAGGCAGGTGGGGACACAATGAGCACTTACAGGGCTGGGGGGTGGGCAGAGGCTGCCTCCAGCACCAGTTCCTTTGCTAATTCGGTCTGTGGCTGCCAGGTGAGGCCCACAAGACCTACGCAACGACACACGAAATGTCCAGAACACTCCAGGTAGAGGATTAGAGCGGTGGTTCTCAACCACGGGCCATTCTGTCCCCCAGCAGACATCGGACAACGTCACTACAGACATTTTTGGATGTCACAAGTGCCAAAGAAGCTGCTATCAGCATCTTGATGACAGACACCAAAGTCCTACCCAGCACAGAGCAGACACAGTCGTCATCCTGCTGCAAATGCTAATACTGCCAAGTGTGAGAAAGCCTGGGTTAGAGAGATGGTGAATCCCTCAGCCCAAGGGTAGGGAAAGCTTTACATCCTTGGCTGCTGCCTCTAACAGCAAACTCTGCAGCTTCAAATGCCACCCAGGGAGTGGCAGCCGTTTCTTCCTTCAACAAATGCCAGCTGAAGCCTTTAAAAGGACCAGATTGTGGTGTGAGCAGACAAGACAGAGATCTGCCCTCAGGACACTTGTGTCTCAGAAGAGAGCCAGACAGCAGTCTGGTAACCACATTGTAGACCTGGAATTTCCAACTGTGCCTAGAGCTATGGGAGCTTCAAGGCTGGCTCAGTGGTAAAGAATCCACCTGCCACTGCAGGAGATGCGGGTTCGATCCCTGGGTCGGGAAGATCCCCTGGAGGAGGAAATGGCAACCCACTCCAGTATTCTTGCCTGGAGAATCCCATGGACAGAGGAACCTGGCGGGCTGCAGTCGAAAAGGTCACAAAGAGTCAGACACAACTGAGTACGCATGCTAGAGCTATGGGGGTACCGATGATCAGGGAGGCCCTTCTACTGAGACCAGATAGAGACAGCAGGGCCTGAAAAAAAAATCAGAGGACAGACAAGTGTTCCTGCCGTGGCTGCAGATGGAACCCACTAGGAAACCTGTTCAAAGGCAGATTCTGATTCAGAAGGGCCAGGAGGGGCCTGGGAGTCTGTGTTTCCAATAGCCACCCCCAAGCCCCCACCCCGGGCACTGCTGCTACTGGTCCACAGACCACCAGTGAAGGTTAGTGGAATTAGAACTAAATTGAAAAGAAATCAGTTGGAATAGAAGCCACTCTGGAGAGAGAGCCCATGGGGAGGCAAAGGTGGCTTCTGCAATGGAGCCATGGGTGGGGGGGAGGTCTGCTTTCAGAAGAAACTTCTGAAATGACTGGTTCAGAATAATAAAAATATTTGAGAGTTATTTTTAAGAATTTGGGGTAATTTGTATTTCCTTTTATTTAGTCTTTTGCTACTCTACTTGGTATACTGTTTATTTAGAAATTGTTTGACCCTTGTTTATAAATGTTAAGTATTCCGCCCCCAGGGGTGGTTTCTCGGAGCCCAGTTCTAGCTTCTCCAGATGACCAGGCTGAGCTGTCATGGCTCCCTACACACCTGGCTCCTGCCAGCACCTGGGGACACTGTGCTCGGCTCTCCAAGGGCTTCATCCTGAACAGGGGCTGAGGGAGAACCCACCCAAGCATTCCTGGGGCCCCCACCCCTTCGTGTCTACAGGTGAGCTGGGCATAAGAAAAATGATCACTGGCATACGTCAATTTGCAAACTCCAGACTGTAGGTTTCGTTTTCACTAATGGCAAATCTGGTAGCCCATAGGTTTATTTACTCACTCAGTTGGTATTTCCTGGGCACCTACTACATTCCCAGCTCTAGGCTGGGGGCTGGAATAGCACAGTGCACAGGACTAATGTGGTCCCTACCCTGGCAGAGTCTTCGGGGACACCTGGTGTATGAAAAGTTTGGTCAATGCTGCTGTCAGCTCACTATCCCTTCCCCCTGAATACAGGGCTTAAAGCTTGTCACCCGGACATCAGCTGCCAATGCGACACAGTGGTGCCCAGCTGGGGTGAGCCAAAGAGGCAGTGCAGCTGCTAAGAGACTAGAAGCATCTCACGGGAGCCATTTGGTTCCAGCCAAGGCTCGAGGGCTTGCAGTCATTTGCAGAGTGCGTTGTGTTGTGTCCAAGTGTCAGCTTCAATCTTGACTACTGTGGAACGCACCACCTAGACACAGCCAGGAGGACTGGACAGCTCGCTTGTCTGGAAGAAAAGCCGACAGTCCAGGCTGGGTGTGACAGTGCCCAGCTGAGCTAAGGACTGATCCACGGGGCTCCAGGGGGTTCCCAGAAAGAAGAGCGGACGCCTAAAGACATGAGACAGGACCACCAATGACAACCCCCACTGGACACTGCACACTTCTGCACGAGGGCTTGTCCACCTCCTCATTCAATAAATATTCACAGAGCCCCTTAGATATGCCAGTCTCTGAGTTGGGAAGCAAACCTGGAACGGGACTGATCCTGCTACACTTTGCTTGTTCAAGACTATATGTGGTCCTCCTTCCTTCTCTCGAGGTTTGATTTCAATTCAAGGAGTCGCGAAACCCCTGCCAAGAACCCAACATGGGGCGGTTCTCAAACGTGAGTGTGTAGATGAGCGCATAGAATCACCAGGGGCGCCTGCCAAAACAGAGGCAGCTGAACCCCACACCCAGGACTTGCTGTTCAGTAGGCTGCAGGTGGGGCATGACCACCTGTGCTGCAAACACCACCCCAGGTGATGCTGACGCTGCCCGTCCCGGGGCCATACCATGAGGACCACTGGTTCAGAATATGCAGAGGCAAAAAAAAAGATGTGTGAAGGCAAAGAAAGGACCGAGAACCTCACACTTGAGTGGAGTTATGATTGTTGCTGTTGTTGTTTAGCCACTAAGTTGTGTACGACTCTTTGAGACCCCATGGACTATAGCCCACCAGGGTCCTCTGTCCATGGAATTCTCCAGGCAAGAATACTGGAGTGGGTTACCATTTCCTCCTCCAGGGGCTCTTCCCAACCCAGGGATTGAACCTGTGTCTCCTGCAGTGGCAGGTGAATTCTTTACCACGATGCCATTATGATTAAGTAAACTCAAAATGGCACACAACTAATACAACATCACAAGGTTGCAAGGACGAGAGGCAAGAGAACTAGAGCTGATTTGGGAGAGCAGGGACTTGAGTGCTAGTCCCGGCTCTGTGGCTTACCCAGGTGTCCATCATTGGAAAGCCCCCTGGCCTCTCTGAGCCTCTGTGTTCTCATCAGAAAAATAAGGACATTGGGTCTGATGATCTCCGAGTTCTTTCCCGGCCCTGAAAGTCTATGGCGGAGGGACATCAAAACTCCTGGAGGTTAAGGGGCAGGTTCTACCTGGCAGGGATGCTTCTGGGAGTTCAGGAGGAATGTGCTCTAGCTGCAAACAAACCACAGGGGTGGGACTGAGTGGGTCAGGTGTCAGGAAGACCATTTTCAGCCTGCAGGTAGGTCAGAGATAAGGCACAATGGTACCACGGCTTTTCAGCCTGCAGGTAGGTCAGAGATAGGGCACAATGGTACCACGGCTCTGAGGGGAGTCCTGCAGACCCTGACTTTGACCTTGTGGAGGTGATGGGGCGTTCAGCACGGAAGCAGCCTCAGAAGGGGAGTAGTCGACAAGAATGGTAACCACCTGCTCCATAAGGGTGGACCCTCCAGGGCTCTGGGCAGAGAAAACCATTCTGAGGGAGAAGGTCATTGGGTGGAGAGTTGATGCAGGAATCTTGGTGAAAGGATTTCCAGGAGGGCTGTCAGCAGTGAGGAACTTCCCTGGGTGGGGGGGCCCGAGAACCCCCTTGAAGCTGAGTTCTCACAGTGGGGAGTCCACCAAGCTTTCTGGAAATCTCTTTGACACCTTCTCTTAGGAGACAGAAGGCCTGCCAAGCCATAAAGCTTTTCTTTTTTTTTTTAAGCTCCAAACTTGAAAACAAAATCTCTGACCCCAGACCTGTGCTTTATCTCTGATATCAGAAACAGAACGGACAAGAGGTGGATCAAGGTGTAAGAAAAGAGAAAAAAAAACTAGAAAATGCTTTCAAAACTGTCCCCAGTGTCCGGTCCAGGAGGCTGGAGTTCCCAGCGGCCAAGGCGGGCTTTAGATGGTTCCTGATAAAGTCCCGGGAGAGAAGTGGCCTGTGTTTGTCGAGGGCTTAGAGAGCTTTAGCTGCGTCTGCACACAAAGGGGCCCTCTGTCAACAGTCCTTCAGGCCACTAATAGGACTGAACAAACACCAGGGTAACAAGCTCTTCACACCTGTGGGGCTTGGGAAAGGCCGGGCCCCTTTGTCAAGACAGCGGACAAAAGAGCTGCTGGGAGCTCTCTCCCCAACCCAGCCAGACCCTCCTGGGCTTCTGAAGCAGGGCCTGGGGTGGGTTGGGGGGTGCAGACATATGAAATCTGCGAGCAGAAATGTGAACTCCACTGGGGCAGGGAGACAGTGGATTAACGCGATTCCCGCGCACAGGCAGACGGCCAGCGGACCGGAGGGGGCCTTTCGAGGGCTGGGCTGGGGCCACGGCGGCGGGATGCGGGGTCAAGGGATAAGAGACCCGAGTGGCTTTCTCCCCCGAGGTCTGTGAGGGCGACCGGCCCCTCCTCAGGGGACCGCACAGAACCATCCCTCGAATGGGCTTGACCTCCCCGTCACTTTTTCCACTGACTTTTTTTTTTCTCTGTAAACATCGGAGCTTTTTCTTTCCCCTGCCCTTTTTTGGCTGCTGCGCCACCCCCGAAGGCTTTGAAACGATCCTTCCTAACGTCTCCCAGGCTTTTTTTTTTTTGCTGCCGAGGAATAACTCAGGGCTTCTGCTGCACAAACATCCTCCTCTCGGAAATGCCGGGGAGGCCTCAGTGAGCCCCGAGGAGCCGGCTCAGTTCTCTGTCTGCAGCTCAGCTCCTCACACCCTCGCTTGCCAGGGCCCCACCCAGGCCCTTCCCTCAGGGACCTCAGCCACCGTGTCTTCTTCCCAACTACGGTCGGGCCCCCCCACCCCGATTCCCTCTTCCAACCCTCCTCTCACCTTGTCACTATCTTGTTCTGGAACCTTCCTCGGCCACCCACTGACTACAAGATGCCAACCCCCCTGCCCTCAAGGGTATTAGTTTCAAAAGAGAGGTCCGGAGCCTAGGAGTCTTGCTTCTTGCTTATAACAGGGCCCACCCTGTGTGAACACCCCCACCCACCCCCGGTCATGCCCAACAGGAAAATGGCACGTCATCCTGCAAGGGCAAAAACAGCATCTAGGGCTGCTGGGGGCTTCTAAGTTTTTCTAGTTTACCCTCTTGTCACAGAAGAAAAGAGAAAAAACGAGGCCCCAATGGGCAGAGAGACCTTGCCAAGGACCTGGAACTCGTTAGGGAGCTCTTTCCAGACCTCCAGCACAGTGAGGTGGCACGGCCGTGGGCAGGAAGAAGCTCGATAAACCCCGTGGTTGCTGGAATTCATTTCCCAAGGCCGAGAGTTTTCAAAAGCGAAGAGACTGTCTGAGCAAAACTGCCCCCACCCCCCAAGCTCCACTCCCCATGAGATGTTGTTTCCTCCCAGCCTCTCCACCCTGCCCAGATGCCTTGTCTAGCAGCGGGGGGCTGCCTTCCAGCCTCTGCTCCCCAGAGGGGGCACACACGGTCCCCAGGCTTTATTAACAGACACAGGAGGGCTGATTTGCCAGTTGGTCAAGTCTGGCCCCTGGCTCCCCTACTACTGGAGTCATTTCCCATCTGTAACGGGTCCTGTAGCCGAGTCTGGCACATGCCAGGCAGCAGCCTCCAGCGGCAGTGGGAGAGGCTGGCCGTGAGGCGCTTTAATGACTTGCAGCCGATTCTGTTCCCCTGACACCAGGCAGGAAAACATGCGACATGCAATTCCCCAGATACCTTTCCCATGGTGCTATGACCCTGCGCTTCTCTGCTGGACCAGTTAATTGAATTCGACTCTGCAGATAACTTTGACGTGGGCTAGAAGCCTGGAGACCAGCTTTGGCTGCACCCTACACTGCTCCGGGGAATGCGACCCTGCGCGCAGGACTACAAGAGCCCAAGACACAGAGGTTCCGGCTCATGGACGGGGCCAGGCTGAAGCCGGGGTCCCCACAGACCCTCTCCTGGTCAATACCAACATGCCTTCTGGTGTCCTAATGTGCTCTCCAACTAGGGTTGCCAGACTTCACAAATAAAAACAAAGGACGCCCAGTTCAGTTGGAATTTCAACAAGCCCTTTTGAGTGAAGGTCTATGCCAAGTACTGCAGGGTGGTCCTATCTCCGTCACCCTCCGGATCCCCATCAAACCTGTGCTTCGCCCAAGACGTGATCTGGCACGACAAGCTTTTATCAAAGGTGGCTCTGATCTTCTCATCACCTGAAAACCCCCAAAGAGGTTAAGAGGGTCCCCCAATTCGTCAGGACTTGGGGGGGGCATTCGGGCTTTTCTGAACTTCAAGGGTTGTCTGATTCTCCAGTTCCTGTGTGGTCCGTGCCAGCCTATCCTGCCCTAATCACTTCCTTTTCTGCATTGGCTCCATGAGAACAGAAATCCCCAGCCTGAGACCATGAGGAGAAGTGAGAGAAGGGAAAGACCCTGCCCATCGGATTGCTACCAACCGGGTTCCTGGGACTCCCGAATCAATACAAACTGATAAAGAGGTCAGACAAGAAATTCAGGAAAGGATTTACTGCGACTGGAGCTGCAACACAAGGGGCTGAAAACAAGTAACTAGTGCTCTTGTTCGCTCTTTGGGGGGAGTTTGTTCCTTGTATGGGGTGAAGGTAGGGTGGGTCCAGGGATCAGGCTAGAACCCCTTTGGTGGATTGAAGGGGGCATGTGCAATGCCCTGCTTTTGCTTCCTTCTCTTCAGAAGTTGCCTCAGAAGTGGCCGTTGGGTTCTTTTGGTCTTTTTGTATCTTCCTGTCCATAATCTGCACCAACTGCACATAAACGGAGTTATTTTTAGTCCCTTATGATTTCTTTGTATTTTGTTGCTGGAAGAGACATCTGTCCAGGTGCAAGCATTGCAGCAAAGGGTTCCAGGTCCCAGCCTGTCTCATGATGACCCAAAAAGTGTTGATGGACACCACCACCACCAATGCTGGACAGACAGGCCACTGCTTTGTCTCCACCAGGCTCTCCAGGGACCTGGTGGTTTCCAGCACGCCCCAGTATCACATGCAAACAGCCTCCATGGAATCTTACCATCTTCCAAGAAAAAACAGGAGGAGGAAGGCAGTTACAATCAGAATGGTCAAAACTCTTTATCCAAAAAAAGGTTATTTTCATCAGGACATGATAAAACTCAGGACTGACTGAACCCTGAACCCCAAACCTGAATCCAGTTATTTCAATCAAACCAGTTGGTATAGTTTAATTAGATATACTGGTCAAGTGTGGATGCTATCACAATTAAAGACTTTAAATACCAGCTCACTGAGGAATGTAGGTGGCCTACCACAGGACAGACAGAATGACTGGGAACAGTTGATTCCAGCTGACCTGGAATGGGCCGCCCCCAGGAGAATGACCTTGCCGTTCTGGAGGCATTCAAGAACACGGACATAGTACAAGAGATTCTGGCTCTGAGAGGGAGGGTGAACCAGATAAAGTCCCTTCCTACTCAACGAGCCTAAGAGGAGATACGGTTCCACTGCTGGGCTGGGAGGTCCTTCCAGGTTTGAGGCTCTAGCTGGAGTCAAACATTCTTATACATGATTTAGTGGAAGGGGTGTCCTGAGAAGTCCTCCAGCCTGTAAATGACCCTGAGTGAGAAGGAGACAGAAGAAGAATTTCCCTGTGGGCAAACCTTGGGGAGTTACTTGCAGAAAATAAGTCCAAATGGTCCTTCTGGAATGAGGTCCCGTGTTATCAGCTGGGGACATGGCCATCTCTCCCTCATAAAAAGAAGACAGCTCTGCAGCTGAGCATCTTCTAAAAGGGCTCTTGGACACTGTGTTGGTAAATTGGTATAGTCACTATGGAGAATAGTACGGAGGTTCCTTAAAAAACTAAAAACAGAGCTACCATATGACCCTGCATTCCCACTCCTGGGCATATATTTGGAAAACAAAAACATGATCCAAAAGGATACATGCACCCCGATGTTCATTGTAGCACTCTACAACAGCCAAGACATGGAAGCTACCTAAATGTCCATCAACAGAGGAATGGATAAAGAAGTGGGACATATATACGATGGAATATCACTCAGCCACTAAAAAGAATGAAGTAACCCAATCTGCAGCAACATGGATGGACTTAGTATCATACTGAGTAAAGTAAGTCAGACAGAAAAGGAAAGACAGCCTATGGCATCCCTTATATGTAGAATCTAAAGAGAAATGATACAGATGAACTTATAAACAGAAAGAGACTCACAGACTTAGAGATCAAATGGTTGCCAGCGGGAAGGGCTAGTTAGGGAGTTTGGGATAGGCATGTACACATCTCTATATGTAAACTGGATAACCAACAAGAACCTACTGTACAGCACATGGAACTCTGCTCAATGTTATGTGGCAGCCTGGATGGGAAGGGCGGGGGGGATACATGTTTATGTGTGGTTGAGTCCCTTTGCTGGTCACCTGAAACTATCACAACATTGTTAATCAGCTATACCCAAGTACAAAAGAAAAAGTTCAAAAGGAAAAAGAAATAAATAAAAGGCTTCTCAGATCAGCACAGCAACAGCAGGACAGTGATGGTTTGGCTAAAAAACCAGCCACTTTTTCAGGGCTTCAAAGGCTTTCGGACAGACCAATCTTCTGCAGAAATGCACCAATGCATACACCAATGTATGCAGCTGGGATCTCTGTGATGGCTGGTGCCAGGAAGTTCTGGTTTCTGGGCATTCTAAGCATTTCCCCTGGATTATTCCTAAATTATTCCATCCCAGTGGCTTGTTGGCTCTGTCGTACTACAGCTCCAGGCCAGAATCCCACGAGAGATTGGCCCTTACAGGAAAAGAGAGGGTCCTGTGATGGGTGAGCCCCTTCGCTCTCCTCCTCCAAATTGTTTTGAGCATCAGTAGTGTGGCCAAATGCCTAGCTCACGAACAAGCTGAGAGATTCTGCTGCACTGCTCTGTCTCAGCACCCAGAGGTGCTGAGGGTCCCCAGGGGTGTCCAAACCCCACGGAGTTTCCAGCCCCCTAACCAGCAGGATTCGGGGGCAGGAGATGGCTGAGCTCTTTGGCTGCTGGCTTCAGGACCAGGTCCCAGAGTGTTAATATGAAAGTCTGTCCCCTCCTTGAGGCTCACCCGCAAGAAGGCAGGAACACCAGTGCTAGAGCGCTTCCAGAAGGGATGAAGAACCCCTCAGGGTTGCAAGAAAAGGAAGACAGGCCACCATGCCCAGCTGTGGCCTGAAGGATGAGGTTTGGGTACGGGAGCAGAGGGCGGGAGGCCAGAGTTGAGGTCAGTACCCCAAAGGTAAGTTGGGGACTTCCCTGATGGTCCAGTGGTTAAGAATCCACCATGTAATGCAGGGGACAAGGGTTCGATCTTTGGTCTGGGAACTAAGATCCCACAGGCCATGGAATAACTAAGCCCACGAACCACAACTACTGAGCCTGCACGATCCGGACCGTGCGTGCCACAACTAGAGTCCATGTGCCATAAGACCCGATGCAGCCAAATAAATATTAAAAAAAGAAAAAGATGGAGCGCTCCTACCTGGCCATCGAGATACACTTCAGTCACTAGACAGTGACAGGTGAGTCTCTATGTACCAGGGTAGCACCAGACACCCACAGTCTTGACTCTTTCTATCCCCGCTGGAGGCGGGGATCGCGAAGTCCTTCCTGGCACCTTATACTAAGTGGGATCCTCCCTCACTTCCTCATCTGTGAAGCAGTACAACCCTCAAGGCATGCCAGGAAAGTGAGGGATGCATGTGCAAGGGTGCGGAGGCCTCCAGAAGGGTCCCCAACCATGCACAGCCCAAACCGCCCGACCAGTGACTTCAGAAACCATCTCTCTGAAAAAGGGACCCTCCTACACTGTTGGTGGGAGCACAAACTGGTGCAGCCACGAAGGAAAACGGTATGGAGGTTCCTCAAAAAACTAAAAATTGAGTTGTCAATAATGCAGCAATTCCACTCCTAGGCATACATCCAGAGAGTTAATTTGAAAAGATACATGCACCCCCTTGCTCATGGCAGCACTGTGTACAGTAGCCAAGACACTCCAAAATCACTGCAGATGGTAACTGCAGCCATGAAATTAAAAGATGCTTACTCCTTGGAAGAAAAGTTATGACCAACCTAGACAGCATATTAAAAAGCAGAGATATTACTTTGCAAACAAAGGTCTGTCTAGTCAAAGCTATAGTTTTTCCAGGAGTCATGTATGGATGTGAGAGTTGGACTATAAAGAAAGTTGAGTGCTGAAGAATTGATGCTTTTGAACTGTGGTATTGAAGAAGACTCGACTGCAAGGAGGTCTAACCAGTCAATCCTAAAGGAGATCAGTCCTGAATATTCATTGGAAGGACAGATGCTGAAGCTGAAACTCCAATACTTTGGTCACCCGATTTGAAGAACTGACTTTGGAAAAGACCCTGATGCTGGGGAAGATTGAAGGCAGGAAGAGAAGGGGACGACAGAGGGTGAGATGGTTGGATGGCATCACTGACTCAATGGACATGAATTTGAGTAAACTCCGGGAGTTGGTGATGAACAGGGAAGCCTGGCGTGCTGCAGTCCATGGGGTCACAAAGAGTCGGACACGATTAAACAACTGAACTGAACTGAAGACACAGAAGCAACCTGTATGTTCATCGATAGATGAATGGATAAAGAAGATGCAGTATACATATACAATGAAATGCTTCCTTGTTGTTCAGTCACGAAGTAGATTGGACATCCAATCTACAACCCCATGGACTGCAGCATACCAAGCTCCTCTGTTCTTCACTATCTCCCAGAGTTTGCTCAAATTCATGTCCATTGAGTCAGTGATACTGTCAAACCATCTCATCCTCTGCTGCCCTCTTCTCCTTTTGCCTTCAGTCTTTCCGAGCATCAGGGTCTTTTTTCCAGTGAGTTGACTCTTTGCACCAGGTGGCCAAAATATTGTAGCTTTAGTTTCGGCAATAGTTCTTCCAATGAATATTCAGGGATTTCCTTTAGGATCAACTGGTTTGATCTTCTTCTTATTCAAGGGACTCTCTTGAGTCTTCTTCAGCACCACAATTCAAACGCATCAATTCTTTGGTGCTTAGCTTTCTTTATGGACTAACACTCACACTCATAAATGACTATTCAGCCGTAATAAAAGAATGAAATTATGCCATTTGCAGCAACATGGATGGACCTAGAGATTACCAAGATGAGTGAAGTCAGAGAGGGACAAATACCATATAATATCATTTATATGTGGAATTTAAAATATGACACAAATGAGCTTGTTTACAAAACAGAAACAGACTCGCAGACATAGAGAACAGACTTGTGGTTGCCAAGGGGGACTGGGGTGGGGGAGGGAAGGGCTGAGAATTTGGGATTCAGTTCAGTTCAGTTCAGTTGCTCGGTCGTGTCCGACTCTTTGTGACCCCATGAATCACAGCACGCCAGGCCTCCCTGTCCATCACCAACTCCCGGAGTTCACTCAAACTCATGTCCATCGAGTCGGTGATGCCATCCAGCCATCTCATTCTCTGTCGTCCCCGTCTCCTCCTGTCCCCAATCCCTCCCAGCATCAGAGTCTTTTCCAGTGAGTCAACTCTTCGCATGAGGTGGCCAAAGTATTGGAGTTTCAGCTTTAGCATCAGTCCTTCCAATGAACACCCAGGACTGATCTCCTTTAGAATGGACTGGTTGGATCTCCTTGCAGACCAAGGGGCTCTCAAGAGTCTTCTCCAACACCACAGTTCAAAAGCATTAGTAGATGCAAACTAGTATATTTAGGATGGATAAACAACAAGGCCTTACTGTACAGCACAGGGAACTATATTCACTATCTTGTGATAAATCATAACGGAAAAGAATATGAAACTGCATGTATATATGTACATATATAAATCACACTTTGCTGTACAGCAGAAATTAACACAACATTGTAAATCAACTATGGGCTTCCTAGGTGGTACTAGTGGTAAAGAACATGCCTGCCAATGCAGGAGACATAAGACACGGGTTCGATCCCTGAATCAGGAAGATCCCCTAGAGGAGGCATGGCAACCCACTTCAGTATTCTTGCCTGGAGAATCCCATGGACAGAAGCCTGGTGGGCCACAGTCCATAGGATTGAAAAGAGTCAGACACAACTGAAGCAACTTAGCATTCACGCACACACATAACAACTATACTTCAATAATTTTTTTTTAGAAAACCATCTTTTTACATCTCGTCCTCTTCACTGGCGACATGAATAGAAAGCTAGCACAAACTTCCTTGCTCTTCAAAACGCCCCAGAACGTGTAACTTATGTATCTTCATCTCACTAAAGGAAGGCACAGAATAAAAAAAGGTGGAGGACTAGGGCCCTAATCTTATATACTTTATCCACCCAGCGTTTCACAGCAAGCAGGTCAGGCAGGCACAATTGTGCCCATTTTCCAGATGAGGATGCCAAGGCCCCAGGCTTAGCCTCCATGGCTTGCAGAGGAGACTGGATGGAACCCTGCTTGGCTCCAGCTTGGAATCCTGGCATTGTCCTGCTTCCCCAGCAGCAAATCGTGGGGTTTGGCGCAGCCTCCTGGACCTCCGCCGGTGACTTGATTGGCTTTATAAGCAGGAGAGAATGATTTAAGGCACAAGCGGCACTGGACTGGCTGGGGTGGCTTAGTGACAACAGTTCTCTCAGGTGAAGTCTCTGGATGTCTTCCCTTGCCTTAAAATTAGGGGGTTTGGGAACCAGACAGGTTCCTCGTATAAATTGGGGGAGGGACCCAAGTGTAAACGCCCCACATTTCTTGGCCTTGGTGCTTCTGGTTGCTTTGGATTTGGCTAATTCCCCGTGCGTCCTCTGTAATTCCACAGTAATGTGGCTTTAATTGTCCCCAAAGCGGGCCATTCTTCCTTTATTGTGCAGTAAATTTCCCTCCAGAGTTCGGATTTCATGTGCCTGCTCCAGCCGGGGAGCCGGGCGCCCCGCCGGCCCCGAGGGTGGGGAGGCAGCTGTCCTCACCTCACACAGGCCCCTCATGCTGGCTGCCGGCCCTTCTCTGGCCTCGGCTGGGCCAGGGGGCTCGAGGTGGCCTGGGGCCGCCGTCAGGCCCCCGGGGCGGGCACACTGGCAAGGAGGCGGGGACACTGGTCTGTGGTTCTGTCTGGAAAACGAATTAACTAACAAATGCAAACAAGCTGCTTCACCGGGATTCATTAGGCCGGAGTTGAGAAGGGGTTTCATCCGTTTGTCTCATCAGCACGGAGGCAGGAGCTCAGGGGTGCTCAGAGGGGTGCAGGGCCTGCTCGAATCATCCACCTGGGCCACCTGGGCCAGACACCTGCCTCCCTCCCAGCCAGCTTTGCCCATCTGGAGTGCAGAGTAATTACAAGCATCCCCTTATCAGATGAGATAAGGCTTGTAAAACACAGTGAGGAGGGTGAGACACAAGAGGTGCGATCCTGTCTGTCACACGTGAGCACGCGTACTTGACCTTCGATGGGCTTGTTAAGCTCTCAGGGTCTCAGTTTCCTTACCTGGATGAGGACAATAAACCCACCTGTTAACAGCAGCTAACACAGGGGGACAGTACTGAAGTTAACATGATCGTTCTGGTAACATCGTTCCAGGCACCCGTGGAAGGTCCGGACTCAGGGACACAATGCTAAGAGATGGTCAGAGCCCTGGGTGGATTCCTCACGGGAAGAAAGAGGCAGAAAGCAGTATGTTCACAAACGGGGTCCCCTCAGGGGAGAGACCATGTCCCTTGAGAAGCAAGGCCGCCTCTTCTCCAAAGGCCCCTGCGGTTTAAGATACACTGTTCTAGCAGTGGACTGACACGGTTTGTGCTCAGAGGGTTTTTTGTTTTGTTTTCGTTGCTGTTTTCTTTTGGGGGCTACGTAGGTTTTAGTTGCAGCACTCAGGACCTTTCGCTGGGGCACGCAGGCTTCATTACCGCGCAGCATGTGGGATCTTAGTTCCCCAACCAGAGATCAAACCCATGCTGTGTCCTCTGCACTGGAAGGCAGGTTCTTAACCATTGGACCACCAGGGAAGTCCCTGTACCCAGAGTTTTAAGGGACTCTCACTGTGACCATTTTTCCTCTCTGGAACATAAACCATCTACAACAGAGTCAAGAACAACACAAAAGGAAAAAAAAAAATCTCTAAGCAGTCAAAACGGTGGTCACCACTTTTCTCCACTAATATGAATGCTCTTTAGTCCCAGAAGGTCCCCTCTCCAGATTCTCCTCTCTGTTCAAACGCAATTCTAACAGCAAGAAGGGGGAGCAGGAGTTTGACAGGGAAGCAGAAAACAGAACAACAGACAAGGTAAGAGCACAAAGCAGCTTGAGGTGTGAGGGCAACAGAGCAGGGGCTGTTGTATAAACAATGCCACCTCTTCTTTATCCATTCATGTCAGTGGACATTCAGGTTGCTTCCATATCTTGCAGTCAGAGGGTAAGCTGCTATTTCACTCATACCTGACATTGACGGCACAGAGTCTGGCATGAAATAAAGATACTGTTCTCCTGTACTCTGGGTTTCCCAGGTGGCTTAGGGGTAACGAATCTGTCTGCCAGTGCAGGAGACATGTGTTCAATCCCTGGGTCCGGAAGCTCCCTTGGAGAAGGAAATGGCAACCCATTCCAGTATTCCTGCCTGGAGAATCCCATGTGACCTGGCAGGTCGCAGTCCATAGGGTCGGAAAGAGTCAGACATGATAGAGCAAGTTTAACAACAACAAACAACTACTGCACTGTATACAGTACTGTATAGTAAAGCACAGAACAGCATAACCATGCACAGAAGATACACACATGTGACAGTGTACACCAGACGCATGGACTAACGTGACTGTACGCGTATGTTCGCATCTTTGAAAGTTTGCAACTTAAAGGTTCATATGTAGGGGACTTACTGTAGTCTCTAGTAAAAGTGTTAGTCTCTCAGTCGTGTCCGGCTCTTTGTGACCCCCTGGACTGTACCTCTGTCCATGGCATTCTCCAGGCAAGAATACTGGAGTGGGTTGCCATTCCCTTCTCCAGGGGATCTTCCCAACCCAGGGATTGAACCTGGGTCTCCTGTATTGCAAGCAGATTCTTTACTGTCTGGGCCACCAGGGACGCCTCTTGACAGCTCAATGATGCATTTTTTAAAATTTTGTGTTTTTTTTCCTTTAAAAAATATTCTGTCCTGTGCTCAGTGTCATCGCCTTCAGAGGCAGGGAGTCCATTCCGCCGTACGGAGCGCAGATACGTCGATGGATGAAATGCCGCCCTGTGCCCAGCAAGGACCTCCCCTTGCTCTGGTGGCCCAGAGCACAGACAGCCCTCCCTAACAGACGGATCCATTAAGGAGCACTCAGCTCTCCTAGATGCCCGCCGACACATGTTAAAGTGTGCTGCTTTCCAATCCCCAGTGTGGCCAGTGCTTAACACACTGAGATAACAACCCCTTTGTGGGTCACAAGATGGGCTTAGCGGGTTGTGGGACAGGGTTAGAAAAACAGAAGGGAACAGAAAATATCAGGGTGGACCGCTTCTAGCCAGGGTTCATTACAGTTTTATTTTGGATGGATGGGTGGATGGATGGATAGAGGTATTGGGTCATGATTCATATGGTAAATGTATTTTTACTGTGTGTCACGGTCCAAAAATGCTTCATTGAAATTCCACTGGATGTGGTTATACTTCGTCCTTGAGGACAGGGGGACGTGTTTTCCTTGTTTCCTATTCTCTCACTGGACACAACCACGTGCAGGACTCGTTGGAGGCTCTTGGCAGCACGGAGAGACAAGGGATTGAGTGAGTTTCTGGAGGAGCCAGGGAACCACTGGGAAGCTTATGCCCTGAGGTGTAACACAGGCCCTTTCTCTTGGAACAGGAATCTGTTTGGTCCCAGCATACCCCACATCTGGCTTTGCCAGGTGAAGGCCAAGTCCATCCTTGACAGCCTCACCTTTGACCCCCGAAGCCAGGGTTCCCTGAAAACTGAACCCTGGGGAGGGTGATAAATGTGGGTGTAGGTGGCAAGTCTGAAAAGTCAGGGTGGCAAATGGGGGGGTCTCTCTGTGCCCTCATCCTGCCCACTTCCCACTCACATGTCATCAGGCCTAGCTAGATTCCTGCCACTGCCCTTCCTCCTGCCCCCATGCCACTGCCTAGCAGACAGGTCTAAAGTGGCCTTTTTATCAGGCCCCTTGTGTGTTCAGAAGCCTGCCCAGCTCCTCAGAGCCTAAAGGATGTGTCTAGATTCCTTGGCCTGGCCTTCAGGGCACCTTGCAAACTCCCTGATCCCTGGGCCGGTGTCACCCACGATTCCCCTCCACTCCCCAGCCCTGCCCACCTACTTAGTCCCTGCACAGACTCCTCTGACTAAATCCTGTCTCTGTGATGTGACGGCCACAGACTTGACCCAGAGCAGCCTCCAACTTCCTCCACCACATGCCACGCGAAGCAGCGGGATAGTTGGGCACTGGAGCCCGGACACGTCTGCCCACCTGCTCCCTGGGGGAGACTGGCCTGGGCTCCCAGCCACCTGTCACCGGGGGCACACCTGGTGGGAAACAACAGTCCCAGAGGCTTCCTGGCTTTCCAGCCTTCACGGCCCTCTTCCAGGCCCCATCTTCACCCCCCAGGTCCCAGGTTCTCTTCCTCCAGCGCCCCATCCCCCTGCCAGAGCTCCAGTGGCCCGCCCCTGGCCTGGGACCTACCACAGCTGCCTCGTCTTGTCTACACTGCCCCCCACATGAGGGACTTACCTCCTCGTGTCTTTCGCTCCCCCATCTCCCCGTGACAGTACCCAGCGCCCGGCTGTCAGTGTGACAGTTCTCAATAAGTCGGTGTGGACAGATTGACTGATGGGGGGGTGGGCTGCCAGAGCCCAGGTGGGAGCGAGGGTTCTTGTGGCCTCTGTCTCCCGCCCTGGCAGGGCCCTGGGTGACAACATGCTAGGGGTGGGGGCAGGCCAAGGTCAGGGACAGACGGGGCTGGAGTTCAAGGCTGAGCCTTCTCCTGCGGCTGCTCTTGCAGGAGCTGGCGCAGAGGACGGCCCGAGAAAATCGGAGACACGCGTCTCGGCCGGACTGAGGCCCTGCCACCGTCTCGGCCGCCCCATTACGAGGTCTGTTGGAGCTTCCTCGGCCTGGGGCAATATCTCACCACTAACATTTATGCAAATAAAATAATGAGCAATTTGGGGAAAGGAATGAAGTGCAGAGAGAGCTCCAAACCGCCCCAGACACCCGCCTGCGGGCGTTTGTGAGTTGAGCAATCATTTTAAAGATGATTTCAAGTCACTGGCTGGGAAAAAATACACCGGGATTCCTGCAAACCAGCAGGCCCTGTGGCTTCAGGGGGCGCTGGCCTCACTGCGGGAGCTGGAGGAGGCTGCGCAGGGAGGGGATGGGGAGACGGGCTTCAGGGGGGCCGGCCGTGAGCAAACCACGGGGACACAGCCCCTGACCTGGGCATTGTGTAAAACCCACCTCCTTCCAGAATCAGATCCTGGGAAAGATCCCAGTCTAGCCACGAATGCCAGCAACGCTCACCAGCTCTAACTGGTGGAGACGAGCCCGCCCCAGGGATAGGATGATCTGAGTATTCACTCACTCACTCACCCAGCAAATCTTCACGGGACTTCCCTGGCGGTCTAGTGGTTAAAGAATCCGCCTGTCAGTGCAGAGGACACAGGTTCTATCCCTGGTCTGCGATGATCCCACATGCCTCGAAGCAACTAAGCCCGTGTGCCCCAACTACTGAGCCCGCACACTCTAGAGCCTGCACTCGGTAACAAGAGAAGCCACCTCAGTAAGAAGCCCGCAAACCGCAACGAAGAGTAGCCTCCCATTCACCACAACCAGAGAAAGCCTGCACGCAGTGACAGACCCAGCACAGCCAAAAATACATAAATAAATGAATAAATACATAATTCAAACAAAAACTCTTCACGCAGTGCCCACCACATGCAGAATCTGCTCTTGATGATGGATTCCCTCTCCCTCCCCCCACTCCTGCCAGGAAACAAATAGTCACTCAGCAAACATTGCCTGCACTCCAGCTTCACGTCATAACTGACCTGGGCAACGGGGAAGTGGGGGTGGGAGTGGGGTGGGATAAAATGCGAACAGGAGGCATTGTCTCTGGCATCCAGAAGCTTACAGTCTGATGGGAAAGGGACAAAGCATGGTTCCTGGCACCAACTGTGCATGAGGAGGGTTTAGAGAACGCAGAGGTCATTTCTGATGGGGCTGGCAGAGAGAGCTTTCTGGAGGAGGTGTCATCTGAGCTAGGTCTCAAGGAAGGGATAGGAGCTGGGTGTGTGAGGGAGGGGAGGAAAGCTCTCCAGGCAGAGGAAATGGGACTGGAAAACTGTAGACCAACATGGGGACTCGGCTCTCTCCTGAGCCCTGAAGCAGAGAATTAGCCCAAGTGAGCAGTCACTGTGTTTTTTTTGTTACCGTCCATGTACATTCCTTTCAGGACACTAAAGAGATTGGAATCTCCCATTGCCCTCATCCTGCCCACTTTCTGCCCATAAATGAGAAGCAGGGCAGGGATGAGCTGGGGAGGAAGGGTTAGAGGGGCCAGGCTGACGCTGCAGAAGGGCCTTAACTTCTAGAACGACCAGAGGGCAGGGTCTGCCTGCTGGTTCTAGGCCCTCACCTTCTCACCACAGTGCGTGCTCCTGCTACCCAAGACTGGAGTGCAGGATGAAATGGGGGCTTCATAAAGACCAATTTCTAAAAAAAAAAAGAGAGAAGTTGGGAGAGCGGCACAATGTGTTGGAGGATGGGGACATAGCATTTATCCCAGCATCCTTTTTTCTTGCTGCTGCTGCTTAGTCACTAAGTCTTGTCTGACTCTTTGCGACCCCATGGACTGCAGCTCGCCAGGCTCCTCTGTCCATGGGATTCTCCAGGCAAGAATACTGGAGTGGGTTGCCATCCTATTCCAGGGGATCTTCCTGGCTCAGGGATCCAACTTGCGTCTCCTGCATTGGCAAGCAGATTCTTCACCACTGAGCCATCAAGAAGGGCAAAGTGAGAGCATAAGCAGTATGAGTGCGGGGTGCTGGGAGCACAGAGGAAAGCAGGTACCCAGCTGTGGCTAGGTGACAAGGGATTAGATGTCAAAGGATTCAGTGACAAGGGGATCGGGTGAATATACAAATCTACCCAAAAAGACAGCCTTTCAAAGGCCAAAGTGACATGCTCAGAATTCTATTCAGAGAGAGAATCCCGACAGAGGCTGAGACAATCATTCATTCACCAAAAAGGCATCGAGGAAATACGATGGCCAAAACAAACAGAACAAGGCCCTGCCCTCCAGGAGGCCAGCATCGAGTAGAGAAACTAAAATGAACCATTTAAACATGGGGTAAATGCACGTCATTCATTCATTCAGCAGCTATTTATTGAAAGCCCACGTGCCAGGCACCGTGCCCGGCACAGGAGAATCAGCCGGGAACAGGCAAAATCTCTGCCGCCAGTGACTAAGGACAATCAACAAGGCACAGGAAGGGATCACAGGGTGTGCGAGGGGATGACGAGTGTTACGAAGGAAAATAAAGCAGGATAGGAGGACAGAGTGTCTGGGAGGCGTGCTGTATCACAGAGGTGGTAACCCGGTAGGTGCCCTGTGAGAGAAGACCTTAAAACAGCTGAGGTGCGAGCCACATAGATACACACAGGGGAGGAGCACTGCAGGAGAAGGAACAGCCAGTGCAAAGTCCCTGTGGCAGGAACGTGCCTGGCAGTCTGGAGGAATAGCATGGAGGTCATTGTTGGAAAGGGCTTCTCTGGTAGCTCAGCTGGTAAAGAATCTGCCTGCAATGCAGAAGACCACGGTTCGACTCCTGGGTCAGGGAAGATCCCCTAGAGAAGGGAAAGACTACCCACTCCAGCATTCTTGGGCTTCCCTGGTGGCTCAGAAGGTAAAGAATCCTCCCGTAATGCGAGCGACCTGGGTTTGATCCCTGAGTTGACACGATCCCCTGGAGGAGGGCATGGCAACCCACTCCAGTATTCTTGCCTGGAGAATCCCTATGGACAGAAGAGCCTGGCAGGCTACTGTCCACAGGGTTGCAAAGAGTTGGACACGACTGAGCGACTCAGCATAGCACTGTTGGAAAACAAGACAGGAAATACGGGCAGAGACAAAAAAACCTCAAGACACTAAGCTAATCAGGACACCACTCTCATGATCGATAAGAATAACCCTTGTGCCACAAGGCCCTGCAAACTTGGGTGGGATGGTGTGGACCGGGGGCTTGAATCAGAATGGTACAGCCACTGGAAGGGTTTAGGCAGAGGTTAAACACCAGCTCATGAAGAAGGGGGAGACATCTGAGATGCCCTGAGGTCTCTAGGGTCCAAGAGATGTCCAGGACCAAGGGGAAACCCAGGGTGTGGACAGGTCTGGGGGAGCAGATGGATTCAGCCCAGGGCGGTTGAGTTTGAAGGGCAGCCAGTGGGAGGTCTGTCCAGGAGGCAGGTGGCCACCCCAGCTACAACTCTTGGGGACAGAGATGTCCAAATAAGATCAGAAGCTCCTGGGGCTTCCCCGGTGGCTCAGTGGTGAAGTATTACCTGCCAACTTAGGAAACACAGGTTCGATCCCTGGTCCGGGAAGATCCCACATGCTCCAGAGCGACTAAGCCCGAGTGCTGCAACTGTTGAGCCTGTGCTCGAGAGCCCAGGAACCACAACTACTGAGGCCACGCGCCACGCTGACTGAAACCCGCGCACCCCGGAGCCCGCGCTCCATAAGAAGACAAGCTGCTGCAGTAAGAAGCCCACGCACCCCAACCAGAGAAAAGTCTATGGCCGCAACAAAGACCGAGCGCAGCCAAAAAATAAAGAAAAACATTAAAAAAAGAAGTCACAGGCCACATGAGAGTGATCAGACGTGCTTCACGGGAGGTGACAGTATAAATGATGTGGACGCTAAAGATCTGGAGTCATCAGATTGGGGAAGATGTTTACTGAGAGGGACGCAGTTTGGCTCCCGATCTCACTTGCGCCTTCCTTTTAACTTATGCACAAACCTTAGAACCAAGAGAACCATAGGCGTGATGAAGAAATTCACAAGGTCGCTCAATGCTGGGGCCAGAAGGGACTACTTCCTCCCTGAGAGGAAAAGTGATCTGGACAATGAAAATAACCAGAAAGCAGCAGCAGCCAGGAGGGGACCAGGAGGCATACCTGAAACTACGAATTCTAATTCGCATTCTTTCCACTGCGCCCCATGGAGGCTCCACCTGCCTTTCTGACTGCGCCTCCCTCAGGATGGGCTTTCTGGGATCTTCCAGGAGAAAATGCCTTTTAATAAGGTCCAAGTTCCCCAGCCACTCCGGAGCTTCGCACGTAATGATGCCCTGAACGAGGTCTCCAATGGACTCACTGTAAACCCAGTCCCACAGTGGCTGGAATGTGTTTCAATTTCCTCAGGTCTGAGTTCTCCAGAGACTTAACTAAGGGTATTAACCTCAGCTCTCGATTTATGCTGCTCTAGGTAACAAGAGAAGGGAACCACTTCGAGCCATGTTACTACTGCCAGAAGGGGCTGGGGGATTACAGAGCCAGCACTCTGAGTCTATGACCAAAAAGCCAAGCCCCGGGCCAGGGTCACATGGGGCAGCATCCAAGACGGGACTGCAGGCCCCTGGTTAAGTTGTAGATTCTCTTTCTTCTGGTCCAGAGCATCTCTGAAAATGTCAAATGGGATTTGGGGAACTTTTTATTTTTTTTACTCTAGGGATCATTTCTTTCTGTTCTCTCAGTGCCTAGAAATTCCAGGAAGATTTTTATTTTGGTCACAACTCTCCACTTGGGTTTAGGTAAACGTCAGCCACACAAGCCTTGGGAAGAGGGTGAAGGTGGAACATTCTAGAGGCCCTGTGGGATGGGTAAGAGGACTCCCTGGTGGTGTACCAAAGGGACCAGGCATGCCAAGGTCTCTGGGTTCCACCTCCTCCCAAGATTTGAATCCAAGGAAAATAACCAGGTGCAGCCTTGGGTTCAGATGGAGAAAATGAGTCCAAAAGAGTCTAAGGGGGCAGTGGGGGGGTGAAGAAGGAGGAGGTAAGAGATGAGGAACACTCCCTCTGCCTTGCACTGAGGACAAGGAGAAAATTCATGGGCCAAGTTTAGGTGCCAGGCTGGGGAGCCACCTTCGCCTCCACATCCCTCCAGCTGTCTGCCTTGGCCCAGGGCCGATGGCCAGGAGCACTGTGGTCACAGCCCACCCTCCACTAGCCTCCCACTCCATCAGTGAGCCACTGGAGCAGTTCTGAGGTGGGTGGATCGGATCAGAAGACCCAGCTCCCGGACCGCAGAGGCCAGGGTAGCCTGAGACACCCTTAGACGAACTTGGACTTTCTCCTCCTGATTCCCAAGATTAACTCTGCCCCAAGCTACTCAGGTCTCACACATCAGTGAAATCATTGGTGGTTTCCACCATTTCCCAGCGCCGAGCTGCAGGAGGCCTGGGGTCCCTGACACTCGTATCTCCAGCCCCCAGAGTACAGTGGTTTCTAAGATCAAGTGTGCACAGTGGAGGTTAAGTAGTCAATACAACCAGAGAAGTCAGGTGACAGGGTCTGGTCTTTCTCCTCTGCATCTACTGCCTCTGAACATCCTGCTCCCCAATCCATGGAAGCAACTTAAATGTCCATCGACAGATGAAAGGATAAAGAAGCTGTGGCATATCTATACAATGGAATACTACTCAGCCACAAAAGAGAATGAAATAATGCCATTTGCAGCAACATAGACGGACCTGCTGCTGCTAAGTCGCTTCAGTCGTGTCAGACTCTGTGCGACCCCATAGACGGCAGCCCACCAGGCTCCCCCATCCCTGGGATTCTCCAGGCAAGAACACTGGAGTGGGTTGCCATTTCCTTCTCCAATGCATGAATGGGAAAAGTGAAAGTGAAGTCACTCAGTCATGTCTGACTTTTAGCGACCCCATGGACTGCAGTTCATCAGGCTCCTCCATCCATGGGATTTTCCAGGCAAGAGTACTGGAGTGGGGTGCCATTGCCTTCTCTGTAGATGGACCTAGAGATCATCAAATTAAGCAAAGTAAGTTAGAAAGAGAAAGACAAATATCATATGATATCACTTATACATGAAATGTAAAATAATGACACAAACGAACTTATGCATGGAACAGAAACAGACTCACAGACACAGAGAACAAACTGGTGGCTGCCTAGGGGGAGAAGGCATGGGGGAGGGATGGACTAGGAGTTTGGTATTAGAAGGTGCAAACTATTACACACAGGATGGATAAGGTCCAACAGTATAGCACAAAGAATTAATTCAATACCTTGTAATAAACCATTATGAAAAAGAATATATATATACCTGAATCACGGCTTCCTTGATGGCTTGGTTGTAAAGAATCAACCTGCCAATGCAGAAGATGCAGGTTCGATCCTCGATCAGGAAGATCCCCCAGAGAAGAAAACAGCAACCCTACTCCAGTATTCTTGCCTGGGAAACCGCACGGACAGAGAAGCTGGCGGATTACAGCCCATGGGGTTGCAAAAGAGTCAGACTCAACTCAGCGACTAAGCAATGACAATAACTGAATCATCATGCTGTACAGCAGAAATTAACACTATAGTCGATCAACTATACTTCAATAATTTTTTAAATTAAAAAAAATAAAAATAAAGGACAGATAAATAAACAAAGCTCTCACAGAGCTTCCAGTAGCTAGAAGTGTAGGAAAAATAGCCACGTACACGGCAACCACAATAACACTGACCACAACCACGAAGCATGTGCCAGGCGCCAGAAGATGTCCCCACAGACCAACTCATTTAATCCTCACATCATCCCTGTTTTACATCCCCGTTTTACAGATAAGGAAACTGAGACACAGAAACATGAAGTCATCTGTCCGTGTATCATGGTAGAAGCAGAGTCAGGGTTCAGACGGAAACAGCCAGGGTGCCAGGGTTTGAGAGCTCAACCACTCAGTTCTACATATTGCCAGGCTCCTCTGTCCATGGGATTCTCCAGGAAAGGATACTGGAGTGGTTTGCCATTTCCTTCTCCAGGGGATCTTCCCGACTCAGGGACTGAATCCGGGTCTCTTGCACTGCAGCCAGATTCTTGGTACCAACCAAGCTACCAGGGAAGCCAGGTACCAGGACGAGGCATTGTAAAAGCAGCTTCCTCTAACTGCCCACAGCATCTCCCACTGTTCAGGGCACAGGGTGGTGCTCAGTCATTAAACTATGATCTGCGAACAGGAGGCCGCTACAGGATTTCCTCTTCAGCATCCAGCTACTGCCTGGTCATCACCAAAGTCAATGTCATCGTCAGCATCGTTGTCAGAAAAGAAAGCGTTGCTGAGTGTGGCCCAGGCCATATTAGGTCCTGCCCAAGTTGTGGCTACAGAGCTCTTAGGAGTCTCGGCAGACCACCCAGCAGGCTTCCACCCACAAAAAGAAAGCTCAGGAAGAGGAATCAGGAGACAAGCTGCCCAGAGGAGGACACCGAAGGACGGTCTGTCTTAGAGACTGTCATGGCAATAGCCCAGGGAGGGGAGCAGGGAAGGGGCGTCCCTTACTCGCTGGACCTCAGTGTCCTCCCCCACATTTCCACCCTGGATTTCCCACCTTCGGCAAGGAAAAAGCAAGGATGGTGCCCAGCACTCCCAATTATGGAAGAAAAGCATCTGGGAGTCAGAGAACATGAGTCAGCAGAACAGGATTGCTGATTTTTTAAGAAAAATGGATATGACTATGAGATGTGGGAATGGAGGGACATGGGCTGATAACAGACCTGCCTTTCCGGGGGCTCGGGTGCTGTGTGAGGCTGAGTGAGGGGCAATGGACAAGCCCAGCGCTGCCCACAGACCTGAGCCCTCGATAGCTCAGAAGACAAAGTCATTGTACTCAGGATCCAGAGAAACAAGCTTTAAAAAACTTCAGTGAGCCCCCTACATACAAACCTTCAAGTTGCGAACTGTCAAAGAAGCTAACGTGCGTTCTCATATCCAATCACATAAGTTAGTTCACGTGTCAGGCGTACACTGTCATGCGAGGGCATCCTCTACAAGAGGTTGTGCTTTTGTGTACTTTACAGTACTGTACAGAGTCCTAAGGGAAATCAACCCTGAATATTCATTGGAAGGACTGTTGCCGAAATCAAAGCTCCAATACTTTGGCCACCTGATGTGAAGAGCCGACTCATTGGAAAAGACCCTGATGCTGGGGAAAATTGAGGGCAGGAGGAGAAAAGGGCGACAGAGGATGAGATGATTGGATGGCATCACTCACTCAATGGACGTGAATCTGAGCAAACTCCCGGGAGATAGTGGAGGAGAGGGAAGCCTGGTGTGCTGCAGTCCATGGGGTCACAAAGAGTCAGACACATCTTAGCGACTGAACAATAGCAACACTGTACAGAGTACAGAAGTATGGCATCTTTATTTCAAGCCCAGGATGTCTGGAAGCAAGTACAGAAGCAGCAGTATATAGCTGATTATGTTAGGTGAGTACTTAGGCTAACTTTGTTGTATTTGCAAACAAATGCACTTAATGAATGCACTCTAGGAACAGAACTCCTTCGTATGTAGGGGACTTACTGTACGGATGGGTTACTCTCATTAGGGAGGACGGTGATTATAACTATATTCAAAAACTTGGCACAGCAACATGAAGTTTCCTTTGCTGGTATACAGATCACCAAGCCTCCCGAAGTTTTACAGTGTATCCTGAACCCCAAGAGTCAAAACAGTATGAGCTGGCATAAGAATAGAGACAAAACCTAATCAAACAGGAAGTCTAAAATACGATTTGCTTATATCCAGAAAGTATAAGGCAAAAGTTGAGGCAAAAAAGTCGAGGAGGAAAAGTAGAGGCAAAAAAGATTAAGTAATAAGTGGTACTGAGGCAACTGGTTGACCATCCAGGAAGCATACTGGCTACACTCTACTTCAACTTCATTCTTCCAAGGAAACTCAGACAGACTTAAAGTCTACATGGAAGAAATGGGGACTTTCCCAGTCGTCCAGTGGTTAAAACTCTCCTTTTCCAGTGCAGGGGGCGAAGGATTGATTTCTGGTTGGGAAACTGAGATCCTCACGCTACGCAGGGTAGGCAGAAATAAATTTTTAAAAAATTTTAAAAATTAAGTCTACCTGTAAGAAATGAAGCTGCAAAAATTACTGGAACAAAAAGTAAGTAGCTACATAATCTTGAGCTACAGACCGCTTTTCTAAAGGATGACACCAAAAGCAAAAACTACAAAACGTCTATCTCACTTCGGGATCATTTTAAACTTTTTGGATATGTCAATAAGCACCACAAATTTAAAAATTTCTATAATAAAATCGATTATAACCCAAGAGAAAGATCTGTAAGACCAAAGATGGACTAAAAGTTACAATCTTTCACATAGAAAGAGTTCCTTAAGGAGAAAGATGAACTCTTACTAGAAGAATGTATGGATATCCCATTAGGTAATCTGCAAAATATAAACTTAGGGAAAATGTTCAACCTTTCTTGTAAGTTCTCAAAGACACACAAATTAAAACAATCAAATACTACTTTTCATCTTCCAGGTTAGCCAATATTTTTTAGAGTAATTAGTGCCCAGTATACATGAGCGGCTTTCCTGGTAGCTCAGCTGGTAAAGAATCCCCCCCAGTGCAGAAAACCCCAGTTCAATTATTGGATCAGGAAGATCTGTTGGAGAAGGGAAAGGTTACCCATTCCAGTATTACTGGGCTTCCCTGGTGTCTCGGCTGGTAAAGAATCTGTCCTGCAATGCGGGAGACCTGGGTTCGATCCCTGGGTTGGGAAGATCCCCTGGAGAAGGGAATGGCTACCCACTCCAGTATTCTGGCTGGAGAACTCCACGGAGTATTCCATGGGGTTGCACAGAGTCAGACGTGACTGACTTTCTCTTTCTTTCTTTCTTTCTTTCATACGTGAGAAGAAGGGCCTCCACCCAGGGCTCAGTGTAAAGAATCCACTTGCAATTCAGGCGACGCAGAAGTGGCTTTGATCCCTGGGTCGGGAAGATCCCCTGAAAGAGGGCATGGCAACCCACAGCCCACTCCAGTATTCTTGCCTGGAGAATTCCATGGACAGAGGAGCCCAGCGGGCTACAGTCCATGGGGTTGCAGAGTCGGACATGACTTGAAGCAACTGAGCATGTACACACATCGATTTGAAAATGGGGACACGCGCTCTATGCAGTGTAAATTGGGATGATTTGTTGGGGGGCGGGGAAGCAACGATACGACATACATTAAAATTTTGTCTTCAACATGTGCTCACTCTGACCCAGCAGATTCACATCTGGGAATTTATCCTAAAGGAACACAGAGTGGCACGAAGATCCACTCAGAAGGATATTCAACGCAGCAAAGCTTAGAGTGCAAAAAATCCGAAAGCACCCCCAAAGTGCAACTTTAATGCCTAATGAAGTAAGCCGAGGCACATCCACAGATACAGAACTATGCAGCCACACAAAACTCCAGAGCACAAGACTATTCCACAACACACAAAGACGGTAACGATGTATTAAGTGAAAAGAAGTATGACTGTGTGTGACAGAAACAAACACTCACAGACAAAGGTCTGCAAGGTGACAGATACTCTGGGGTGTTAGCAGTCATTCGGGCTGGTGGGATTAACTGTTACTTGCATTTTCTTCTTTTTTTTTTCTAGTCTAGTCTTACAAGTTTTCCACAATGATTAAGCATTGGCTTTGTAACATGAAAAGTAAAACAATAGGACAGTTTGATCGGCTTCCCAGGTGGCTCAAAAAAGAATCTGCCTGCCAATGGAGGAGATGCGAGAGACACAAGTTCAACCCCTGGGTTGGGAAGATCCTCTGGAGTAGGAAATGGCAACCCACTCCAGTATTCTTGCCTGGAAAATTCCATGGACAGAGGAGTCTGGCAGGTTACAGTCTATGGGGTCGCAAAGAGTCGGACATGACTGAGCACACACATACACAATCGGAAACAACAGTGCAAGACTTGGGGGCTGGGGTCATGCCTTGACAACCCAACCACTGCTTGGGGTACAAGGCTCCCCTAGACCCACTCTTCCGCTCTTCATCAGGGGTCAAGGCATCCTCGTAGAGTGATCAGCAGGATCACTGGAAATAAAAGCCATTGCTCCATCAGAGTCACCATTTGCTACTTATGAGCCAAATTTGAGAGGACTTCTGGGTGTGTGGGGACTGACTGAGTGTTGCTGCTAAAAAAAAAAAAGTAATTCTGGAACTTCAACTCCTCAGAACCCCAAATGCATACAGACCAGGAAAGACAGCGCTCCCTTGACCCTGCCTGGGTCGTATTCCAGCTCTGCCACATCAACAGAGGCACTGACAGATTAGGAGCGGTCGGGGGAAGGTGACTGAGACCACGAGAGGTCCGGAAACAGTCACACACGGGAGAACTGGGAGAACTGGCTGAAGCACGTGTGATGGGGGAGCGGTGGCGGGCAGAAAAGCCTGGGGCGGCCAGTGGAGGGGAGGATGCTTTGTGAAAGCAGGAGGCAGCTGTTCTGGAGTGTCCAGGGAAAAACTGTTCCTGGCCAGAACTGCCAGCCCTGGGCTGGGCCCTGATGCAGCTGACCAAGGGGTGTGGGGTGGTGGGTGGTGGGCGGTAGGGGGTAGATCCTGCAGACTGCATTCCTATAAGGGGGTGACACGGGGGGCGGTGGGGAGGAGATGGCTGAATGACTCACGGGCACAAGAAGGGGTGGGGGGAGGCAGAAAAGCTTCTGCGGAGCACACGTGAGCGAGCACAGATTATCCCAGTGCCAGAAAGATCATCATCATAAAAATGCTGAGAGGTCCCACAGAGAACGTGAGGGCCTGAGCAGAGCGGGGGAAGTCACGGAGGAAGCACGCTTACAGCAGGCACGGATTAACGGAGAAGCAGGGGGAGGAATCCAAAATTAGGGTGAGGCACCGTTGCCAGATATCAAACTGCGGGATGAAAAATTAACTCTCCCCAGCACAGCGCAGGAAGGGAGCAGCTGGGGAGGGGCTGTTCGAGGGGAGGAGTGAATGCCTTCCCCTCCTCCTCCAGGAACAAGAATCTGAATATAAATGGCCTCGAGGAAAAGGAGGAGGAAATCGTCCTTTGGAGCAGACGGGAGTTTTTTCACCAGTGGGGTCATTAACAAGCTGGCTGCAGGGACCCAGGTCTCTCCTGGGAATTTTAATTATGACTTCCAGCTCTCTGCCTGTGTCCATCTGGACCATGGGTGTCCTCATTTTTCCTCGCCCCACCTGGCCCTGTACTGAAACAGGGCCGGGCTCCCTTCTGGTCCCACCACGCGGAGAGTGATGTATAGCCTGGGGGCTTAATCCTCAAGTTCTCGGACGGGCTCCTCCCTTGAGACTCACACAGGTCTCCAGTAAGGCAAGGAGGTGAAGCACTTGGAAGTGCTAAGGTCAAACCAAACCTGAATTCAATCCTCAGCAAGCACTGCTCAACTCTTGGAAAAACTTGAGTATTTTTAAGCAAGAAGAAAAGGAAAAGGAAAGCATATACAGAGCCTATGAGCCACCTGAGCAACTGGCAGCTGGTACAAAAAACGGTAGGAGGATAACGGGGTGTGATGGAGGTGGGGGTGAGCAGGACCTGGGGCATCTTGATGGGGCTCCCATCGCTGCCGACACCCCCACCAGCAGCCTCTTGGGTGGCTTGAGGATGAACAGAATCCAAATCCTGAGCAGTAAGGAAGTCACGGCCACAGGCAGCAGGTGTGGACAGCCCAGACAGAGGGAGGCAGAAAAACCAAATTGGAAAGGTACAGGTGGGCGTTTGGCCTGTGGTGGGTTGCAAACGCTCCAGCCTCTCCTCGAGTTCGGGGTATATTTGAAGAAAATAGAAAGGCACCCACTCCTGCATGCCTCACCAGCCCCACCTCCATCCCCGAATCCTGCACACAGGTAGGAGTCTGGCATGCACAGGTAGGTGAGGAGTCTGGTATGCCAAATCCAGGGGTCTCTCCCTAACAGTGACTTTCCTAAGCTTCTCATGGGGAAGGCATTCCTCTCAAGGACACCTAAGAACTAACATAAAATCCTTTACCAATTAAAATGGTAAAGGATCTGAATAGACACTTCTCCAAAGAAAATGTACAAATGACCAACAAGCCCATGAGAGGAGGCTTAACATCGCTGGCCACCAGGGAAATGCAACCAAAGCCATAATGAGATACCCACCCACTGCATACCCACCCAGATGAGACAAATATTAGCAAATGCTGGCAACGGTAAGGAGAAAGTGGAAGCCTCACATACTCCTCCCAGTGCAGCCACGTTGGAAAACAATCTGGCAGTTCTTCCAACAGTTACACAGAGAGTTATCATGTAACCCAGCAATTCCACTCCTGGGTATATACCCCAGAGAAATGCAAACACACATCCACACAAAAACCTATACACCAATGTTCATAGTTGTATTATTCACAACAGCCAAGAAAGCACAAACAATGCAAATGCCCATTGACTGATGAATGAATAAATAAAATATGGTGTGTCCATACAATGGAATTTTACCTAGCCATAAGAAAGAATGAAGTTCTAATACACGCTACTACACAGATGAACCTGGAAATCAGGATGCTAAATGAAAGAGGCCACAAAGGACCACAGAGTATATAATCCCATTCATATGAAATGGAATATATATCCCTGTCCAGAATAGGGAAGTAGCTTGGTGGTTTCCTAGGGCTGGGAAAAGGGGTGGGAGAAAATGAGGAGTGACAGCTGGTGAGTATGGTATATTTTGGGGGGAGGAGGGTGACAAAAGTCACCACTGCGGTGATGGCTGCACAATTCTGAATATACTAGAAGCCATCAAACTGTTACTGTATCCTTCAAGTGGCTGTGTTTATGGTACGTGAACCATGCCTCCGTAAAGCTGTTTTTAAAAAAGAATTAACTTAAACCTCACATCCTTTTGAAGGCGGCACTAATATTAACACTCTTCTACAGGTGAGGAGGGTTTCTTTGGTGGCTCAGACAGTAAAGAATCTGTCTGCCAATGCAGGAGACCTGAGTTCAATTCCTGGGTTGGGAAGATCTCCTGCAGAAGGGAATGGCTGCTGCTGCTGCTGCTAAGTCACTTCAGTTGTGTCCGACTCTGTGGGACCCCATAGACGGAAGCCCACCAGGCTCCCCCTTCCCTGGGATTCTCCAGGTAAGAACACTGGAGTGGGTTGCCATTTCCTTCTCCAATGCGTGAAAGTAAAGTCGCTCAGTCGTGTCTGACCCTTAGCGACCCCATGGACTGCAGCCTACCAGGCTCCTCCATCCATGGGATTTTCTAGGAAAGAGTACTGGAGTGGCTTGCCATTGGCTACCACTCCAGTATTCTTGCCTGGAGAATCCCATGGACAGAGGAGCCTGGTGGGGTACAGTCCATGGGGTCGCAAAGAATCGGACATGACTGAGCAACTAACACTTTCACTTTTTTCACAGGTGAGGAAACTGAGGCACGAAGATGAACCTGCCCTCCCCCACCCCACCCCAGGTCACTTGGCAAGTGGCAGGGACAGGATTTGGAGCCAGAGGTGTGACCCATGGTCTCTGTTCTTACACACTGGAAGCTGCTTGGAGCCCAAGATGGGACACCTGCTCCCCCTTCACCTGCAACATGGGAGGGGACAAAGGGAGGCAGAGTTTACCTCTCTCCATCCTTTCCAAAGGGGGTGCTGGGCCAGATTCCCTTTCCCTTCTGGGGACCCTGTTCCTCACCCACCCCAAAGTTTTGGGCGTCCGGGCGGGTGGGCAACAAGCCCCCTACAGGGAGGCTTCCCGAGCCGACAGTCACTCCTCTGCGCACAGCCCAAGGGCCAGCGGCTCTGTCTGAGGCTCTGCCTGTCCTCATGCTCCAGAAAGGTGCAGCCGGACTGCTGGCATCACCAGCCATTCCGTAGCCACTCCACCCCATGCCCGGCCTTCCCTCCGGGAACAGGGCATCCCTTCCTGTTTCCCCTCCAGGCAGCCGCCCAGCCCCTTCGGCCAGGCAGCCCCTCGCTCCGGCTCCTGCTAACAGTCTGCTTTACATCCTCCCTGCGTTGTCCCCTGGCTTCCTCTCGATTCACGCGCTGTTTCCTTAGACGCTGCAGTTTTTCCTATAACATCATGTCTGACCCAGACTTTCCTAAAAGCACCCTTTCACGCCTCGCGGCTTCCCCAGAGTGGCTCCTGGCTGGGCTGGACCGAGGCCCCTCCTCTGTGGAGCCACCCCAGCCGCTGTGCCTCACCCCATTCACGGAGTCACAATACACATTTTCATATCAAAAGCCACCCCGTGTACTTCAGGCCACAAACCCTTCCACCTAAAAGCAGACAAGATATCCTCCATCGAGACGAAATAAAATCAACAGGATACACTCAACATTTAAAAATACTTATATCCCATATTTCTATCTTAACATACTGGAATGAACTCCCACCTAAAACTGCTTGTCTAGCTTCAAAAGAATACATTTATTATCAACTTTTGTGGGGAGGACAAGAGGTATTTTTTCACGTATTCTGTGAAAGGCCAGACCCCCCAGGCAATACAAATAAGACTGTCCTGAGGGGCGACTGGAAGCTGACCTGCGGGGACCTTCCATAGTGACAACAAGAGTGTGATGGATGGGAGGGTTTTCTGGCCCTGGGTTTTGAACTAAGGCAGGCATCCTCGTCCTCGCCTCCTCCACAGAAGAGCCCAGGGTTTCAGCTTTAGAAATAAAGTAGTGGGAAGTCAGAGGGATGAGACAGAGAAAGGGGGAGGGGGAGGGGGAAACCCCCACCACCTAGGGCCTCCTGCAATCAACGGTTCACAGAAGCAGCAAAGAGCCAGCAGAGATGCCAGAGACTATCCAGCTGTTCCCTGTGGAGCGAACGTGGGCCTGCGAAGGCCCAGCGCCGTGAAGGCCTGCGGAGGCCACACAGCTAGTCGGCGGGCGGGCAGCCCGGGGGGCGGGGGAGGGCCAGAGTCACAATTCAGGGATGTTGCCGATTCCAGGGGGCCCTGCCCACCGCACCACACCGCCCGCCCTCGCCGAAGAGCACCTGCTCCCTCACTCCGTGCTCTGCAGGGCCGCCTGCCCGTGCGGACAAGGGTCTGAGAGGCTCGCAGCCTCGTTTCCAAGAACAACAGAGCCCTCGCCAGCACAAGAGGCCACGGCGTTTGGTTAACCAAAGATGATGAGACCCACAGGCGGCTTTCCGGGCCTCCGAGAAGCTTCCACGGTCTGTCCCCCGGAGAAACAAATGCTGAGGTTGATGGAAGGGCCACCCAGCCAGTCCCTGGGGCCTCCGCCCGTCAGCCCCGTTTGTTTTGTCTGCAAGAGGAAAATGCTCCGACTGTCCAGAAAGAGAGGGCGAGAGGAGGTCTCTCCAGGGCTTGGAGGCCAGTGGGTACCTGGCCCCCTTCGCTCCGCTCCACTGGCGGCTGCCAGGCCCAGGACCTCAGCGTGGCCAGGCCTGCTGTCCCTGGAGGCTGAGGCCAGGGGAAATGTCAGAGCCGTGTGTCACCGGTCCTGGGGGCACATGAGTCAGCGCACAGATCTCGCTCCCGCCTGCCTTCTTTCCCTCAGAGGCCTCCTGATTGTGTCTGTGAAGCTGGTTTTTAGGCGAACTCCAGCACACACACAAGTGGGAGCATTTCGAGCATTTATCAAACCCTGTTCCAGATTTCAGCGGGATCTGTCCAGCTCCAGGAAATCTCTGTGGACAAGGACAGCCTTTCAGCAGAGTCATGGATTTCTCTCCCTGATGCCAGCTCTGCGACCTGTGAGCCGGCTGCCGGGTACCTGGGAAGACGTGCTGAGCAGGCATCAACACACGGGACCTTCAGACAATCCCAACACACCACCTCCAATTCCCACACTTCAGCCAAAGCTCCAAAGTCTTAGTTGCAGCCTATGGGATCTCCGCTGCAGCATGCAGACTTCTTAGATGTGGCATGTGGGATCTAGTTCCCAGACCAGGGATTGAACCCAGGCCCCCTGCATTGGGAGCTCGGAGTCTTACATCTTCCCACTTTCACTGGACCCACCCAGGTGCTTCTATATGGAAGAAGCTGGGGCTGGTGGAGGGAGAAGGGCTACTGAGGCTGGAGCATCCAGAGGATGGGGTAGGGCAGGGGCTCCCAGCTTTATCCTCCTCACTAAAGAAGGAGATGGGCACAGATGCAAATGGTTCAGCCATGGGATAAATGATGGGCAAGTCTGTGGGGAACGAGGAACCAGGAGAGGACAGAGGAGAAACTGCTTCCCAGCAGCTTACACTGTAAGGCTTTTTCCTCTTTTATTGTTTTTGTTGTTCAGTTGCCAAGTCATGTCCAACTCTCCGTGACCCCATGGACTGTAGTCAGGCTCCTCTGTCCTCCACTATCTCCCAGAGTTTTCTCAAATTCATGTCCATTGAATCGGTGATGCCATTCAACCATCTCATCCTCTGTCACCCTCTTCTCCTCCTACCCTCAATCTTTCCCATCATCAAGGTCTTTTCCAATCAGTATCCTCTTTGCATCAGGTGGCCAAAGTACTGGAGCTTCAGCTTCAGCATCAGTCCTTCCAATGAATATTCAAGACTGACTTCCTTCAGGATTGACTGGTTTGATCTCCTTGCAGTCCAAAGGACTCTCAAGAGTCTTCTCCAACACCACAGTTCGAAAGAATCAATTCTTGGGTGCTCAGCCTTCTTTATGGACCAACTCTCACATCTGTACATGACTACTGGAAAAATCATAGCCTTGACTATACAGACCTGTATTGGCAAAGTTACATCTCTGCTTTTTAATATGCTAAGTTTGTCATAGCTTTCCTTCCAAGGAGCAAGCGTCTGTTTCTACATGGCTACAGTCACCATCCGCAGTGATTCTGGAGCCCAAGAGAAAAAAATCTGTCACTGCTTCCATTTTTTTCCCTTCTATTTGCCACGAAGTGATGGGGACTGGATACCATGATCTTACTTTTCTAATACTGAGCTTCAAGCCAACTTTTTCACTCTCCTCTTTTACCCAGGAAATGGCAACCCACTCCAGTGTTCTTGCCTGGAGAATCCCAGGGACGGGGGAGCCTGGTGGGCTGCCGTCTATGGGGTTGCACAGAGTTGGACACGACTGAAGTGACTTAGCAGCAGCAGCAGAGACTCTTTAGTTCCTCTTCACTTTCCTTTTTACCCTCACTTTTTTAACCCAAGTAATAACATCAATATATTTCTTTGCAAAAATTCAAAACACTACAGAAACATATGCATATTATCTACTAAAAGTAACCTTTATCCCACTCTAAATACCTTAATATAGTCATCCAGACCTTTATAAGTAAGCACATATACATCTTAAAAAAAAGAAATTAAAAACATCATATGCTCACACTATTTTAAATACTCTCTTGTCCTTATACCTTGTAAGTCAATATATGATACAGTCATATAAGTATATTCTATATAATATTATATAAATAATACCTTAATAGTTGAATCATACACATTTCACTTTATAGTCAGATGAGTTTTAACTCATCTGCTGTTGGACACATTTTTTTGCTCCTTGCTGCCTGCAAAATGGATTTTGATCCTGCAGTTAATGTTTCAGTTTTCCTGTAACCTTTCCCTATATTTCCATTCCATGGACTCCATGTCCATTTTATCCTGCTGTTAACCTCAGATCCCTTTAATCTCAGACTGTCCTCAACTGAGGAATGTTGGCTTTGGTTGCACGGAGAATATCTTCTTACCATTGAGGGTGCCAACTTCCTGACATTTGCTCCTAGATCTCTCTCGTTTGATCCCTTCATAGGTGGGCTTTTTTAGATGTAATTGACTCTCTTCTTCGTGGTGGTCGCAGTCTGCATGGTTGCGGGAACACTCAGGGTGCAAATACTGAACCATTGCTCCGACGTGAAATGCAGCATTAGATTCCCATGAACCTCTGGCCGCAGTGCTCTGGCCCCAGCACTGTCGTAGACTGGTCAGTACTTAGCCTTGTTGCACGTGTGTATCTGTTTAAAGACACCCTATTTCATATATAGTTGAGTCATGAGCATGGAACTCACAGCCAACAGCACCATAACTCATGCCTGAAGGAAGCTTATTCAACACACAGATTTTCTCTGTGAAGCTCATCTTCCTGCACTTGGGACATTAGACAGAACTTCAGCCCTACACGTGGGGGCCATTTTAAACAGTGAAATCATCAACAAAAAGCACAAAAATTCCAAAAATGTGGCACCCAGTAGACCGCAAGAAGGAGGCTTGTTTACAGCATGAGCTGAGACAGGAAGGCTGTGTGTCGCCTTGCGCGACCTCAGCTGGGAATGTGCCCTTGAGGGGTGACTCAGAGTGCTTGCAGCACTGCTCTTCCCCGGGTGACTGTGAAAGGGCCATGAGGACTGTTTCTGGGGGTACAAATGAATTCCAGTGAGTAGGTAGCTTCACTAGTATGGAATCCATAAAAAACAAGGGTTGATCGATGGTACTAATTTTTTCCTTGGTTCTGCTCTACTGTTTTCCTATGGGAAACATAGGAAAGATTTGTATGTAGGAAAGATCTTGCCCTGTAAAAGGCAAGATTTGTGAATGGATGAAGTAGGCTGCGCTGGGTCCCATCTTGGCCTACTTTTGCAGGGATGCGGTCGCCTGCTCAGCTCCATAGAGGCCAGGGGGATGCTCAGCCAGGGGGCATCCGCCCTTGTACCGACTGCCTGTTTTCTGGGGCTCTGCATAAATGGAAAATGGGATGAACTACTACATCAAACTACATGCACAGCGCTACAAACTAAATGAACTTCATGCACAGCCACTCTTCTCTGGGGAATGGCACCTCCCAGAATAGACTGCTCCTCTGGGCATGTACTTTTCCTCTTCTACGTCCATCAATGCTACACCCTCTTACACACACACACACACACACACACACACACACACACACACACACTTCTCCTCTACATCCTCCAAGGCTGTGCCCTCTTACACACACATACAACGCACACACAACACACAACACACATATACATACTTCTCCTCTACATCCTCCCAAGACTGCACCCTCTTACACACACACACACACACACATACCTTGATCTCAGCCCAGTTGTTCTCTGAGATTAACACAATGGGTTGAATAGCCACCCAAAGATATGCTGCTGCTGCTAAGTCACTTCAGTCGTGTCCGACTCTGTGTGACCCCATAGATGGTAGCCCACCAGGCTCCACCATCTCTGGGATTCTCCAGGCAAGAACACTGGAGTGGGGTGCCATTTCCTTCTCCAATGCATGAAAGTGAAAAGTGAAAGTGAAGTCGCTCAGTCATGTCCGACTCTTCGCGACCCCATGGACTACAGCCTACCAGGCTCCTCCACCCATGGGATTTTCCAGGCAAGAGTACTGGAGTGGGTTGCCATTGCCTTCTCCCCCAAAAGATATGACCATATCCTAATTGCCAGCCCCTGTGAATATAACCTTATTTAGACACAGTCTTTACAAATGTAATGAAGTTAAGGATCTTGATGTGAGATCGTGCTAGATTTAGGGTGGGCCCTAAATCCAGTGACAGGTGTCCTAATAAGAAACAGAAAAGGGAAAGACACAGAGACACGCAGAAGAGAAGGTCATGTGAGACACAGGCAGAAATCACAATGTTGCATCTATAAGTCAAGGATACCAAAGGTTGCCAGCAGCCACCAGAAGGGAGCAGAAAGTCATGAACTGAATTCTCCCTCAGAGGTTCTAGAAGAAACCAACCCTGCCACCACTTTTTTTTTTTAATTGAAGGGTAATTTCTTCACAATGTTGTACTGGTTTTTGCCATCCATCAACATGAATCAGCCATAGGTATCCACACGTCCCCTCCCTCTTGAACCTCCTTCCCACTTCCACCCCTTCCCATCCCTCTAGGTTGTTACAGAGCCCCAGTTTGAGTTCCCTGAGTCACACAGCAAATTCCCACTAGCTGTCTAGTTTACACATGGTGTGTATGTGTTTCCATGCTACTCTCTCCCTTCATCCCACCCTCTCCTCTCTGCCCCCCAGGCCCCTACCTATGTCCACAGTCTGTTCTCTATGTCTGCATTGCCATTACTGCCCTACAACTAAGTTCATCAGTATCATCTTTCCAGATTCCATATAAAGGGTTTCCCTGGTGGCTCAGACAGTAAAGAATCTGCCTGCAAGACAGGAAACACAGGTTCTATCCCTGGGTCGGGAAGATCCTCTGGAGAAGGGAATGGCAAACCACTCCAGTATTCTTGCCTGGAGAATCCCATGGACAGAGGAGCCTGCCACAAGTCCATGGAGTCACAAACAGACTCAACTGAGTGATTCCATATATGTGCCTTATACACGACATTTGTTTTTCTTTTTCTGACTTACTTCACTTGGTATAATGGGCTCTAGGTTCATCCATCTCATTAGAACTGACTCAAATGTGTTCCTTTTTATGGCTGAGTAATATTCCATTGTATATATGTACCATAGCTTCTTTATTCATTCATCTGTTGGTAGACATCTAGGTTGCTTCCATACCCTAGCTACTGTAAGTAGTGCTGCAATGAACACTAGGGTACATGTGTCTTTTTCAATTTTGGTTTCCTCGAGCCAACCTTGCCAACACTTTGATTTCAGACCTCTGGCTTCCTGAATCGTGAGAAAATAAATTTCTGCTGCTCTAAGTCACCCAGTTAGTGGTGATTTGTTATGACAGTCCTAAAAAACAAACACATGGAGACAGAGAAAGCTGTAGGAGGTGGGAAGGAGGAAAAGGAATCCTGCCTTTCCCACTGCAGGGGGTGGCCCTGAAAGCGGTTTCAGGTTTTCTCCCTGACGTGGATGCTGAGGTGCTGAGTCAGGCAGCACCCAGAGTGGGGAAGCATGCTCTGCCCTCACTCAAACATCTGAGTGGGGCAAAACCACATCGGAGGATACAAAGGACAGGAGGTGGAAAGGACCATGACAGACTGGGGGAAAAGAATGGCCGCACATAAAACAAAGAACTGGTAGCCAGAATATACAAAGAACTCAACAGGGACTTCCCTGGGGGTCCAGCAGTTAAGAATCTGCCTTCTGATGCAGAGGACACAAATTCAATCACCAGTTGGAGAACTAAGATCCCAGGTGCCTCAGAGCAACTAAACCCACCTGCTGCAACCAAGACCTGATCCAGCCACATAAATAAATATGAAAAAAAAAGAACAGATAAATAAGAAAAAGACAAACCAAGACATCCCATACAAATACACAATAGCTATGAATATGCCTGTTAGAGAAAAGGCAACCTGAAAAGCCAATAAACATATGAAGAGACGCTCAATCTCACTAATAACCAGGCATATGCAAATTAAACAGCCATGCAAATGCAAACTGAAACAATATTCCCATTGGAATAGCAAAATTATACAAGTCTGACAATACTGAGTGTTAGAGATGGCAGGGAGAAATGAAATCCTCCCTGTAGAGCTGGTGGAAATTGATGCAGTCATCTTGGACAGCAATCGGGCAGCATCTAACAGTACTGGAAAGAGCCAAACAATTATGGGTTTTGGTGTCCATCCTAGAAAAATCCCACACATGACCTGCAGGAAGGACAGACAAAGCTGCTTATTGCAGCAATGTTTGTAATAAGAAACACCAGGAAAAAGGCTAAATGGCCATCAATAGGAAATGGATAAATGAACTGTAGCTTGCTTTTACAATGTCATATCATATAATCCTTAAAATGAATGAAGTAGAGCCCAATGAAGCCACATGGATCCATCACAGAAACACAAGTTATAAAATGATACATCTGGTGGCAATAGCATTTAGATGAAGTCATTAACTCATAAAACAACTCTGCATTGTGCATAGATATTTATATGCAGTAAAAGTTGAAAAAATACAGAAGGATAAATTGACGGTACTACTTGTATCTGGGAGGAGGGGAATTTAATGGAACTTCAAAGGTACTTCAAAGAGAATGAAAGGTACTTCAAAGGTACTGTATCAGCAATGCTCTCTTATTTAAAAAATAAAAAGTCAAAAAGAGAGACATGGAAGAGAAAACTTGGAAGCACATAACCATCAATGATGGAGAATATAAAAAATTCCTAGAGAGTAAGCAGATAAAGTGTTCTGAGAAGTCAGATGATACAGTCCTCCACCTTGAGATGAAGGAGGTTTCCTGAAGGATGTGGCATGGAACCTTGAAAGATGGATGGCTGAGATTTGGAGACGGGTCTGAGAATGCTTTCCGTACCACCTTAGGCCTGCTCTCTTGGGCACACCATGTCAGTCTATTTGCTATGTTTCCTGAATAATGTCTTAAATTCTCAAATTTTAATTTAAAAAGTGACAGACTCAGACACTTTCTGTTTATGTTTTAAGGCAAAGCTACCAAAGTGGTGGCTATAACGATATGATCCACATCCAGGGTCTGGAGAGCTGGCACTCTTCCCCGACTCCCTTGCAGCTAGGCCTGTGTGTGATCTGGGCTCTGCCAGTTAGGCTCCTATGTGAATCTGCAGGAAGAGAGCCATAGCAGGGGGCATCCTTCCATGGGGTGGGCAGTGCAGAGGAGTTGTGATTCTGGGGCTGCAGTAATGCCCCTACTGCCTGGCTCTGCAACTTCCTGATTGTGGCAGAGACGACAGCTCCCAGGTGGCTTGTTCTGGGAGACATTTGGGATCTTTGTTCCTGAAAGTCCACATAAGAGTCTTTTCTTCAGCCCTCTCAACAATTCTGAGAGTTATCTACTCTTTAATGAATCCCTTTGTGCTTGAGTAGCAGATTCTATTATTTGCAACTAAGAAACCTGACCAATGCAAAGTCACTGATTCAAACCTAAAGTCTTAGTTTGCAAACCAACCACACCATAGGCTAAAAATATACTAAATCCAAGAGCCCAACCTGTAGAGAAGTTGGGAGAAGTCAGTCATACCCCAGGCATTGATGTCCAGCTGAACATGTAAATCTAATCCAATGTCTCCACGTTCATACAAAGCTCCCATCACCCCCCAGACTCCGAACTTTCTCTTTCTCTTAAAATGTATAATCTGGAAACTATCATAACTAGGAATATAGTATCCTCATGTCCTTCACATTTTTTTGGCAAAAGCATAAATTACATTTTATTTGAGCATTTAGGATTCTTTTCTCTTAATTGGCTGAGATACATAGAATTTCCATTTTGGTATATAATTAAAATATAATTAAAATGCATTTGGAAACTTAAACTGATACAGACATTCATGTTTATATTATAAAATGCCTTGATACACTTTACCATATGGTAATAATAACTAAACAAATTTGGCACTTACAGGATAACTTCTGTCCCAGAATCATAGTATTTGGAGTATGTCACAAACACAAAACATACTACAGTTTTACCCAACCACCCAAGTTTTGTAATTAAGTGTAATGCTGGAGTCACATGGGCCCCAGTGCAAATTCCATCTCTTCTATTATCCACAATGAGTGACCATGAGCACCTTACGTACTTATTTTTCTGAGCCTCAGTTCCCTCAGTTTTAAATGAGATTAGTATGTGGTTGGTGTGAGATGAGACAACATGTGCATTAAGCACAAGTCATGGATCCCAGTAAGTGCTTGCTTGATAAAGGGTCAGTGCTGTGATGAGGGCGGCGGTGGTGGCAGTGAGGAGAATGGTGATAGTGATGATGGTAATGATGATGTCAGTATAATGGTGATGATGATGGTGATGATGACCGTGGTGATGGTGGTGGTGATGTTGACGATAGTCGTGATGATGATGATGGTGATGGGGCTGGTGGTGAAGATTATGACAGTGGTGATGATAATGGCGATGGTAGTAACAGTGATGATGTTAATGTAACGGTGATGATGATGGGATGGTCTGATGGTGACAACGATGATAAGAGTGATGGTGATGATGGCGGTGGTGGTGGTAATGATGATGATGACAGAACAAAGTATGTTTTGAAATATCAGTGATCAGATGGCAAGTCAAGGATCAAAACCAAGTTCATAGCACTGAGGGTTTCCAGCCTTGTGTGTTAACTCAGAGGCAGGTCTGCAACTTCAAAACTTTTGCTCCCAAGATACACAATACAAATAGATTCATCCAGGCATAAATCCTTACCCTCAAACATGAGATACTACTGTCCCATCTCATCTACACAGCAGGGGCAAAGTCCCACCTCTGCAATTAACTACCTGCAGGATCACAGACAAGCCACTTCACAGCTCTGGGACAGAAAATGTGAGCCAGTTAGTGCTCCCTGCAGACTTCAAGGCTCAGATGAATCACCTGGAGAATTCTGTTAAAATAAAGTAGGTCTGAGGAGGGCCCAGTACTTTGCATCACTAGCAAGTGTCCAGGTGCTGCTTCTGCAGCCTGAGACCACGCTTTGGGAAACAATGGCCTAGACGATTTCTCAGTTCCTCCACCACCAGACTAGCAAGCTTTGATCAAAACACAAGGGCCCATCTGCTCACCATTCATTCTTTCCTTTTCCTTCTCTTCAACACACTCCCCTCTATCTTTGGGCTGCCCTCTTTTCTACCCCACCCATGAATTTGGGGGTGAATGGAGGAGTCCCAGAGTTCCTAAATAATCAGAGATCTGTTCTCTATCAACAGCATGAATAGAAAGAGAGAGTCAGAGAGATCCCAAGGAACCCCCTCCAAAATTTTTAAGGTGCAAATCCTGTTTCTCCTTAGCATGGAGCCTTCACCCCACCCCAGTCTCCACACAGGAGCCAGGGATAATATCACGAATACTGAGGGCCTCCCACATCCCCACAGATGTGTAACAAAACCATCTCAGCAGGAAAAAGTCATCTGGATTAATGCCTTCTACATCACCTGCCAGCTAAGAGCATTCTTTTCTAGTCTAGAAATGTTCCTAAACCTTTCCAGGCCACCAATCCCACACCCCTGGCTCCAGAGACCCCCAGACAAGGCCCTGAAGAGGCAGCTGTCTTGGGACTGGCAGGGTGGCCTGAGTTGACCTGCTGGGTTGGCCCCAGAAATCCAGGTGTCAGGACACAACTCTTCCGGGAACCCTGTCTCTGCTGGAAACAGAGTTATCGCCATGCCTTCCCGTTACAGAGCGGAACTCAGAACGAAACACCTGCCCACAGCTCCTCAGGGTTCTGGCCCAGACGGGAAGTTCCACCCTCAGTGAGCCTCCAGTCAGAATGCTTCCCCAGGCCCCCTGAAGCTGGGTCTCTTGCCACCCACGTGGTCAGCGGGGCCTCTGTCCCACAGTGAGTCCCGATGACAGGTCACCCCAGCCTTGCCCCACTTGGAGACACTAACTGTGACTGCAGCCTGGGCCTGGCACTTTCTAGCCCTTGAGTGGAAGAACTTGACTCTGAAATGTCCTCTGGGCAGCGGGCCCTGGCTGTCAGGTCAGGATTGTGGTTCCAACCTCTCACTCCACCAAATAAAGCCCACGTGGGAAATCCTGCCCTGCCACGGGCCAGATCGCCTCCCCTGAGGGCTCCTGGCCTCCAGGACCTGCCGGGAACACTGCACAGAGGTCAGAACTCGGCCAGACCCGGGCGCTACAGGGCCAACGCTGGCCAGGAGTGCCAGCCAGAGAGAAGTTTCACTGGAGCTGGCACGAGCACCCGTAAGCGAGCCAGTTTCGACATACTGGCCTGTGTACCCGAGTGCTCTGACCCTACCACCACCTCCAAGGTCATGTCAGGCCTTCCCTACTCCAGGAGAGGTTTCTCAAGCCCGTCTGTGCTCAGAGCTCCCTTTCTGGGTTTCTCACGGTCCCCCAGCTGAGCCAGCTTTGTCCTGTCAGTTGTTATTTTTAGTCATATACTCTATTGTAAAATACACACGGGGCTTCCGAGGTGGAGTTAGTGGTAAAGAATCCACCTGCCAAAGCAGAAGACACAAGAGATGTGGATTCGATTCCTGGGTCAGGAAGATCCCCTGGTAGGAAATGGCAACCCACTCCAGTATTCTTGCCTGGGAATACTCTATGGGCAGAGGAGCCTGGTGGGCTGCAGTGCATGGGGCCGCAGAGTTGGGCATGATTGAGCACAAAATAACCAACAACAAAAAAAATACACATCACATAAAGTTTACCATCTTAACCATCTTTGAGCATGTAGTTCAGTGGCAATAAATACAGTCATAATATTGTGCAACCATTACCAACGATCCATCTCTGGAATGTTTTCACCTTCCAAACTGAAACTCAATACCCATGAAACAGTAACTCCCCCAAACCCCCCTTTCCCCCCCAGCTCCTGAAAACCACCATTCTACCTTCAGATTTTATGAATCTGATTATTCTAGGTACCTCAAATGTGCAACTATGCAGTATTTGTCCTCTTGGGTCTGGCTTATTTTACTAAATATAATGTCTTCAACCTCCATCCAAGCTGTAGCATGTGTCACAACTGTCTTGTCGAATGGGCTTCCCCAGCGGTTCATTGGTTAAGAATCCACCTGCAATGCAGGAGACTTGGGTTCAATCCCTGGGTGGGGAAGATCCCCTGGAGAAGGAAATGGCAACCCACTCCAGTATTCTTGCCTGGAAAATCCCATGGATAGAGGAGCTTAGCGGGCTGCAGACCATAGGGTTGCAAAGAGTCAGACACTGCTGAGCATACATGCAGTAAGACTGAATAATATCCCATTCCACATATACAGACACATTTTGTCTATCCATCCATCCACTGACGGACACTGGAGTTGCTCTTCCTTTTGGCCGTTGTAACGCCACTATGAACATGAGTGCACAGACATGTGAGTCCCTGCTTTCAATTCTTTGCGGTACATACCCTCTTCAATTACTTTTTTTTTGGCCATGCCAGGTCTTCACTGTAGTATACAGGATCTTCACTGCGGCATGCAAACTCTTAGCTGTGGAATGTGGGACCTCGTTCTGTTACCTGGGATCAAACCCAGGCCCCATGCACTGGAAGCACAGAGTCTTAGCCACTGGAGCACCTGGGAAGACCCTCTTGTCAACTGCTTCTTAACTTGATATACAGTATCTGTCAAACGATTACTCAAATAAGTGTACTACTCATGGAATTTTCACAAACTGAAGACTCCATGTAATCAGTACCCAGATGAAGAACTAGAATACCACCCACCTCCTTAGAACTGCCCTCCCAAGTTGCTTCCCCTCCCACAGGCACTACCCTCCACCCAACCAGGGTAACCAATATCCTGACAGCATAATTAGCCTTCCCTGTCTTTTCACTTGGCACAAGAGGAATCACATAGCACGCATGTGACTTACACAACACTGTGTTCATAATACTCTTGTGTGTATTTGTGAGTTATTCACACTCACTCGTGTAAGGCATTCTACTGTATGATATATCACAATTGATTTTTCTGTTTCATTGCTGATGGGGGTTTATGGCTAGTGTCCAGATTGGGATTATCAGAGATAGTGTTGCTGTGAACAATCTAACACATGTCTCTGGTGACAATACAGACACATGTCTGATCAGCATATACCTAGAAGCAGAATTGCCAGGTCAGAGGAGAGTGAAAAGGTTGGCTTGAAGCTCAACATTCAGAAAACAAAGATCATGGCATCTGGTCCCATCACTTCATGGGAAATAGATGGAAAAACAGTGGAAACAGTGTCAGACTTTATTTTTTTGGGCTCCAAAATCACTGCAGATGCTGATTGCAGCCATGAAATTAAAAGACGCTTACTCCTTGGAAGGAAAGTTATGACCAACCTTGATAGTATATTAAAAAGCAGAGACATTACTTTGCCAACCAAGGTCCGTCTAGTCAAGGCAATGGTTTTTCCCGTGGTCAGGTATGGATGTGAGAGTTGGACTGTGAAGAAAGCTGAGCGCCGAAGAATTGATGCTTTTGAACTGTGGTGCTGGAGAAGACTCTTGAGAGTCCCTTATACTGCAAGGAGATCCAACCAGTCCATTCTAAAGGAGATCAATCCTGGATGTTCATTGGAGGGACTGATGCTAAAGCTGAAATTACAATACTTTGGCCACCTCATGCGACGAGTTGACTCACTGGAAAAGACTCTGATGCTGGGAAAGGTTGGGGGCGGGAGGAGAAGGGGACGACGGAGAATGAGATGGCTGGATGGCATCACCGACTCTGTGGACATGAGTTTGAGTGTACTCCGGGAGTTGGTGATGGACAGGGAGGCCTGGCGTGCTGTAATTCATGGAGTCGCAGAGAGTCGGACACGACTGAGCGACTGAACTGAACTGAACTGAGGATACATACATATCAGCTTTACCAGACAAAATCAAACAGTTTTCCAAAATGATTGATCCAGGTTACATTCCTGCCATCAGAGTGCTTCACCAACACTTGGTAGTCTCTTTTTCATTTTAGCCATTCTGGTGAATATGCAGGGGGAGTGTCTTGAGGCTTTAATTTGCTTTTCCCTGATAACTGGATGATGCCAAGCACCTTGTTGTGTATATTACTCCTGCTTAAGTTTCAGGGACAGGTCACAACCCTCAACAAGAAGACATAGCAGGGCTCTCAATGTCTTACATGGCTGGGTCTCCGAGTCTCCCATCTAGCCAGGACTCATGATGAAATCCAGGCTTGACCTTTGTTACAAAAGATAAGGCTGAGTTCTCTACTCACCTGGCCAGGTCACTATCATGGGCCCTGGGCTGGATTAGACACAGTCAGCCTGGTCCTCAATCACTGTTTGCTCACAACTGTGTCCCAGGGCCCAGGCTTCTTGCCAAAAGTGCCAGATGTCACTGGGTTGGCACTGGCCGATGCCAAAAGCCAACAAACATAAATGTGCAATTCTTAGGAACAATGCGTTCCTCTCTGGAACGCACACCACAAATATGGAGAATTCCGCAATCAGAACTAAGAGTAACCCATGTCTGGTCTTGCTTAAGAGTCATGCCAACCAACTCCCTGAGCTAGACCTGCTCCGTTGGTCCACTCAAATTCAACTTGATTCACTCTAGCAAGTATTACTGAGGTACTACTATGAACCAAGCAGTGAAATAGATGATGCTTGGGTCACAGACAGGGAAGATAATCCCACCCCTCAGACCGTCTACAGGAATGAAACCATATCACAAGGCAGAATGTGATAAATGTCCTAAGGAAGGTATGCACATAATGCAGGCAGAACCTCATGAATTTAATGGAGAGAAAATGTCTGGTTACAGAGAATCAAAGAGACTTCATGGAGAATGAGGAGTTTGAGATAAACTCTGAACAACAGGTAGGGTACCTCAACAGCTGGAAACTGATATGGAAGGCCCTCTGGATGGGAGAACACTATGAACTAAAACAAGGAGGTTGGGGTGGCAGAGGTAGGCTAGAGAAAGTTTTACTTTGGTAACAGAATGACGAAGAGGAAAACTCACGAAAGAAAAAATACTGATATGACAAAAATTTACCTTTTTATTTAAAAAACCCACAAATATAATTAAAAGGCAAATATCACACTAGAAAAAGTTATTTGAGTCATAAAGTAGACCAATGGGGTTGTTTACATAAATTCTAGAAATCCATGCAGTTCAGTTCAGCTCAGTTCAGTCGCTCAGTCGTGTCCGACTCTTTGCGACCCCATGAATCACAGCACGCCAGGCCTCCCTGTCCATCACCAACTCCCGGAGTTCACTCAAACTCATGTCCATCGAGTCAGTGATGCCATCCAGCCATCTCATTCTCTGTCGTCCCCGTCTCCTCCCACTCCCAATCCCTCCTAGCATCAGACTCTTTTCCAATGAGTCAACTTGTCACATGAGGCGGCCAAAGTATTGGAGTTTCAGCTTTAGCATCAGTCCTTCCAATGAACACCCAGGACTGATCTCCTCTAGAATGGACTGGTTGGATCTCCTTGCAGTCCAAGGGACTCTCAAGAGTCTTCTCCAGCACCACAGTTCAAAAGCATCAATTCTTCGGCAATCAGCTTTCTTCACAGTCCAACTCTCACATCCATACATGACCACGGGAAAAACCACAGCCTTGACTAGACAGACCTTGGTTGGCAAAGTAATATCTCTGCTTTTTAATATGCTATCTAGGTTGGTCATAACTTTCCTTCCAAGGAGTAAGCGTCTTTGAATTCCTGGCTGCAATCAGCATTTGCAGTGATTTTGGAGCCCAAAAAAGTAAAATCTGACACTGCTTCCACTGTTTCCCCATCTATTTCCCATGAAGTGATGGGACCAGATGCCATGATCTTCGTTTTCTGAATGTTGAGCTTCAAGCCAAACTTTTCACTCTCCTCTTTCACTTTCATCAAGAGGCCTTTGAGTTCCTCTTCACTTTCTGCCATAAGGGTAGTGTCATCTGCATATCTGAGGTTATTGATATTTCTCCCGGCAGTCTTGATTCCAGCTTGTGCTTCTTCCAGCCCAGTGTTCCTCATGATGTACTCTGCATATAAGTTAAATAAGCAGGGTGACAATATACAACCTTGACGTACTCCTTTTCCTATTTGGAACCAGTCTGTTGTTCCATGACCAGTTCTAACTATTGCTTCCTGACCTGCATACAGGTTTCTCAAGAGGCAAGTCAGGTGGTCTGGTATTCCCATGTCTTTCAGAATGTTCCACAGTTTATTGTGATCCACAGAGTCAAAGGCTTTGGCATAGTCAATGAAGCAGAAATAGATGGTTTTCTGGAACTCTCTTGCTTTCTCCATGATCCAGCAGATGTTGGCTATTTGATCTCTGGTTCCTCTGCCTTTTCTAAAACCTGTTTGAACATCTGGAAGTTCACGGTTCACATATTGCTGAAGCCTGGCTTGGAGAATTTTGAGCATGACTTTACTAGCGTGTGAGATGAGTGCAATTGTATGGTAGTTTGAGCATTCTTTGGCATTCCCTTTCTTTGGGATTGGAATGAAGACTGACCTTTTCCAGTCCTGCGGCCACTGCTGAGTTTTCCGAATTTGTTGGCATATTGAGTGCAGCACTTTCACAGCATCATCTTTCAGGACTTGAAATAGCTCAATTGAAATTCCATCACCTCCACTAGCTTTGTTCGTAGTGATGCTCTCTAAGGCCCACTTGACTTCACATTCCAAGATGTCTGGTTCCAGGTGAGTGATCACGCCATCGTGATTAATAAAGATCTTTTTTGTACAGTTCTTCTGTGTATCCTTGCCACCTCTTCTTAATATCTTCTGCTTCTGTTAGGTCCATACCATTTCTGTCCTTTATCGAGTTCATCTTTGCATGAAATGTTCCCTTGATATCTTTAATTTTCTTGAAAAGATCTCTTGTTTTTCCTATTCTGTTGTTTTCCTCTATTTCTTTGCATTGATGCAGTAAGTCATTAAAATGATGATGTAGAGCTATTTTCTGACCAGTTCAGATATTGACATATTGCTGAGTAGAAAAAGCAGTCTACTAACAACTTCCCAGGTGAAGAAAGTGGTTAAGAATTCACCTTCCAATGCAGTGGACTGGGGTTCAATCCTGGTTAGGGAACTGAAGTCCCACATGCCTTGGGGGAACTAAGTCCACACACTGCAAACTATAGAGCCCATGTGTCCTGGAGCCAGGGCACTGCAACTAAGACCTGACACAGCCAAAAATAAATAAATAAATAGGTTACTAAACGACATGGAGTAAAACGTACGCAAAATTACACACAGCAAGATCTCTTGAAGAACTTTAATCAAAATGTGAGTGCTGATCAGCTCCAGGTGGAAAACGATTATTCAGTAACTTTTGCATATTCATATTTTTCTACATGTTTAACGTTAAAAAAAATACAGATTATTTTAAATTCAGAAAAAAGCTATTCAACTCTTAAAAATATAATACACAGTAATTATTTTGCCTAATACATAGGCAAAGACATTTTAAAATAATAACTCAAATGACAATGAAAACATGACAACTCAAAACCTATGGGATGCAGTGAAAGCAGTTCTAAGAGGGAAGTTTATAGCAATACAATCCTACCTCAAGAAACAAGAAAAACATCGAATAGACAGCCTAACTTTACATCTAAAACAACTGGAAAATGAAGAAGAAGAACAACAACAACCAAAAAAAAAAAAAACAAAATTAGTAGAAGGAAAGAAATCATAAAGATCTGAGAAGAAATAAATGAAAAAGAAATGAAAGAAACAATGGTAAAGATTAACAGATTAATAAAACTAAAAGCTGTTTCTTTGAGAAGATAAACAAAATTGACAAGGCTCTAGCCAGACTCATCAAGAAAAAAAGAAGAATGAAATCAACAGAATTAGAAATGAAAAAGGAGGGGTTACAACAGACAATGAAGAAATACAAAGGATTATTAGAGACTATTATGGACAACTATATAGCAATAAAATGGATAACCTGGAAGAAATGGACAGATTCTTAGAAAAGTTCAATCTTCCAAGACTGAAGCAGGAAGAAAGAGAAATTATGAACAACCCACTTACAAGCACTGAAATTGAAACTGTGATAAAAAATCTCCCAAAAAACAAAAGCCCAGGACCAGACGGCTTCACAGGAGAATTGTATCAAACATTTAGAGAAGAGCTAATGCCTATCCTTCTAAAACTCTTTCAAAAAATCGCAGAGGAAGGAACACTTCCAAACTCATTCTATGAGGCCACAATCACCCTGATACCAAAACCAGACAAAGACAACACAAAAAAAGAAAACTACAGGCCAATACCACTGATGAGCATAGATGCAAAAATCCTCAACAAAATTTTAGCAAACAGAATTCAGCAACACATCAAAAAGCTCACACACCAAGATCAAGTTGGGTTTATCCCAGGAATGCAAGGATTCTTCAATATATGCAAATCAATCAGTGTGAAACGCTGTATTAACAAATTTAAAAATAAAAAACATATGATAATCTCAACAGATGCAGAAAAAGCCTTTGACAAAATTCAGCACCCATCAATGATTAAAACTCTTCAAAAAATGGGCACAGAAGGAACCTACCTCAACATAGTAAAGGCCATATATGATAAGCCTACAGCAAACATTATTCTCAATGGTGAAAAACTGAAAGCATTCCCCCTAAGATTAGGAACAAGAGAAGGGTGTCCACTTTCACCACTATTATTCAACATAGTTCTGGAAGTCCTAGCTACAGCAATCAGAAAGGAAAAAGAAATAAAAGAAATCCAGATCAGAAAAGAAGTAAAGCTCTCACTGTTTGCAGATGACATGATACTGTACATGCTGCTGCTGCTGCTGCTGCTAAGTCACTTCAGTCGTGTCCGACTCTGTGTGACCCCATAGACGGAAGCCCACCAGGCTCCCCCGTCCCTGGGATTCTCCAGGCAAGAACACTGGAGTGGGTTGCCATTTCCTTCTCCAATGTGTGAAAGTGAAAAGTGAAAGTAAAGTCGCTCAGTCGTGTCCGACCCTTAGCGACCCCACGGACTGCAGCCTACCAGGCTGCTCCATCCACGGGATTTTCTAGGCAAGAGTACTGGAGTGGCTTGCCATTGCCTTCTCCGGATACTGTACATAGAAAATCCCAAAGATAGTCTCAGAAAATTACTAGAGTTAATCAGTGAATTTAGTGAAGTTACACGATACAAAATCAATACACAGAAATCACTTGCATTTCTATATACTAATAATGAAAAATCAGTGACTACCTACTCCAGAAATTAAGGAATCAATCCCATTCACCACTGCAACAAAAAGAATTAAATATCTAGGAATAAACTTACCTGAGAAGGCAATGGCAAGCCACTCCAGTACTCTTGCCTAGAAAATCCCATGGATGGAGGAGCCTGGTAGGCTGCAGTCCGTGGGGTCGCTAAGGGTCGGACACGACTGAGCGACTTCACTTTCACTTTTCACTTTCCACTTTCACACATTGGAGAAGGAAATGGCAACCCACTCCAGTGTTCTTGCCTGGAGAATCCCAGGGACGGGGGAGCCTGGTGGGCTTCCGTCTATGGGGTCACACAGAGTCGGACACGACTGAAGTGACTTAGCAGCAGCAGCAGCAGCAAGGAGACAAAAGAACTGCACACAGAATAAAAGACACTAACGAAAGCAATCAAAGACAACATAAACAGATGGAGAGATATTCCATGTTCCTGGTAGGAAGAATCAATACTGTGAAAATTACTATACTACCAAATGCAATCTACAGATTCAATGCAATCCCTATCAAACTACCAATGGCATTTTTCACAGAACCAGAACAAAAATTTCACAATTCATATGGAAACATAAAAGACCCCGAAAAGCCAAAGCAGTCTTGAGAAAGAAGAATGGAACTGGAGGAATCAACCTTCCTGACTTCAGATTACACTACAAAGCTAGTCATCAAGAGAGTATGGTACTGGCACAAAAACAGAAATATAGACCAATGGAACAAGATAGAGAGCCCAGAAATAAACCCATGCACCTATGGGTACCTTATTTTAGACAAAGGAGGCAAGAATATACAATGGGGCAAAGATAGCCACTTCAATAAATGGTGCTGGAAAAACTGGACAGCTACATGTAAAAGAATGAAATTAGGACACTTCCTAACACCATACACAAAGATAAACTCAAAATTGATTAATGACCTAAACGTAAGACCAGAAACTATAAAACTCTTAGAGGGAAAACAAGCAAAACACTTGATGACAGAAATCAAAGAAAGATCCTCTGTGACCCTCTTCCTAGAGTAATGGAAATAAAAACAAAAGTAAACAAGTGGGACCTGATTAAACTTAAAAGCTTTTGCACAGCAAAGGAAACTAACCAAGGTGAAAAGACAACCCTCAGAATGGGAGAAAATAATAGCAAATGAAACAACCAACAAAGGATTAATTTCCAAATATATAAGCAGCTCATACAACTCAGGGGTTTCCCTGATAGCTCAGTTGGCAAAGAATCTGCTTGCAATGCAGGAGACCCTGGTTCAATCCCTGGGTCGGGAAGATCCACTGGAGAAGGGATAGGCTACCCACTCTAGTATTCTTGGGCTTCCCTTGTGGCATAGCTGGTAAAGAATCTGCCTGCAATGCGGGAGACCTGGGTTCGATCCCTGGGTTGGGAAGATCCCCTGGAGAAGAGAAAGGCTACCCACTCCAGTATTCTGGCTTGGAGAATTCCATGGACTGTATAGTCCATGGGGTCACAAAGAGTCAGACACGACTGAGCGACTTTCACTTTTACTTTCACTTTTTCATACAACTCAATGCCAGAAAAACAAACAACCCAATCAAAAAGTGGGGCAAAGACTTAAACAGACATTTCTCCAAAGAAGATATACACATAGCTAACAAACACATGAAACGATGCTCAATATCATTCATTATTCAGTTCAGTTCAGTACAGTTCAGTCGCTCAGTTGTGTCTGACTCTTTGCGACCCCATGAATTGCAGCATGCCAGGCCTCCCTGTCCATCACCAACTCCCAGAGTTCACCCAAACTCATATGCATAGAGTCAGTGATGCCATCCAGCCATCTCATCCTCTGTCGTCCCCTTGTCCCCTTCTCCTCCTGCCCCCAATCCCTCCCAGCATCAGAGTCTTTTCCAATGAGTCAACTCTTCGCATGAGGTAGCCAAAGTATTGGAGTTTCAGCTTTAGCATCAGTCCTTCCAATGAACACCCAGGATCGATCTCCTTTAGGATGGACTGGTTGGATCTCCTTGCAGTCCAAGGGACTCTCAAGAGTCTTCTCCAATACCACAGTTCAAAAGCATCAATTCTTTGGCGATCAGCTTTCTTCACAGTCCAACCCTCACATCCATACATGACCACGGGAAAAACCATAGCCTTGACTAGACGGACCTTTGTTGGCAAAGTAATGTCTCTGCTTTTTAATATGCTGTCTAGGTTGGTCATAACTTTCCTTCCAAGGAGTTAAGTGTCTTTTAATTTCATAGCTGCAATCACCATCTGCAGTGATTTTGGAGCCCCAAAAAATAGACTCTGACACTGTTTCCACTGTTTCTCCATCTATTTCCCATGAAGTGATGGGACCAGATTACAACTCTTCAACAGCACAGTTTGCCTCCCAGGGTAATACGCTGGTGATATGCATGGCCACATAAGACTCACCTTGCCCCTACACGATGTTGATGAAACTGAATGAACATAAGGGACAGCTATAGTGGATGCAGGTCACATCCTCATTGGGCCAGGTGGCATCGACTTCACCTTTGGGGATGGGAGTGGGTGGAATCATTTAACTGGCAAACTCAGAAGTGAACAATGGCAGGTGACAATAAAAAAATGAGTAAAATATTCATTTCATAGTCAAATAGTACAAAATACGTAAGATCTATTCACTTTGCTCGACAGACTTGTTAGACTCTCATTCAGAACCTATTTATTCTCAGTTTACATTCAGTGTTGAATAGCTCATCTATTTCCTTTCTTGAGAGTAAGTCGATTAGGAGCAGAAAATCAAGAAAGGAGAGAAGAGGCTTATATTATTACAGATGTTCACTGTAGCTGTTTTTGGTATAGCAAAAGACTGGGAAAATCTAGGTACACTGGGGACCATATAAATAAATTATATCACCTGCATTCAATGGCACAATAAAGAATCCATATGTGCTGATTTGGAAATACTGTCACAACATATTAAGTAAAACATGCTCTAAACTGTATGAATACTGTGCTTCTATTTGTGTTTAAAATACAAAGATATGTATTCATATATCTCCTGGTACACACATCAAACCAATCTGCAAGGATACAAAACATTGCCTTTTTTGGAGTGAATAAACATTTGGTATGAGAGGGAGACACTTTTTACTGCAGTGTTTAAAATTTTTGCTTTTGAATTTTTACTTATGCAGTGCTTGGAATGTTTTCCACGCTCATGGATTATGACTTCAATTAAAACAATGGTTTAAAAAAAGAAAGAAGGGGTGAGGGATAACTTTTGGAAGTATATCCAGTGACAGCAGAAATAATTGATAACAGACAGCTTGGGAACAAGGGAAGAGATCCAAGGAAAGTTTCAGTAAGTCAATAAAGCAAAAGAAAGAGAAAGAAGGTCAGAGAAAAACAGAAGGTTGGGACTCACAAATCAGGCAGATACATAAGATCCATGGATCCCAGGTGAGATTACTATTACAGTATGATTTTTAATTATTACTAACAATGCCTCTCAAACACCAAAAGAAGATTATGGTGCACTTAACATAAAGAGGGCAGAGAAATTTGAAACACTGGAGACATTCCCATTTATATCAGAATTAAGACAAGGATGTCTGCTGTCATCCTTACTATTTAAAGTTGTTTTGGCTAGTGTAGCCAATGCAACAAGACAAGAAAAGAGACTGAACAGCACAAATGCTGTAAAGAAAGAGACAAAAGACGCTCAGCAGTAAAGAATTCACCTACAACGCAGGAGATGTCGGTTTGATCCCTGGGTTGGGAAGATCCCCTGGAAGAGGAAATGACAACCCACTCTGGTATTCTTGCCTGGGAAACCCCTTGGAAAGAGAAGCCTGGCGGGCTACAGCCATAGGTGCCATGATGATTCACCCGTAAAACCCAGGAAGAGAGACCCTCTGTTCAGTGAACAGACTAATTACTATATAAACATATGAAAATCAATTTTTTTATATATACCAACAGCCAACAGTTAGAAAACAACTGAAAATCGATACCATTCACCTTTCCTGCAAACAATTCATCATACTCAAGGATACATTTAAGAAAGGTGCAGGGACCTACATGAGGAAACTATGTGAACAGCTGACAGACAAACTGAAGTTCCAGAGGAGATCCAATATTAGAAAGATGCCAGTTCCCTCAGTATTCATCTATAACTTAATGCAATTTCAATCAGAATCACAGAGGACTTCTTTTTCCCAAGTTGACCAAATCATTCTAAAGTTCATTTGGAAATAAAATGCAAGAGCACAGCCAAGAAATTTTGTAATCGCGGGAACCATGCCCTAAAATAATTAAAATATTAAAACAGTGTGGAACTGGCAAAAGAACATAGATTCCTATCATTGGACAGAAAAGTCCAGAAACAGAACCAAGAATATGCGAGAATTAACACATGACAAAGGTGGCACACTGAACCGATAGGAAAAGGACAATGTCAGGATAATGTAAGGCTGGATTCTTTAACTCACATTAGACATCTGATCATTTTAGGAATGGATTCAAGATTTAATCCATTAAAAATTTTTTTAAAAAATCCACGTGAAAAATTAAGCTATAGACGTGCTAGAATAAACTAAAATGTATATGAGTATCTATAACATAGTAGGTTGCTAAGAATGACACCAAAGACAGAAGTTAAAAAGAAAACACTTAGACATATCTCTACAAGGAAATAAAAAGCTGTTTTTAAGTATCCACAAGCACCAAAAACCAAATTTAGAGCCAAAGGGCAAACCGAAGTAAAACTGTTTGCAATTGATATAACAAAACAATTTACATCTTTGATATACAAAAATTCTTACAAATGAATAAGACAATATTAATCCCCCATGGAAAAAATACACAAAGACCATGAGTAAGCAATTCCCCAAAGAAGAAACACAAATGGCTAACAGACATAGAAATAAAAAATGTTCAAAGAAATGCATACTTTTTAAACCGAGATGCTGTTTTTCACTATTCAGATTGACAAAGATATTTTTAAACAACAATACTCAGTGTCAGTGAGGGTATGGGGAAAACCTCTTCGGTGCTGTTGATGAAAATATGAATAACTAAGCAAAACAAATCTCACAAGCAATTTGCCAATACAAGTAAAAGACTCAAAAGATTAAACAATGTGCACACCCTCTAAGCCACCAACTGTGGTTGTAAGAATCTATACCAAAGAAAGAATAAACACATGTACAAAGGTCTGGCTCCAAGGATGCACTTTCCAGGTGGCTCAGTGGTAAAGAATCCGCCTGTCAATGTAAGAGACTTGGGTTTGATCCCTGGATCAGGAAGATCCCCTGGAGGAGGAAATGGCAACCCATTCCAGTATTCCTGCCTGGGAAACTCCACGGACAGAGGAGCCTGGAGGGCTACAGTCCACGGGGTTGCAAAAAAGTCAGACACAACTTAGTGACTAAACTACAGCCACTGTGCATTTCACATACTGTTGGTAACGGGAAAACTGGAAAGGTAGCAGGTAACTGGTTGGATTCTACAGCATATTCATGTACTAAAATGCTAAGCAATCATGAAAATTTGCAGCCAGAGTCAAGATAGCAGTAGGTTTGAAAAAAGCAAGTTATGAAATAGTTTGTGTTTGAATATAAAATCCTGTCTTTGGAGACTGAATGTGTTAATAAATGAAACGGAAGTACATGTACTACAATGTACACAGATATGCTGGTCCAATGCCAGGGGCTGGGGAGGGGAATGGGGAGTTACTGGTTAACGAGGACAGAGTTTCTGCTTGGGGGGATAACAAAACTTCTGGAGAGAGACAGAGGTGATTATCGCACAGCAATGTGAATACCCTCAACACTACTGAAAAGCATACTTTAAAACAGAGAAGATGGTAAATTTTATGTGATGTATATTTTACAATTCTTTAAACAAAAAAAAAAGTTTGACGTACAGCTTATGGAAAAACCCGAATGAACTTTGTGGCCACCCCAATAGTTAAACTTTTAAAGTCTGGGGGAGGCGCTTCCGTGCTTTAGAAAAATTGCTTAGGAAGAACAGCTCATGTTCTGATAATGCCAAATAAAGGAGGTGTTATTATAGAAAGTGAGACATAACCAACACTCCAGAGACCTTTCATTTGGCACCACTGACTCCTCTGCCTGGCATCCAGTGCCCTGCTGGGGCTGGCGTTTTCTCAACCCTCCTCCCTGAAGTCAGCCCTGCCCCTCTGGACTGGGGCTGAGAGGTCCCACTGGATAGCGGGAACCCCTGCCCACTTTCCTGCAGCAGCCTCAGGATGGGCAACCCTCCCCCAAAGATGGGCAAGCGCCCCCCACCCCCACCCCCGTTGTGGCCCCAAGCCTCCTCCAGGCCCCGCCAGCCTCCCTGCCCCCTTCTCTTGGCTCCCAGTCCATAGCAGCATTTGACTTTCTAATTCTTCCCTCCTCACAACAAAAAGCTAAATGTTCCCCAGGCACTTGGCCTGGTTTCTGTCCCCGGGCAGAGATGGCCAGAGAAGGCAGGCAGCAAGAAGCCAGTCCCAGCAAGTTCCCAACAGCAGCTGCCTCGAACACCGTCCGGCTTCATAAACCAGCACCGGATTGGCCCATCTTCCTGCTCATCAACAGCCAGAGATGTGAAGCGACTTCCTTGCTCAGGGACCCACAGTGAGTCCTGCCCTGCTCAGGGAATTGAGAGAAATCAAGTCAGCCCAGGGGAGCAGCTCCAAGGTTCCCATGAGAAGATGAAGCAGCGCCTGAAGTTGGGAGGAGGCAGGTGTCACCCCTATCCTCTGCTCACGACCCTATTGGGTCCCAGTGACCCGGCCTGTCCCCGCTGTGTCCTCAAGTGCCCATCTCCTCGCCAGGCCTCAAAAGGATGGGCGGGCACGTGGGCTGCAGGACTTCTTGGCACAGAAGAGAGTGGTGTTCATTTTGCTTAGTAACTGGTGGCTGTGTCCAGATACTTTGTTAGTGTTTTTTTAAAAAAAAATCTCTTTGGCCACTCTAACAAGTGCTCACCAGAAACAGCAGGAGGCTGGTGGTAGGAGCCAGATCCTAAAAGGGAGATGAAACCCCCTGACTGGAAAAAGACGATCAGAGGAGAGTGGCTTGCAGCTGTGCACACAGGCCCCATCTCCAGTCCCTGTGGCGTTATAAGTGGAGGGAAAGGATTCCAGTGTGGCTGAGGCAGGGGGCTTACACAGCAGGGCTTCTCAGAGGGGGGCGATTAACACTGAGGGTCAATCAGCAGCGTGCAACCCACCCGGGAACAGGAAGGAGAAGCATCTGAGAAAGATTTAGACGAGACTTTTATTACAGTGACAAGGAGTTACCCTCATCAGAACTGGCCGCAGCAATGTGTTCATCAAGGCATAAAACGTAGAAACCAGAGAGGAACCAAAATACATGTGTTCATTCAATGATAGAGAATGGGGAGTGCACACCGGGCTCCTCAAGCCTGGTTCTCAGTCCTCTGCGATGGAGAAGATCCTGTCTCCTGGCCTCGGGCGCCCTGACTCCATGTCCGTCACCACCATTGGTGGGGGCGGTCACCCAGGAGCCAGGCATGGGGCTCGTGGAGAAATTAATTGGTAAACCCAACCATTTAAAATAATTCAGACGCACCACGCGCTGCAGAGTGAACAGGTGTGAGAGAGGGTTTTCGTGACGGCTGGCCACACAGAACCTGGAGAAAGGTTGTTTCTCTGGATTTGAGATCATTTAAACTCTTGGAAGGACCAGAACAGATTTGCAACCCCAAGGTCCTCCACTCAGCTCCCGGCCAGCTTGGAAACAGTCATCAGGACTCAGCCAAGCTGCCAGCCAGGTTTGAAAACCCAAAACCCACAAAGAGGGTTAACCGAAGCAGAAAAAGCCTCCATCTGTGACATTGAATGTGGTCCAGGCCTCCAGGCCCGCCCTGAGGTCTCCATCCTTAAATGCAGCACCCCTCCCAGGAAGTTAGAGAGGGGTCCAACCAGGAGTCTGTCCACCCATCTGTCTGGGGGCACCTACCTACATGGTAAATAGGGGTGTTGGGATCTCCAGAGAGCCTCCGAGGACTTCTACAGACAACCCCTTGTTTCTCAAAAGGGAGGCTGAGGCCCAGAGAGTGGAAGGGTTGGCCCAGTATTTCCCAGTAAGCCGGGAATATAGCCAGTCTGGACCCAGAACTCATGACCCCAACTCACTAGGGATCCCTCCAAATCTTCAAGGGCAGGATGATGGGGAGTTTCAAGTGGTAGAACAGGTGGCTTTTGAGGCTGGCCTGCAGATGGACACCCACCTGGGTGCCTGCGGGCCCCCTCAGCTCAGCCTTTGGCTGTCCCCTCTCCCCCTGCCTCCCACCAGGGCTGCCTGTTCAGCACGAATGATGCCAGCCTGATGAAGCTGGGTTCCTGCTCACTCACCCAGCATGCTGTGCCGTGCTCGGGTCCAGTCGTGGCAGCCCCAACCCCTTCTCCCGGGTTCATATAAAGTGAGGCAAAGCCATGCTGCAACCTCAGAGGAGGAGGGGACAATGGCAGAGAGCAAGGGACAAAGTGGCTCCGTGTAGCCTCCTGGTGTATCTGGGGCTGCTACTCCTGCTCCTGAGCAGAAGGTGCGTTCCCTGGGGCAGGATGCCCAAGGAGTGTCCTTATTACCTGGGACCTCGGGGACTCCTCTGGCTGCTTCTGTGCCACACCCTTCAGCCTTGAGAGGAGTGGATCTGATGGACTGCCCTGTCCCTGGACCAGGTTTGAGGGTCAAGCAACCACAGCATAGGAGCAGCTGGGGAGATCTCGGCTCTAAACCCTCCTATTCCCCATCCTCAAAACTGTCAGCTCTATAGGAAGCATAAGTCTGGCTCAATGTGGACCCTTTCCTCAGCCTTCACAAAGAAGTGACATAAAAGGCCAGCGCTATGGCTTCCTGCATCAGATGAATCCACTGAAAAGTTTATCAGGCAAACGGGCACCGGCCCAGAGCCCCACACAGAGGAAGGGGGCCCCGAGGAAGGAAAGTGGTGACTGGGCCTCCCCAGCAAAGGGAAAGACGCCTGGGGGGACTCTGAGAATGACCGCCTGCTCAGAGGGTGACCCCTTTTCAGCCCCAGGACTCTCATGTGTGGGAGGCAGGTGACTTCAGACAGCCCCCGCCCCAGTCTCCCCATCCTCCACTTTGTGATCAGGGTGGTCCTTCCACAGCTTTACAAAACCAGCTGTGGCTCCCTCTTGTTTAAAACTCTTCAACATCTTTCTCCTGATGGCATCAGACAGAGTCCAAACACCAGACACGGCCAAGAAGGGCCTGGGGACTGGACCCTGCCATTCGTCCAGCCCCATCTCTCAGCCAGCCACATGAGAGTTTCTGTGTGCCCTCACTGCCCCCAGCTCTCTGTCACCTCTGCACCGTGCCAGGGACCCCCTCTCCCTGGATGATCCCCACCTGGTCAATGCCCACTCGTCCTCCCAGCATGGATGGTAAGATGAGGCCCCAAGGCAGACAGCCTGAGCCTAAAACTCACAAACTTACTGTGATCAAACTGCCTAATTTGCATGGGCCTCGTTTTCTTCACCTCTTCAGTTCAGTTCAGTTCAGTCGCTCAGTTGTGTCCGACTCTGCAACCCCATGAATCACAGCACGCCAGGCCTCCCTGTCCATCACCAACTCCCGGAGTTCACCCAAACTCATGTCCATCGAGTTGGTGATGCCATCCAGCCACCTCATTCTCTGTCGTCCCCATCTCCTCCTACCCCCAATCCCTCCCAGCATCAGAGTCTTTTCCAGTGAGTCAACTCGTCGCATGAGGTGGCCAAAGTATTGGAGTTTCAGTTTTAGCATCAGTCCTTCCAATGAACACCCAGGATTGATCTCCTCTAGAACGGACTGGTTGGATCTCCTTGCAGTCCAAGAGACTCTCAAGAGTCTTCTTCAGCACCACAGTTCAAACGCATCAGTTCTTCAGTGATCAGCTTTCTTCACAGTCCAACTCTCACATCCATACATGACCACGGGGAAAACCATAGCCTTGACTAGATGGACTTTGGTTGGCAAAGTAATGTCTCTGCTTTTTAATATGCTATCTAGGTTGGTCATAACTTTCCTTCCAAGGAGTAAATGTCTTTGAATTCCTGGCTGCAATCAGGATCTGCAGTGATTTTCACCTCTTAAGTGAGAATAATAACTTTCAAGCATGATGTTAGGCACAAAATGGAACAACGCATGCAAAGAGCACAGTGCCGGGCACACAGGGGGTACCCAATGAATGCCAGCTACCATGGTGACGGTGATGGACAATGATGGTGATGCTGGTGATGCTGACAGGGACGTGATGATGGTGACAGCGATGGTGATGATCTGTTTCAAAATGCTTTCACTTCCTCCAGGAAGTCTTCCCTGATCCTGCCCCACACACCTGGGCCAGGCGCCTCTTCTTCCTACTTCCTCAGCGCCTGTTCTAGCCCTCCTGTGACAATGACCACCCCCTCCTGGAACTGCTGGTGTGCATGCCCCTCTAGAGTGTGACTCCCTCGAGGGCAGGGCCCATGTGGTGGTCTCCACTGGATCCCCACCACTTAGGGCAGCGACTAGCATGAGACAGATGCTCCAGAAATAGTAACCGAATGGTTTTAAAGCTTGTTTATGGAGGTACCATGATGACTTATCCCCTACACCTACTTTCTCTTGCTACATTAAAAAAATACAAATAGCCTTCATTAAAAGAATAAGAAAAAGAGTGATCTTTTAAATGAACACAAACAGGGTGCTACCTGGTTTTTATGAAGTGGTTTTAATAAACAGCAGAAATCCATCTTATGCAGGCTCTAATGAAAATGTTAATCGCTCAGTCGTGTCTGACATTTTGCGACCGCGTGGACTGTAGCCCACCAGGTCCCTCCATGGAATTCTCCAGGCAAGAATACTGGAGTGGGTTGCCATTTCCTTCTCCAGGGGAGCTTCCCAACGCAGGGATTGAACCCAGGTCTCCTGCACTACAGGCAGATTCTTTACCATCTGAGCCACCAGGGAAGCCCAGGCTCTATTACTAATTATAAAAAGCCACCTGGAAGATTCTTACAAGGAGCCCTGACTTGGATACCCCATATTTGGTATCAGTAAGACTCAGGAAAGAGTGGTTGGAAGAGCTGACAATGCTTCCCGAGTGGATACCACTGTCTCCCCACTAGAATGTTACTTCCCAAGGGCTGAGCTTGTCTGGTTTATCACTGTTGACTCCCCAGTACCTGGAACAGAGAGTGGGCACTCCACACCTATTTGTTGACTAACTGAATGAACACAGCCAAAATGGCAGCTCTTTTTTAAAAAATTATTTATTTATTTATCTATTTGGCTGCCTCAGCTCTCATTGGTGGCATGTGGGCTTCGCTGCATCATGTGGGGCTCTTTAGTTATGGCACACGGACTTAGCTGCTCCGTGGTCTGTGGAATCTTAGTTCCCCAACCAGGGATCAAACACACATTCCCTGCACTGCCAGGCGGATTCTTAATCACTGGACCATCAGGAAAGTACCCAGCAGCTCCCTTTTGAGCACCCAACTATGTGTGAGGGTCACTTAGCTCTTCCCTCTTGCATGTTTCCACAGCACCCTGGTACAAGCAGCCACACTGCTCTAAGTATTAGAAGGAAGCATCAGTGTGCCGAGAACAAGACCAAAGCCACAGACACCCACAGGAATCCTGGGGAATGAGCTGCAGGACATTTAGAAGTCTCCTTCCATTAGAACGTCCCTGGTGGTCCAGTGACTAAGACTGCAAGTTCCCAATGGAGGAGGCCCGAGTTCAATCCCTGGTCAGGGAACTAGGTTCCACGTGCTGCAGCTAAGAGTTCCCAGGCCTGCCACGAAAGATCCCGCACACCGCAATGAAGATCAAAGATCCCACGTGCCACAACTAAACACCCGGCACAGCCAAATAAATACATATTTTTTAAAAAGAAAAAGAAAGTCTCTTCCTACCAACAGTCTGTATCATGGCAGGAAGAGGAGAGAGTGGTTCAGGGATGCTGCTCCCCAGATGGAAATCTCCAGAACTCCCCGCTCTCTCAAGGGCCACCCTGTGATAGCATCTTGTGAAAGCAACACTCCAGCGGCTGTTTCCACACCAGAATGATGACAGTTTGGGGTTTGGGCTTCCCCTCCCACAAAATGACGAGACAAAACAGTTTCTTCTCATTCGAATCATCCCGTGCCTTTCTGGAAATGTTCTCTTGCTATTCCTGGCATGTTCACGGAAGCCACAAGTACATCTCATCTCATGCAACACAGGTGCTCCCAAAACGCTAACAATTCCATATTGCTATAAAACCTTATCCTTTCAAAAAAAAATGTATGCAGTGAGCTTTCCACTTAAAGAAGTGCTGTTAGGAACCTACACCTAAAAGTGGACTGTCACCACTCTTGTATGTGCTCTTTAAACCTGGATTCCATACCCCTTCCCCAGCCTAGAGCTCTTTATCAGCCACTCTGCAGCTCCTCTGCTGCTGCTGCTGCTAAATCACTTCAGTCGTGTCCGACTCTGTGCGACCCCATAGACGGCAGCCCACCAGGCTCCCGTCCCTGGGATTCTCCAGGCAAGAACACTGGAGTGAGTTGCCATTTCCTTCTCCAATGCATTAAAGTGAAGTGAAAGTGAAGTCGCTCAGTCGTGTCCGACCCTCAGCGACCCCATGGACTGTAGCCTTCCAGGCTCCTCTGTCCATGGGATTCTCCAGGCAAGAGCACTGGAGTGGGGTGCCATCTCCTTCTCCACTGCAGCTCCTCAGTGCGCCTCAAAAAGACCACGGCCCAGGAGCCAATGACGTATTCCACACATACATGTCACCCCCATAAGAAGCAAGGGCTCTCATCTCCGTGGCAGCTGAGATTCTCCATGTGCCAAGTAACAGAAAACTGAACTCAAAAGGCTTAGAATGCTATGGGTCCATGTAACCGAAAGGCTGTGGGGCAGAGCTGGTTTCATTCAGGGATGTCATCAAGGACTGTTTTCCTCCATCTGTTCCCTTGACCTTTGTGGCATCAGTATCATCCCTGGGTGGGTTTCTCTCTGGTGGCAAAAGGGTGCAGCCATTCTAGGCTTCACATCCACACACCACACCATCCAAGGTAAGAGAGAGGGCTGGAATCTCTCTCCAGAAAAGGGCAGGAGATTCCAGGATCTCCTCCAGAAGAGGACAGGAGCATCAGCAGTACTTTATTTTACAAATGCCTCCAGTCAATGTGTTCTCATGCCTCATTAAGCCAAACTGGGCCACCTGTATGTTCCTGAACCAATTCCTGTAGTCAGGGAAATTCTGTATATTGATGGATCACACCCATAGGAAGAAGGATGGAGTCACCCAGGTTGGATTAGACAACTCATGGACAATATCCCTGAGGCCACATGGCTGTACAGGGAGGAGGAGGGATGGACAGGAACTGGGGAGATGGTCAGTGACTGAAGATGTCATTAGCTTCCGTGGGCAGCCACATTCCACAGGTGACTCACATAAACCTTTCATTCTACTGAAATCCTGTCTCCCAGATAACATAAGTATTCATCACAATGTAAGGGTGCCATTCATTATTTTGGACCTATGGCAAAGACTTTAGATTTCTATCCCAGATTTGTCATCTCATTAGGTTGTCTCAGTTGATAGTCATCCAAACTTAAAACAGAAAACCCCTCCTGACCCATCTTGCCACAGCGCACTTGCCAGCATAGCTTACACTTTGCACCCTCTGTGCAGCCCTTCAACCAATGTCCAAGGTGAACACTGCTCATGGTGGTTGAGCTCTCACCAGCCAAATGTGCAGGCTTTCGTCCCACTGAGAACAGCCAGAGAAGGGCCCTTGTTTCTATGAAAACTCCACTGGAAAGTCTCAACAAAAGTAAGCCGCTAAATTTTCAAAAGAAGGGCTGTCAACGGAGCTGTGGAGGAGCTATCTGGAAAGCACCCGGGAGAGGTTATAAAAAACAGGAGATGCTGAACCCAGATAACTTCCCAAGCTTCTCTAAGGAATCACTTCACTTTAATGAAAATGAAGATGATGTACCGTGGGCAAGGTTCATGCAAGAAAGAACACAGAACCAGCAGATGCACACTCAAAGAAAATGCCTTGGCCCCGCATCAAAAGCTTGGCAGATGGATGCACATCTACATGTCTGAAGTTAAAATCAAATATTTAAATGTTTATCTGACTTATTTGATTATCCAGCCAACTCTGGCCTTCCCACCCCCACCCCGGCTTCCTGCCATTCATAACTTTACTGGCCTGTCATTCATCTTCTCCTCAAAGGAGTAAAAACGTTGAGAAAGGCAAGCTGAGCCTAGAACTCGGTGCCAGCACGTCTGCTTCCTCGCTGACGTGATGGAAGGAGATGCTTTATAACCAAGAGTGTGGGTGTGGAGCCAATGGGATTTATCGGAATCAGGGCAGGCAGGGAAAGAGACTAGTCGGAGGAAGGGCAGTCATATCTCCAGGTGAGCAGAGCTTGAGTGTTGGCAGTGTAAGAGGAGAGGAATAATTGCAGGATGATACAAAAAGATAATCAACAAGATCGGGAGATTGCTTCAGAGGTCACAGACCAAGATGGCACTCCTGGGTGACTCTCAACAGCATAAACAGAGAAGACCATAGAGGAAGTACATTTTGGTTTATGGATGAGATCTCAAACGTTCCAAGTTTGAGATAGCAATATTGTATGTTTCAAGAGAGACCTTGATTCATGGACCTAACATTTCAGGTTCCCATGTAATATTGTTCTTTACAGAATCAGATTTTACTTCCAACGAAAAAAGCTAGTGGAGGTGATGGAATTTCACTTGAGCTATTTCAAATCCTTAAAGATGATGCTATTAAAGTGCTGCACTCAATATGACAACAAATTTGGAAAACTCAGAAGTGGCCACAGGATTGGAAAAGGTCAGTTTTCACTCCAAACCAAAAGAAAGGCAATGCCAAAGAATGTTCAAACTACGCACAGCTGCACTCATCTCACATGCTAGCAAAGTAATGCTCAAAATTCTCCAAGCCAGAATTCAACAGTACGTGAACCATGAACTTCCAGATGTTCAAGCTGGATTTAGAAAAGGCAGAGGAACCAGAGATCAAATTGCCAACATCCATTGGATCACTGAAAAAGCAGGAGAGTTCCAGAAAAACATCTACTTCTGCTTTATTGACTACGCCAAAGTCTTTCATTGTGTGGATTACAACAAACTGAGGAAAATTCTTAAAGAGATGGGAATACCAGACCATCTTGCCTACCTCCTGAGAAATCTGAGGTCAAGAAGCAACAATTAGAACTGGACATGGAACAACTGACTGGGGAAAGGCTGTGTGTTGTCACCCTGCTAATTTAACTTCTATGCAGAGCACATCATGCAAAATGCCAGGCTGAGTGAAGCACAAGCTGGAATCAAGATTGCTGGGAGAAATATCAATAACCTCAGATATGCAGATGACACCACCCTTATGGCAGAAAGTGAAGAAGAACTAAAGAGTCTCTTGATGAACATGAAAGAGGAGAGTGAAAAAGTTAGCTTAAAACTCAACATTCAGAAAACTAAGATCATGGCATCTAGTACCATCATTTCATGGCAAATAGATGAGGAAACAATGGAAACAGTGACAGACTTTATTTTTTTCGGCTCCAACATCACTGCAGATAGTGACTGCAGCTATGAAATTAAAAGACGCCTGCTCCTTGGAAGAAAAGCTATGACCAAACTAGACAGCATATTAAAAAGCAGAGATATTACTTCACCAACAAAGGTCTGTCTAGTCAAGGCTATGATTTTTCCAGTAGTCATGTATAGATGTGACAGTTAGACTATAAAGAAATCTTAGTGCCAAAGAATTGATGCTTTTGATCTGTGGTGTTGGAGAAGACTCTTGAGAGTCCCTTGGACTGCAAGGAGATCCAACCAGTCCACCCTAAAGGAAATCAGTCCTGAATATTCATTGGAAGGACTGATGCTGAAGCTGAAACTCCAATACTTTGGCCACCTGACACGAAGAACTGACTCCTTGGAAAAGACTCTGATGCTGGGAAAGATTGAAGGTGGGAGGAGAAGGGAACAACAGAGGATGAGATGGTTGGATGGCATCATTGACTCAATGGACGTGAGTTTGAGTGGACTCAGAGAGTTGGTAATGAACAGGAGGCCTGGCTTGCTGCAGTCCATGGGGTCACAAAGAGTCTGAGTGACTGAACTGAACTGAAGAGAAACCAGAAGATGGATGAATAATCTTGAACCATTTCTGTCTCGGCTCTATAGATGGAGTCTTTGAGACAAGACAGTTAAGTGGGAGGCAGGGCTTACCTCAGGCTTCTCTGGTGGCTCAGACGGTAAAGAATCTGCTTGTAGTGCAAAAGATCTGGGTTCGATTCCTGGGTTGGGAAGATCCCCTGGAGAAGGGAATGGCAACCTACTCCAGTATTCTTGTCTGGAGAATCCCCATGGACAGAGGAGCCTGGTGGGCTACAGTCCATAGAGTTGCAGAGAATCAGACATGACTGAGCTACTAACACAACAACGGGGATCACCTCAGGACACACCCATGTTTGGGGGGGTGGGGGGGTGGGTAGAGAAAGACAGCCTTGAGCAGGTACGTCAGGAGAGACCTGGGTCGTCAGGCCAAGTATGGGGAGTTTCAAAGGGGTCGGAGAGATCACACAGGGCCACTTGGTTTGGATCCAGGAGTCATGGCTGCCTGGAGGAACCACCCTTGCAGTGCCCAGAAACAGCCAGAAGGTGTGAAGGAAGGAGACGATGTTCACAGAAAAAGACACACTGCTTACCCCTGCCACCATCAACACAGTGGGGAGAAACCATGCTCCCCAGCCAACCTCACCGTGCAGGACACTCTTCAGAGGCCTTGGAACAAGCCCAGAGATCAGGAAGAAGCATCACAGACACTGTAGAGGCAGCCAGGGTTGGGGGGGGGTGTAGGTGGAGCCCAGGCCCCCTCCCCCAGGATGACGACCCTGCCATTCTCCAGCAGGACTCCACCCCTACAGTGAGGTGGTGAGGGTCTACAGGGGAGGCCCTTCCGTCAGGACCTAGCTTCCAGCAGCACAAAGGATTCCGGGAGCTGCTTTGCCATTCCAGGCTCTGCTTTGGGGGGCGGTGAGTCTCCTCTTCCAGGGCCAGGGGCTGGCATAGGGGGCAGGGGACGCTGGAGAGTCAAGACGACCACAGAAGCCACAGGGAACTTTCCTACGTGTAAGATTTCTTTCCAGTCAGGTGTACTGTGCGTGTGTGTGTGTGTGTGTGTTAGTCGCTCTGTCATGTCCCACTCTTTGCCACCCCATGGACTGTAGCTCTCCAGGCTCCTCTGTCCATAGGGACTCTCAAGGCAAGAATACCGGAATGGGTTGCCATTCCCTTCTCTACAGGATCTTCCCAACCCAGGGATGGAACCCCGGTCTCCTGCATTGCAGGCGGATCTTTGCCATCTGAGCCACCAGGGAAGCCCTGAATGTACCCCAGACCTCCTATGTTGGTTGCTATGCACCCCCAAGGAAGGGTTCACGGAAAACAGGAAGGGAGGCAAGGGCAAGAGAACAAACTGAATACTGAGTGTTGACAAGGAGAGCCTGACCACTGTCTGGGAATGGGCACACAGAGCTGAGTAATGATAATAAAACCTGCTATTGAAAACATCTTCCCTAGGATGACTTTCACACTCCCCACATAGAGCCCAGGAACCCGAAAGCCTCCACAAATACTGACCGCCAGGCAGCCCGTGGCCAGGCGGCTGCAGACTTGTCACACCCTCTCTCCTGTATGGGGGAGGCTTGGATGCCCTAAGATCAGACAAACGTGTGGTTTATACATCATTCCTTCTGCCTTAAATTTCCACCAATGATCCCTCCGCCATCTTTCCAATCGTCCTGGATATTTCACTAGCCATTAAGCTCATCTTCCCAAACATTCCCTCCTTTGTTTCTACCAGATCACGTCATGCATCATGAGTGTGTGCTCAGTCTTGTCTGACTCTTCTGACCCGACAGACTTCAGCCCGCCAGGCTCCTCTGCCCATGGGATTTTCCAGGCAAGAATACTGGAGTAGGTTGCCATTTCCTCCTCCAGGGGATCTTCCCTGACCCAGGGATCCTGCATTGACAGGTGGGTTCTTTACCACTGAGCCACCTGGGAAGCTTACCAGATACATCATCTTTACTATTATCATTATTGCTATTATTATTCACATGACACCTTAAAAATGAAATGTGTCCTCTCTGGCTGAGCTTATCTGGTCTTCTGCCCAGGAGGGAGCTGCGAATTATCATCTCCATCTTATAGATGAGACCACTGATGCTCAGAAGGCTGAGGTGACCTGCTCAGAATGCTACAATGAGCCGATGGTATGGCCTGAATCAGAAGCTGAGTCTTCTGTCTCTCCCAGCCCAGGGCTCCACCTCCAACATCCTGTTGCCTCTGGATGCCCGCCCTGTCACCCCAAACGCATCTGAACTTATGTTCTCCTGGGCCTGCTCCTCAAACAACATGTAGCCCAAACCTTGTCCCCCTTCCCAGCCAAAACCTACATCATCTCTTCCACTTCTGTTCTTTTCTTTTTTAAATTTTTCCACCATTTCCAACGGGAGAGCTGGGGCTGGTTGCCCACATTTTGGAGACAATTTATCTCCAGCTGTTATCAGGTCTTTCCTCTCATCTCTCCCTTTGTTCATTCCAAGATGCCCCAAACAGGAAAGAAAATGACAACACGGCTGATCCTCTGTTCACCCAACTGTCTGGCCATTACCTGCAGCAGAAGAGAGCAGGGCACGTACCCAGGGAAGAGGGAAGAAGCAGCAGTGTGGCCAGGGTTTCAGCTTCAAAAATGCCACCCCTCTCTCCAATCTGACTTCTATGCAGAAGGCGAAACACTGTGATCCATACCAGGACATGGTACTCGAGTACTCAAAATCACCATCATTCAAGAAAATATGACGGGTCCACACTGGAGCTCCCAGAAGAAGTGCAGGAGAGCTCCCCCACCTCCTTAGCAGGAAAGCACCTCTGACAATGTGAAGCCAGGACACCTGAGCCTTAGCTCAGGAAAGCCCTGCCCTGGAAGGAAGCAGGTGGTTGAAAAAGTCACACAGGAGGTGAAAATAACTGATTGTCAAAATAACCTAAAAAAATCACTTGAATCACCAATAATAGCACAAAATACACACTGCTGTGTATTCATTTTCACTCTTATTTATTAGACGTGTCAAAGGATGAGAAACTGTGAACTAGTACAAATGTCTCAGCATTCCCATCACTATATCTGGAAGGAATTCCCAGTGTGTGTGCATGGGGGGCGATCAGGGGACTCTGAAAACTTCTCGCCAGGGCTGAGTCCACCCCACTTTGACATGAGGGCCCCTTTCAATCGTAGAGGAAGTGGCCCTTGAGAGGATCAAAGCACACAGTGGGGTTAGGCGTCATCCATGGGGTCAGGCTTTCCCATCAACTCCCATGAGCAAGGCCAGCTGAGTGACCCTGGGGAATGTTTCATCTCTTCAACCAGCAGTTTCTAAAATACCTCCAGGGGCCCCAGGATTTGGTGGTATCACCTTGAGGGCTACTCTGGGGTTGAGGGGTGGCCTAGCCCTTGGGGACTCTCTAACTTCAACCCAAGGAACTCACCTAACAGGGGTAACTAACCCTAATACCAACCAAGTAAGACTCTTCTTGTTGTTCAATTGCTCAGTCGTGTCCGACTCTTTGCAACCTCAGGAACTGCATCACGCCAGGCTTCCCCGTCCTTCACCATCTCCCAGAGTTTGCTCAAACTCATGTCCATTAAGTCAGTGATGCCATCCAACCATCTCATCCTCTGTCGCCCCCTTCTCCTCCTGCCCTCAATGTCTTCCAGCATCAAGGTCTTTCCCAATGAGTCGGCTAGTCCCATCAGGAGGCAAAAGTATCAAAGCTTCAACTTCAGCATCAGTCTTTCCAATGAATATTCAGTGTTGATTTCCTTTAGGATGAACTGGTTGGATCTTCATGCTGTCCAAGGGACTCTCAAGAGTATTCTCTAATACCACAGTTTAAAAGCATCTCTTAAGAGCCTCATTTTTACATGATGGGAAAACTAAGGCACAGAAAGAGTAGGTAACTTGCCCAAGGTCACGACCATCATTAAGGGATGGGCCTGGGATTTGAATTCAGGCTGTCTGGCTCTGGAGCCCATGTCCTTAATCACTGAGAAACACTGCCCCTCAGGGAGAGTCTCGGTGCACAAACCCACTAGGCCTGACCACAACCCAGCGAGGCCTTTTTAACAACCCAGAACATTCTGCAACCACACATTCCTTTGAGTCAGACTCTTGGGTGTTGGGGGTGGCAGGATGAGGACTGTTCATTTACTCCAGTACTTGTCTTGGGGCACTGTCCTTGGGATTTCTGAATATCCAGGTGGCTTCAACCCGCGGGTCTGGACACTTTCACATCTAGCCCTGAGCTCTGGGTGTCAAATCTGGTGAACGGGCTCAGGGATAAAGCTCGGGTGATGTTGTTCTTGGATGAAAACTATCTGTGGCCATACAGGCACGAATCTGGCCATGCCCTGTGGGGCTGGTAAACGGTGCTCCAGGCCAGTGGAAGAAGTGTATCTCCTCCCAAGGGGACCACTCCAGTGGACAGGATGCGTCTCTGGACCTGTCAGCTCGGGTCTGTTTGGTGAAAAACAAAAAAGTCGGCTCCCTCCTTAACAGTCACACCTCTGAGGCCAACGAGTCATGAACTTGGGAGTTGTTTTTCCAACTCTGGACATGAATTTCCACTGATGTGCACAGTCGCTCACCCGCTCCACGGCTCACCCTCGTAAGGAATGACACACATTTTCGAGAAGGCCGGCCAGGTGAGGGGTTCAGCCCAAGGCCGCGTGGAGAGACGCTCGGTGACCCCTGATGGGAATGAGTCACAGCCCCAAGCTCCAACCCCAGCGAGCTGGCCGAGACCCATCCCTAGTCCTCCTGAAAAATGCAACTGTTGAACTCACACGCCACCCTCGCCAGCCTCCTTCCTTCCCGCGCTGGTTCAATGTCAACGCCACGAGCAGCCAGCACCGCTGCCTTCTCTCCGATGCTCCCTTCGGGGCCTAAGTGGCTGCTCTCTGCCTCTCAGCGGCAGCAGACCAATCTCCCCAAGTCTCCACTCAACCTTTCCACCAATTCCTGGGCCTCTCGTGCTGGTCACTGTCCCCGAACTGAGAGCCCAGGGTGCTGGGCCCCTGGCAACAAGAATCAGGTGTCTTCTAGGTACTACTTCCAAATGACTTCCCTCTTCCCTGTATCCCTTGCAACACAGTTGAAAAATTGGCAGGGCAGGGAGGGGACCAGCTTAGGAAAATAGCCAGGGTGGGGAGCGGGGGAGCTGAACCCAGCGCACCAAGGAAAACTGAGAACCCCGGCAGGCTGCCACCAGGAGAGAAAGCCACGGCCGTGGTCACAGCAAACACCGGCTTTCCAAGTATCAAAGTGCCCATCACTGACCATGCTGGACCACTGCTGCCCGTGTTCCCGGAAGGCACTTCCAAACCAACAGGTGTAATTCCCAGACTCTCTCTCTAAGAACCAGCCCTGTGAGAGGACAGACACCAGCCCCTGGAGGGGATGAGCACTCCCTGTCGGGGTTAACACAAAGGGGATTCCTGCAACGAGTGCCACGTCAGATGCTGGGTCATCGAGAGCATCCTTCCACCCCTGAAATGTCACAAGTCTGTGACAATCTAACCTAGGGAGAGACACACACGTGCCCCAGGCCTATCACAGACATCGATGCCTTCCTGGAGAAGACTGAGAATTTTCCCTCCGAGGTTATTCCGGTGGGAGAGCCGCCCTCGAGTCTGTGCCCTGATCTAATGAACTCCTGGGGCAGGAGGTGACGAAGCAGCCTCACGGGGGGTTGCTGGCTGTAAGAGTTCTACGTCTTCCCAGATGACTCACTCTCGGCTTCAGCCCTCCAAGCCACCCTGCACACTCCTTCAGCCTCCCCTGTCCCCGATCCCTATGCTCAAGAGGCAGGTGCTGGGGACCCAGGTGGAAACCCGGCTCCTCCAGGCCACCGTTTGCAGAGTTGTGCGCCGCCCCCACCCGCCGTCCGCCCTGCCCCATCATCACCACCTCCTCCTCCTCGCCCAGCCTCCCGAGTGAAGCGCCGCTGCCAGCCTGCTTTCAATATCCGCTCGTCCCTCGCTGGCCTACCAGCCAGACGGTCGCCTCCCCACCCCTTTCTCTTTGAAGAAAAGTGATTTAATTTCATGAGACTTTGGGGTAATCATGTTATGATCTTCAACATTAACCAGAACCAACTCCCTGCTACAGGAGGGTGGGGAAGGAAAGGGGAAGAAAAAAGTAAACAGTCCCACTCGGGATTGCCAGAAATGAGAGGAAAAAGAAAATCACAACAGCTGCTCCGCTGGTTCCCCTGATGAGGACGGGCTTCTGCCAGAATCGGGGCCTCTGTGCCAAGGTTTCTGGAAACAAGGAAGTTGGGCTTGGCAGGGCCTCTATTTCTACAGGTTAATCAGCTCAATTCTGGGGGCGGATTGAGGGAGGGAGGAGAGATTGGTTTTCACTCCTTAACCTTCCTCTCATTCCCACCCCACCCCCTAAGCGCCACTCATTCCATGGCATTCCACACTGCCCCCTCCCCTGAAGCTACCTGACCTCCTACTTTGCCATGCTCAGGCCTCCCTGTGGAGGCCAGTGGGCTTTGGGGACCAGGTCAAGCAGCCGCTTGAGGTTTCGCTGCAGGGCTTCACCTCCACACTTCTGCTGGCCTCTCAAAGCTTTCTGAAGAACAAAAGATGAGATGATTGGGTTGGGAGAAGGCAAGAATAAGTCAGAAAGAGCAGGGCTTAGGAAAAGACAAGGATTAATTCAGGGCCCAACCCCAGAACAGTGCATCTAAGGGTTAGCTGGAACTCACGAGGAATTCTCATGAACAATGGTCCTTCTTGGCAGTCAGTCCAAGGGTGTGGTGCTAGCTTGAAAAAACAGCAAATAACCCAGGCTCCAGGGCCACTGGGAGGGGGCTGGTGTGAGGTGGGAGAACTGGAAAGCTGGAGTGAGGTGCAGAAACCCAGGAAGTGACAGCCACATGGAAAGGTGCAACCCTTGAGGCCAAGGGACACAGACTTTGGCCAGAGTAAAGAACAGACAGCTCCAGGTCTGCCCTGGCCTCCCTCCTATCGCTCAGGGTCGCCTGTCTGCTCGGACCACCACCATACCCCATCACCAAAGCCTCTCGGGGACCCTCAAGGCTCTGGACCCTCCTTGAGAATGCTGAAACAGTAAACTCTTCCAGGGGCTGTGACAGAGAGGGACCACATAAAGCATCACTCGATCAGACCCCAGCATCCATTCAGGTTCCAAGCCAGGGCTAAGAATGTCTTAGGAATTTTGGAGGGAAAAAAGGTCCGGACATGGCTTTGGAGACACACGTTTGCAGTTTAAGTCCTTTTCTAGGGAAAACAATACAAGTGAAATTGGCCCCCATGTGACTGCCATACCACCCCCAAACCTCCCTACCAGGTTGCTGGCTGAAGGGCATGCATGAGGGTCTCCCTCCACCCAGGCAAGCAGGTGGGCACATCCTTAGACCCAGGGTGGAGGTCTAAGTGAAGTCCTTTGCTCCCCCTACCCCGTGAGGCATGTCGATTATTCATTTTAATAGGTTTTTGTCTTTGCAAGCACGTTTGAGGGGCTTTGTTTGTTTTTCCACCTCATAGAAAAATTTTAATTTAAGATAAAGGTCAAACAGGGTAGAACAGAGGGATTATGAAGTCTAATTAGTGGAATGTGAAGAGATATCATTATATTAGAAAAGTGATCAAAACAGGCTTAGAAAAAGCCTTGGACCGCGTCCGGAGCTTAAAGCGCTGGTTCCAGAGAGTGCCCTTCTCACGCTGGAGAAACGCTCAGGGAAGTCACTCCATCTGAGGGTGTCAGTGTTGTCGATCCACGTCACGTCAGACTTGGGTCTATGTCCCCAGAGAGGGTAGACTCCTTCGGGCAGCTGACGGAGGTGGAAAAGTGCTGGGTTCACAAGCCCTGCAGCCTTCGTGGTTTGTGGCGACTCTCTCCATACGGAAAGTTCCGAGAGGCTGGAGGAGCTGAGGTCTGTGGGGTGTGGGGCAGGCTGGGGACCACAGGAGGGCTCCTGGGGGAAGCCGTGTGACCGTCACATACGGCAGGAATGTTCTGCAACAGGGCACCCCAGAAGTCTGGGGAAGCCCCAACTGCGGGTCGAGTCCCCACCGAGTGATACACAAAGCACACTGCTCTTCAAAGTGGGCTCCTAATCCCTGGCAGCTTAGATTACTGCTAAATGTGCTGGACGAGGAGGTAAAAGATTTAGGTTCTAATTCCATTTTTTCATCACATTGCACTTTTCCAGAGTTTCAGAGGGTCAGGCTAAAGGGGCTGGGACTGCTCTGTGTTCATTCTCCCGTCCCGAGGACCTCTCTATATAGTGAAGTGAGTTTAGAAAAAACCTCCTTTCTGGAAAAGGGGAGAAACCACCACAGATGAAACTTTCTGAATCGTTCTAACCAGCAGTTTAGGTAAAATCCACCCAGAAGTCTCACCACCACCATTTTTTTTTTTTTTTGAGCTTTTTTTTCCCTTAATTTTATTTATTTCTTTTTGGCTGCACTGGGTCTTCGTTGCTACGTGGGCTTTCTCTAGTTGCCCACGGGAGCGGGGTCACTCTCTAGTTGGGGCACATAGGCTCAGCTGCTCCTTGACACGTGCGATCTTCCTGGACCAGGTCTGGAACCCATGTCCCCTGTATTGCCAGGAAAATGGCTGACCCCTGGACCACCCAAGGAAGTCCATCCACCAACATTTATTAAGCACTTGCTGGGAACCAAATACTGTCCCAAGCACTAGCTCACATAACTCACAAATTACTACCACCGCTGGGACAGAAGGAAGACCTGAGACACAGCAAGGCTGCGACACCTGCTCAGCATCACAGGGCCAGTACGTGAGAAATGTGGGGCTCAAGCCTAGACATTCCACCACAGAAGTCCCAGCTCTAAGCCTGGGAGACCACACCACCTACAAGAACAACATTCCCAATGTGCTCTGGCCAAGAAAGCTCTTAACCACGTGTCTGGGAACACAGTAAGACTAGTTCACTCTTTTTTCCCCAGAGGGTGCCCACTCATATCTGGATTACCCACCGATCTCTTCCCAGGAGGATGGTCCATCGGTAGTTCCTTTAGCCCGTGACCTGGGATCTTGTCGCACTCAGCCAGGGAGGCAAAGGTGGAACATATTGGGGTCACAAACAGAGGTGAAGAAAGTGAAAGTTGCTCAGTCGTGTCCAACTCTTTGCAACCCCACAGACTATACACCATGAAATTCTCCAGGCCAGGATACTAGAGTGGGTAGCCTTCCCCTTCTCCAGGAGATCTTCCCAGCCCCAGGATCGAACCCAGGTCTCCTGCACTGCAGGTGGATTCTTTACCACCTGAGCCACAAGGGAAGACCAAGAATACTGGAGTGGGTAGCCTATCCCTTCATCAGTGGATCTTCTCGACTCAGGAATCGAACCAGGGTCTCCTGCGTTGCAGGCTCATTCTTTACCAACTGAGCTATCAGGGAAGCCCAACAAACATACAAACAGGGGAGCAAACTTCAAACATTTTAATATGGGGAGTCAACCCCACCAGACTTTCTTTCTCAGGAGTAACTGGGAGCCCCAGGCAACAGCTGCTGTTCTGACTCTTAAGACATTCTTTTTTTATTCTACATTAAGTCATTTATTTAAGACCATCTGTAAAAAAAATCGGGCTTCCCTGGTGGCTCAAAATATTCAACTTCCAGTACCTATCTTAGGCTTATTCTTTTCCTACAGATATCGACATTTTTACAAACCGGTTCCAGCTTAAGAGTTAATACCTTAATTATTTTGGCTTTTCAATAGTTCATGTATTTGTTTCTTTTTTTCGGTTAGTATGTTGATTAATATTCCACAAAAGTAAAGAGAATCAACGTTTATCTGCTATAAGCAACACATTAAGCCTCATTAAGTCATTTATGTCACTATCCTTAATATGGGCAGGTTGCATTCATGTTAGTAGTTAAGAGCAGTATTTTTCTTTAATAATTTTTTTCATTTCAAGCTGTTAAAAATTTTATTTTTTATTGAAGCATAGTTAATTTACAATGTGTTAGTTTCAAGCATACAGCAAAGTGATTCAGTTACATATGTGCGTATGTATACATACACATATATACACATTTTTCCAGATTCTTTTCCATTATAGATGTTCTATTTTATGGCTGCACTGAGTCTTCATCACTGTGTGTAGGCCTTCTGCAGTTGCAGCAAGCAGGGGCTACTCTCTGTTGGTGGTGTGCGGGCTTCTCATTTCAGTGGCTTCTCTTGTTGCGGAGCACGGGGTCAACAGTCGTGGTAGAGTAAGCGCTCAGTACAGTAAGCGGGATCAGTAGTCGCAGCTTATGGGCTCAGCTGCCCCACAGCACGTGGAATCTTCCCGGACCAGTGATCGAACCCATGTCCCCTGCATTGGCAGGTGGATTCTTAACCACTGGACCACCAGGGAAGCCCCCCATTGTAGACATTCTTACTTCAAGATGCCTTCTGGGGACTTCCCGAGCAGTCCAGTGGTTAAGATTCCACGCTTCCACTGCAGAGGGCACGGGTTCGACCCCTGATCAGGGAAGCTCCTCATACTACACGGTGAAGCCAAAAAACTTCTTAAAAGATGCCTTTAGGTTTTCCTGTCCCCAAATCCCTGTTGGTGATGAGAAGCTAGGTCCCCGAGATGCAGACAAGGCAAGACCTCCAACGTGGAAAATGCGAGAACTTTCAGGAAGAAAGCCATGTAGAAGATTCAAACTCTTCTCAAAAAGGAAATGACCTCCTTGGCTCCATTATTTTGTTTGTCACAAAGTGAAAGTGATTAATCCATCCTCAAACCAAAACAGTTTATACACAGAGTCTGCTGAGGGCTTTTTAATTATGAAATATGAAAGAAAAAGAATGTTCCTCTTCTTCTCTAGATAATAACAACGAGTCAGTAAAGTGGAAATTCAACTGATCTTTCAGGAAGACCAGAAAGAAATGTCCCTAAAACTTAATTTCCACTTTTTTTTTCTTTAATTCCCATAACTATAAAGTAGTTGAATACCCCTTTCAAATGTTTTAATAGGAAAATTCCTGGGAGAGGAAGTGAGATCTTGGTATCTAAAAGGTTGAAATTCAACAGTTGAGAAAAGTGTCTCAGCAGCCCGCAATCCCCACAGGATTATGAAATCCATCAACGTGGAGCTCTCAGTATTGGGTCTTCAGAAACAGTGGGAGAGGCCGGGCTGGGAAGCCTGAGGCTGTTTGTTCATTCGTTTTAATCTGTTTTATTGAAGTACAGGCTTCTCAGGTGGCGCTAGTGGTAAAAGAACCCACCTGCCAACGCAGGAGACATGAGACGCGGGTTCGATCTCTGGGTCGGAAATATCCCCTGGAAGAGGACATGGCAACCCACTCCAGTATTCTTGCCTGGAGAATCCCATGAACAGAGGAGCCTGGCAGGCTGTGGTCCATAGGGTCGCAAAGAGTCAGACACAACTGAAGCAACTGGGCACGCACGCACGCATGCACACGTATATGTACATATATACATATCCATTCTTTTCCATTATTGGTTATCACAGGATATTGACTATAGTTCCCTGTGCTCTACAGTAGAACCTTGTTGTCAGAGGCTGTTTCTGAAGATAGGAAAAGTCAGTGCCGCGGTCTGAAAGGCAGACAAGCTTATTCCGAGAGTCACGGAGAGGTGGGTGTGGGTGCACATGCAGGGGAGCCGTCAGTGGAGCTGGAGTCTGTCTGCGTTGCTGCCATGTGATCAGGGAACCAACCACTCTCCCTTCCTGCATCTCAGGTCACCCGCTGAAAACCTGAGGTTGACACGCTGCTCTTTACCAAGGGTTTAGAGTGAGAAAGGCCTCAACTAGGGGATATAATCTGACTCTATTCATACCAAGAGGTACTTCCATAAGCTTAACCAATATGCCTTTATGCGTGTCTCTGGTAAGACACTAAGATTTTGCACTGAGAGATGTGATCTGAGCTCCATGGAGGCAGAAGCAAGCATGTTGGTCCACCCTAGAGGATTCGGCATCTGAGCAGGAGCGTCCAGGGCTGCAGGGAGATGGACTCCATGTGTATCACCCTCCCCTATCTCATCTTATGTAGGGGCTGGCCAGGCAGAACCACCTGGAAGAACTCCAGACCCAGGACTAACGGGGTTTGTACAGCACAAGCTCAGTGGGACACAGGAGGTAACCGAACAAGTTACAAAGATGGGCATTCCAAGTCCATGTAAAGGACTCTGGACTAGATTCTGTAAGAGACATGGATGAAAAATCAGAATCACAGAAGAAGGCAACTCAGGTGGCAGCGTACCAGGACACAGCGTGAGTGTGTTCACTCACACACAGCGTGTGGTTCAGTGGAATGTGCCTTATGCCACTGACAAACGTCTTTATTATAACAAAACCTTAAGAGTCACTGCCATTCCACCTGCAACCCTACCAACACTCCATTTTCCAGACTGCTAACTTACACCATCCATGGATTTGATTCGACCATTCTGAATATGTGCTATTGCATTTCCTCTGTTTGAGCCACAAAGAATGCAACCAACATCAGTGTCAGCTTAGGATGTCTTTAATTTAATGAGTGATCTTCTTAACCAGACAATAAACTATATCATGGCATTTTACTCATTTTCAACGTCTAATGAATACATCCACACAAAGGCGTCCATTCTACAGTATTCCTCTCCAGGTGTGTGTTTTTCCTCTTTCTCCAGACACATTCAAATGTACATAATCTCAGGCTAAAGGCAGATATTCAAGCAGAGATGCTGGGATTAGCAAAATGATAAATGAGGAGTTCGTGCATTTACAGTCAACACTGAATCTTGTAGTGATTTGTTTAAATCAAGCTTTCCTGCCTTTCTTGGAAAGTGAAAAGTGTTAGTCACTCAGTTATGTCTGACTCTTTGTGACCCTATGGACTATAGCCCACCAGACTGCTCTGTCATGGGATTTCCCAGGCAAGAATACTGGAGTAGGTAGCCATTCCCTTCTCCAGGGCATCTTCAGCACCCAGGGATCAAACCTGGGTCTCCTGCATTGCAGGCAGATTCTTTGCCATCTGAGCCACCGGGGAAGCCCCAGGATACTCTGTGAAAGTGTCAGTCACTCAGCCACATCCAGCTCCTTGCGACCCCATGGACTGAAGCCCACCAGGCTCCTCTGTCCATGGAATTCTCCAGGTGAGACTGCTAGAGTGGGTTGCCATTTCGCTCTCCAGGGGATCTTCCCGACCCAGGGACTGAACCCGGGTCTCCCACACTGCTGACAGACTCTACTGACTGGGTCACCAGGGAAGAACTAGGATACTCTGTATAACATCCAATTAATGATGGAAAAAATACAGAAATCACACTGGAAAGCCCTGGGCAAAGAGAACAAATGGATTTCTCTCAGTCCCACAAGCACTGGGCTATGAGAATTGCTCCTTCAGTCTCGGCTAAAAGAGAATCTTTACTAAACACGCACGCTAACTTCCTTCACAGCAAGGTACAGAACCTTTGGATTATGGACTAAATCCCGCCTTGGAGCTCAGACCATAGAGAAACACCATTTTCTGCTTATTACAGCAAAAATATCACAAAGCTTTAAAGGTCACTAATGATATCTATAAAAGGCTACAGGATGCATGGAGATTAGAGTCTTTCCTTTAAAAAAAAAAAAGCATCGATAGTCTCATCTCTGAAACAGGATTTCTCTGTGGAAATAGAAAAGTACAAGTTCAAAAAGATGTGCTTTCAGATTTTAGACAGGCACGGAATAAATGCTGGAAGTGTTTGTAACAACCCCGAATCTTTTTTCTAACATAAAGGCAACACTATTAGATTTTACTATGAGTTGACATTGTCACACCTACGGATACACTGAGTGTCAGATATCCTCATCACATGATCCATAAAATGTAATGCCTGCACATAATTTCATGTGCTATTTTCCTGAGCTTTTTCATGAAAAGCAGGGTGACTTCTTGGGTAGCAGCAATCTACCTTTCATACTTCTTAAGGAATCAAGGTGCCTGATTGCCTTGAATAACATTGCCAGGCTGTCAGAATATTTCAGGGCAATGAATTAGCATTTCAAAACCTTTTGAAACCAAGGGTAGGAGGGCTTTTCCCCAACTACAGGCTGGCTGCAAGAAGCCAGTGTTAGGCGCACACCTGGAGAAGCTGTATTTCTGTCGGAGGATATTGGATGAGGGTCTTAAAAATGTGCCCAAAAGCTCAAGAAACATTCTGGCTCAATAATCACTGAAATTTCCAGGAATGATCTGAGTTCAAATGACTCAACACTTTAGGCACAGAAACAACATTTTCTAGATTGTATCTCCAGTCCCAGAAGGAGCATTAAAATTGTTCGTGAGGCTACAGCCATTAATGTGGAGTTGGGGAGACTTCATATCAAGAAAGTCATCAAAATATAACAGTGGACTAAGATTTTTTTGTTAGCAGGCTGGACATCTGGGACTAAAGATATACTGAGATTTTCCTCAATCTGAACCTACCTCGTTCTCCCTGGATTATCTGTAGGCAGGAACAACACCTCAGACACCTTCATATTCTACCCAGTGGGGCCTGGGCTTGCCACAAACTAGGCAGGCAATACAATGAAAGATGATACAGAGGCCTTACCAGGTGCAAAGTGTATTGCTAACTGCTTTACATACATGACCTAAGTACATGACCTAAGTACATGACCTAAGTTAATGCTCACAATAGCCATGTGAGGTAGGCACTATTGTTACTCTAATTTTTCAGATGGGTAAACTGAGAAGCAGAGAAATTAAGAAATCTGCTCAAACCAATACAACTAGAAAGTGGAAGAGTCAGGATTAGAACTCAGGCAGTGTGGGCTCCTAAGCGACTACACCGTCAGCATCTCTCATGATCACTTCCCCTGAACTCCTTAAAAAGAAACACTTTGGGGTTGGGGTGGGGTTCCTGAAACCTAGGGTTACAAAAGCAAAATCAGGTCAAACACGGTAAAATGGAAAACCAGTAAATTAGCTTACAACCGAAAACATCTAGCCTCCTTAGCATCTATTGCCATTTTTTATCCTTTTCTTTAAGCTACCTATTTTTTTTTTTTGAGTGTCTACCAGTGGTCAAAGCTATGACAAACCTAGACAGCATATTCAAAAGAAGAAACATCACTTTGCAGCAGCCCATGTCATGGTTGTTCAGTCGCTAAGTCATATCTGACTCTTTGCAACGCACACCAGCCTTCCTTGTCCTTCACTATCTCCCAGAGTTTGCTGAAGCTCATGTTCACTGAGTCAGTGATGCCATCTAACCATCTCATCCTCTGCCACCTCCTTCTCCTCCTACTCTCAATCTTTCCCAGCATCAGGCTCTTTTCCAGTGAGTCGGCTCTTCGCATCAGGTGGCCAAAGTATTGGAGCTTCAGCGTCAGCATCAGTCTTTCCAGTGAATAATCAGGGTTGATTTACTTTAGGATTGACAGGTTTGGTCTTGCTGTCCAAGGGACTCTCAGGAGTCTTCTTCAGCACCACAGTTCGAAAGCATCAGTTCTTTGGTGCTCAGTCTTCTTTATGGTCCAACTATCACATCTATACATGACTCCTGGAAAAACCATAGCTTTGACTAGGCGGACCTTTGTTGACAAAGTAATGTCTCTGCTTTGTTGGCAAAACGATGTTTCTGCTTTTTAATATGCTGTCCAGGTTTTTCATAGCTTTGACTGATGGTAGGAACTCAAAAAAAAAAAAAAAAGTAGCTTAAAGAAAAGAATAAAAAACGGCAATAGATGCTAAGGAGGCTAGACATTACTTTGCCACAAATGACATTCGTGCAAATGATCTGAGCTATTAAGAAAAAGATAAGTTATGTCTGAAGCACTCTGTTCAAGAAGAAAGATGAGTATAAAATGCATTTCAGAAACACTGTTCTTCAAAATGATGAAAATGAAATTAGAAGTGTTGCACTTAAAGCGGCTGTTCATAGTTTTCTGGAAAATTTTTCTACGTGGATCTTCTCAAACCTGATCTTGGAAGGTTGGTCCTGAGCCTGCCCACCCACCTGATGGCTTCATGGAGATGTTTTGTAAACTGCGATCAGCAGATGAACTATAGAAGCAAGGACAGAACAGCAAGCCAAATATTATGGAATGGAAAATACCCATGAAATCAACGAAGGCAGGGAGATGAAGGAAGATGTGCTTGAGCAGAGTGAAAACAGGTCCTACACAGAGAGGCAAGCAGGTCACATCACTGCCCTTGGAAAGCAGATCCTACCCTAGCCAGCAAAGCAAAAAGCAAGCAAGACAGTGACAACCCTGGGAAATCACTAGGAAACAGACTCGAAGGTCAACAGGGATCTGTGTGCAATCAACACGTCAAATTGAGGATCAAGTGATAAAATTATTTCAGTCAACATAGCCCAGGGCCTGTTATTTACACAGTATATTCAGTGGGTTGAAAAACAAACTGCTGTCCAATTTGGTCCCAGGTCTCTCTTTACAAACTGCATCCCCCAGGGCCCTGTGGGTCCTCTGGTCCTTTGGGAGGGGGAATGGCTGGGAGAGGGAGCAGGGGAGATGAGAATGGTACACTCCAGCCCCCTCCCTTCACCAACACCTCCTTCAACCAAAGCAGGTCAACCCTTCCAAGTTTTCCACAGTTTCCACATAAAATTTTGTACGAAGAAAGAATCCTGGGGAATTCCCTGGCCGTCCAGTGGTTAGGACTCTGTGCTTTCACTGCCGAGGGCCCAAGTTCAAACCCTGATCGGAGAACTAAGATCCCTCAAGCCATGTGGTGCGGCCAAAAACAGGTGGGAAAGGTGGAACCTATCACATCTCAGAGGGTCTTTGCCTGACCAGCCCAGTGGCTGTGGCCACAGTAGCACCCTGTGTGGTTCAAGTTCTCTGCACTTTCTGTCTCGTCAGCTTCTCCATCCTTGGTACTGGTGGTGGTGTAGTCATCAAGTTGTATCAGACTCTTTGCGACTCCATAACTGTAGCCCACCAGGCTCCTCTGTCCATGGAATTTTCCAGGCAAGAATACTGGAGTCAGTTGCCAGTTCCTTCTCCTGACCCAGGGATAGAACCCAGGCGTCCTGGATTCCAAGTCGATTCCCGACTGAGACACCTGCGAAGTCCATCACTGCTACTAGACTGGCCCCCAATCCTCGCAGTTCTTCTTCAAAAAACTGACATCTCCTCCATCCCTTTGGTCGCTGACCCAGGTCAGTCTGCCCCGTCCCCTCGATCCCAACCTTCCTGCTGCCAGCTCTCCCAGCCGCCCGTCCACCATCTATCCTCCTCACCTGCCTGAAGCAAGCTTTCCTGACATCACCACTGATCCAAAGGGTCAAAGCACCCTCACTGACCTCAGAGAGGGTCCAGGGCACTCGGACCAGGCTGATTCCTCACAACCAAGAAGACCATTCAGAGTACTCCCACATCTCAGAGAGCTAAGCATTTTCTTTCTCTCCAGTGCCCCACACCAAAACTGATGAAAGGCCAGCGAAGAATGTGTCTAAGTTGCACCCCGAGGCTCCGTGAGGTGCCCCGAGCCCCTCCCCACTGGCCAGTGTGGGTGCCCCGTAGGTCATAGGGTGTTTGACAGAACCAGGAACTGAGATGTGAAAAGGCTACAGCCTGCATCTGCAGGTGGGACCACCCTGACCTTCACTTTCAGCAAAAGGGTTCCCTCCATCACTGCCGGACAACTGCTCCTACCAAGTTGGGCCTGCAGGCTCTGGCCCCGGAGGCTGCTTTTCACAGGCTTGTTGTAGCTATTGTTCAGTCGCCAAGTCGTGTCCGACTCTTCGTGACCCCATGGACTGCAGCATGCCAGGTTTCCCTGTCCTTCACTACTTCCCGGAGTTTGTTCAAACTCATGTCCTTTGAGTCAATGATGCCATCCAACCACCTCATCCTCTGTCACCCCCTTCTCCTGCCCTCAATCTTTCCAAGCATCAGTGTCTTTTCCAGTGAGTCGGCTCTTCGCATCAGGTAGTCAAAGTATTGAAGCTTCAGCTTCAGCACCAGTCCTTCCAATGAGTATTCAGGGTTGATTTCCTCTAAGACTGACTAGTTTGATCTCCTTGCTGTCCAAGAGACTCTCAAGAGTCTTCTCCAGCACCACAGTTCGAAAGCACCGATTCTTCAGCGCTCTGCCTTCTTATGGTCCAGCTCTCACATCCATACATGACTACTGGAAAAACCACAGCCTCTCAGAGGGTGTAAATCCTATTTCTGGACTCTGAGCAGAGTGGAGGAAAGCTGAGTTAAGTGCCCTCCTGTTTCAGACTTCATGACCATGTTCACAAGAGTGGGCTCATGGCCTCATTCATCCTCTGGACTGTGCCTTGAGCCACAAGAATGCCTTTCCTTGGCCCCAAGCTGGCCCCAGAATCACATGGCACCCCACATCCCCCTGCAAGGCTGAGCAGCTCCCAGTTCAGAGCCATCAGGTCATCCGGCCCAGGTCCCTTCCCTGCTTCTCCTTTGCCCTCATCCTCGCCCAGCAGCCAGACAGGTCACCAGCCTACCTGAAACCCCGAGAGTCTCCCACGGTCCTCAGAATAAAATCCAAGCTTCCAACCATAAAGCCCATATGATGGAGGCCCTCTGGCCTGCCTTTCTACCCACCAGCCTTTGCTTTGTTCCTCAAGCATGGCAAGCTCCCTCCCTCTTAAACTCTTTTTATTTATTTTTGGTTGCCTTGGGTCTTCGTTGCTGTGCAGGGTTTCTCTAGTTACGGCGAGTGGGGGCTACTCTCTAGCTGCAGAGAATGGGCTTCTCATTGCAGTGGCCTCTCTCGTTGCAGAGCACGGGCTCTAGGGCGTACAGGCTAGGTAGTTGTGGCGCTTGGACTTAGCTGCCCTTCGATCTTCCCAGAGCAGCGGTTGAACTTGTGTCCCCTGCACTGGCAGGTGGATTTTTAACCACTGGACCACCAAGGAAGCCTGCATCTTTTTCTCTTGACCTGAAATGCTCCTACATCCAATCTCTGCAAAACTGCCTCCTCTCACTCAGGTCTCAGCTCAAATGCACCGGCTCAGGAGGCCTCCCCTGGCTCCTGCTCTAATACTGCCCTCCCTGCCATGTGCTTAGTAGCTCAGTCATGTCTGACTCTTTGTGACCCCACGGACTGTAGCCCACCAGGCTCCTCTGCCCATGGGAATTGTCCAGGCAAGAATACTGGATCCCCCATCATTTACTCCTTTACTAGCTGCCTCCCCTACAGAACATCCGCTCCACAAGAGCAGAAACCCTGCTTGTCCACTGTGGTGTCTGCAGCCTTCAGAACTCTCTGAACACCATCTGAACTCAGTGACCAAGGCTGAATCAGTGAACGAGTGGATGAGTGAGTGAGAGAATGAGAAAATGAATAAGTGAATGCACGGCCCGAATGAACGTGTGCCAAGAATGAGCGCAAACAGGTGGCGGGGGGTGTGAATGCAGGGAGGCCGACATCCAGCCAGGGGTCCTCAGCTCCATCCCCTGCTCTTTGCCCACGGTGGGGGAGGGGCCCCGACACCCAGCAAACTTGGGCCCAGCCTTGGCTGATCTGCCTGGGTACTCACTTAGCCCAGCCGAGATGCTGCCAAGAAGACATGTGCACTTGATTCTTCTTTCTCATACCACAGATCAAACTTGCACACAGTCCATTTAAACCCCCATTGTTTGGCCCTCCCCTAAGGAAACTTCAAACCTAAAAATTTCTTTCTCCCCTCATTTTGCCCCTTTGTGGAGAACGAAATGCTCCATTTAGCATTCCTAAAGAGCCATTAGCATCCCAAAGCTCTTGTGTGCGGCCCGGCTGGAGGTGGTTCCCGGCGGAGCGGCTGTGAGCTGCTGCCTGGGGCCCAGCCTGCCACTCCAGGCAGCCTCCCGAATCCCCAGCTTCTTGGCAGAATCTCCCTCCTCCCTCGCCAAATTCTGCTGGTCCTCTCATTTCAGATATTCAGCGCATACCTCCCTTCTCCTTTTCTGACTCTAGTTCGGAAGCATTTTTCCCTCTCCTCCTTTCTTTTGATAAATGCTGCACAGGGGAACTTTTTAACTCCAATAAAAGAACCACCCTCCCGCCCCAACAAGGCAAGATGAATATCCTCATTATAAAACAAACAGGGGAGGGGGTTAATCCTCCCCTCGACACCCCCATTTCCTGTGCCCTCCATCCTTATTCAAAGAGAAAGCCGAAGCCGTGTCCCCACGAGGCAGGTGGGGCAGACCTGGGCGTGAGGCACACACAGCAATGTCTCCAGACTCCAGAGAGGGCTGAAGAAGTGATTCCTCCCCAAGTTCGCAAGTCAGCTTGCCAGGGACGTTGGTTGGTGTGGTACATTGTTCTAGATAATCACCTGCTGTTGAAATTAGCCTGGGAATCAGACAAAAATCCTTCTGGAAAGGGTAACCCAGTCGGCCAGGTTCTCAGGGAAAGAAACTCAAGGTCGGCCCTTTAGCTTCCATTAGAGAGGATTCTCCTTTCTCATAGCAGCCTTGCATTTTCTATATCCGGTCTAAAACTTGAGGATGCCCACCCCCAACAGGGATCCCTGCCAAAGCAACAGGATGACCACTGGTCCCTGGAGACGGCGCGGCAGCCTTGAAGACCATCATGGCCTGTGTGTCCTGGACCTTGATGACCTTCGCCTTCATCAGCCCCTGGGGAGGGGAGGCAAGACATTTCTTTTTCATCTGGGAAGTGAAGTGCTAGCCCCGTGAACCATTAGTACAACTAGTATTTCATTTAGGTGAAACTATTTCCTTAATTTTTGCTGAATGAGGTCAGCATAGGCTGCCCAAGGGGCAAGAGATTGGAGATGATTCTTTTTAAAAAAATACTTTTCATTGATGTATTTATCCACTGTATGTATATGTCTGTGTGTGTATATATGCATGTGTGTGTATGTATATATATGTGTATATGTATATATATGTGTGTGTGTGTATATACATACACACAGTGGATAAATACATCAGTGAAAAGTATTTTTTAAATACATATGTATTTTATATACATATATATACACACACACATATACATACAGCCAAATTTAAAATATAAAAATATATATTAAATATATATACTTTTTAATTGGGGTGCACCAGCTCTGAGCTGTGGCTCAGAGAATCTTGTCTCTGGTGGCATGCAAACTCTTAGTTGCAGCATATGGAATCTAGTTCCGTGACCGGGGATCAAACCCAGGCCCCCTGCACTGCGAGTGTGGAATCTTAGCCACTGGACCCCCTGGGAAGTCCCTTCAATGTATACTTAATAAGCACCTATTATGTGCCAGCATCCTGCTGGACCCTGAGGACACAAAGATAATGGCCATAGGACTGTCCTTGGGGGGATCAAGTCTGCTTCTAGGGGCTAATTAGGAAATTGTGTAATTCTGAAGTGCTGGGGTGTTAACACCCATGGAGGACCTACACTGGAAAGGGCGTTGCTCCAGGGCTGCATGTGCTGGAGAAGGAGGGGATGCAGTGAATTTCATAATGACTAATGCATAATGCAATGGCAAGCCACTCCAGTACTCTTGCCCAGAAAATCCCATGGATGGAGGAGCCTGGTAGGCTGCAGTCCGTGGGGTCGCTAAGGGTCGGACACGACTGAGCAACTTCACTTTCACTTTTCACTTTCACACATTGGAGAAGGAACTGGCAACCCACTCCAGTGTTCTTGCCTGGAGAATCCCAGGGACGGGGGAGCCTGGTGGGCTTCCGTCTATGGGGTCACACAGAGTCGGACACGACTGAAGTGACTTAGCAGTAGCAATGCATAATGAAGTATCCATCCATCGGGGGTTTTACAAACAGCTCTTCCAAACTCCACTGAAGTATACAGCATGAAATTCTCCAGGCCAAAATACTGCAGTGGGTAGCCTTTCCCTTCTCCAGGGGATCTTTCCAACCCAGGAATCGAACCTAGGTCTTCCACATTGCAGGCAGATTCTTTACCAGCTGAGCCATAAGGGAAGCCCAAGAATACTGGAGTGGGTAGCTTATTCCTTCTCCAGGGTATCTTCCCAACCCAGGTATCGAACCAGGGTCTCCTGCATTGCAGGTGGATTCTTTACCAACTGAGCTACCAGGGAAGCCCCACACCAGCAACAGGAAGGATAAATCCCTTTCAACATCCCCCAGACAGTGGAAGAAATGGGGTGGTCTGGGAGAGGGTCTAAGATATGTTTTGTCTGTGAAACAGCCAGATAATAACTATTTGCAGCTTGGCGGGTTGCAAAGTCTCTGATGCAACTACTCAAACCCTGCTGTTGTACCGAAAGCAATCACACACAACCTCTAAACAACAGACATGGCTGTGATCCAATCAGTATTTACAAAACAGGCAACAGGCAGAACTTGGCCCACAAGCTGTAGTTTGCAAAGACATTATCTAGTTCAGCACCAAGAAAGAACCCACTCCAGGCCTAGTTCTTCATTAATTTAATAAATCAATGATCCACCTAATAACAACAAACTCACTCGAGTTACAAATTTCCTGAAACCAATGCTATTCCCAAAGCACCAGAGCTAAGACTGGCTAAGAAGAGGTGGAGGAGTAGGAAGTACACCCTGCTCAGGGGAGCACTTCAGTGATAGATGAGGCAGGATCTTGTTCTGATATGTGAGTGGTATTATACCATATATTAAGGAGTTCTGTTCCTGAGTGCACACATATATTTATGATTTTAACTGCAGCATTATATTTTAGGGTGTGAACAGACCAGTTTATTTAGCCATTTCCTTACTGATAAGACATGGAGGCTGTGTTCTCTGCCTCTCTTATCTCTCTCCTGTGTGTATGTAGAAATAGACATGGCGTAATGGTAAGGAATCTGCCTGCCAATGTAGGAGACACGGGAGGCTCAGGTTCAATCCCTGGGTCCGGAAGATCCCCTGGAGGAGGAAATGGCTACCCACTCCAGCATTCTTGCCTGGAAAATTCCATCGATAGAGGCTGACAGGCTACAGTCCTTGGGGTCGCAAAGAGTCAGACACAACAGAGTGTGCACGTACCCATGCTATCCCCCCATACAATAGATATTTTGAGATAAAATTATAGAGATAGATATTAAGACAGATAGACAAATAGATGTATAGATATACACAGTAGATATTTGTTGTTGTTCAGTTGCTAAGTTGTGTCTCTTTGTGATGAAGACAGTAGAGGCAGTAGATAGACAGATGGATATAGATCTGGATAAATCTGGGACAAACACTTGTTGATACCTTTCTGTGTGCCCTGTGTATTTCTCCAGGGTGGGCATGAAGGGGCAGAATTGCTGGGTCACAGGGAAAACACACCTTTGTGCACATTTAAATGCACTCACTCCTTCCAACGTTCTCTAATGGTGCCTTTAACTGTGCTCACCTTCTTGTGTCCCTCTGGCCTCGTGGGGGAGGCAAGTGACAGACCACAGAGGGGTCCATACAAAAACAGGGACTGAAGGACTTCCCCGGCGGTCCAGTGGTTAAGACTCCACGCTTCCACTGCAGGGGGCACGGGTCTGATCCCAGGTCGGGCAACGCCACGTAGTGTGGCCAAAAACCAGGGGGGCGTACTGAAAAACTACCTAAAGTACTTGACCCAGTGGGAAGTCAACACAAACTGCTCTGTTTTATTATTTAAAATCATCCAAAAGAAAACCAGGCCAGCATAGCCACCCATGTGCTACAAAGCAGGGAGAGTTGGACACGGTGGCAGGTGGAAGGGCAACACCTTCGGGCCCGTGGCCGAGTCTCAGCTGTCAGCAGAATAAACGCCAGCAGGGAACCGGCGCTGACTTTACTCTAATTAATTTGGACCCGGGGTCAAGGATGGGAGCAGGCCCGGGAGGGGAGCTTTCCCGAAGGTTCTTGGCATTCTCGGAGTGGGGGCAGAGCTACAGGGATGGTCTGGCCTGTCTGTGAGCTCCGAGGACTTGGATTTCTGAATTCAAATGCCAAGCCAGGCCTGGCACTGGCCAGGTTGAGCCCTCCTTTGTGTCTGAAAACCCTTTTTGTTTGAAGTTGGTATAACTTTAAGCGGCCTGCCAAGGAGAGCCTGTGAGAAAGCTCCCCAGGCCAGACTCCTTTCCCATCTCAACCTCGTCAAACCCCCGCCTTCTCCCGTGATGCAACTTTTCTCGGCTGCCCAGCCCGGTGCTTAGACGGCTCCCCGCCAGGCCAAACACCCCAGCCCAAAGGAACCATCCGCTGATCCTCTCGCTCCAAGGCCCGAGAGGGACCTGAGGCTGATTGAGTGGAAGAATAACTCTGAATCGCGGGGGAGGGCTGGCATTTCCTGAGCAGCTGATACAAGCAGGGGGCTGTACTTAGCATCTTGCTTACATCCTTTCACTGAACTTTCCAACAATTCCAGGGCACGGAGGTGGATGAATCCCATTTCTCAGATGACAGGTTGAGGCTGAGAGGCTCAGGATCTAGATAGAGAGGGGTTTCAGTTCAGGCCTGTCTGATTCCCAAAGCCAGAAATCTTCCTGCTACACCACTGGCTTTCAAATTGGGAATCGTGACACTCTAGTATGGTGGTTTCTTGTTAATTTCATCATTCAGACAGTAAAGATCTGTCTACAACGCAGGAGAAGGGAATGGCTACCCATTCTAGTATTCTTGTCTGAAAAATCCCATGAACAGAGGAGCCTGGTGGGCTACAATTTAAAACAATTTCAGACTTAACAAAAAAGTTGCAAAACAGTGCAAAAAAGTCCTGTGTCCCCTTCACCCAGCTTGCCCAAATGTTAATGTCGTCTACCCATCCCATAATGATCAAAACCAGGAAACTGAAATCTTATCTAAAAACATTATTCAAACTTTACCAACTGTCCCACTAATGCCCCTTTCTTATCCGGGACGGATCTGATCCAGCAGCTGATATTGCACGTAAGCCTCTTGTTTTCTTTTTCTCCTCCAGGCTGGGACAGTCCCCCAGTCTCTCTTTGTCCTTAATAACTCTGATACTTTTTCTTTGGGCGGGGGGGGTTGCTGCATCAAGTCTTAGTTGGTTCGTGGCATGTGACATCTTAGTTTCTAGACCTTACCCCCAAGAGACGTGACTTCATTAAGCCAGGAAAAAGGTCAGAAACACACATTTTAATAAACATTTCCTTCCCCACGCAATTTTTAAGTTAAAATATCATTCCCATACCATAGAGTTTATCCTTTATAAGTGTACAATTCCATGATTTTTAGTACATTCACAAGGTTATATATCATCACTAATTCTAGAACGTTTTCATCACCCCAACAAGAACCCCATACTCATTTAACAGTCTCTCCCCACTCACCCCTCCCTTCAATCTCTGCTGCTGCTGCTGCTAAGTCACTTCAGTCGTGTCCGACTCTGTGTGACCCCATAGACGGAAGCCCACCAGGCTCCCTCGTCCCTGGGATTCTCCAGGCAAGAACACTGGAGTGGGTTGCCATTTCCTTCTCCAATGTGTGAAAGTGAAATCTGCTTCCTAGATGGATCTGCTTATCCTGGACATTTCATGTAAGTAGAATCATACAGTATGTGGCCTTCTATGACTGGTTTTCAATTATTATGAAGTTTTTTTTAAATTTATTTATGAAGTTTTTAAGGTCTACCCATGTATAAGCATTTACAGTACTCTATTCCTTTATATGGGCTTCCCTGGTGGCTCAAAGGTTAAAGCGTCTGCCTCCAATGCGGGAGACCCGGGTTCGATCCCTGGGTCGGGAAGATCCCCTGGAGAAGGAAATGGTAACCCACTCCAGTATTCTTGCCTGGAGAATCCCATGGACGGAGAAGCCTGGTAGGCTACAGTCCACGGGGTCGCAAAGAGTCAGACACGACTGAGCGACTGAACGGAACGGAACGGATTCCTTTATATGGCTGAATAATATTCTATTTTTAGGATGAGATGGTTGGATAGCATCACCGATTCAATCGACATGAGTTTGAGCAAGCTCAGGGAAATGGTGAAGAACAGGGAAGCCTGGTATGCTGCAGTCCACAAGGTTACAATGAGTCGGACATGACTGAGCGACTGAACAACAATATTCTGTGGATATACCAAACATTATCCATTAATCTGTTGAGGGATATTTGGGTTGTTTTCACTTTCTGGCTATTATGAATAATGCCATTATGAACATTTGTGTTCACTGTTTTGTGTGGATATGTATTTTCATTTTTATTGTCTATATACCTAAGAGTAGAATCGCTGGGTCATATGGTAACTCTACAGGCTTCCCAGGTGGCTCAGTAGTAAAGAATCCACCTGCAATGCAGGAAACCAGGGTTCAATCCCTGGATTGGGATGATCCCCTGGAGAAGGGAATGACTATCCATTCCAGTATTCTTGCCTGGAGGATTCCATGGACAGAGGAGCTTTGCAGGCTACAGTCAATGGGGTTGAAAGGAGTCAGACACGACTGAGCAACTAACTATACTATGCATGGTAACTCTATGTTTAGCATTTTCAGGAACTATTTTCTAAAGCAGTTATATCACTTTACGTTCCCACGAGCAGGGTACTTCCCAAGAGCAGGGTACTTCCCACGAGCAGGGTACCCATGAAAGTTCCAATTTCTCCACATTATTTTCAACACCTGTTATTATTTTATTGATTGTAACCAATCCACCTGCAATGCAGGAGACCCCGGTTCTATTCCTGGATAGTGAAGATCCATTAGAGAAGGGATAGGTTATCCATGCCAGTATTCTTAAGCTTCCCTTGTGGCTCAGCTGGTAAAGAATCCACCTGCAACATGGGAGACCTGGGTTCGATCCCTGGGTTGGGAAGATCCCCTGGAGAAGGGAAAGGCTACCCACTCCAGTACTCTGGCCTGGAGAATTCCCTGGGCTGTATAGTCCATGGGGTCACAAAGAGTCGGACACGACTGAGTGACTTTCACTTTCACTAGTGATCCTAGTAGATGTGAACTGGCATGATTTATATTTCTCCAATGGCTAATGATGTTGACATCTTTTCACGTGCTTATTGGCCATATGTATATCTTCTTTGGAGAAATATCTATTCAGATTCATGGCCTGTTTTAAAATTTATTTTGTCTTTTTGTTGTTGAGTTGTAAGATTTCTTTATATATTCTGAAACCTTTTCAGGTAGTTGATTTGTAAATATTTTCTCCTATTCTGCGGGCTGTCCTCCAAACCACAAGTTTTCAGTTTGATGAAATCCGCTGTATCTGTTTGTTTCTTTGGTTCCACAGAAGACTGTGAAGTAGGTCATCTATTTACAATCTTATGAGACACCCCAAGGGGTTGATCAAGATGCTAGAGGTCATATAGAGTTACCATATGACCCAGTAATTCCACTCCTAGCAATTCCACTTTTTAAATTTATTCGCATGAAGTTGTTCACAGTGTTACCTTATTTTTTGTCTCTGTCAGATCTCTAGTTATATCTCTTTTTCACTCCTAAAGTTTATTTGTGCCTTCTCTTCCCCCCCCTCCCCCACCAGTCTTCCAGATATTTGTTTATTTTACTAATCTTCCCAAACAACCAACTTTTGGCTTTGGTTTTCTCTGTTGAGTATTTGTTTTCTGGTTCATTGACTTCTGCTTTTACTTTTTATCTCCTCAGCCCCCACTTTGTTCTGGCTTATTCTGTTCATGTTTCCCCTAACTTCTTAAATTAGATACTTAGGTCATTAACGTTCAGCCTTTCCCATGGTTCTGGTATCCTGTGAAACACACGCCTCTCTCCAGCAACCCCTCTTTCTTCAATGAATTAATCACCTCTTGGCAAGAGAATGAGGGGCACAGAGGCCGGCATGGAGCTGAGTAACCTGCCTATTCCTGTAAGTAAGTAGCCGCCTATGGGAGTTGGGCAGCGGGGGGAGTCGTATCCCAGAGCCAAACTCAGCCGTCAGGGTCATATTTCATTACAGGAGGTGGCACCCCATGTCAGGGAGTCCTTGTGGCCTCACCAGCTTGTCCTTGCAGACTGACTTCTATTTCAGCACATCTCCTTTGCCATGCCAAGAGGCAGTGAGGCAGATGCTCCTGTAAAGACAGGAATGAGCCAAAGCAATAAACCCAGCCCCAGCTGTCGGCTCAAACTGCTCCAATCTCAAGTAGGAGTCATCCTGTCCTATTCTTTGCTTCCAATCCTTACTCCCAGTTAATTCCCTTTCTGGAACCACTTAGGAGGGAACCCCAAAACTATCCTCATGGAATGGGAGCACTGGAAGGAACCAGGAAGCATCTGCCAACTCCCTCTTTTCACCACAGAGACCAAGGCCCTGGTAACTTCCATTCACGTTCATGATATGGTGCAGCTCTTCTGAAATCAGCTGCTGCTGCTGCTAAATCGCTCCAGTCATGTTTGACTCTTTGCAACCCTATGGACTATAGCCTGTCAGGCTCCTCCGTCCGTGGGATTATCCAGGCAAGAATCCTGGAGTGGGTTGCCACACAGTTTGCCAGGGGATCTTCCTGACCCAGGAATCAAATCCTCGTCTCCTGTGGCTCCTGCACTGAAGGCAGATTCTTTACTGAGCCACCAGTGAAGCCCTTTCTGATACCAGTGTGATATAAAATAACCATCTTTGCCTATTTAATGCAGTCTGCTCTGAACTCTACATTTCAGATACTATTTTGTAACCCCTGCTTTTACTTTGAGTTCAAGCATCATATGGCTTTGCACATCTCTTAATTTTTAAAAGGTTGGAAGATTTTGTCACTTTGTAAACACAAATTAAGAGAATGATATGTTAGAGTCTACTATTAATATGGCCTTTTTGCTCTTTTTGTAGGCAAAAATAAAAAAAAAGATACAGAGTATCTGAAACATATAATTAGTAAAATTGATTTTGATAAATATATTGAACTCTGTACCCTGAAAACAAGAGCTTTCTTTCAGTTCCCATGGACTAGCAACAGAAGTGACCTTACATACACACATGAGATTATTCAAAAACAAAACAAAAATGTATTCATTGCAATGAAATGGAATTGTACACTAATAACAAAATATATACTTTGAGGAGTTAGTACCCTAGAAATGAAAACCCAATTCATAAATAACTCCAGAAACAAAAAGAATATCAAAACTACAACGACACAGTCATTGGAAAAACAGTGACAATGAGAGCAGTACAAAAATCAAAACTACGGGTAAGTGGTCAAAGGTGGTCAAAGCTACTCTAGAAAGGAAAAATCTTTGCCTTAAATATCTGTACTGCTAAATATGAACAAGGAAAAAAAAATTAGTTGAACTGAGAATTCAACTAGAAATGTTAGTAGGACCACAAAAGCCTAAATAAGAAATTAATAAAGATAAAACAGAAATTATAAAATTAGAAAGAATTTAAAAACATCAAAAAATAAGTGGCAGGACTTCCCTGGTGATCCAGTGGTAAAGAATTCGCCTTAAGGCAGGGGACATGGATTCGATTCCCAGTCCAGGAAGATCCCATATGCCATAAGCCCATGGGCCACAACTATTGAGTCTGTGCTCTCGAGCCCGGGAACTGCAACTACTGAAGCCCCTTAGCTGTAGAGCCCATGCTCCTCAACAAGAGCAGCCAATGCAATGAGAAGTCCACACGCTGCAACTAGAGAAGAGCCCCCGCTCACTACAACTGGAGAAAAAAGCCCTCACAGCAACGAAGACCCAGCACAGCCAAAAAATAAATAAATAAATAAATAAAATTTAAAAAAAAATAAGTGGCAGACTAAAATAGTATGCAAGAGCTCTGACTCTGAGAACAGAGAGATCCTGTTTGCTTTACAACTCTGGGCTTTGTAGCTGTGTCTCAGGCAAGTTAAATGCCTGAACTTCTCAACCACCTGTAAATGTGAATAATAGTACTCAACTCACAGAGTTGTTCAGGTTCTGAAAAGCAAACAGTACATACAAAATACTTAGCACAGGGCCTGGCACACACTGAGCGTTCAACAGATACTATCAGATGTTATTAGCATCACTTTCAAAAACGTCAAACAAACTGAGGCACAAAGAGAATGAGAATATTCACTGTTAGAAATTAGAAGTGATTCAGCCATATTTGAAAGTTAAAAAAACTTTTTTAGTGATTGGGAATGGGAAGTGATTACACAACTATGCTTAAAAAATGAAAATCTGGGTAAATCATTATTTTCTTGGAAAATAAATTACCAGATTTGACTCAGAAAGCAGTTGAAAAATTCCTGAATAAACATATAAGCATGGAAGAAATTGAAATGGTTATCAAATAACTCTTCCCAAAATGGCACAGGGCCCAGATGGGCTAATTCTAGCAAATCTTCAAGGAAAAGTTCTTTCTCATGCTACTTAAATTATTCCAGAGCATAGAAAAGAACAGAAACTTCTCACTTCATTTTATAAGGTTAGAACAGCCCTGATACAAAAGACAATAAAAAGAGAAAAAAGTAAAAAGTTCAGATAAATTACACGTTTTAACAGATACAAAAAAAAAAATCAAACATAAAACATCACTAAAGAATAATATAACCAAATAAACTTTATTCCAAGAACACAAGAATGGCTCCCATTTAGAAAATCACAAAACCACAATGAGACACTACTTCACCATCACCAGAACGACTATTATCAAAAAGAAAGAACAGATTTATTGATGAGGATGTGGAGACACTGGAATCTTCATACATTACAAGTAAGACTTTAAAATGGAACAGCTGCTTTGGTAAAGTCTGGCAACTCCTCAAAAAGTTAAATATGAAGTTACCATATGACCCAGCATTTCCACTCTGAGGTACATACCCAAGAGAAATGAGAACACATATCCATGCAAAAACTTGTATATCAGTGTTCATAGGAGCATTACTCCTAGCTGCCAAAAGGTAGAAATAATCCAAATGTCCACTAGCTGAAGGATGAATAAATAAAATGTGCCGTATCTAGACAATGAAATATTATTTAGCCATAAAAAGGAATGAAGTACTGACACACGCTGTACCGTGGATGAACCATGAAAACATGATGCTAATTATGCTAACTGTTGAGCATTAAGCACTGAAGTCAGTCAGTAACAAAAGGCCCCAGGTTATACGATCCTATTTACATAAAATGTACAGAACAAACAAGTCCATAGAGATCAAAAGTAGATTAATGTTTTCCTGGGGCTGGGACAGAAACGCAAGAGAACAGGACTGGGAAGTGACTGCTATGGGTATACGGTTTCTTCTGGTGACGATGAAAATGTTCTTTAATCATGGTTGCACCACTCTAGGTCTTTCCTGGTGGCTCAGCAGTAAAAAATCTGCCTGCAATGCAGGGGCCACAGGATAGCTCCCAGGGTCAGGAAGATTACCTGGAGGAGGACATGGCAACTCACTCCAGTACCCTTGCCTAGAGAATCCCATGGACAGAGAAGCCTTGCAGGCTACAGTCCATGCGGTCGCAAAGAGACAGACACCCCTGAAGTGTCTTGGCATGCATGCATGCACCACTCTATAAACATACTAAAATCCATTGAGTTGTATGCTTTAAATGGGTGAAGCATATAGTATGAGAATTATATCTCAGTGAAGCTATTAAAATTTTATCAAGCCAATTAATATAATTCATTATTTTATATGCTTAAGCAGAAATAGTATATGATCACTTCAATTGATATCTAAAGGATTAACATTCTAAAGGAACCACATATCCTTAATTTAAAACAACAGCAAAAAGGAGCAAACCTCTGGTAAGCCAGGAACCAAGGTCATTCCTTTGAGCACAATAAAAAAGATCTATCTAAAACCAAGAACAAATGACATACTTAATAATAAAACTCTACAAACAGTCTCACTCAAATCAAGATCTACATAAAGGTGTCTTACCATTATTCTATACCATTGTTTTCAAGTTCCATTCAATGAAGTAAGGCAAGAAAAATAAAAGTCCAAATGCTGAAAAAGAAGAGCTAAAATATTCATGATTTGTGGGTTCTAATTGAATAGAGAAGAAAATTAACTGAAACACTATGAGAATTCATTTTAAAAGAGTTCAATAAAAATGCAGGTTGCAAAGTACTAATATAAAAATCAACAACTTTCCTATATGTCAGCAGTGTCCAGTTAGAAGATATAATAAGGGTGTCCCTGCTGGTCCAGCAGTTAAGAACCCGCCATGCAATGCAGGGGACACTGGTTCCATCCCTAGTCTGGGAAGATCTCACATGGGACAAAGATCTCACAAGAGAAACTGAGCCTGCTCTCTGGAGCCCAGAAGCTGCAACTACTGAGCCCTAGCATCCTAGAGCCCATATTCCATTCCAAAGAGGAAATGCCAATGGCCAACAGGTACATGAAAAGATGCTCAACAACCTTAATCATCAGCGAAATGCAAATCAAGACCACAATGGGATACCCCTCACACCTGTCAGAATAGTTATTATCAAAAGGAACACAAATAACAAATGTTGGTGAGGATGTGGCGAAAAGGGAATGCCAGTGCACTGTTGGTGGGAACGTACACTGGCTCAGTCACTTATGGAGGTGTCTCAACAACTAAAGACAGAGCTACCCTATGACCCCAACAATTCTACTCCCAGGTAAATATCCCCCAAAATGAAAACACTAATTCAGAAAGGTACAGGCACCCCAATGTTCACAACAGCATTATTTACAAACGCCCAGATATGGAAGCAAACTAAGCGTTCATAAGCAGAAGAATGAATAAAGATACACACACAATGAAAGAAAAGAGTGAAACTTTGCCACCAGCAGCAACATGGACGAACTCGGAAAGCATTATGATAAAGTGAAATAAGCCAGATAGAGAAAGACAAATACTGTATGAAATATCACTTATACGTGGAACCTAAAAAAACACAACCAACTGGTGAACACAACAACAACAAAAGCAGACTCGGAGATACAGAGAACAAACCAGTGGCTTCCAGTGGGGGCAGAAGGGGCGACAATACAGGGGTGAGGGATTAAGAGGTACAAATGATGAGGTGAAATAAGCTACAAGGATATATCACACAACATGGGGGACTTAGCCCATATTTTATAATAACTATAAATGGAGCGTAACCTTTAAAAATTGTGAATCACTACACTATACACCTGTAACTTATATAATATTGTACAGCGACTATGCTTCAATTAAAAACTTTTTTACAAAAGGAAGTTCAAGTCTAGAAGCAGCACTCCACCTCAGGGTCTCTTTTCTATGAGCCTCCTCTAAGCCCCCTCCTTGGGGGTATGCCCCCTCACTTCCTACCCTACTCCATATACCAGTGAGGTCTGGAACAGAGTCCCCAGGACTTGCAGGCATTGAAAGCCCAGAGAACTTCAGTAACATTCCCAAGGTCACGCTGCAAGCCTGGACCCAGGACTTCAACCCAGGCCATCTGAAGCTGGAGACGGGTTCTCTCAACCATAACCCCTGACACGCATCTTGGTATTTCAGACGCTATTACACAGAACCCTGTGCTCTCTGATCTTGATTTAAAACTGACGTGTTTCCATACAGCTGGAATATCAGAACTTGCTTTTCACGGAGGATTGAATTCTTCTGCAGACACCTTTGGTTCAAAACAATGAACCGGGACTTCTATGACAGGGAGTAGAGCGGTTAACTCTGCACTTTCAATGCACGGGGCGTGGGTTCCATCCCTAGTCTGGGAACTACGATCCTACACGCCGCGGAGCATGGCCAAAAAAACATAAGAAAAATAAAACAACAAACAGGTCTCTCATCTGGGTTCCGACACAAACTGGGGTGAAGAACACAGAGGACATCCAGTCCCGGTCTTCCCTGGCGAGTCTGAGGAGCGCTGATAGATGATCTGCCCCTAAACATGGCTTAAGTCTCTGTGGACTGGAGTGAGAAGCAGTTTTCTTCCTTGTCGCAGCTGGGCGGGCCGAGTACTCTCTCACCATGAGTTCTCCCAGGGTCTGAGCCGAGGAGTGAGACAGGGCTGGGTCTGGGAAGAAAGACTTGGCTGCGATGGACCTGCCCACCTCTGAGGTCTGGCTGCGGGAAGAGGAAACGCGTTGGCCGCAGGACTCAGAGCAGGGGAACCGTTGTCCAACAGCCCTGCCCTGGGGCGCCCGACCCAAAGGTACTTTCACGTTTTGGAGGCCAAGCTCTGTATCTGTAAACACAATGTGTTTCCTTTTTCATGCTGGGGTTGAAACTGTTATTGTTCAGCACTTTTTCTGCTTCGGCCCAAATGCAGGCAGAGTGCTTGCCCTGGGGAGAGTCCTGTCTCCCCATGTCACGCAGACCTAGTCTGGGGTTCTGGGCCTGACTTCTCGGGTGGGAAGAGCCCCAGGCCCCCAACCCAGGTTGGGGCATAATTTCCTTCGCATTTCGGGGTAGTTCTAGTTTTCTCAGTCCAGGGGACCTTGCACGGGAACTTCAGGGCTGACTCTCCTGGGGAGGCCACTCTTCTCAGGGCCCCGCGATCTCTCAAACTGTTAGGGTAGGAGGAAACTAAAATGCTACGACAGAGCAGATGCAGGAGGAAAATGTGAAGTGAACCACAGTGCCACCCCTGCCTAGTACAGGAGCCAAATTCAAAACTCACTTCTTCTCAAGACCTACAGCATCTTCCCTGTGTCCCAGGCATTGAGCAAAGCTCCTCACTTGGGGGCCCACCCATGTGTATGGTTCAGTACAAGTGTTCACCACTCACACCCACACCCTCCTTGAAGAGACCACTTCCCACCTGCATGGAGGGCACCATTTCCCTGTTCTTCACATCCCCAGACCCAACAGAGCCACCTGACCACTGACTGCTCCAGAAACATCCACTTAAGGCTACTTCTTTAAAAAAAAAAAATACTTATTTGGCAGGGCCAGGTCTTAGTTGCAGCACACAGGATCTAGTTCCCTGACCAGGTATTGAACCCTGGTCCCCTGCACTGGGAGCACAGATTCCTAGCCACTGGACCATCAAGGAAGTCCCTTACAGGCTACTTCTTTGTCTGCAGGCTGGGGAGCAGGGGAAGGTCTTCTGGGACCAAAACTGTCTTACAGTTTTCATCTCCTAGGCTAATTCTGACTAAACAGTAATGGCTGCCTAGGATATTATACTGAAGTGTGTGTTAGTTGCTCAGTCATGTCCAACTCTTTGCAATTCCATGGACCGTAGCCCACCAGGCTCCTCTGTCCATGAAATTCTCCACACAGGAATACTGGAATCGATAGCCATTCGCTTCTCCAGGGAATCTTCCCGACCAAGGGATCAAACTTGGGTCTCTGACATTGTAGGCATAATTCTTTACCATCTGAGCCACCAGGGAAGCCAAGAGTCTAATACCTTAAGACCATTTCTGGACTTAGGAAAATGAGTGCTGTAACTGATTAGTGATGTCTGCCCTGGTTTCAGAATTTGGAAGAGATGCATTGCTAAGTACTCACCACAGCCACTCCAAACAGGAAGAGATGAAATCAGAAGTCCTAACAAACGTAATGAGGCAGCAGAAAGTGTCCATCCCTTTGGGACAGTCCATCATGGAATATAATGTAACACATAGGCGCTAAGGAAACTAAAAGAGGTCTACCTCATTTTCTTGTTACCTAAGACTCATTTATTCAAACCCAGCTCCTTCAAAGGTGACTGTGGTCCTACAGAGTGTCTAACTTAGGAGTGGAGCCTCTGGAATGTGTGAAAAATTGTACATGATGACTAATACTCTCTCTTATCTGGAGGCAGTAAAGGAGTGGGGAAAATCTAGAAAATCTAACAATAGCACAGCCAGGAAGGGGCATGAATGGCTCTCAACTGAAGCTGGACCCTGCGGAGAGGCTGGTACCTCACATGCCTTATACAGGCTAGTCCCAAACCATCCACAGAGACTGAGTTCCAGAGACTCCTTCCAGGCTGAGTGGGGAGGATTCATTGATTATCAGGTGATATAGTGAACTTCCTGTCCCTCTTAGTGTTACTTTTTGCCTTTCAGGGTCTCACGGAACAAATGTACTTTGACCTCTAAAAAACCACTCATCCTTCCCCTTTTTTTGGCAGCACCATACTGCATGCACGATCTTAAGTTCCCCAACCAGGGATCAAACCCGCAGCCCCCGTAGTGGAAGTATATGTGCGTGTGTGCGTGCTCAGTCGCTTCAGCTGTGTCTAACTCTGCAACCCTACAGACTGTAGCCCGCCAGGCTCCTCTGTCCGTGGGATTCTCTAGGCAAGAATACTGGAGCAGATTGCCATTTCTTCCTCCAGGGGATCTTCCCAACCCAGGGATTGAACTCGTGTCTCTTGCATCTCCTGCCCTGGCAGGTAGATTCTTTACCACGAGCGCTGCAGTGGAAGTGCAGTCTTAACCACTGGACCGCTAGGAAAGTCCCCACTCACCCCTTTAAATAACCCAGAGGTCTGGCATACCTACAAGAAATCTTTCTTCTGGATCATCTTTATGTGCATAAATGCACTGCAAGGGGATTACAGCCTTAGCACCAGCTAATACACTGACCCTAACGGCAAAAGGCTCAGGATCTCTAGGAATGACCCTGACAGAGGCAGAGGCAGTGTACATTTCTCCACTCCTTGGCAGCACTCCTGAACCACTGGTACACCTGTCTCCTTGCTGACATATTCCCTTGTTCCCTGAGGGCCAGTGAATGCATTGGCTAGAAACATCCAACACAAAGGAGGCTTGGAGCAGGCACTTCAATGCTGGATGAGAAAGGCTCAGATGGAAAGCATCTCACATCTCATCCATCCCATGACCACAGTCCCTTCTCTCTGTCAGAGGGCAGAACTGGCACAAATATAACGAAGTCAGGGCTGAACACACACCGAGTCAAAGACTCCCAGGAGCTGGGGATGGGAAGGAAGTATTACCTCTAGAAGCAAAGAACTGACCAGCTGATGGGTCTCTGCCTTCTGACCTGGGGGAAACTCAACATTATATAATCATAAAACATTATGTCATTAAATCATTAAATGTTATGTAAATCATATAACATGTTCCAAGGCAAAGGAAAATCTAATTTCAAGTTTATAACAGGGCTACATTTTCTGGAATACAAATACAGAAATGCAACCTTGAACTCCCCACATGGTGCTATACACATCGAACCAAACTGAGACAAGAGACAGACTGGCAGCGAACGGCCCTATGTCCAAGGACTCTCGCGGGCAGTTTCCTTATTCCAGGTGCTATTCAGAACCATCCCTGGGAGCTGCTTACAACAGAACGTGGCTTTTATGTGATCAGCCTTTGAGACAAGTGCCACTGACACCTGCCTGCCCTCTGCATCTGCAACGGCATCACTGAACAAGCCAAGATGTGCCCTGCCCACGTTCAGTTTTGCTTGTGCATCTGGTTTTGAAAGGCTTCCGTTTCTCACGGCAATCTGATTCAGTGACATAAAGCACATGCAGAGCACCGAGTACGATGCCTGGCACTTAAGTAGGGGTTTTCAGTCTGTCCTCAGCATGCAACCTGACACGTCCCTGGGACAGACACTTTAAACTCCCTGGCCACCTAAACAAAAGCTGCATCTTCCGAGGCTGCAGAGACCACAAGGGCTGAGGTGTGTCTCTTCAGACTGACAGGCAAAATGCTGTCGGCCACTCTGTAAGTATTAACCTTAAATCTTGAGCATTTCAAAAGCCCCCTGAGACCTCCGGTCTCCCTCTAATGAAAGGCACTGCAGAAACTCAAGGTATGATTATCACTTCTGAAAGGAAGAAAAAAAAAGATACTGGCTCACAAAATACCCTCACCACAGCATCAACAGATAAGACTGTTTTATAATCCAGTTCCCTAGAGAGCCATTTATTTTGGTGAAGCCAGTGTGCATAGCAGACGCCGTAGAAGCCATCAAGATAACACGAATAACAACCCGGTGGACTTTTGAAGTGTAAACATAAAAGTCTATTAAGAATACAATGTTGGTTTAATCCCAAGACAAAAAATTTACTTAATGAAAAGCACAACTCATCTCCAGAAGGAAATTATCGATACCAGCTGTGAGCAGACAATGAGGGGGTTCCTTCCAGGGAACATCTGAATTGCAACCCACTGCCTTTCCAGTATTTACTCTGGACCTGAAGTCTCAAATACTTTTCTGAAGATCTCATTTTTCTACGGGAGGAGGAGGTCAGGGAGAAGTCTGGGCAAGGCGAAAGGACAGCTTGGCAAAGCCCTGGAAAGAAACAGACGCTCCCCAGAAGCTCTTGATTCAGCTCTGTCTCACTTCTCTGGGTCAAGCAGCGAGGAGCCTCTGGGCCCACCTCAGCAGTGACCCTCACTCCAGCTGCCATGGGGCCCAAAGCGATAAACGACAGCCCCGTGCCACTGACACACGTGCCCAGCACGAACCAGCACCCCACCAGCGACCAGGATACACCATTAAACTCCCGTCTTTATTTTTAAGACATTTCTTTTTGATGTGGACCATTTTTAAAGTCTTTATTAAATTTGTTACTGTCTATGTTTACTGTTTATATTGCTTCTGCTTTATGATTTTTTGGTCTTTTGGCTGCAAGGCATGTAGGATCTTAGCTTCCTGAGCAGGGATCAAACCTGCACCCCGGCATTGGAAGGTGAGGTCTAAACCACTGGACCACTAGTGAGTGAAGTGAAGTTGCACAGTCATGTCCGACTCTTTGAGGCCCGTGGACTGTAGCCTACAGGCTCCTCCGTCCGTGGGACTCTCCAGGCAAGAGTACTGGAGTGGGTTGCCATTTCCTTCTCCAGGGATCTTCCCAACCCAGGGATCGAACCCGGGTCTCCCGCATTGGAGGCAGACGCTTTAACCTCTGTGCCACCAGGGAAGTCCCTAAACTCCCTTCTTTAACAATACTTCTTGGCCACGTCCTATACTTTTTCCAGTATGTCCCAGAGAAGCAACCAGCTACTGAGCACTAGGGAGACAGGAGAAGGCCCGGTTAAAAAAGGAATTTCTGATTACGAGCTCTGTTCCACTACCTCTGAGAGAGATCATGGGCCCTGAAATCAAAACTCAGCCATGAGCAACACCTGTGCACGGTGAACACCCACACAAAGGTGTTTATAAACACTCTGCAGTTACATTCCTAAAAGCTCCCAGCTCCCAGGCGGCCTAAAGGCTAACATCAAGGACAACTTTTTATATACAATTTCATATGCAAGCATTCAAGCATATATGAACATAGTAAATACAATCTATGGCATCATATGACATACTATCACATAAGACAACAGAACTAGGGAACCACCTTTAATTCCAGCACGAGGCAACAGGTTGTTCCAACTATTGTCCTCTACACGCAGACCTCGCTTGATTGTACTGTGCTTTATTGAACTTTGTAGACATCACGTTTCTTACAGGTTGACGGGTTGCGGCAACCCAGCCTCGAGCAAGTCTACGGGCACTGTAGCATAGACTCACTTCATGCCTCTGGGTCACATTTTGGTAATTCTTACCAATAGTTCAAACTTTTTATTATTGTCTGTGTTACGGTAATCCATCATCGGTGATCTTTGATGTTACCACTATTAATATTAATATGACTCACGAAAGGCTCAGAGGATGGTTAGCATTTTTTAGCAGTGAAGTGTTTTTTTAGTTTTATTGAAATATAGTTGATTTATGATGTTGTGTTAATTTCTGCTGTGCAGCAATGTTTCAGTTATACATAAATATATAATTTTGCTATTGCACACTTGATAAACTACAGTATGGTGTAAACAACTTTTACAGACACTGGGAAACTGAGAAATTCATGTGAATTGCTTTATCGTGACATCTGCTTTATCGCTGCGGTCTGTAAATGAACCTGCACTATCTCTCTGAGTTCTGCCTGTACATGAACTGTTCATTCATCCAGCCATCCAGCCATTCATCCATTCTATGGGGAGGCAGCACAGACGATGCAGTAAAACGAAGCCTAAACTTCAGACTGGAGACCCAGCTCCACTACTACTAGCTGTATGACTCTGGGTAAACCCTTTACCCAAAGGTTATGGTTTTTTCCTCTGTAAAATAAGAATTGGGGCCCAGTATTAGCTTAGTTACAATGATCAAATAACTAAATGTGAGTGTTGGTCAAAAAAAAGCCCTCCAGGGTTAGTCATATTAAGATAATAACTATAATAAATGGTGGTGGTGGTAGTTAGTTGCTAAGTCATGCCCAACTCTTTGCAGCCCCATGGCCTAGCCCGCCAGGTTCCTGTGTCCATGGGACTTCCCAGGTAAGAATACTGGAGTGGGTTGCCAGTTCCTTCTTCAGGGGATCTTCCCAACCCAGGGACTGAACCCGTGTCTCGTGTATTGGCAGGTGGAGTCTTTACCACTGACCCACCAGGGAAGCCCATGATAATTACTAGGACTATAAGACTATTCACTTATCTACAGCTATATACCAGACTGAGCAGCAGATCATTTCAGCCTTCTGATTTTGCAAGAGTTTTTATCGGGGCATTAGATTTCTCAGAGCAACACCTCCCATATAACCTCCCTCTCCTGCCAGGAATGACGGCAGGCCCAGAGCCATTTACAGCCTGAGGACCCCCTCCCAAAGTAATGTTTAAACAATTACAAGCTTTATGGTGCAGGTACCCATGACCATAGGAGGCCAGCCCAGCACAGTGCTCATCTTGCAGAGACGTCTTTTGTGTGGGTTTTGGGTTTCAGCAGGGCAACGCCAAGCCAAAGCGTGAGTCGCAAAACGAGTTTTCATAAGTTCACCCTGTCACACACCAGGCAGGGGTTCATGCTGACATCCCCACAGTAAGATTAAACAGCATGCTTCATCAGGCACTAAATACTAACACAGCTCCGACGTCAGGGGGACACTGATTAAAACTGATGTCAATAATTTATGGAAACACAATATGGTCTTCAGATGCTCTTTTTGGGAAAAAAAAAAAGGAAGCGGGGGAGGGCCTAACAACCCAGGTGGTTTAAAACTGTTCATGCATTTTCTCTTGAATGTATACTCCCCCCATGCACGGATGCTTCTTTACATGATGAATATAAATGCACATGTGTATAAGAGCATGTGAACACTGCTGATACATATGGGCGGAAGAAAGTATTTAGTTATTCCACGGAGAGCTGTCGAGGCCATAACATTATACACAGTCTTGTCTTTCATATTGTTTTGAGTTTTCTTTTCCGGAAGAAATCCAAAATTGCGTTTAAAATAAAATTGAACCTTATAAAAATTCACGTTTACTTCATAGAGAACTCAACCTTGAAACAACCCTGAAAAGAAAGCTGGACCAAAGAAAAACCTATAGGATATAATATTTTCTTGGCCCTATAAAGAACTATTTAGAAAAATAATATCGATGTTTTCTTAAAGTTTTAGGATGGGGGGGAGGTGAGACAGTTAACTTAGGGAATGATATCACTTTATTATGTCTTGTCTCATCATTTTAGAAAGGCAAAGACAGACAGTGATAGTGTTTCATTTTTTTTATCAAAACATTTTTAGAATAGAAAATATACTTCTTTGCCTTAGCTGTAAAAAATCTGGGTAGCCTGACTTCCTATGTCAACAGTGTGAAATTCACAATATAGGATTATGTTGGGGGAAAAAAATCTGAGCCGCTGATAGCTCAATAGTTAGTGTTTGAAGGATTTATTAACGCCTTTTCCTAGCACAGTGCCCTGTAGTGTCTCAGAACACCTGTCAAATACTAATTCATTCACGTATCTCCACTTCAGGGCCTTTTCATAAAAAGCTCGACCTTTAATTGTAAATCACTTCTAAATTGTCTTTGCTGGCTTTCTCTTTTGCGAAATGATGGAAAAATCACTGAGACTTCAATTAAGACTTTATGGGAACTTCAACCTGACATTCCTGAGGCTATATCTACAAGGTATCAGAACATCTATTCAAAAAGGAAACTATAAATAACTTTAACATCATTGAATTGGCTTGGCTTTTATGAGATGACTGAATAATTGGCAAGATTTAAAGATACTTTAACTACTGAGAATTAAAATAACTTCGGTGAAACCCAGAAAATATTGTCAGCCGATTATTTGTCATGTAGATTATGTACTTATTAGGCCTAATTAAACTTTTTGAACAAAAAGGCTTACTAATTACGTTAGTTAATATGTTGATTGCTCAATTTGGCTTAAAAAAAAAAAAACCCAGTCAATCCAATTTGTGCACTGAGTTAGTGCTTTGGTCAAAAGACAAAGTCCTCAACTATGGAGATTATTTCAAGCGCATGGCCATTGTTATAACAATCACGGGTTGCTTCTCCACATACAAAGTGACAGAGAGCTGGAGGTGGGTGGTATCAGAACAATACCACCATGGCTAAGAGGAATCTTCAAGCCAGGGAAACATTACACATCATAGCCAGCCTATTTGCCTCCATGTATTCACTTGCGTGTTTTCCAATCAGACCCTGCTGGTGACGATGAGAAGTTATCTTTCATATGCACATACAAGCTAACACAGATACCCAAACCCTGGGAGGCCTTTTAAATGTCAATAAAGGGTTTTCACTCACAAAAGGAAGAAAAGAAAAGAGGAAAGGAGAGAAGAAAGAGAAGAGATGGGAAAAACCAACATTTCTGAAGGAATGGAGCAGATCAAAGGCGTTCTATTCTCAAAGACAACTAAGTCGGGGAGTAACCACTGTCTCAGTGCCCGAATCCTGAAAAGTTTCTTCCAACCAGCCAGCAGTGTAGCGTCCCTTACAGGAGCGGTAAGGACAATGAGGTCTGCAGAAGTGAACCCTTGGATAGAGTGCAAAAAATGGAGATCGGGCCATGCAACAGGAGAACTGCCCTCTGCAGACCAGGACGCCCGCCTGGGCCTCAGAGCCGACCAAAACATGTTTTCCATTCTCAGAAAGTCTGCATCCACAAGTCATGAGGCACAAACTATTTGACAAAAACATGACACAATTAATCAGAACCAGACCTCAAGACGTGTGTTTGTGGGGTCCAGCAAACTTTGTAATGTGCCTCAGAGGCCAAGGCAACTGAAGAAACTCACACTGGCTGTGTGGGAGAGGGAGGGAATGACTCTATTCCACAAAAGATGAACACCCAAGGGCGGATGGCCAAACTGAATGATTTTCCTTAAAATAAAGCAGGCGATTTGTCCCTTTACATCTCATACTGGAAAAGCTGAGTATGGTCTAACTACCTACCTTTCCTCTACGTTTTTTCTTTTTCTCTTCCTGAGGAGAAACTGAGGGCTCAGAGTTTCTACGGCAGCAAAGTTGTATGATCCAGAAACAGAATGGATTTTTTTTTTTTCAAGCCTCATTTCAGACCCAACAGTATCCACCAGTACAGGGTTTTGTGAGATTTCTCTTTCAGGACCTGAAACCCCATAAAATCAAGAATCTGGGCCCTTACTTAATTCCTCAGAATTGTTTAATTTCACCCCAACACCCGCCCCCATCCATGCTAACAACAACAACGAAAATCTGGTATACTTCTTTTTTGGACCGGGACTGAATTAGTTTAAAATAATTAGTGAACTCTCTTTTGTATTCTGCAGATAGTAATTAATTTAAATAACATCATTCTTTTGCTAGCCCAAACACGCTAACCAAAAGAGAAACTATATCTATTTTCAAACCGTAAAAGACAAACGGAGGACGCAGGAGTGATGTTCCTGGTGCACCGAATTAGCCCCAAATTGCAAATCCCTTTGCCACCTCCCAAGGGATTTGTGGCCGTGGAGCTGGAACTTCCTGGGAACCGGGCCGTGGTCCCCAACAGCGAGACCAGCTGCTGCCCTGGGGCGGGGGTGGGGGGGTGTGGATCCCAGAGTCCCGCTAAACTAAGGAGAAGGCAATCAGCGTCTGCCATTGGATCTGGGATTAGGGAGAGTGACTGGTAAATTATCTGCAAAACCCACTCCCAGCAGCTTGTCTTAGCTCAGCGCACAGGAGGCCAACCCAATCGGCCAGGGTCAGGCGCGCGAGTGGACCTGGCTCTCCCGGCCCCACCGCCCATGATTTCCCAGAACACGCCTCCCACCACATCCACGCAGCGGGAGATGCTCAAGAACCCTCGATCGCTAGGCCCTGGAACAGCCACCCGGGTCCCCGCCCCGCCCGGGTCCCGCCCGCGTCCCCGTGGCGCCCCACTCACCCACGCACTCGTTGGCCTCGCGGGCGGTGGCGCGCTGCCAGGGCCGGTCGTAGTGGAAGGGCTTGCAGCGGTCACACTCCGGGCCGGCCGTGTTGTGCCTGCAGTCGCACACCAGGCTGTCGTCGCGATCGCGCACGCAGCGGGCCGCGTGGCCGTTGCACTTGCAGCGGCCGCCCACCTGCAGGTCGGACACGGCGTAGAAGTACGAGTCGCGCGCCAGCTCCGAGTCGTCCTCGTTCTCGTCGCCGAACGTGTGCAGGCGGCTGAAAGCCACGCGGATGTCGGTGGCCGTAACCCAGTCCTGCAACACCGGCGAGTTGTCGAAGTCGTGCGCCGAGGGTCGCCCGTCCAGCGTGCTGAAGGCGATGAGGCCGCCCGAGAGTGGGCGCATGTCGGTGTGCGAGTCGGTGCACACGGCCTCCTGCTCGTTCTGTTTGGTGATGGGCGCGCGGTGCGGCCGGTTGTACATCTTGCGGCACTGCGTGGAGTAGAACTGAAAGGGCACCCACGTGCGCCCGTAGTCCATGGACTTGTAGATGGCCATGGACTCGGGCCGGGGCGAGCAGAACTGCAGGCTCACGTAGGTCACTTCGAACTTCTTGCCGAGCGACAACGTGAGCGTGACGTTGTGCGGGAACTGCAGGTAGTTCTCCGACTGCCAGCACGTCAGGTTGTGCGGGTTGTTGAGATCGGTGAGGAAGGCGGGCGGGTGCGCCTTCTTGGGGTCCGACGCGTTGCAGAGGTGGCAGGAGCGCAGCCGCTCCTCGCCGCGCTCGCTCACCACGCAGTAGCGCGCCGGGGGCCGGCCGCAGGTGCTGGACACGCGCACGTCCTTGCCGAAGGCCGCGTTGACAAAGTCCGGGATGCAGCGGCGCGGGTGGCCGTTCTCGTCCGAGCAGGGGTCGGGCTGCGCCGCCTGGCCGGCGAACATGCTGAGCCCGGGCCCGCCGCGCACCGCGCCCACCAGGCACGCCACGGCAGCCAGCGCCGCCAGCGCCTCCCACACTGCGCGCATCGTGCTGCGTCCAGCCTGCCCCGGCCCCGCCGCGCCGAGGAGTCCGTCCGCCCGCCGCAGAAGGCGCCTGCGGAGAGAGGGGAGCCGCGCTCAGCCAGCCCGCCCCGCGCCCTCCAACCCCGCGGCGGGGCGGCGATCCGGGACGCGGGCGAACGCCCGGCTTCCCCCGCACCGAACGCCCGCCTCGGTCCCCCGCGTCCCGGGGGCAGGCGAATCCGGAGACCCCCAGGCCCCGCACTGCCCGCCCCTCCTCTTCCCCGCCGGCGGCGAGCCGGGGCAATAGCTCGGTTTCCCCTGCCGCCGCCGCCGCCGCCTCCACGCCGCCCGAGGGTCCTTGCCCGCGCCCGTCTGCTCGTCCGCCGCCGCCCCTCCCGCACCCCTCAACTCGGGCGCGGGACAACTCGTAGAGCCCCTGAGCTCGCACGGCCCGCGCCCCCTCCTCCCGCAGCCCGGGCTTCCCGCTCATCTGCCCCCGATCGCACCCCCGGCCGGCGAGTCCGCGTTCGGGACTTTACCTCAGGAGAGGGCAAAAGAGAAAGAAAAGTTTGCCCGGCCCCGGCCGGGGAGCCCGCGCGCCGGACGGCGGAAAGCCTCTCGCTGGCTGCTAGCAGGCGCGTCCTGCCTCAGCGCGGGCTTGCCAGCTCCATGCCCGGCGCGGCCGCCGCTGCCCCAGCCCCGGCCCGGCCCGGCCCGGCCGCCGCAGCCTCTCCCGCCGGAATACGCGGCCGCCCGGCTCCCGCCGCTGCCGCCGCGGTGCGAGTGCCGCCCAGCCCGCGCCCGGGGCGCACACACTCCCGCTGGCTGGCGCGCACTCACACACGCACGCACGCCCCCGAAGGCTCCGCCGCCGCCGCCGCCGCCACTCGCGCAGGGAGCGGGGGGCGGAGGGGACGCGGGGGCGGGGGGCGGGGCCGCCGGGCGGGGCGCCGGCCAATAACGTCGGCGGGCAGCCGCCGGCTCCCGAGCCAAGTTTTCACCCCGGGAAAGAAGAAAGTTAAAGGGAAGCGGCCGGGGACCCGGAGAGAGCGAGGGTGCGAACGGGTGGGAACCGGGGCGCCCGAGAAGGAGAAGCGGAGACAAAGGGAAGCGAGGAGAGCGCCCGGGGAAACCCCGGAGAGGGGGCTGGGCCCGGCGCGCACCCCGCGGAGGGAGGAGGGGCCGGCCGGGGACGGTCCGCGTCGCCCGGCCCCGCGCTGCCCCGGGAGCCCAGCAGGTTTCCGCCGGCCCCACGCCCCGGGGGAGCGCGCAGGCGAGGGAGAGGGGGCGATTTTTCTCCCTCCTGGTCCCGGGCAAACACATCTGTGTTTGTTTTCTTTGCTGAGCCGGGGTCGGGCCTTCCTCTAACCCAGCGTGATGGCCCTGGTGGCACCGCGTCCAGGGCCGTGCCCCGTGGGCAGACAGCCCGGAATCGTGAGGAAGAGGGAGCCTCTGCTGGCTCGCCTCTCCTACCCGCAGCCCTTGGCATCTGGAGGGAAAGAGCGGCTCTCCCGTCCCCTCACAGTTGTCACCGATCGGTGGGCCTGTCTGTAGAGAAAGTAGCCCCTTTCCTACCCGGGGAGCTGTGGTGGGCTGGAGGCTGAAGTGAGACAAAACCAGACAGCACCTGAGCACTGGCCAGCACCCCCAGGCCTCGGGCTGGAGGTGGCCTAGCCCTCCCTGGATCCACAAGCAGCCTGATAAGATGCTTACCGGCTCAGTGTGCAAAGGTGCTGTAGCCCATACTACCTGCTGGGAACCCATAACTGCTTTGCAGAGTAGATGTGAAAGTCCATTTTGCAGATGAGGGAGGAAACAGTTCTCAAGAGGTGAAGAAATTTGCATAAGATCTCCCAGCCATAGAAAGCTGGCTCCTTCCTCTCCTCACGTTTGTCAAACGGATCATCCCACCCAATTCTAGTCTAGTGGGACATCCTTGGGGCCACCCAGCTTCTTGACTCCTCTGCTACCTTCACCAAAGGGCTCAAAACAGTGACAGTATCCTTTGACTGTCTTCCAGCAGCAGCCAAAGCACTTCAGGGGAAAGAATACACTGGGCTGAGAGTTTTGAACTAAACTGCCAGTTGTTAACTTTTAGATGAGTGAGCTGGTAACAGGCCTGGCTTTAAAACTTGGGATACTGGTTCTGGCCCAACAGCTGGCTTGCTGCATTAGCCCCATTGAGTGTCTCATTTTGTCTTATTGGTATTTTCATAAACTCTCGGAGTCTAAGAAGGGGCCTCAGGGCTAGTCTGGCCCAGCTCAGTCTGTTTGGAAGACTGCCTACCCCAGCCTCCCTGAGAGATGGCCACCCAAGCCAGCTCTTCTAGGGATGGAAGTTCACTGCAGCCCAAGGAAATAAATCCACTTCATTGCAGGACTGGCTGGATTCATCCTCTGCCCTGGGGTAGAATTTTAACTTTGTCTTCTCGTGCCAGGTACCACTCTCATCGCTGTTTGTTTATGTCGTGGCAGAGGGGGATTTCAGGTGACTTACAAGGGTACTTAAAACAAGGCAAAATAACATAAATTAGAAAGTGAGGTGGAAGAAGATAAACGTTTCTTTTTTTCTGTTTAACCCCGTGGACTGTGAAATCTCAATGATGTCCTGAAAGGCAACATGGCAGTTTGGAGTTCCAACACCCTTTGGAGTCGGAGTGTGACCTTGGCAACTTTCGCATCTTTCTGTGCCTTGGTTTCTTCATTTATAAAAGGGGGACAATAAGCTCTACCTCATAGGGTTGTGAGCATCAGATGAGTTGACACATGTGAATGTTATAGCTTCTAATATGTGTCTACAATATTTGTGTATACAAATATTGTTCTTAGATCATCTCTGTGGGTGTACTTTCATATACATGTATATGTGACTGTACATAAAGCCAGGCACACAAGTGGATGTAGACATGTTAGTTGGTAGTATGACATTACTAGATCTTCATAGAAATTTTAAGTTATTTAAAGATATTTAATTACATGGAAAGATATTGGTGACATAAAATGAAAAAAGCAAAATATAAAACACTATGCCCCCCCAAAAAAAGGTAGGCATGGTATCCTCTCATTTTTATTTTTTAAAATATGCATAAAAGGACAACATAGATAATTGTGGGTATCTCTGGATAGTGAGGTTGCAGCCAATTTTTATTTTTGCTTGCCTGTTCTTGATTGTGTATGGTAAAATAAGGAGAGCTAAGAGAAGAAAGAAAAACCCCAAGGGAAGACAAAGCAGAGATGGGAATAAAGGTAAAATGGTTCTGGGGCTGCCCTATTCACTTCCTGGGGGTGGGCCACAAATTTGTCCTGAAGATTTTCCAACGCCCAAGTGAAAAGGAGACCATGTCAGTCACACAATCCCCAGTGCCTGTGAGATAAAAACAGACCTATTACTCAAAAGAATTACAACTATTCTTAGTACTAAAATCAGTCAGGAATTTGTCCTGGAGGGCCTCCTAAAGAGACCACAGTGTGAGGTAACAAGCAGACACCCTCAACATCCCCAGACTTCACGGAGGGTTTCTGTGATGGGCCATCGTGTAAGCTGATAGCATCACACCAGAACGTGAGTCAAGGAGACAGCCTGACGAGGACAGGTCTGAAAAAGGCATGCCGGGCTACCCCACTCCCTTCTGACCCAACGTGGTCTAGTTTGGAATATCTTTAAGACCAGATTGGCCAGCGCTCTGAAGCCTTCCTTCTGCTATGTTGTTTCTGTCCCAGAGCTTTTTTTAAAATATCTGTTTATTTGTTTGGCTGTGCCAGGTCTTAGCTGTGGCATACAGGCTCTAGTTTCCTGACCAGGGATCGAACCTGGGCCCTCTGCAGGGGAAGCGTGGAGTCTTAACCATTGGACTGCCAGGGAAGTCCCCCAGTTCTTTCAGTGAGTTCTCCCAGGACACTTTTTGACCACCCACCCTGTAGCCTCTCCTGACGTCCTCTAATTTGTCAGTGTCCCTACAGCATACTGCCCTTTGAGGAGGCGAATGAAAAAAACAGATGTCCAAATGTTGTGAGAGCTTCTCGAAGTGACAGTTATAAATACACACCCAAAATGGCATGTCAGGCTCTGAGCAATGGGATTCGCAATACAAACTGATGTTCAAAACACCACAGTGAGTTTCTTGGGTGAGAAAACACATTCCCAGGTGTTTGGGCCAGGAATGCAGTGGGAGTGGGGGGTGGAGGGCGGCACACCATTCTTGACACCTAAGCCTTACCTGGCAAGCCTGAGAATCACCCTAGGAAGCTGAGAATGTGGAAGTTTTGGGAAACTTAAAAGTAGCCAGAGTAGTGGTGGTGGTGGTGGTGTTTAGTCCCTAAGTCATGTCTGACTCTTTTGTGACCCCACAGACTGTAGCCCACCAGGCTCCTCTGTCCATGGGATTTCCCAGGCAAGAATACTGGAGTGGGTTGCCATCCCCCAGGGGATCTTCCTGACTCAGGGATCAAACCCATGTCTGCTTCATTGTCAGATGGATTCTTTAATGCTGCACCAAGGAACACCATACCCAGAATAAGAGGAAGAAAAGCAGGAGACTCAGGTGTCCTAGAAACCAGTGGGCAAGTTTCAAGCAAGGAGGAGTGGTGAGCAGTGTCACATGCCTTCAAGGTCAAGATAAGATCTGAAAGAGTCCTTTGGATTGAATGACAAGGAAGTCCTTGCTGACCTTGACTGGTAGTGGCAGAAGAGTGATGGGGACACAAGCCAGACCGCCCCAGGTTATGGAGTGAATGGGACGTGAGAAAGTGCAGATAGCCAGTGAAGACAAGTTTCCAGAAGTGTGAAAACAAGTGGCAGGAAAGAGAGGGCGGTTGGAAGGTGACATGGGATTGAAGGAAGCTTGGGAGTTTTTATTGTTGTTTATAAGATAAGGCTATTTGAACGTGCCTAAATGTTGATAGGAGAGAGAAGAAGGAGGTTGAAGACAGATAAAACTAGCCTCATAAAAGGGGCTAGTCAGGTGGTCTGAAAACGTCTCTTGTTTCAAAGACATAAGAAGTAACGCCACCTGCTGAGAGCGAGGGAGCAGATTTGGAAAGGCAGAAGTCTTGATTGGGTCATTAGTGAGAAGGGGACAGTGCAGGCTGGTCAGAATTCAAAGACCTATTGAGGTTGGTGACCATCCAGGAGAAAGAATGCCACCCAGGAAATTCATGCCCCAGCAATGCTCAGTGGCCACTGTAGACCTGGAGAAAGCAGAATGACTAGATTAATCCATAGTTGAAGGTTGTTGTTTTTTTTTTTTTTTCCAGGAGGTGGGCACAGGGACAAAGGAAAGAAGTTGGCTGATGTGATGGACAACAGAGACAAAACTGAAGAGAGAAGGCAGTGAAGACAGGCCACCAACGGCAGAGGAAATAGAAAGGCCAGGATCTATAGCTGTGCTGGTGGCTCAGACAGTAAAGGAAAAAAACTGTCTGCAATGCAGGAGACCTGGGTTTAATCCCTGGGTTGGGAAGATCCCCTGGAGAATGAACTGGCAACTCACTCCAGTATTCTTGCCTGGAGAATTCCATGGACAGAGGAGCCTGGTGGGCTACAGTCCATGGGGTCACAGAGTCAGACAAAACTGAGCAACTAACACATTCACTTTTCAAGACAGTAGCCAGGGGGCTTTCCTGGTGGTCCAATGGCTGAGACTCCATGCTCCCAAGGCAGGGAGTACAGGTTCAATCTGTGGTCAGGGAACTAGATCCCACAAGCCACAACAAAGAATTCGAATGCTGAAACTAAAAGATCCTACATGCCACAGCTAAGACTTGATACGGACAAATAAATAAATATTAAAAAAAAAAAAGATAGCAACCAGTAATCACACATGGCTCATTTCATTTCTATTTGAATGAGCTAAAATGCATTAAAATTTAAAGCTTGGTTCCTCTGTTGCCCTGACTTGGAGAGAGCATCGATAAGAACATTTCTATCATCACAGAAAGTTCTATTGGACAAAGCTGGTCTGGAGGCTCAGGAAGATAGACAACACGAGTTGGGAATGACTGAGGAGACCATGGTCTAAAACTGGATGCCTTCAGCAAGAATTCCAGAGATGGAATAGCTCTAGGTGATGACAGGGCCCACAGAGGATGAGGGGGATTTCTGCTGGGAAGCAGAGAAGGTGAATGGAGATGAGGAAGTCGACCAGACAGGCTGTCCACCTAGGGATGGAAGATCCTCAGGACTGGCACCAGGGCTCGCTGACCCAAATGCTGCTGTGGAAACGGCAGGACCCTGTAGGGCTCCTGGGAATGGGACCCTTTCTGTTCAGCCTCCTGACCTTCTCTGGGTTCCAAAGGGCGGGTTCACCTAGTTGCTAACCAGGGAAGGGAGGGAATGCAGAGACAAAGGGGGAGCAGTCAAGAAACAGCAAAAGCCTTGGGAGAGGATCCTGGTTCCACCTCAAGGGACGCATATAATAATAGCTTCAAGTTTTCTGCAGAACTAAAACCCCCAATAAATGGAAGATGAGGAAGCATTCACTTGAGGAAGCATTCTTCAGAGAAGATTAGGAGATCAGCTGAGGCCAGATGAAAGGAATCGGGGTCTGTACACAGCCTGATCATATCAGCAACCCCACCCTTGAACCATTGCTATAAAACTCACCAAATTCCACTAGGTCAGGACACGCAGTTTTTGAAAGGCACGAACCCACTGTGTCCCACTTTGTCTAGCAAAGCAATAAAGCTGTCCCTTTTTGAAAAGAAAAGTGAAAGTGTTAGTCACTCAGTCGTGTCCGACTCTGTGACTCCATGGACTGCAGCCCACCAGGCTCCTCTGTCCATGAAATTCTCCAGGCAAGAATACTGGAGAATTTCCTCCTCCAGGGGATCTTCCCAACCCAGGAATTGAACCGAGGTCTCCAGCATTGCAGGCAGACTCTTTACTGACTGAGCCACCAGGGGATCCCTTTTTACTTCACCCAAAACTCTTGTCTCCGAGATTCGATGCAGCACCAGTGCACGGAGGCTGAGCTTTTGGCATCGATGTTTTCAAAGAAAGAGAAGAGTAACCTGGGTAGGGAGGAGTCAGCATCGAGAAGATGTGGACGGGGGAACAGCTGTGTGGTTCTGGTCTTAGAGGAACAGGGAGAGGTTGCTGTCAGTTTCATGAAGATCAGAAGAACAATGGAGATAGAGGAGGACAAGAGCTCCCCCTGCCTGGGTGCTGGGTGTCTGGTGTGGACAAGAACAGCCCCTCTGAACAGTGTGAGTGGGGCCTGGGGGAGGGCCAGGCTGGAGGGTCAGCATGAAGGTGGGGTGGGAGGAGCAACCAGAGAACAAGGTGAGGATGCAGGGAGGGAACATCCCATAATGGGAGGGGGGTGCTCAGGCCAGTGGTTCACAAGGAAGGAGGATAGGAAAAGAGGGCTTCGGAGAAACGAGATGACCCGAGGGATCTTCTCCTTGGGTATGACTGACGGTTTTACTTTTGAAGTCAAACATTTTTATAATGTTTGCCATGTGCCAAGTCCTCTTCTAAGCACTTTGTCAGTCATGAACTCGTAATCCTTATAAGAATCTTATGAGATAGGGATAGTCCTAGCTCCATCTTACAGAGACTCGGGAAAGGTGTTGAAGCTCATATCACTGATGAGGAGAAAAGCAGGAATTTGAACTGAAATGGTCTGGATGCAGGGTTCAGAGCTCTTAGACAGCACCTGTGGGCAAGACAGGCTTGGTTGACGTTATCTGACACAAATGGGTTTCGGCTGTGTCTAGACAAGAGAAGGGGTCCAGGTGGACCAGAATTTTGAGCTGTGACCTGGCTTGACTGTGCTTCTGAGCACATCTGGTCCAGTTAAGAGAACACACATTAAATGAAGTGGTTTCCAGGACTCCTGACACAGACTGGAAATTATAGCAGTGGAGGATTTTGATGCGGGGACCTGGCTTCCCCAGAAGAGTCAGTGGGGTCTGAATTGATTGTGTTACTTTTGGAAACAGAAAGAACTTGACTCAAACAAAGCTTGATTCCAACTCACAACTTCACTGTGTGACCCTGAGCAAGTTGCTTCACCCATAAAGTTGGAAACCCATTGGTTTTCTCCCAGCGAAATGGGGACCGTCACACTTACCTTATCGAGTGATTAAAAAAGCACCTGTAAGAGGAAAGAAGCTAGCATACTGAGTATATGACAGTTGAGGGTGTTTGAGGTTTTTTTTTTTAACTATTCATAATCCTCAGATCACTTACCCTGGAAGAAGTTAGGGGCCTCCTGTCATTTTGAGGCTTTGAGAGCCCAGCTCACCTGGTCAGCCTCGTGGAGACACTCAAGGGATCCCAGGCCCCTGGACTTGACGCAAGGAGATGTGACTGTTCTGGAAAGAGTGCAGGAGAGCAGGTGGGTCTAGAGCGTAGGTTTCCCCGAGCTTTGTCCGGGCCTCAGTGCTGTTGATCAGCTTCTTCAGCTGCCCTCCCCTAGTGCCGGCTTCTTGGCTAAGGATTCCGGAGTTGGGCAAAGAAGCCCATACAAACCCCAAACCCGCCAAATCCCTTAATCTACCGGAGCTCTTTGAAGGGGTGCAAACCGCCTGTGGATAAGGGGAACCAGCAGATGTAATTTATTTTCATTTGCAAAAAAGCTTTTGAAAGGTCCCACCCTGAAGGCTATTACAATAAAAATAAAATGGGTCATCGTCCAGGGAAGCTTTGTCAAGGGTGGAAGTCTGGCCATGAAGAAAGGAAACAAAGGGTGCACATAAAAGGACAGTTCTCTGGGGAGGGGGAAATTATGGTAAACCTCTGGACCCAGAGTTGGGGCTCAGCTCACTGAACACCCACACACAGTCTGAAGGAGGGGATTCCCCTCACATGTAGAGGTGACACTCGAGTGACATCAGGCAGAAGGTGAACTGGAGGATCTTTAGAAGTTGTCTGAATGGTTCATGGGACACAGGTTCGGCAGAAGGTGATGTACTGGGGACAAAATCATCTGAAGGACTCTTAAAGGGTGAAAGATTATCAAATATACTTGAAAAATACTATTTTAGGACTGTAGTACAAACTCCTTCCTTAAGTACTCCATGCAGGTGCTATTGGCATTTGGGGCCAGACAGTTCTTCACTGGGCAGAGCAGTCCTGTGTCCACTACAGGATGTTCAGTGTCCCTGACTCCTGTCCACTAAAAGCTTCTAGGTCCCACCCCCTACAGACTCACGTCACTATGACAACTGACAAATAGTTCCTCTCATTTATAAATCCCCCTAGAAGAGCCCTCACTCCAATCCCATCCTGATCCACTTGAAATTTAGCTCAGGGTCTTCCTAAGGCGAAAAAGGTAAGAGAACAGGAAATAAAAACAGAATGCATTTGGGTTTAGGATCTTCTTCTGGTAAGTTCTCGTCATCACATCTCAAAATGATTGTGATATGTGCTAGAAACACAAATAGAGCAGAGGAAAGGGGCACAGTGCCAGGAGAGGAGGTGGGTTTTAGACAAGGTACTTGGGGTGGGAGAGGCTCTGAGAGGGATCCAGTAGAGCTAAGTGAAGAAGGGAGCTGGGGGGATATGCTGGCAGCAGGGGGACAGCAGGAGTGTGCATTTCAGTGGAAGGAAATGGCAAGTGCAAAGGTCCTGAGGCAGAGCTTGACTTGTGTAAGGAACACGAACAAGGGGCTTGGTGAGCAAGATGGGAGTGCTGGGAGGTGAGCTCAAAGAAGACGCCATGCAGGCCAGAGAACACAGGGCTTTGCAGATTTGGAGAGGGAATTTGAGCACTCAGTGATAAGTTCTGGGTACCTCCAAGGCTTTGGAGGCTCTTCCCACGGCTCTTCATATCATAATGTCTCCCTGACTAATCCATCAACTTCTCAAGAGAGGAACTGGGTCTTTACTCTTTGAATCCCCAGAGTTTAACAGACTGCCTGGCACAGGACAGGAATGTACTACAAACTCACTAAAATCAATCAAAGCACGACATTATGGACAACTGATGTCACCAACTGAGGTAAGTTGAAAAAATGTCCTCCACCCCCACCCTGAGAGATAACTGTGTGTTAATTCCTGGAACCTGTGAATGCTACTTTATGTGGCAAAAAATGAGTCTCAGCAGATGTGATGAAAGTAAAGGATCCTGAGATGGGAAGATCATCCTAGATTATCTGGGTGGACCCTAAATGCCATCACGTGTCCTTATAAGAGGGAGGGAGGGGGAGATCCAACAAAATAGAAAAGGGAAGGCAAAGACAGAGGCAGAAATCAGAGTGATGTGGCCATAAGCCAAGGAATATTGGCAGCTACCAGAAGCTGAAAGAGACAAGGAACTGATTCTCCTTCAGAGCCTCTGTAGAAAGCACAGCCCTTGGTTTTAGTCCAGTGACACTGATTTCAAATTTCTGGCCTCCAGAATTGCGAGAAAATAAATTGCTGTTGTTTTAAGCCTCCAAATTTGTGGGAATTTGGTACAGTGGCCGTCAGAACTAATACACCACCAAATAGTAGAAATGCCAGGGTTCAGCAGGTCCTTTGCAAATCTTATGAGGCAAGCTTGGGGTAAATGAAAAGAACAAAAAGAGGGAGCATTAACACTCTGGCTTTGGGACATTTCCGAAGTCTTCCTTTGGGTCTTCTTCCCATGGGCTGTGTGGCCATGTCCCCCTATTCCTTACTTCCTGCAATGCTGAGTTCAGGGCCTCCCACATGAGCTTGCCAGGTGCTTGCCAGGTGCTTCCTCTTTCTGGAGGCCAGGGTCTCAGCATTCTTTATGATTCAGAACACAGTTCAGAAACAAGTTAATAGTCTCCTGGGCCTTTGAGAGAAGAGTCACCATGATATCCAGGGATTTCAGTTTGCACGGAGGCCAGAATACTTCACTTAGAAGTGTTTATGAGGTCAGGCATCTTCTGTTCTTCCAGGGTCACAGAGAATCACAGATCAGGACCCTAGGGGAATAGGTGACTGGGGGACAGTGACAGGCTGAGAAGTGACTGCTGATGGGAGTATCCATTTCAGCCACCTCCCAGGGATCAGGGCAGGTCTTGCAACCACCCAGCTTTCCAAGGGTATTACTGTCTGAGAGTCCAGAGGAGCTAGGAAAGTATAGGAGCAGCCCTTAGTGAGCATCCATTGAGTCAGGGCTCCCCTCTAACAATGAGGAGACTGAAGCAGGGAAGCTGAGTGAATTGACCAGAAGCTGATGTTCTGAGAGATGGCTTCAGAATGACTCCTTGGAATGGCTGTGGGTCACCCATCAACCACACCTAGGGAATACCTGCTATATTCAATTCTGCTAAATTAGGTGGAGAAAAAAATCATGATTCTGGAGGGGCAAATGATTACATAAAAAGTTTCTATGCTTCAAGAAGTAAGCTTCAGTTAACTGCAAAAATCAATTATGTGGAACACCTTATGTTCCCCAAACGTCAGTAAAATGAGGTATTACGGGTCTACACGTCACACGGCGGGGAGACTTAGGGGACCAATTCCAAGAGGTGGTGCGAGATGAAAACAGCCATGGACCATTGATTCCAAATAGATTGAGTAAGTGCGTGGATAATAAGGTATTAAGGGAAAGCAGGAGTGGGGGGAGGGGGACCTCTCCCTCACTGATGCTACCATCAGACAGGGGGTACCACTGTGCTAGCCCCCAGAATGATGCCAGAAACTAGTCACAAGGCTGGATGGACGTGATCTAGCCTAGGGAGCTACCTCCTTGTCTCTGGCTGAGCACCCTGCTTGTGGGGCCTCCCAGGGGTCCCAGGTCCCCGGGACTGGAGGGACCTGGGACGCCTGGGTTTGCCAGGAGCTGCCTGGGTGGGCAGCAGGATAGTACAGGCCTGGATCATGCTCCAGGCATACACACTTCCTGATCTTCACACCTCTGCGACCGTGGGTACCGAGGACTGAATGACTGTGTCCCTCCCCCAGATTCATTTGAAGAGCCAATCCCCAACATAGTAGTACTTGGAGCTGGGGCCTTTGTGAATAACACAACACTAGATCTTGAAGGTGGAGCCCTCGTGATAGGATTAATGCCCTTATAAAGAAGACATGAAACTAATAGAATGTGACATATCCATTATATCTAAATTTTTTTAATTAAATTTTTTAAAAGACACATAAGAAACAAGACCTTTCTCTCTACATATGAGGACATAGCCGTCTGCAAACCAGGAAGAGAGCCCTCACCAGTTACCGAATCAGCCAGCACCTTTATCTTGGACTTCCCAGCCTCCAGACCATGAGAAATGAACATCTGTTGCCCCAGTCGCCCAGCCTATGGTGTTCTGTTAGAGCGGCCTGGACTGACAGTGGGCAAGTCATTTCACCTCTCTGAGCATCAAGTTCCTCTTCTGAAAAATGTGGATGGTATTATCATTTGTCCCCTTCCTTTCTTCCTTCCTCCCTCCCTTCCTTCCATAGATATCAGGAGTACAGAGCAAAAAAAGGCATGTACAAAAAAGACCCTGAGATGTCCAAAGTCTGAAGCCCTAAAGAAATATAATTTTAATAACGTCATGTGAAACCAACTAACCCAGTGCCTCTACCATCACCATGGTTACCACAAGGATGCTACCCCTCTTGAGATGATGACAAACTGCCCCCAGGCAACAGAAACTCATATACAGGACAGTGCTCCTAGCACTGCGGAAAGACTGGACTTTGGTGTTAATGATGTCAATAATCCTTTCCTAATTACCAATTAATAGTCATGATAAGTCAATAAGCATGAATAATAAGTATCAATCAAAAGTATCTGATTCAGCTTGAGGTCAAGGTAGATCTGTCAAGAGTGGAGCCTCAGAGCAGCAACCACAGTCGTAAACACAACCTTAATCACAGCCACAGCCGGAAATCACAATCACAACCGCAGTCGTAATCCCGACCGTCACGGCAGCTCACACTTGCAGAATGCTGCACTCACTGCCAGGCCTGGTCTGGGAATGGGTCTGCTGGATTTCAGCCAGGAAGCTTGTTGAGGCAAGGGCAGTGGTGGAGAGGCTGGAAGGGAATTTGTGAGAAGTTTATCTTCTTGGAGAAGAGAGGCAGGGGGAGGATAAGGCAGACCGTAAGCCCCATGACTGGGGCCAGCATCATTCTTGCTCACTAGTATCTGCCCAACACCTAGCACACAGCTTGGCACATACTAGGCACTCAAAAAACGTTTACTAGGGACTTCCCTGGAGGTCCAGTGGGTAAGACACCATGCTTCCACTGCAAGGGGCACAGGTTCGATCCCTGGTTGGGGAACTAAGATCCCACATGCCATGTGGGATGACATGGCCAAAAAATAGAAAAAACAACAACAAAAGCAAACAAAATTTTAAAAAAATGTTTGCTAAATGAACAGCAAGGGGCCTGGCCAGGATGTCCCTAGGGAAGAAGCAGAGGTTTCTTGGTGTCCAGGAGCACATCTGGGCTTGAGGTTAGTGAATCAAATTCTGCTTCCCTGGGTCTTTGATTCCCAGTAACTCTTCACGTACTTGACGACCATTCATGCTGCAGGTCACATTGGCCTTGATTGGAGAACTGGATAATCCTGGCATCGTCAACACCTCCTAACCTATGACACAGGCATGCATGTACGCACACATGCCTCCAGGCTGCAGAGTGGGAGCCAGCCCTTTGCAGAAGGAGCCAAGGACCCTCCCTGGGCTGGGTGCCCTCACCCCAGATCCAAAGGGCTCAGGAGGCGGCTGCCTTCTGCCTGGGCCCCCTCCACTAGGATCTGATTTTCTCATCATCTGGATAGTCTCAGCAACTTGCAGCAAAGGGATGAACCAGCCTGACCTTTCTGGAGGTTTGTTTAAAGCAGAACAATGTTTGTCTTGTCCAAACACTATGAATTACTCCAGAGAATCCTGCCCAGTTTTACAATCCGCAGCTACAAACGGCTTACATAAATAGGGACTCGTCCCCTCCCCGTTCCCCCTCTGTTCCTAACAGCTTCTCCCCAATCCCAACTTCCCTCTATTCTTCCAGGCCTCCCTCTGTACCCCCTCACCCTCCTCTCTTCTGAGCCCCAGCCTGGTGAAGGGCAGGTGTCCGTGGTTCCAGGCAACAGCTCGCACCTGGGTTATTGCTGGCACAGATCCCACCAGTGGGCTGCTCTCCCCAGCATGGGCCAGGTTTGCCTGGCTTGCAGGGAGGAGAGGTGGGGGTGCCTTCCGGGCACATTTGTACTGTCTGTGTGGGGCCTGCAGTGCACAGAGTTAGGTTCAGCTGGGAAAGTGTGTTGGGAAGAGGAGGCCCCTAGGTTTGGGGGCAAAACATCCAGTCACCCTGCAACCCACTTGGACCTTTCCTTGTCTGACAGGATGGTCAGCACCCCCACAGCTGCTGCTTCATAGGCTGCACATTCAGGGGATCTGAGGTTTCTTATTAGAAGTGCACCCCACCCACTGAGGGCCTCCAATAGTGGTGGGTGACAGTAAATGTCATTCTGTCTATCAAATACGGGCCACAAAAAGCAAGCAGGGCCCATGGTCCCACTAGGGAAGGGACTGCTGGGGAAAGAGCTCAGTTTGGACTGGGCTTCCCTAAGTATAGTTTCAGTCCCACATGCATTGAAAGGCTTTGGGGAGCTTGTTTAAAATGTGGATTTCTGGGGACTTCCCTGGTGGTACAGTGACTAAAACGCTGCCTTCCCAAAGCAGGGGACCAGGGTTTGATCCCTGGGCCGGAAACTAGACCCCACATGCCATAACTAAGAGTTTGCATGTTGCAACTAAAGATCCTTCGAGCCACAACTGGAAAAAAAAAAAGTAGATTTCTGGGCCCTTCCCCCGGCCTAGAGAAGCCTGGAGGGTTGAGGGGAGGAGATGATGTTCAAGTCTGAGAGTCACCTCCTTGCATGAAATCCTCTCCAGGCAAGTTCCCAGATTAACTAGCTGGATGATACCCGCCAGCCAACCACTTTGAGTCTCAGCTTCGCCATCTGTACAAAGCCCAGAGAATCTTTGAAAGGCCCCTTCCAGCTCTTAGAATGTGGTTTCAAGGAAAGCTGGCAACCAGAATCCAGAAGCAGCAAGGCTGGATGGAAGCAGCTGGAGAAAAAAATCAAGGGAGTCCTTAAGCTCCGAGGAGAGGTGCTGGTGAAGACTTGGGGAGGTGCCGGGGAGGGTGCTGCTGGTGGGGGTGTGAGGCCTTCCACCGAGGGCCCCACACTTGGAGCCAAGTGTGACCTCATTTCATCCTTGTTTTGCAGGCAAGGAAACTGAGACTCAGAAGGGAGGAGGGACTTCTGCTCGGAAGTTGGTGAGTGGCGGGGATTCCATCAGGACACACCCTGGAACACCCATCTGGCCATTCCAGAAACGCCCCTTCCAGCCGGCTACTTCCCTTGTTCCACCCTCTCCGCGGAGCACGGGTGTGTGTGTGTGTTTTAATCGCTCAATTATGTCAGACTCTGTGACCCCATTGACTGTAGCCCACCAGGCTCCTCTGTCCAGGGAATTCTCCAGGCAAGAATAGGGGAGTGGACTGCCATTTCCTTCTCCAGGGTATCTCCCCCACCCAGAGATCCAACCCGGGTCTCCTGCATTATAGGCAGATTCTTTACCGTCTGAGCCACCAGGGAAGTCTATTGCACCTTAGGGACAGAGCTCCTTCTCTTCCCCCAGTGGGAGGGTGCCACTGGGCGGGAGGGCCCTGGGCCAAATCTGTCCCACGAAGTGGATGCGCGGTGAGCCTCCACGGGAGGAAAATCAACTGCCTGGAGCTTCACCCTGGAGAGAGCCAAGGCGGTCTTACCCACCCCCAAGCTCCGCAGCCGGGATGGGGGCGCCCTCAGGGCGAGGGCTGCGGGTGCAGCGCTCCATCCTCCTTCGCCCGAGGACAGGGAGCGCTGCCAAGGAGAGGCCCCAGCTCTCAGAGCACGCAAACCGTTCATGCCCAGCACTCGGGGCGGCCCGAGGTCAGACGATAAAGCCGCCGCTACCCTCTCCGCTGATGCTCCGAGGTACACCCTGAGCTGGCAGGAGTGGCGAGCCGGGGGCCGCGAAGGGCACGCTGTCACCTCCCCAGCCCCTCTGCTGGCAAAGACCTGGTGTCACGGGAACTCGGGATCGAACGTCTGGTGCGGGTCGGGACAGTATCAGCGCGTCCTGCCTCTACGGTCTCTGAGTGTGCACTGGGATCGCATTTCCACTTTGGAGATCCAGAAGCTTACCGTGCGACCCCGGGCAGCCGCGCGCGGCTCTGGGCCGCGCGCGATGCACTCCCCAGCCCAGCTCCAAAGTCCGCGCCTCGGATTAGCTGCGCCTCCCTTCCAGTTCAGCATTTGATTTTCTAATCAAGCTCTTTGTCCCCTGCGGCCTGAACCCGAGCCCCCTGCTTCCCCGTTTCCCCTCGGGCCCCGCCTGGGTCTCGCTCTCGCCCGACTTTCCCGTCGAAGCCAGTCGAGTGAGTGATTCGGGAGCCGAGGCCGAGGCCGGCGGGTCCGCGGCGCGGGCCGGGCTGTATGGAAATGGCCCGAGGAGCCGGCGGGCGCGGCGGCGATTTATTCTGGGAGTGACAGCCCCTTTGAGCGCTCAGCGAATGGCATTTTCTGTCTGTGAAAGCCTTTCTTCCCACCTCTGTTCAGATTAGCCCGGGGGATGAATGCGCCCATTATCCAGCCCGCTGACCATTCTGAAACGCCAAATTAATTACTAAGCACTGAATCAGGCGCCGGGGCCGGGGCACCGGGAGGTGTGAAAATAGCGAACGACTGGAGCTGGGGAAGGCGAGGGGCGCAGCGCCGAGAGGCCGGGCGGGGTGGCTCGGGGCGCGGGCGCGGGCGCGGCTGGTCTGGGGGCGGGCTTGGCCGGCCGCCGAGCGCGACCTGCCGGCGTGACCGGGCGCGACCGCAGGGCGAGCGGGCTGCCGGGCCCCCGGGCGGGCGGCAAGGCGCGGAGCCGGGTGGCGGCTCCCGCGGGTTGGGCTAGCCGGGGGCGCGGCCGGAGCGCGCCAAGTGCGCGGGGCGCGGGACCCAGGCTGGAGCGTGCGCGGGGCGCCGGTGCCTCCCGGGCATCACCGCCCGGGACAGCTGCCCCCAGACGGCCCCGGACCGCGGGCGCCCAGCCGCCCCCTCCCGGGCGCTCGCCGCTCCAGCTGCCCTCCGAGGCCTTCAAACTTGCGCGCCGCCCGGCCACCACGGCCCCGGGCTCGAGCTCCCCGAGAGCGGGGCCGCCCGGAGGCCGCCTCCCCGGGCCCGGATTCCGGCTCGGCGGACCGCACTTACCTCCCGAGGCGCCGGGCGGGAGAGGGAGGCGAGCTCTCGGCGGCTCCCGCTGGAGTGCGCTGGGCGCGGGGAGCGCGCGCCTTTAAGACTCTTCCCCGAGACTCCGCCAGGTGGTGTCAGGCCGGCCGGGCCCTCTCGGCTCGGCATCCCCGCGGCCACCCTGCTCCCCAGCCCGCCCCGGGCGGAACCCGGCCGCTCGCTCCCCCCTCGGCGCCCCGCCGAGCCCGCGCCGGCGGAGTGGAGCCCGAAGCGCGGGGGGACAGGATGCGCGGCGATTTGGGGACACACGGATGCTCAAGAGGAAGGCATCCATCCTGCCCACTCTAGCTTTGGCGGATGGAGGAATTTCTCTTTGGCCGGACGCTGGGGGCGGGGGAAGAAGAGGCGAGAAGAGGACCGAGAAGTCTAGTCCGAGGACGTGGGGTTCGTCCTCCCTGTCATCACCCCTGGACGCGCCTGAAGTCCGCGCGGAACTGGTCCTCTCGTCCTTGATCCAAGATGGCGAGTGACACGCCTCCCCCAGTCGCCGCTGACACGACCGAGGCGTTAGGGAGCCGTCGCCACTTAAAACTGGGGCTATAGGAGATTCACACTTCGGAAACAAAAGTTTTAGAGGACCCGTGGGAAGGTTGAAGGAACGCCACCTTGGGCAGGCGAGAAGCCAGGGTCGGCCTGGGATGCGCAAAGAGCACCCCTGTCTCCCCATGCCCCCTAGGAGCCCAGGGGGGTGAGTTCACCAGCCCCCGGCACCGGGGGACCCTCCGCAGAGCTCGCCGCCGGCTGAAGGGCACACGTTTGCAGGCATAAACTGTGATTCTAGCTTCAGGCCATTATTAAAATTTTATGTGTCTTCTCTTTCAAAAGTAATTTTTTTACATTTGTTGAGATTTCAAACTACACTAATAGTTAACTCAGTTTTTCCTGTCTTCGTCGTTCACTGCTATTTCTTTTATATAAACGTCTTCCTCATCCCTGAGTTCCTTATTTTGAGTAATCTCTCACACAACTGAAACTTACTTTTGAGTAACCCTGGGGGCGGGCGGGCGGGAAGGGCATGGACTTTTTGAGTCTTGTATGTCAACAGATGTCTGTTAACTTCAACAGACACTAGTCGGATATAGGATCCTATGGGATATAGGCTCCATACTTTATTTACACTTAGCACACTGCAAGACAGGGATGTCTTAGCATAAAGCAGGGAGGCAGGTGGAAAGTACTTACTCTGATCTGTGACCCATGATCTGGGGGAATCCAGGAAGTGACTCTTTGTGACTGTTATTGATTCATCCATCTTCTGAGTTTTATAGTCACAGAAATTTCTCCCAGGTTCTAGAGAATAACATCATTCGAAGTCTTTCATCTTTCGGGGACCATCCGGCTTCAGTGTACTTTGTTAAAAGAAAAAAATATATGGGTTCTGTTCCTGCCTCCTTTACTAATTGTCCCCCAGGACTAGTCCCATCTCTATCCACATTCAGTGCTTCTCCCATAAAAATGAGCAAATTGGGCTGCCTGACTGCTGTGGTCCTATCTAGCGTCAATGATCTGGGAGCCTAAAAAGCAATGACCCAGCCAAGGGAGAAACCACTTCACACCAACTAGGATGCTATAATAGAAAGGACAGATAAGTACAAGTATGGGTGAGGGTGTGGAGAAATTGGAACCCTCCTGCGTTCCTGGTGGGAATGGAAAAAAAAAAAAAAATGGTACAGCCAGTAGAAAAGACTGGCAGTTCCTCAAAAGGTTAAACATACAGTTTTCACAGGATCCAGCAATTCCACTTCTAGGTATATACTCTAGAGAAAGGAAAACATATGTCCACACAAAAACACCTGTACACAAATATTCATAGTAGCACTAATCACAGTAGCCTCAAAGTGGAAACCTCCCACATGGCCATCAATCAATGAATCAACAAATAAAATCTGGCATATCCAAATAACACAATATTATTCAGCTATAAAAAGAATGAAGTACTCATACACGCTAGGACATGGACGAATCTTGAAGACAGTATGTTAAGTGAAAGAAACGAGTCACCAAAGGTCATATATTGTATGGTTCCATTTAATATGAAATGTCTTTAGAATAGGCAAATCCACAAGAGGCAGAAAATAGATTTGTGGTTGCCTAGGGTTGGGGCTGGAAGTTGAGTGGGGAATGAGTGCTAACAGGAATGGGCTTTCTTTTAGGGGTGATCAAAACTGATTGTGGTATGTGTGTGCTCAGTCGCTCAGTCATGTCCGACTCTCTCTTTGCAGCCCCACGGACTGAAGCCTGCCAGGCTCCTGTGTTCATGGGATCCATCTCCCGCATTGGCAGGCAGATTTTTTACCACTGAGCCACCTGGGAAGCCAAAATATATAGAGAAATACTACATTCTGTGTGCGTGCTCATGCTCAGTCGACTCCATGAACTCTAGCCCTCTGGGCTTCTCTGTCTATGGAATTTTTCAGGCAAGAATACTGGAGTGAGTTGCCGTTTCCTACTCCAGGTGATCTTTCCAGTCCAGGGATCGAACCTGCATCTCTTTCGTCTCCTGCGTTGGCAGGCGGATTCTTTTACCACTGAGCCACCTGGGAATCCCTATTGGGTTACACAACTCTGAGTATACTAAATCATCATATTGTACACTTTAAGTGGAGGAATTGTGTGGTATGTGAATTGTGTCTCAATACAGATATTATATTAAAAAATATTTACCATGTCTATGTTCTCACGAAGCCACAGGATAACTGGAGGATTAACCAGTTCAGGACCCCATGACCTGCCCAAGGAATCAAGCGGCCTCCTCACACTTACACACAAAGGTTTCTATAAAGGCAAGACTTTTCTGGATCTTGTTGTTCAGTCTCTAGGTCACATCCGATTCTTTTCTGCATCTTACCATATCCTAATACTTAGGTGTTAACTTTTTATTCTTCTTTCTCTTTGCTGGAAATCCTCCAACTGGCTGCAGGTAGCCCTGCAGACTCAGTAATCTGATTCACAGAACAGGGTCTCCCAAGAGAGGAGCCACTTTCAAGACTATAGCACAGTTATTAAGAGTAGCAACCATGGAGCCAGACCTCCAGAGTTCAAATCCCAGACCTGTCTCTCACTAGCTACCTGACATGGTCCAGTCACTTACTTTCTCTTTTCCTCAATTTCCCCATGTGCAAAATGAGGATAACAGTGCCTGTTTCATAGAGATTATGTCAGGATTAAATGAGTTAATATACCTAAGATAGCATCTGGTGGACTATCCTAAGTGCTGCTCTGCTGTGCTGGGCAAGTTGCTCAGTTGTGTCAGACTCTGCGCCACCCCATGGACTGCAGCCCACCAGGCTCTTCTGTCCATGGGATTCTCCAGGCGAGAGTATTGGAGGGGGTTGCCATGCTCTCCTCCAGAGGATCTTCGTAAGTGTTCAGTTCAGTTCAGTCGCTCAGTCATGTCCGACTCTTTTGCAACCCCATGAATCACAGCATGCCAGGCCTCCCTGTCCATCACCAACTCCCGGAGTTCACTCAAACTCATGTCCATCGAGCTGGTAATGCCATCCAGCCATCTCATTCTCTGTCATCCCCTTCTCCTCCTGCCCCCAATCCTTCCCAGCATCAGAGTCTTTTCCAGTGAGTCAACTCTTCGCATGAGGTGGCCAAAGTATTGGAGTTTCAGCTTCAGCATCAGCCCTTCCAATGGACACCTAAGATTGATCTCCCTTAGAATGGACTGGTTGGATCTCCTTGCAGTACAAGGGACTCTCAAGAGTCTTCTGTTAGCTGATGGTATTCCTCAGAGATGCAGGTTAAAGCACAGGCCTGCTACTTTCCCATGTCCCACTAGGTGGCGCAATGGCACCACTTTGGGTAATGAAAATGGCCCCCGGGGTCCCTTGCCCAGTTAACTCTGGACTTTGATAAACCATTCTAATAGTGTTAACTTTGCATAAAGAGTGTCACAGTGGTTCCACCTGTGAACTATATGCAGTAATATCACCTACGGTGCGGCAAATTTCTCTCACCGGTGCCACTCACTGGGAAAAAAGTTCTCTCCGATCCGGAGAAACTAGTGTATATGTACAAAAACATGCATGGTCTAAGTAAAATGTTAGCTCCATTACCAGCTCAGGAGCAGCCACCCAACCAAAGTTGTGACGCCTTTGTGTATGTAACACACATAATTTCTCCCTGTATCAATATAATGTCCTGATAGTAATATTAGGAAGAAATCAAGAGTTATGCAAAGTAAAATAAATGTATTTCAATATGCAAATACTATGAACAGAATTACCAAGACGACCCCGGGAGCAAGGATCACTGGTAGGTGTCTGTACCTCTGATGGTTCAAACACCTTGAGTGATGTTGCCCTGGGCAACATGATTTTCCAAAGTGTTACCAGTTTTTGGTCAAGTTGCCTTCCTGGAAAACACTAGCATGTGTTAAGATTGTGAATCAAAACAAAACAAATGCTTTGTGTTCACAGACAAAATAAAATCAGGCTCCAGGCACAGAGGGTTTCTCATCATTATGACCATCCAGTGGGACATTTAAAAGTTGTGGAGGAAGCTGTGTTGTAGCATCCCCTATATGCAGTGCGGACGTCTGGCACCTCTGGTTTCTGACTACTAAATAGCAGTAGTGTCCCCCAACAGCGTGGCGGCCAAGACTACTTCACCACAGATTTTCAGCTGAACAATAGCATCTCCGCTGAGAGCCCCTGGTCCAGGGTCAAAATGGCTTTGGGCATTTCCAGCAAAGCTGGCACTCAATCCGCTTCAGACTCAACTTGTAAAAGGCATTGGCTTTTCTCTAGTCTACACAAATACGCTTGTCTGGGACCAGAGCCGGGACTCGAAGGGGGTTCCACAGAGAGGGAGGCTGTGGTTGCGTCTAACTGTCCCCTTTCTTTGTCCAGGAAGAGGAGGCCTGAGGAGGCAGGCTGCTCTTGCTGCCAATCTTGGGCACAACCCAGTGGTCTGTTTGAGACTTTTCCTAAAACCCAGCTGGGAAGTAAATCAGCACAGACATAATCCTGATTTTAGCCACAGGGGCCAGGGCCTCTGAGCAAACTCCTGGCTTATGAGAATTTCCTGCTGTACATTTGCTTGGCATGTCAATCTCAAAGCTATTCTTGCTCTGCTTTCTCAGGGATGGGGCCAGCAGGTCCAGGGCTCTTGGGGACAAGGTTTTGACATACTGGCATGTACAGACTTGCTCGCTGGCTCCATTAATTATGTCCACCTCCACCTGCTATGGGGCATTTTCCGGTCCTTGCATCTGGTCCCTCCTTTCTCTTGACAGTTATGGGACCAGTTCCCCACTCCCCGCCCCAACTTTCAGCTTGCTTGAGAAGCAGGTATGACATGACCCCCCCCCAACACATACACACATACCCCCACTGGTATTCCTGGAATTCAGCTGGTTTAGCAAAGCAAGACTGGATCTCTCCTGAGCAGGGCAGCTGCATCTTTCTGTACACATTCCATCACTGCTGCCAATTGATGTCTCTGGGCCAGCTGGTCATCTACGACCCAGGTTTTGACACCTCAAGAATTCCCTCCCAGACTCTCTGGTCTAAAAAAGGCAGCTGAAGGGCCCAAGAGCCTTCCTATCATCAGACAAAAGGGTCAGAAGCCTGCGACTCTGTGCATTTCTGTTCTTCCGACAACAGTCCAGATGGTTCCTCACCGAGGCATCCATGCACCTGCAGTTGTGGGCCTCCGCAGTGTATCCAGCAACCAGACATTCAGGGACTTCCTCTGGTATGCCAGGTGCTCTGGGCGCACTGGGGACCTGGCAGACACAGTTCCTGTTCTCCTAGGATGGACAGCCTATGGGAACAAGATAGTCACTCAGTAAACAATAATACAAACAGACATGTGATTGCAGCTAAGATGAGCAGTACAAGGAATACAGAACAAATAAGTATCTACAAAGGCTGTGGTGGAACAGGGGACTAGAGCATCACATTATGTTGAGGCAACATTATGTTAAAACCTGAGAAGACTGGTCTAGTGGTTAAGAATCCACCTGCCAGCGCAGAGGACTGGAGTTCGATCCCTGGTCCGGGATGATCCCACATGCCGCAGGGCAACTAAGCCAGTGCACCGCAATGACTGAGCCTGCGCACCCTAGAGGCCCTGCTCCTCAACGAGAGAAGCCACCGCCATGAGAGGCTCCTGCTCCTGCAACTAGAGAAAGCCTGTGGGCAGCAACGAAGACCCAGCGTGGCCAAAAGTAAATGAAAAAAATAAGAAAGAAACCTGAGGGATGAGAAGGTGTTAGCCAGGTGAAGACAGTGGGGAAGAGCCTTTCCAGTGGTGGGAACAGCTTGGAGTGGTCAGAAAATCATAACAACAGTCAACATTTATGGACCATTCACCACGTGCCCAGTCTGTTCTACTGTCAGCCCCATTTCACAAAGGAGGACACAGAGGCACAGAGAGGTTAAGTAATTATCCTAAAGTTCCCCCAGCTACAAAGTGGCAGAGCCAGCTTTTGGACTCAGGTCAACCTACACAGGGGACGGTATCCTTTTTTTTCTTTAAAATGTTCATTCATTTGGCTGAGTTAGGTCATAGTTTCAGCATGCAGAATCTTTCTTTAGTTGCAGCATGTGGGATCTATTTCCCTGACCAGGGATCAAACCTGGGCCCCCTGCATTGGGAGCACAGAGTCTTAGCCACTGGACCACCAAGGAAGTTCCCCTATGGGTTCTTTTAGGTCCTGCTGACCTGGAGTCAGGACTATCATTACAGCCAAGGACCTAGACCTGGGTAACCCTGAAGGGCCCCCACTGTGTTGGCGAAGCCCTCCAACTGCTGGTTGGCAGGTGGTTCATGGAAGGCTCCTTGTCACAGACAATTACACCAAGAATTATACCTCCACTGTCAACAGAGCGTGCCTGTGAGGGTTTGGAGGTGGGTGGGAAGCGAGCAGAAGATGGTCTGAAGCTGTGAGCTCTGAGGCTGGCCCATGAAAAGGGCAGGAGACAGTTGTGGGTAGTTTCCTCTGCCTCAGCTAGAGGCATAAAGGCCTCTTTCTAAAATACCAGCACCCCCTAGTGGGAGTAAATCTCCATTCACACGAGCCTTTTTAACAGGGACTTGCTGCATTTAGAAGGGAAGAACACACATCTCACTCACACCACCAACTGAAACGGAGCATTTCCTTCAATAATGGATGTATGTAATACACCACAGGGGTGCCAATGAACAGGACCTGTGATTTTATCACCAATACATTAACAGGCCTTTTAATATCACATTACAGTTGTTGCAGATAACCAGAAATATTTCCATTTATCACTACTTTGAAATTATGCCCCTTTTATCTCTGCCCCTGGAGCACGTTATTTAGCACATTAATAAAGAAGCACGTATGTTAGCAGATTTCCAATTTGTTTTTATTTGTATTAAAGCTGTAATACAATGTAATTATTTTCTTTTGAGTCTTATGTTTTGTATTTTATGCACTGAAAGCACTATCCTGAAATGGGGTCCATAGGCTTCACTGGGCTGCAAAAGGGGTCCACTTTTTTTTTTTGAAGATCATATTCCATTATAGGTTATTACAACATATTGGTTACAATTCCCTGTGCCTTGTAAGCTTATCTATACCTGATCCTTTTTGTGAATCCAGGTGTTTTTATTCCAAATTTATTGCTCTTAGCAACATCCCATAACTCATTAACTACTCTTTTAAAAGCAGCATTATTGAGATAAAGTTCACATGCTAGACAACTCGCCTATGTAAAGTATACAGTTATATGGTTTTCTGTATGTTCAGAGTGGAGCAACCATGACTAAAATAGACATTTTCATCACTCCCATCAGCAATCACTCCCCATTTTCCCTTCCCCTTTTCCTTCTCAGCATCCAATCAAATAATTACACATCTCACCCTTAAGTAACCCACCAATTTACTATTTTCTGTCTCTGTGAATTTGCCTGTTCTGACGCTTTTTCATATAAATAGGATTACACAATACAGGGTCCTCTGTAAATGGTTTCTTTCACTTAGAATAAAGTTTTCAAGGTTCATCTATGTTGTCATTTGTGCCTGATTTCAAAGAGGATGCCAGGGACTTCCCTGTTGGTCCAGTGGCCAAGAAAGATGCGGCACTCTCAATGCAAGGGGTCCAGGTTCAATCCCTGGTCAGGGAACTACATCCCTGGTCAGGGAACATGCTGTAACCAAGACCTGGAACATCCAAATAACTAAATAAAGAGGATGCCTTCAATAATTTCTTATTAAAACTACTTGTGTATTATAGGTATTTGATAGAGATCCTACTTCAGGTTAAGGAAGTTCTATTCCTAGTTTTCTGAGAGGTGATTTATTTGTTCATAAATATGTGAATTTTACCAAATGCCTTCTCAGCATCCAATCAGATAATTGTACAGTGTTCCTCCTTTTACACTACTTATATGATGAAGGACACCACAGAATTTCTAGTGTCAAATTACCCTTACATTCCTGGGATAAACCCAAGTGGTCGTAATACTTATTTTCACCCTCTTAATACTTCTGCATCTAGAGTCACAAACAAGATTGGCCTGTAGTTTTCCTTTTTTCTACTAACTTTATCAAGTTTGGATATCAGGGTCATGGTAGCCTCATAAAATGACTTGGGGACTTTTTTCATCTTTTTCAGTAATCTGAAACAGTACATGATTGGAATGAGCTGTTCCTTGGATGTTTGCTAGAATTCATCTGTAAAATGGCCTGAGTTTGGGATTGCCTTTGTGAAAAGATTTTAAATTACTGCTTCAATATTTTAATAAGTTTTGGAATCATAGGCATTCTATTTCTTCTTGAGTTAGTTTTATTGCTATTTTTTCTGGGAAAAAAAATTCCCATTTCACCTAAGTTTTAAAATGCATTCACATGAGGTTACTGAGCAATTGTACTATAATTTTCACAACCTTCACTGTATCTATAGCTGCATCTCTTTTTACATCCCTACTGTTATTTACTTGTGCTTTCTATTGGAGAAGGCAATGGCACCCCACTCCAGTACTCTTGCCTGGAGAATCCCAGGGACAGGGGAGCCTGGTGGGCTGCTGTCTATGGGGTCGCATGGAATTGGACAGGACTGAAACGACTTAGCAGCAGCAGAAGTGCTTTCTATTTCTCATCTATCTTGCCAGATATGTGTTTGCCTTTCCAAAGAACTGTCTTTCGGTTTATTTGGTTCTCTCTGATTTGTATTCAAATTTGGCTTTTATTTATAAAAGCCCTTTTGCGGGGCAGGGCGGGAACTTATTCTGTTATCCTTTGTCTAACTTCTTAGAAACTCAGCTAATTAATTTCAGCCTTTCTTGTTTTCAGATTAGCATTTAAGAGGCCATACATTTCCTTCTATTTGCCACTTTTACTGTATCTCACAAGTTTTGAAATGTAATATTATCAGTTCTAAATATTAAAAAAAACTTTCCATTGTGATTTTTTTTTTTTCTGACCAAGAGTCTATTCAGAAACATCAAGGTTTATGGTAATTTTAAACTGTCTGTTTGTTGACATCTAATTTAATGGCAGTGTGGTCTGGGAAAGTGGTCTGCATGACATCAGTTCTTTGAAATTTGTGAAGACTTGCTTTGTGGTCTTGAAAGTGATGACTCTGGTCATGGCTGCATGCGTGCTTGAGAAGAATGGGATTTTCAAATTATTGAGTGCAAGGTTCCGTGTTCATCAGATCCAGCTTGGTTTTGATCAAATGTGCTACAGTTATTATATTTTATCTTTTGAAGTAGTAATAACTCAGGGAGGCTTGTTAAAATCTCTCACAATGATGGTGCCTTTCTCAATTTCTTCATGTTCCCCAATTCATTACTGTTTTATACATATTTTGGATTTTTAAGATTAGTTTTGTACAGGTTTATATATTTTTTTACCTATTGGTAAATGAAACCTCCAGAATGTATCACTCTAATAATGCCTATTTTAATCAGAATTTAAGACAGCTAACCACCTTTATTTTAGTTACGATTTGCTCGTTTTTTTTTTTTTTTCATCCTTTTGCTTTCATTTGGTGTCTTAATACCTCAGATATTATTATAGGCTACAAATAACTGGATTTCATTTTCTCTAATCCAACAATCTCTATTAATAATCACATTATTTCACTTACATTCATTATGATTACTGGTATCTTTTGGCTTGTTTCTACCACTTAATCTTGGTTTCTATTTGTCTCACTTTTTCTGTTTTTCTCCCCTTTCTTGCTGTTTCTTGTTTTTTTGTAGTGTGTGTCAGTTTTATTTTTTATATGCATGTTCATCTGGGAGATTTCGCTTCATTGGTCTTTAGTCTGGCTTTGTATTTAAATTGTTTGATGTTAGATTTTATCCAGTATTTCTGCATTATTAAAAAAGGGAGGAACCATTTCCTTTATCAGTACTGTCTGCCATCTGTATGTATGCACACACACACACTTTCTCTCTCTCTCATATACAAAAATTTTCGTGAGGCCAATTCCCAGAAATGTAATCTCTAGCTCAAAGGGTTATACAATATTTTGAAACTACATTTTCAACTTTTAATAGTATTATATAAAAATATTTCATGATGTGAAACTGTCCTTGAAATATTATTTAATTGCTCACAATATTTTACTATTGTAAAATTAACCATATTTGAAAATGAATTCTGTTTTTAAACACTAGTTTTGCTTATAATTTATCACTGCTTATACTTATAAGCAAATTGATGACTAATATTCTTGGGCATATTAATTACTGAATTAATTCAGAATTACTGCATACTCTTTAGACTACATGTACTTTTGCAACCCCATGAACTATAGCCCACCAGGCTCCTCTGTCTATGGAATTTTCCAGGCAAGAATACTGGAGTAGGTAGCCATTCCCTTCTCCAAGGGATCTTCCCGACCCAGGGAATGAACTTGGATCTGCATTGCAGGCAGATACTTTACTGTCTGAAACACCAGGGAAGCCTATATGTTTCCATACACAATACCAAACATATACTTACAGTCAGAGTTTATGAGAATTTGGAGTCTCCAAATGTTTAAAAATTCTGGGTAATATAATTTCTCTTATCTTTGCCTGGCTGTCAGATGGACGTTTATATCTCACTGTTTAAATTTACATTTTTTCCTTATAAAGTTAAACATTTCTCACATGCTTATGGCTACTTGTATATCTTTGGTAAACTGTCTAATCTGCTAAGACCACTTTTATTTGGGATATGTATTTTTTTATGTAAAAAATGTATTTTACATTAAGGATGGCATGCTTAATACTCATTGCAAACATTATGCCTTAGCATACCATTTCCCTTCTCATTTAATGTTTATGTGATTTTTCATGGACAGAAGTTATTTTACTTTTCCATACACAAATGAGTCTTTTCCTTCATAATTTCTGATTTTGGCCTCACACTTTAAAAGGCCAGCTACAATTCCAATGTTATATACACATTTCCTTTTTTGCTTCTGCACTTCCTTTAACTTGTACATATGGATTAGTCAGAATTAAGGGTGGGATATAAGATTTGAGGTGGAAACCACACTTGTCTTTTTTCTCGTAATGGTTGTCCTAGCCTATTTGTTGGATGACCAAGCCTATCTTCTTTATCATATATTAAATTCCTTCAGATACTTGTGTTTGTTTCTGACTGATCAACTTAGCCCCATTGATCTTTTTATAAGCTGCAAGCAATTGGATTTCATTTTCTCCAATCCAACAGTCTCTATTAATAGTCTCACTGTTTTCACTTACATTCATTATGACTGTTGGTATCTTTTGGCTTGTCTCTACCATTTTAGCTTGATTTCTGTTTCTCTCGTTTTTTCTGCTTTTTCCTCTTTCTTGCTGTTTTTATTTTCTGTAGTGTGTGTTTTATTTATTTATTTATTTTGCATGTTTATCAGTCTGGGAGATTTCATTTTATTGGGTTTTAGTTTGGCTTTGTATTTAAATTGTTTGCTGTTATATTTTATCCAATATTTCTGCATTATTAAAAAGAAAGGGACTATTTCCTTTATCAGTACCATCTGCCATTTTTATCTGGAAGGCTATGTATGTATGTATGTATGTATACTTTCTCTTTCTCATATACTGGACAAGAATTTTTGTGAAAACCCTAATCAATATTTTGTGACAACCTATATGAGAAAAGAATCTGAAAAAGAATGAATATATGAATATGTATAACTGAATCACTTTGCTTTACACCTGAAACTAACATTATAAATCAACTATATCCAATATAATTCAAATTAAAAAAATAATTTTTATGAGACAAAGTCCCAGAAATGTAATGTTTTCACTCTGTGGTACTGGAACATTTTCATATGTCTGATGGAAACTTCTACCTCATGACTAAACTTTTTCATTTTAATGGCTAAACTTTTGAGGGAATTTCTTGGCTATTCTTGCACAATCATTTTTCATGATGAAATGTGAAGTCATTTTGTCAGTCTCCTTCTCCTCTTCCCACCAGAAGCTTTCTTTGGCTTTTGATTGAAACCACTCCAGTACTCTTGCCTGGAAAATCCCATGGACAGAGGAGCCTGGTGGGCTGCCATCTATGGGGTTGCACAGAGTTGGACACGACTGAAGCGACTTAGCAGCAGCAGCAGCAGCAGCATGTCACATTTACATACTCCACTGGTAAGAATGAATATTTTTTATAATACCATTTTTCAATCCCAGAAAATAAATGTTTTTCTATTAATCAAGGCTTCCTTTGTATCCCATAATAAAATTTATCATTTAAAAAAATAACAGCTTCTGTTCACTTGAAACTATCACAACATTGTTAATTGGCTACACCTCAATACAAAATGAAAAGTTTAAAGAAAACAGAGATGATCAAAAAAACAAAAAATAACCACTTTATTGAGACATGGTTCACATTCACCATTTTAAAGTGAATGGCTTTTAGTACAATCTCCATTGCAGTCAATTTTTTTAGAATTTAAAAAATATTTATTTATTTATTTAGGCTGTGCCAGGTCATAGTTGCAGCATGGGGGATTTAGTTCCCTGACCAGGGATTGAACCTCAGGCCCCCTGCATTCAAACTGTGGGGTCTTAGCCACTGGACCACCAGGGTACTCCCTGCAGTCAATTTTTAAACATTTTTTTTTCCACCACAACAAAGAAATCCCATGTCCATTAACATTCACTCCCCATTTTCCTCCAAAATCCCAGTGCTAAGCAACCACCAATTTGCTTTGTCTGTATGGATTTGCTTATTCTGAACATTTCACATAAAAGGAATTATACAGTATGAAGACTTTGTAACTGGTTTCTTCCACCTAGCATGACGTTTTCAAGGTTCATTCATCCTGTAACATGTCAGTCCCTCATTTCTCTTTATGGTCAAATAATATTACATGGTGTGAATATACAATATGTTATTTATCCATTCATCAGTTGATAAGATATTTGTGTTGTTTCTACCTTTTGGCTAATAAATAACGCTGCTATAGATATTTGTATGTAAGTTTTTGTGTGCACATGTGTTAATTCCTCTTTGGTATACACTCAGGAGTAGAATTGTTGGATCATATGGTAACTTGGACAGAGAAGCCTGACAGGCTACTGTCCATAGAGTGACAAAAGGTTGGACACAACTGAAGCAACTTAGCACACACAACACACGTGGTAACTATGTTTGCCTTGTGAGGAACTGACTGTTTCTCAAGCATCAGCACCATTTCACATTCCCATCAGCAGTGTATGTATGTATGCTGTCGTTCAGTCCCTCAGTCGTGTCCCACTCTTTGCAACCCCATGGGCTGCAGCACACCAGGCTTCCCTGTCCTTCACCATCTCCCAGAGTTTGCTCAAACTCCTGTCCATTGAGTCGGTGATGCCATCCACCCATCTCATTCTCTGTCGTCCCCTTCTCCTCTTACCTTCAATCTTTCCCAGCATCAGGGTCTTTTCCAGTGAGTCAGCTCTTCACATCAGGTGGCCAAAGTATTGGAGTTTCAGCTTCAGCATCAGTCCTTCTAATAAATATTCAGGATTGATTTCCTTTAGGATTGACTGGTTTGATCTCCTTGCTGTCCAAGGGACTCTCAAATGTCTTCTCTAACACCACAGTTCGAAAGCATCAATTCTTTGGCGCTCAGCCTTCTTTACGGCCCAACTCTCAGATCCATTCATGTATGTACAAGGTCTCCAAATTTTCCACATTCCTGCCAACACTTGTTATAACCTTTTTATTCAATGGGTGTGGTGTTTCCACTGTGGTCTTGTATTTCTCTGATAACTAACGATGTTGAGCATTTTTTTCATATGCTTGTTGGTCATTTATAGATCTTTTTGAAGAAATACCTGTTCATATCCTTTGCCCATTTTTCAATTGGCTTTTTCTTATTATTCATTTATAGTAATTCTTTATATAGTCTAGATTAAAGTCTTTATCATATATATGATTTGCAAAAATTTTCTCCCATTCTGTGGGTTGTCTTTTATTTCTTGATGGGGTCCTTGAAGCACAAAAGTTTTAAATTTTGATGATGTTCGTCTTATCTGTTTTTCCTTTGGTTGTTTGTCCTTTTGATGTTATATCTTAAAAAATACTGCCAGGTCCAAGGTCATGAAGATTTACACCTATATTTTCTCCTAAGAGTTTTATAGCTTTAACTCTTATATTTAAGTTTTTTATTCCTTTTTGAGTTAATATCCATATGTAATGGGAAGTAGGGATTCAGTTTCTTTCTCTTTTTTTTTTTTTGGATATGGTTATCTAATTGTCTTAGCATCATTTTTGAAAATAATTCTTTCCCCCTTTGAATTGTTTTGGCACCCTCATCAAAAAGAGTGCATGAATGTGTGCTCAGTTGCTAAGTCACATCTGCGACCTCATGGACTGTAGCCAGCCAGGTTCCTCTGTCTGTGGGATTTCCCAAGCAAGAATATTGGATTAGGTTGCCATTTCCTTCTCCAGGGGATCTTCCTAACAGAAGGATTGAAACCATGTCTCCTACATCGGTAGGTGGGTTTTTTACCACTGAGGGCCCAAGGAGGGTGTTGCCTCCCCATGGGGGAATTGAATCCTAGTCTCCCGTGTGACAGGCAGGGATACTCACCACTATATTAACAAGAATCAATTGATTGTAAATGTGAGAGTTTATTTCTGGGTTCTCAACTTTATCCTATTGATCTATAAATCTATCTCTAGCTCTGTGGCAAGTTTTGAAATCAGGGAGCTTGAATCCTCCAACTTTGTTCTTTTTCACGGTAGTTTTAGCTCTTCTGGGTCCCTTGAATTTCCTTTTCTTAGGCTTTTTTATTGCTAGGATGAATGAATTCTCTTTTCTATTTCGTCACTGCTCTGTATAGAAAACTATTGAAAGTCATATATTTATTTTTGTGTCCGGCTACTTTACTATGCTTGCACGTAAGTTCTAAATATTCCCCAATCCATTAGACAGGGGTTCTTAGCTAGACAATCATATCTTTTGCAAATAATAAGCTTGTCTCTTCCTTCCCAAATTCACATCTCATTTATTTTTCTTCTCATTGTTTTTCCTTGAATTTCACACTCTTCACAGTGTGACATCCTTGTTTTGCTCCTTGTTTTCATAGGATTGTCTTTGTTATCAAGGATTATATTATCCATTCCAGGTCATCACTGAGGTATCACATTGTCTGTTGCATTGAAATAAATACATTTATCATCTTGACAAAGTCTTTTTATTCCCAATCATTAAGAGTTTTCATCAGGGTTCATCTTATTAGGATAATTATGTGGTTTTTCTCCTGTGTCCTATTCATATGATGAACAATATTAATAAACTCTTAATATTCACACCCCTCCCCCAGCCCCTTCTGTAAACTATATCTCCTGAGTCAGTGGGAACAAATTAGCTCACATTAACAGGAATAACGGAGGTCTCATGGTGCAGCTCCCACCTGTATAATATAGAACAGATGTCACAAACTGAAAGTTGGCAGGTCACGTCTGGTTTGGCTTGCAGGGGAAGGGGGGCGGGTAAAATACTGTGTTGAGTTAGTTTCCAGAGTTTAAAAATCAGGATATTTCAGACTAAGAGCTCCAATTTTTGTTTTCTCTTTACAAATGATAAAATCTGACCACATGAGTCCTGCATGCTCACAGGGTGACAGTAAGCTAAAGTTGCCCCCTGGGTGAGGGGGACTACTGTAGAGGACTCCTCATTTACATCTTTTTCACACCCTATTGTCTCCATACCATATTGTTCCCAGACATCAAGGTCAAGGGTCAGCTGCCAGACTTTATATTTGTGTAGTTATTTTTCTTATAATGGAATTAGGTGAAAGTGTGTAATCATGTCCCTAACAAATGTGGAAAAACAAGAGACCAAGAGGGATATGAGCTTCGGGAGAAATGGAAGCACACATAATTCTCAGGGGAAGTGTAGAATATTCCTATAATGTTTAATACACAAACTGTGCCTGTTGAAAAAATACAATGTGAGATACCACCAGCTAAGAAACTAGTAAGAAGAATATGAAAAAGACGTGTAGGGGAAAGAAAACCTTACTGAACTGTAATAAAAAAGGGGGGGGGGTCTGATATGTCCATTGGGCTTGTTTCAGGAGGCACAGAGCATCCACAATGCTATCATGAAATGCTATACTCTATCTAGCAAACCAACACCATCTCGCCAGTTTTGTCCTTGAATCTGAGCTGTTTAGCTCTTGACCCTGCTCCAGTCCTGGGTGGCTGTAGTTCGAAGTCCTGGCCAATAGCTGTCAAGTGCTGATCAGATCTCCTGGTTGTTCTGCCCTCTTGGGATAGGGAGACACAGACAGAGCTGAGGGGGAAAGTGGGGATGGTTAACAGGCAAGCTGGATCCACTTCTTTTTTCAAATTATTTGGGTGCGCCCAGTCTTAGCTGTGGCATGGGAATTCTTAGTTGTAGCATGCAGGATATAGTTCCCTGACCAGGGATCCAACCCAAGCACCCTGTATTGGGAGTAAGGAGTCTTAACCACTGGACCACTACAGAAGTCCCCCTGATGTGGGATGGGACCAAGTGGGTTTCATGAGATGCCCAGCTCCCTAATAGTGAACCTAGTGGGGAATTCTGTTTCAGCTTTCCTCCACCTCCAGTTTCAGGGACACCAAGGACATGGAAAAAGTCAAGGACGCCATAACTTCTCCAGTAGCTTTCAAAGTGGTCTCAGGATCCACCATGTCAATCCTGCTCATGCTGTGTCATTCTTGCTACTCACTTCCCACTTCCAGAGCCCTTCCACCCCTTCCTCCCGACTTGGCCACCTCTGAGCTGCCTCCCTCTTCCCTCTTCTCTCCTTTTTTTTTTTGTGGTGGAAAAAGTAAGGACTGGGGAGACCAGAGTCCTTGTTTACCCTTCTCAAGATGAAAGACCTCCAGGATGTCTCTCACAGACTTTGTGGCTCTGGTTCCTTGTTTGTAAAATGATGGGGGGCGGAGGGAGGGCTCTGGATGGTCCATGCAAGAGTAGAAGTGCTCGATGGTTCTGAGCAACTTCCCATCTCTAACAGAGGCTGGGACCAGTTCTCTGTGCTCATCCACGAGTACTTTCTGTTTCTGTGTTTTTGGGGAAGTTGCTTTTTCTTGGTATTGAGTGAGTCAGGAGAAGAAAATCATTGGCAGTCCCATCTCTCAAAGCCTCAGGTAGGGCTGTGGCTTCTGACAACACTAACGGCTGATCTTGCGGCCGATTTCGAATGCCTCTAACAGATATTGTGACACAAGTCCCATTCAAGAGTGAAAATGGAAATTCCAGCCTCGCCTTTTGTGACCTCTGAAATAAACTGCTATTCTTTCGTCGCCAGAGCTGCTCGCACAACACAGCAGCCAACCTTCTTATTCCTAATTTGTAACGAGGAAACGGAGGCATGGGGAAGAGCAGTGATTTCCGGGATCCCTAAGAGTTCTTCCAGCTCCGGGTGAAAAAACACATCTGCCCGCGTGGCCTGTGGGGAGAACGGGCTGGGGAGGGCGCCAGAAGAGGGCCTGGACCCTGGAGACGACCCCTCCCCGCCTTCAGCAGCCGAGAAATGGCTGCAGTCACAGCCACTGGTGATGGAAGGTGAGGAAGTCAGACCAGAGGCTGGGGCAGCCGGGCCGAAAGTCTGGATGGGCTGGTATTTCTGGAAAGATTTCTGCCTAAGGATGAAGGGTGAGGGTCGCAGGGCCTGTGTGCACAGCAGGGGTGCAGGCATTTTAAAGGTTAAGAGCACCCGCAGAAAATAGAAGTAGGAGGAGGAAGTGGGGCGCTGGGGCGCAGTGCGAGAAGGAAGCAGCTCGTCGGAGCTTCCCCTTTTTCCTCCTTCCCCGAAGCCCCCACCCCAGGCCCCTCGCCCGCTCCGCCCACCCATCCCTCCCTGCCAAGCCGCGCTTCCGCTCCCTGGGGTCCAGCCTCACCTTACTCCTGGGGGCGACGTGGGGCCAGCCCCCGGCCAGGACCTGTTCCTTCCGAGGGCAGACGAGCTCAGAGCAGGACGGCTTCTCGTACGCGGCGGGCTCGGGACGGACTCCGGGGATGCTTGGGGTCAGGCTGGCGCCCGGCCGACGCCGCCCGGCCACCAGGTGGCGCGAGAGTCCGGCTGGGCGGCCTGCCCCGCCCCGCCCCGAGCAGGCCCCGCCCCGCCCCGGCATGGCCCCGCCCCCAGTCTGCTGTCGGAGCAGGAGCCCCGATCGATGCTGGGACTCGCCGCGCGGGTCCCCAGCTCCCGCGCGGTGGTCGCGACGGTACCCGGAGTCGCAGGGAGTCGCCTCTGGAGAGGGACTCGGCGCCCAGCGGGGACTGCAGGTGTGTGGCCGGGGCGCGGGGACGCGGAGTGCACGCGTAGAGGCTTGAGGCAGAGCCAGAACTGCCCGCGGACACTTAGAGAGCGGTGCACCCTGAGAGCAGAGGCTGCAGCCAGTGAGCTGGACAGATCCTGCCGGCTTCTGTCTCTGAGAATAGGGCCCACTGCCGGGGACACGACCCGCACACACGCGTGGCCAGTAATCTCACAGACAGAAGGGTACGCCGGCGACTGTCCATCCTTACCTAAGTAGCCGCTGCTGGAGGCGTCTGTGCGGCCCGACTGTGACTGCAGCCTCCTGCCGCCTCTTTCGAGGCTGCCCTGTGTCTTCAGGTCAAGGAGTCTGTTCTCCCGTCTGGGAGCGCTCTCTGTCTCTCTGGGAGCGCTCTCTCTCCCTCTGGGAGCCTTGGCATCAGGGGTCCTTAGCCACCAGGACCTCCAGCGAGCGTTGGCCCCCAACTGTGGCTGCTTTTCTCCAGAAGCGCACTCTTGGCTCTGTCAGCTTGTCCGTGTTTACACCCCTCGGTGTCCCTGCGTGACTCTGTGTGCGCGTGTGCATGGGTGTGCGCGTGCGCGCTGGCCCATCCCAGGCCTCGGGTAAATAAAGTTCTTTAGGTCAGTAGGAGGAAGGAGATTGTTCAGAGGGAAAAGGAAGGCGAGATGAAAGCAGCAGGATGTGGTATCAAGTGAGTTACAAGCCTCTTGCAGAGAGGAGTGGGTTTGGGCGAAATGAGGGCCGGAACTGGGCCAGGTCTACCTGCGTCCAGGGTTCTGAATGGGTCCCCCGTCTTTCCCTCCCTGCAGTGGTCACTCTGCCTTCTCCTCCACACCTTCCCTCCTCCTGGCTTGGGACCACCCAGAAGGGCACTGGTTCCCAGAACTTGTTAAAACACACCTTCTCCAGGCACCCCTTATAGCACAGCTTTCCAAGGGTGGGGTCTGGAATTTGTATTTTCCTAAAATTTGAGTAAAATCCGTTAAGTGGTGATGCTGGCTTGGGAACCCTGGATGCTGTGGAAAGGAGGCCGGGGTTCCAGCTGTGCCCAGCAGTGTGACCCTGAGCCTCATGAACATCACACTGCCCCCTCCCAGCCTGCTTCCCCATCTGCAAAATGGGCCCTAACATGCACCCTCAGGGGGCAAATCAAATGAGAAAAGTGTGAGCTGGGCGACTGCACAGGGAGCTGCCCTGGGTGTTTGCAGAACAAGGGAGTGGGTGTCTTGGGCTTACCTGCTTCCTCAGCGGGCACACTGCGGTGTGGCTCCAGGAAGACAGTTTTGAATGGTCTACTCTCTCTTCCTGCTCGGAAGACCCTCCCCCTGCTTCTTGGAGAGTATCTAGCCAGGATGGTTGTTCTGGGGACAGTGCAGAGTCTTTGTGTGCCAGGCCTCATTGTTCTTTTGTTTGTTGCTTTTAAATTTTGGTTTCGAGGGCTCTTTGCTGCTGCATGGACTCACGTTCTCTAGTTGTGGCGCAGCTCCGTTGCCCGGGGACCTGTGGGATCTTAGTTCCCTGACTGGGGATTGAATGAGCATCCCCTGCATTGAGAGGGGGATTCTTAACCTCTGGACCACCAGGGAAGGCCCCTCATCAGGGTTTTAAGACCCTTGCCAATCTCTTAGGTGAGGGATAACTGTCTTCTCTTTACAAGCTGTAGTGGACAGAGAAAGACCTCTGTCTCCTTTACCTGCCTCTCCCCAGCATGCGCCTCCCCCCTTTTTTTCTTTCGAGAAGAATCAAGCGGAAGCTAACCGGGTGACCAGTGTGTAGGGGGTTACTGCAGGGGTCATCATGTGGAGGAGGAGGCTGGCTGTTGGAGGCTGTTCCATGGCCCCAGGTTAGTCATTGATCACCGGCCTTCTGGCAGAGAAGTGGAGAAAGGAGAGGCAGTCGCCTTTGCCTGGGCAGCCCAGTGTTAGAGGCTCCGGCTTGGGTTCAGAGGAACACTCAAAGAGCCCTGACTTGGTCTTTGTTCAGAGAGCCTCACCCCCAAAGGACCGAGCTGGCCACACTTCTGTGGGACCTCTGTGAACTAGAAGACTTGTTTGCCTCAGCTGTGGGTGGACTGAAAGCCTGGATCAGCTTCTTAAGTGAGAAAGTATCTAGAGGGGCAAGATGGAGTGATTGTCATCAGCTCAAGGAAGAGGTTTGAGGTTCTGGCATAGATGGGGTAGGGGGCGGACAAAGGAAAGACTATGTCTGACTTCTGCCCAGAGGCAAGCTGAGATACTCGCACAGCAAACATATATTACTTATTAGGGTATTCCGTTGATGTGAAGATGTACGCATTTTCACATTTTAACAACTCTGAAATCATCTTGCCATCCATGGCATCTTACCATTATAATAGGCGGCAATATTTCTTTCTTTCTTTCTTCAGTTCAGTTCAGTTCAGTTCAGTCGCTCAGTCGTGTCCGACTCTTTGCGACCCCATGAATCACAGCACTCCAGGCCTCCCTGTCCATCACCAACTCCCGGAGTTCACTCAAACTCATGTCCATCGAGTCGGTGATGCCATCCAGCCATCTCATTCTCTGTCATCCCCGTCTCCTCCCGTCCCCAATCCCTCCCAGCATCAGAGACTTTTCCAATGAGTCAACTCGTCGCATGAGGTGGCCAAAGTATTGGAGTTTCAGCTTTAACATCAGTCCTTCCAATGAACACCCAGGACTGATCTCCTTTAGAATGGACTGGTTGGATCTCCTTGCAGTCCAAGGGACTCTCAAGAGTCTTCTCCAGCACCACAGTTCAAAACCATCAATTCTTCGGTGATCAGCTTTCTTCACAGTCCAACTCTCACATCCATACATGACCACGGGAAAAACCATAGCCTTGACTAGACGGACCTTTGTCGGCAAAGTAATGTCTCTGCTTAATGGTGGTGTAGTCGCGAAGTCATTTTCCACCTCTTGTAGCCCACCTGGCTCCTCTGTCCATAAGATTTTCCCAGGCAAGAATATTGGAGTGGGTTGTCATTTCCTTGTCCAGGGGATCTTCCTGACCCAGGGATCAAACCCATATCTCCTGCATTGCAGGAGGATTCTTTACCGCTGAGTGACTAAGGAAGCCCAAAATAATGGTGCATCTTACAATTGATGGCATCTTTTTCGATTCTGTTAAATATGATGTGTATTTTACAAATATGGGGGGTGCTTTCGATGTACAGGGGTGCACACAGAACTACATCATTCTCGTAAATGAAATTGCACGTATCACTTTTTCCACCAGCTCTACCTTTTAAACACCAAAACTTTTCATGGTATCCAGTTTTTAAAAGAAATCCTTATAAAATGTGTTGCTTGCCTTTATAAATCTAGCACATGGTGTGTGATTTAATAATTTCTTGAACATATTAAACAGTTCTACCTGCTGTTTTGTGCATACCTTGGGTCTGCTCAAGACAAAATTGTTGTCATCTTTCTTACTGTCCTTTTCCCCTTTAGCTGTCCTTTCATGGTCCTTGGCCGTGGGCTAAGTATTTCTCCTTCTCCTTTTCATCTTCATTGCCATACTCAGGTTGCTACAACTATTATCCACATTTCATCAAGGAAGAAACTAAGGACCAGGACGATACTGCTCGGAAGTGCCAGGGCTGGGTGGATGACCAGAGATGACCCAGCCCAAGGGGCATTCTGCCTGTGCCTGGGGGTGAGGAAGGCATGGATTGTGGGGCTGACTTTGGGAGCCTGAATGTGGCTGTCTACAGGTCTTTTCTGTTTGCTTCCAGGCTAGTGGCTGGAAAGTTCTGGATAGTTGGGTTATCAGCCAAGTGACTTCCGGATAAGTGACGTATAGCTGTAGCAAAGTGTACGAGATTGGAGGGTAGGGCCAGTGAATGGGAAGAAGTGGGTGACTAGTGGCACCAAGCAGACATTGGGTCCTTCTTGAGTCTACCGCATCTAGCACTTGGGGTGCATGGCTTTGAGCTTTAGGGTTTGTCCTCACTGGGAGACGCCTGCCTCCAGCTTTCCCCAACTCCCAGTCCAGCTTCTCTCATGTTGGCATAGGGATATAAGACAACAAAGCTGAACAGGTCACTTTCCAGCTGTAAATCCTCCCGAGCTGCCCTGGCCCTCTGGGGAAAGTCCATACCCCTTAGCATGCCTAGCAAGGCCTCCACCACCCAGCTCAGGTCACCCTGCCTCCTTCATCTCCTGAAGCTTGGGCAGACCTCAGTACCTTTTCACGTGCTGCTCCTTCCTGCCACATTGCCCTTCCCGTCCACTGCCTGCCCGGCAGACCATGAATTCATCCTTGGATGCCCAGCTCCAACCTCATCATCTTTGAAGGCTTCCCCAACCCCTCCTCACTCCACAGCACTGGCCACGCCATCCTTCCGTCCTCCCCGTGCCTTTCGTGTCCTACCGGAGCACTGGCCCCTCTGGCCTGCAGGGTCTGACCAGTGACATGGTGGCTGGCTCACCAGGGCCTTCTGATGCTCAGCACAGCTGTTCAGCTGTCACCATCAAACTCCCCAGGATTTCTTAGAAATCCACGAACAGCAATAGTGGGGGTTGCCAAGGGGGCTGCGGAGCTCAGGGTGTTGTAGGGGGCAGAAGGGTGGGGTCCGGAAGGAGTGGTGTGCTTTTCATTTTCATGTCCTCAAGAGTCTTGCTACTGTTGTTGTTGACCTAGGCAAATGAGTCTGTGTGGTTTCTTTGTGGGGGGCAGGGCTGGGGTGTGACGGCTGAAGGCAGCTTCTGCCTCCTGTGGAGTCAGGGGTGCTGTGTTTCTGCCTGACTCCCCCACTCCCAGCCCTGTGACCCTGGGTTGAGTCCATGTACATCAAAAGTGTCAGTTTCCCCATCTCCCTGGAAGCGTGCACGGATGCTTTCTACGGCCCCTTCCTCATCTCCAACAGTCCATTCCTTGGTTCAGCACCTCTGCACAGAGCACCTTCCATGTGCCAGGTATGTGCTGAGGCTCTGAGGACCGTGAGGGAGACAGATAACGTTGCTGGAAATTTTTCATTTTGGCTACGTTGAGTCTTCATTGCGGGCTTTTCTCTGGTTGCGGCACTTGGGCTTAGTTACCCTGTGGAATATGGGATCTTCGCTCCCCAACCAGGGATAAAACCTACATGGGAAGGCAGATTCTTAACCACTGGACCACCAGGGAAGTCCCCTTCCCCTGGTGGAAATTAGTCTAGTGGGCAGCACACTAGACACCTATTGTGTAATTTCCATCCTGAGAACGATGAGGTCGCGGGCAAGTATGGAAAGGGAGCCCCATATACTTTGAGGATTAAGGAGAGGCTTCCCTGAAGAAGTCACATTCAAGATGAGAATTGAGGGATACAAAATAGAAGAAAATACCAATGGTAATAAAAATGATCCCCAACACTGAGCAGACATGTGCTAAGCCCTCTCTGGGTGCACCCTCTCAGGAATTCCTTTCAGTATCTCTGTGGAGTGTGGGGGCCTCCTCTCCTGCAAAAACCAAGTGAGGTAACTCTGGCATAAACCAGAGAACCATCCCCTGCACCCCGTCTCCCCCCTCCTTGTCTCTCCCCCTCCTCTGAGGTCGCATGAAGGTCATAAACACTATTAGGGGGCGCCTCCCTTTTCCTTTGCACTGATCATCACCAGAGAGTACGTTCCTTTGCTGTTGAGGGGCTCCTTGTAGGAGTCCCTTGCATTTGCTCTCACATTTGCCATCCACAGCAAAAGGAGCCTCTGTCCACAGAAAACCACTGTGTCACCCGTTGGCCTTTCGTTCCATCCCTCTCGGAGTTGCTGTCCTTACAACCCAGATTTTGTGTATTTCCTAAGAAGTCATCCTCTCAGCACCCACATCCTTCTTCTTCCTTCCAAGTTTTCTTCCCAGGACCCCATGGTCTCTGTGGACGTACCTCTGGCTTTGGGTCTGAGCGTTTGTTCCTGAGTGACGTGGTGGCTTTGACTCTCATCAGGTGAATCTCCCCACAGCCACTTCCATGCAGCCTGGCTGAGGCCACCCTCCTTCTCAGTGCATTTTCTGGGTGAGATTACATCTACACCTGCTGCTCTTTTGGGAGACTTTCAAACTCAGTCTCGATAATGGGCCTCTTTGAGAAGCTGATAAAGCCATAGATCATCCCCTCCATCTCCCCACAAAAGGCACACGTGTGCACACACATGCATGCTCTTTCAAAGTTTTGCAGAAGACCTCTGGGTCTTCTCAGACCTCTGCTGTCCACCAAGGAACCCAGGTGGGTAGCCTCTGATCTGGAAAACAGGACTTTCTATACACTGATTTCTTTGGTCAGAAGTCAGCTGTTGTCAGAGTGATGGATCTCTCCCTGGGGAGATCTCAGGGCTCGCCATGGGGACCACTCCCAAGCCATGTGCACACTTCCTGGGTTTATTATTGAGTCTTGAATTCAATCCATTTCCAAGATGATTGAAGAACATTACTTTAGCTAGTTGTTGTTGTTTAGTCACTAAGTCATGTACAACTCTGCGACCCCATGGACTGTAGCCCATGTCCATGGACTGTAACCCGTCAGCCTCCTCTGTCCATGGGATTTCCTAGGCAAGAATACTAGACTAGATCTTCCCAACCCAGGGATCGAACACCTGTCTCCTGCATTGGCAGGTGGGTTCTTTACTGCTGAGTCACCAGGGAAGCCCTTACTTTGGCTAGTGGTGTCCTTAAAAGAAGCTCTCTGCTCTGGTTCCCCTACCCCCAGCCAGGGAACTAGATTTAAGGCTAGAAATGAGACCAGAGAAGGTGCGTATTGGTAGCTGTTGTCACGAATAGAGACGATGCAGGAAGCAGAGAGGCAGTCACTGCTGGTGTTTTTGCTGCAAATATTCTCACGGCCTCCCTTGTTCTCAGGGACTGGCCTTTATTTCTCTGATGTGGTTGTAGTTCTTTAGAGCTGACACCTTGAAGTCAAGTGCCACGTGTGAAGGAAGTTTTCTTCAATTCCTCATTTCTAAGGATTTGTTAAAGCATGGATGGAAGTTAGGTTTGTCAGTTACAACTGGAAGCATCCACTAGGAAAGCTTTGTATTCTTTCACCTTGAGGTAGGTTTGCGTGATGTGTTATATCATTAACTTCCTTCTCTTCAGCTCTGCTTGCCCTTCTGGAGTAAACTCTGCTTAGTCAAGGAGTTTTGTTCTTTCAGAACAGTGCTAGGTTTGATTTGCTGCGATGCCTTTGAGAATTCTTGCATCCGTACAGATAAGGTCAGCCCATATTCTCTTTTGTACTGCTCTTGTCATGTTTTGATGTGCTGGTTATGCAAAGTGATTTTGGAGGCATTTCATCTCCTGCTGGGGCTTCCCTGGTGGCTCGGTGGTAAAGAACCCGCTTGCCAAGGCAGGTGAGGGTGCAATCCCTGGGTTGGGAAGATCCCCTGGAGGAGGAAATAGCAACCCACTCCAGTATTCTTGCCTGGACAATCCCATGGACAGAGGAGCCTGGCGGGCTACAGTCCACAGGGTCTCAGAGTCGGACACAGCGGAGTGAGTGAGCATGAGCATCTTCTGCACTCTGGGGACAGCTGGCAGAGCAGGACATGATCTGTGTCTCGGAAGCTGGAAGAACAGCTTGGTCTTAGGACTCCCATGACTGGATTCTTGGTTTCCCATTTCCCAAGCCTTCCTCTCCTCTTTCTCTCTGCCTTAGTCCTCCCAGGTACACACCTAGCACCTCAGTGCTCCCAAGCTGGAACCTCAGCGTCATCTTTGATTCTTGCCTTCAACAGTTCTCTACCGATTCCCATGAGTCTTTCCTTTCCCTGCCCTTAAGCTGAGGGAAGGCTCATTTCCACTCTTAGATGCTTCCATCCATCTGGAGAGCTGTGCAAGGCCAGGTGCTGTGTTTAGTGGGGATGCTGATAAACCATCTCACACCCAGAGAAAGGTAACCAAGGTAGTGATGGCACAATACAGCATGTTTACAGAAGGAGAGGTGTTTTTCTATATGAAGAGGACATAAAGGAGAAGTCATATCCGTTTTTAGATATTTGAAGGGCAGCAGTCTTTCCCAATGGCTCAGCGGGTAAAGAATCCACCTGCAATGCAGGAGACATGGGATCAATCCCTGGGTCAGGAAGAACCGCTGGAGAAGGAAATGGCAACCCAGTATTCTTGCCTGAAAAATCCCATGGACATAAGAGCCTGTCAGGCTGCAGTCCGTGGGGTCACAAAGAGTCGGACACGACTGAGCGACTAACACTGTACTTCGGGACTAAGCACAATTCCTTGGAAAAGGTGAAGACCTGCCCTGTAGAGGTCGTTCTCCTAGGAGGAAAGGGACCCATGAAAGGAATTGTGAGGAAATCTCGGCTCACCACAGGGAAGATCTTAGAGAAGTTCAGAGCAGAATAACCATGGAATGGGAAGACTTGTGGTAGTGAGTTCCCCATTGGGAGAAGCATTCAAAGAAAACACATGTCAGATGTAGAAACGAAAGCTATGAGAATGGAGGCAGATCACTTCATTTCTGCTGCTGCTGCTGCTAAGTCACTTCAGTCGTGTCCGACTCTGTGTGACCCCATAGACGGAAGCCCACAAGGCTCCCCTGTCCCTAAGCATCTCTAATTCTCCAAATCTTGGTGACTGTGTCTTACTGGCTGTAGGAAAGTTGGTTGTTCTGATAACATAATTTGAATTTAAGAAATTCAGTGGCCTTGAATAAACAAATCCCAAAGCTGGGCAGTTCCCTCACAAATCCTACAGCCTGTCTTCAGAGCCTGTCTTCCCAGAGCAGGAGCTCAGTGGTAGTTAGAAAACCAGAGCCATGCATGGTAAGACCCTGGAGCCACAGCTGGACATGGGGATGTTTGTCCATCTCCTGTGCTGGAGAAAGGACTTTTTTTGGGTGGGGGGCAGTGGGGAGTCTCTTGTTCTTGGATCCTTCTGAACCAATCTGATAAAATGAACTACTTCAGAGACACCTTCCTCTGTGGCTGTCCCAGAGAAATTCTCAGCGCCAACCTGATCCACCTCCAGGTCACACGGGGAATTAATGGCCTCTTGTTCTTGGGGTTTTTGAGCCAACGTTTAATGGGCCTTTGCATTTCACATTCACTTCTGTACTGATACCTTGAGAGTTTCATTTTGAGAAAACCCAAAACTCAGAGCTCTCCTTCGCCTGTTATTGTCCTTAAGTGAACACAGTGGGGTTGTGGTGTGATTTTCAGACTACTGAATGGAAGTAGGAGCTGAGATCTCTAGTCCTAGCTGTCCCCCACTCTGCTGTTCATCTCCCTAAGCCTGTTCCCTCTTGGCTCAAGGGGCTCTATATTCTGACATCCTATGAGTTTTACAAAGTCTTCTCTCCAAGTGTAGGCTGATAGGAGCTGCTCTGATGGGCTGAGCAGAGAAGGGAACTGCTCCTTCCCTCATGGTACCCATGTCATGGCAGGACTCCCAGAGGCTAAAGTCCTTCTGACCACAGTGGTGCCCCACCTCCCTCCACCCAGGCTTCTCCACTGGAAGTCTTCCTCTGATGTCATTGGTGGCCTTGTAATGGCAGCTTCCAGTGACTTTCTGCTAGTTTGCATCTCTTTGCAGTTTCTGTAGCATTTGATGCCCAGCACCCCTTGCTAGAGAGCTTCCCAGGTGGCTCAGTTGTAAAGAATCCATCTGCCAGCGCAGGAGATGCAGTTTTGATCCCTGGATCAGAAAGATCCCCTGGGGAAGGAAATGGCAACCCACTCCAGTGTTCCTGCCTGGGAAATCCCATGGACAGAGGAGACTGGAGGGCGAGAGTCCATGGGGTCGCAGAGTCAGAAACAACTGAGCGACTGAGCACACACACACACCCTGACCTAGAGCCTCTTCCTCACCATATGCACCTCCTGGCATTCCTCTGCACGCTCCTCTTCTTGCTGTCCCAGGTCATGCTTAGGTCCCTCACCCAGACCCTTATCTCCAAGTCCATGCTGGTCGATTTTACCATTTCGACGTCAACACAAGTCCGGAGCCCAGCTCTTCGTCCACGACACAGGCTTCCTCTCCAGACTTCCCCATTTGGGGATCTCTAGTGAAACCAGACTCCTGGTCTGGAGTGGAGATGTTGCAGTCACCTCTGAGTGCTCCCTCCCTCTTCCTGTCCCCCGCTCTCCAGCCAGCTTTGATGGCGCTTCCTTTGGTTCTCGCTTCTTTTCACTTCCCCATAGTCCTCCCTGTCACCCAACTCAGCTTTCGTCACCAGCATCCTAGGCCTGCTTCTGGACCCTGCTCTCTTCCTTGCTTCCCCCAGGAGATTCTTCTAATGAAACTCTTTTGTCACCATGCTCAAGAAGCCTTTGGTGCCACCTGCCTCCTAGGCAAAGTCCAAAGTCTGAGGTCTTGTGTTTGTAGTTTCAAAGCCGAGTCTTGCTCTTCGAATCTTCTCCGTGAATCCACACTCTCTCTTCCAGCCGGATGTCCTGACTCAGTTTCCTCCCCAAGACTTGATGGATATTCTTATTTCTCCCTTCTCCTCCCGGTGAGGAAAACTTCCCAACCATCTTGTACAGTGCCAACTCCCCGCTGAGGGGCCAGCGTCTGGCAATACTCAGTTCATGTTCGGTGAACGAATGTTTGCCTGGTGAAGCACCCAGCACACAGGAAGTCTGGGTCAGCCCCAGTGGCTGATGATCAGGCATCTGTGTGCTTTGTGGGATTAGTCAACCTCTGAGAATGTATTTTCAGGCATCTCCCTGGATTCTGTGGGTCCCACCTTGAGGTAAGGGTACCCTTTTGGTTTTCCCTGGTGGCTCACACGATAAAGAATCTGCCTGCAGTGCAGGAGACCTGGGTTGGAAAAATCCCCTGGAGAAGAAAATGGCAACCCACTCTGGTATTCTTGCCTGGAGAATTCCATGGACAGAGGAGCCTGGCGGCCTGCAGTACATGGACTCACAAAGAGTCAGACATGACTGAGTAACTAACACTTTTCGCTTTCAAAGGGGCAAAGTCCTGGGTCTTTGTACTCCAGTATGGGCAAGACAGGCTGGTGAAGGGGACGGGTGGGGAGGTGGGGTTCAGACACGTTAAGCCCCTGGTAAACTACTCCAACTGCTAAGTCCCTGATCCTTGGGAAACTGTTCCACCCTCCAAGTTATTTCAGATTCAAGGCAGCAGCTGGGCACCCCTGGTAAGCCCAAACAAGCCACTCCCAGCTGGTGACCCCGCCTTAGAGGAGCCTGGGGAAGTGTCTGTTTGCAACACGGGTGTTTACAAGGCAGAGGGGCTTCCTGTCCTGCCTACTAGGCTGACTGTGGGGCAATCAGGATCTGTGTCTTCAGGGGCACTGGGGCAAAGAAATGCTTGGAGGATTTCTTGGGATTCTTCAGACATCCCAAGGTGGGGTGTCTGGCCATGCTGACCCTCGAGGAAGCCAAGGGCAACACGGAACAAGCTCAGGTTTTTGAACTGGGAGAAAATTAAATGTGACTGATAATTAATTTGCATATCGCCCTTTACAACTCCTAAAGCATTGTTCATAAATGCAGCCCAGCTAGTCTAATGTGGAACCCTTTAGAAGGAAAAGAAATTCCCTTAGTCACGCACAAGCAGGGTAAACAAGGTCAAGGTTCTCTTTTTCTTTACTGCTTTGGAGAGGAAAGAAGGCTCTCTGGGACTTCTCTGGTGATCCAGTGGTTAAGAATCTGCCTGTCAGTGCAGGGGACACAGGTTGGATCCCTGGTCTGGGAAGATTCCATGTGCCGTGGAGCAACTAAGCCTGTGTGCCACAGCTACTGAGCTTGTGCGCCTAGAGCCTGTGCTCTGCTAGAAGAGAAGCCACTGCAATGAAGAGTCCTCTGCAACTAGTGAAAGACCCTGCCCAGAAACGAAGACCCAGCACAGCCAAAAACATAATTTTTTTTTTTTTTAAAGAAGAAGGCTTTCTGGGGGAAGGAGAGAGTAGTTGAAAGACCTCCCCAGGAGAGAGAAGCTTCCAGTTGTGTTTCCAAGTTCATTCAACGTGGCAAGTACGCCCCTCTCCTCACCCACCAGAGAAATGGGCTGAGGGGACTGGACGTACCCGCTTCCCCCACCAGCCTGGAACCACCACCATGGCACCCACAAGAACTGGGGCTTGTGTCCAGGGCCCCCTTCTCTGGGTTCCGACATAAGCGCCTGGAAAGGTCTGGGAACGTTCCTCATGCTCCCTCGGGCCTGGGGACAGGGAGTACCCCGTGTCCTCTCTAGTGAGCAGGGGATCCAAAGATGGCGGTCACCCCATCACGTGACTTCTGATGCCCTGAGGCTGTTTTCCCTGGTGACTGCTTTCTCCGAACCCAGTAGAGAGAAGATGCAAAACAGAAGCGGCACCCCAGCAGGGCAGAGGTGCTAGGGACGCCCGCGCGGTCAACACCTCGGCCCGCGCATCGCGGTGCGATAACACCGGCCTGTGAAGGGAGGCTTAGGGTAAAGCGCGAAGGAAGAAACACAAGCGCGCACAGCCCTCAAACCTCCGGCTTGAAAGTGGCAGAGGTCGGCCTGAGGGCTGGGGCTGAGAAGGGAGGTGAGAGGTCGTGTTGAGCGAGGACGAGCTTTGTGTGGCATCAAGAAAAACAACGTATTTCTGAACGAGTGAGGCTGCGGAGCTCGGGTCCAAGGCAGGTAAAGTCTGGGGGTCGGGAGAGGAGGTCGTTCCAGGAGGCACCCGAGTGGTCTAGAAAAACAAGAGGGCAGGGCCTGCGGGACCTGACAGAGAGGAGCCCTCGATGCTGGGTGCAATGGAGACAGAAGGAGCTGCCACCAATTTCCCATTCCCTTTAGGCGCTGTCATGGTCCTGCGTCCTCCCGGGGATGGATGTAGCGGCTGAGAATGCCCCTTCTTGCACCAAGCCTCTACTCTACTGGTTTCCCTTCAAGGCCTCTGTGGAGGGAATGTTGAGGGATTGGGCTGGCACCATGGTTGAGTCCAGGGCCCAGTCCTCTCAGAGAGTCCGGTTTTCCTCCTCCCCCTACCCACCCAGCATTTTCCAAGATGAGATTACTTATCGATGGCTGCTTGCTCCTAAGACCTATTCAGTAGTTGGAGGTGGGAACGTTATTAACATTGTTAATTAAAGGCTTAATTTTTTAGAGCAAGTTTAAGGTTACAACAAAACAGAGGAAGGTACAGAGATTTGTCATATTACCCTCTGCCCCGCGCATCATCAATATCACTCACCAGACGGGCACTTATTTTTTTACACCAAGGATGAATGTACATTTAAAAAAATTTTATTGGGTTGGCCAAAAGATTCATTTGGTTTTTTTCACAACACATTATGGAATATTGGAACATTATGGAATATACTCAAGACATTATGGAATATACTCAGTATTCTATATTGGAGTATAGTTTTTTTTTTCTTTTTTTATCCATCTTATCATTTTGGAGTATAGTTGATTAACAATGATGTGTTTACAGGTATACAGCAAGGTGATTTAGTAATACCCATACAAGTATCCATTCTTTTTCAAGTTGTTTTCCCATTCAGGTTATTACAGGATATAGAGCCAAGCTCCCCGTGCTGTACAGTAGATCTTGGTTGGCTATCTGTTTTAAATATAGTAGTGTGTACATGTCAATCTCAAGCTCCTATCCCCACTCCCAGCCTTTCCCCCATCCCAGCCATAACAGATACACCTACATTGACACATCATAATCACCCAAAGTCCATAGTTTACCTTTGGTTTTACTCTTGATATTTTTACATTCTATGAATTTTATGAATGACCCGGGTTCGATCCCTGGGTCGGGAAGATCCCCTGGAGAAGGAAATGGTAACCCACTCCAGTATTCTTGCCTGGAGAATCCCACGGACAGAGAAGCCTGGTAGGCTACCGTCCACGGGGTCGCAAAGAGTCGGACACGACTGAGCAACGGAACGGACCGGAACGGAATAACATATATCTATTATTATAATATTATGCAGAGCATTGCATGTGTGCATGTGCGCTCAGTCATGTGTTACTGTGACCCCAAGGACTGTAGCCCACCAGGCTCCTCTGTCCATGGGATTTCCCAGGCAAGAATATTGGAACAGGTTGCCATTTTCTTCCCAAGGGGATCTTCCCAACCCTGGGATTGAACCCATATCTCTTGCATCTCCTGCATGCTAGCAGGTAGGTTCTTTACCAGCTGAGCAACCAGGGACACCCTATACAGAGTATTGTCAGTGCCCTAAAATTTCTCTGTGCTTTGTCTAGTCTCCCCCCACTCCCGGGAAATCATTGATCTTTGTATTATCTCCATAGTTTTGTTTGGAGGACATAATTTTTCACTGAACTGTTTGATCTTGTCTAGGGAGGAAGAGTTTTTTGACACCTATACTTTATTTTCAGGATACCTTCTTATCACCAGTAAGAGATTATCTCTAATCATTTACCAAAACAGTACCCTCTCAACTTGAGTGGCTTTAGTACTAGCTCCTTAAGCCAATTTGCTCTGAAGAATGTCTGACCTTCTGGAGTGGGATACACAGAGGTGGGCACACTGTATGAGAAATAGGTGCTATTTCTCAGGAGGATGACTTCAGCTTTTATGGTGTGTCCCTTTATAAGGGGATTTTGGGTACATCAGTGTGGTCTCTATTTAAGGTCAGACCTTATAACATGGCCTACAAATTTGGGGAAAATCCCACCAGCTGTATCTAAATGACACAGTAATGGACAAACAAATACAATTGTGCTTCTTAGATAACTTGGTAATGACTGAACTATTAGTTAGTATATTAGTTTCTTTGTTATTTCAGAGAGACTTAAAGTGATAGTGGCTTAAACATGATAGAGCTTTATTTCTCCTTCATGTAAAGATCTGAACATAAGTGGTCCAGTCTTTACACAACAACTTCATAGATCACCTACATTCCTTCTATCTTGTTGCTTTGTCTTTGTCAACATGTAGCTTTCATCTCATGGCACATGATGGCTGCTCTAACAATTGCCATTGTGTTTGCATTCCAGCTAGCAAAAGGAAGAAAGAGGAAGAAGAAGGAGGCACGCCTATCCCTTTTAAAAGCATGATTTGGAAATTGTACTTATCAGCATCTATTTATATTCCATTGGTCAGAATGTAGTCAAATGGCCACAATTAGCTACAAGAGAATCTGGGAAATACAATCTAAATTTTCTATAAATTACATTACTATAGAAGAAGGGAGAACGGATATGGAAAGACAGTTATGAGTCTCATCCATATTTGAACTTTACTAGTTTGAGATCTTTCTGAATCTTCAATGTTATATAAAAGTTGTTTATCCCTTCCATTGTACAAAAGCCTACCTTCTAAGTCTTATTGAAAACCACTAATAAGAAAATGGCATACTATTCTAAAAGATGGAATCCACACAAATGTCTGTCTACAGATGGAGTAAACAAAATGAGATCTGTACATACAATGGAATAGTTCAGTTCAGTTCAGTTCAATCGCTCAGTCGTGTCCGACTCTCCGCGACCCCATGAATCACAGCACGCCAGGCCTCCCTGACCATCACCAACTCCTGGAGTTCACTCAAACTCATGTCCACAGAGTCGGTGATGCCATCCAGCCATCTCATTCTCTGTCGTCCCCTTCTCCTCCCGCCCCCAACCTTTCCCAGCATCAGAGTCTTTTCCAGTGAGTCAACTCGTCGCATGAGGTGGCCAAAGTATTAGTACTTAACCTCAAAAAGAAATGAAATTCTGATGTATGTTATAATATGGATGAACCTTGAGGACTTTATACTAAGTGAAATAAACCCATCAGAAAAAGACACTATTGTCTGATTCGACCTCTGTGAGGATCGTAGTGTTATCAAGCTCATGGAGACAGAAAGTAGAATGGTGATTATCAGGGCTGGAAAAGAGTGGAGTGGGGAACTAGTGTTCAGTGGGAAAGAATTTCAGTTTGGGAAGATGAGAAAGTTCTGGAGGTGATGGTGCTGATGGTCTCACCATCATGTGAATGTACTAAATGCCATTCAGCTGTATAGTTTAAAATGGTTAAAATGGTAACTTTTATGTTGTTTATATTTACCACAGTTTTTACCATGACATGCTGTAAAGCAGGGGTCCCCAACCTCTAATGCCTGATGATCTGAGGTGGAGCTGATGTAATAATAATAATAGAAATAAAGCACACAATAAATGTAACGCACTTGAATCATCCTGAAACCATCCCCCCCACCCCACACACACTCCTGGTCCATGGAAAAATTGTCCCTGGAGCCAAAAAAGCTGGGGACCACTGCTATAAAGGACCAAAAGCAGAGTTCTCTGGCATTCTAGGAGAGGTGACCCCACAGATGAAGACCTTTGGTTCTCTTGGGTGAGGTTCTTAAGCCAGAGGTGAGTCCATTTATCTTGTGATTATTGTGCTCACTTTTTTTTTTACACTGTCATGAGCCTATAGCAGGACTTGCTAAAATTCAGATAAGCTATTTTTGTGCATTTTCTTGAGTCACCCCCTTAGTGAATCCATTCTTGCTCCTGGTGGTCCCTGTATCCTTCCCTGAATGTTGTTCACAAACTACCTCTTAACAACATATAGAGAATGATGTCATGGGGACTGGCAGACTCTGAGACTGTAGTTTCCAAGATTCTACTTTTGTTAAGTTCTCCAAAACTGGGACAGCCTTTTCTTGTGTCTGTCCTGTCTTTCTCTATCTCATCCTGTCCTTCTCTCGTACATCTTTCATTTTCTCTGATCCTTCAAAGAGTATCAGTAGCAGTTCCCTTTCACAACCTCAAGTTTCTTTATGACTCTGAGAGGTATTTATACTCATCTGCCATCCTCAACTCATTTTAAGCAGTGGCTTTTGACTTTAGAGCCCTTTGTGTCGGCGGACCGGTCTCCTCTCAGACTCCCCTTTATCCCCTTGCTGGTGTGATCATCTAAATTCCAAGGTCAGTGAGACATTCGCCCATTGAAAATTTGGCCATAGTTCCACGTGGCACTGGACTAAACCCTTTAAGCACTTGGCCTGACATTTAAGGCCATTCACAGTCTGCCACCCAGCCTGGGCATCTTTATCTCCCCATACCTGCGTCATCCTTTACTCTCCAGTAGTTCTGAATGCCTGGGCATTCCCTGCAGGAACCAAGCTGTCTATACTTCTGTCCATTTCCCCACCCCGTGCCTGAAGCCCAAGGCAGCTTCTTCCTGTAGACTTATCTCGGAAGTTGCCTTCTTTTTTAAATTTTTTTAAAAAATGTTTTTATTTTTTGGCCATGCTGTGCGGCGTGCAGGATCTTAATTCCCCAACCGGGGATTGAACCTGAGCCCCCCTGCAGTGGAAACTTGGAGTCTTAACCACTGGGAGGTACCTTGGAGAAGCTTTGCTAATTGACCTTGTCCCTCCTCCACTGTCCCTGTCTCTTGTAAACCTACACGGAGATGCCCTACCCTCCAAGGGTCTACATGGAGGTTATTTTGAATGGTGCCTCTCTGAACTTCCTGGTGCGTATCTTCTGAGCATGTACCCGAGGGGTGGAATTGCCACGCTATGTGGCAGGTGCAGGTCGTGCCGTGGTAGCTAGTGCTTTCCATTTGGAAAGTGGCTGGACCAGTTCACACCCCACCTGCAGTCGTGAGGGGTCAGGTGCTTCACATCCTGAAGTGTTCGCTCATCTTGTTTGTTTCAGCCATTCAGGTGGGTCTGGTGGGATCACATCATGGTCTGAATTTGCATTTCTCTGGTGACTGATGAAATTGAACACATTGGCATGTTTACTAACCACTTGAAGATCCTCTTTGGGGGAAGGGTCTATTCAAGTCTTTTGCCCATTTTTCTATCAAGTTATCCTGTCATTTTTAATAATTTATTTTTCTTGCTGGTGGTCCTACCACGTTGCCTTTGGACCTCATATTCTCTTCTGATCGTGAACTCCTTGAAATTTCTGGAACCCCTGCCCCCTCTCAGTGCCTAGTAAGACCCTCAAATAATAGACACTTAATACATGCTTGCTGTTGACTGAACAAGCCATCTTTGATCCATCCTTTCTGGTAGGATAACTATTCTCCTTGAGAAAAAGGATGGAGGAACTAGCCATGAAGCAGTTCTGTTTTCTCTCCAGCATCTGTAACTATGCCCCAATCTGTCCTGAATGGCCAGGTTAATCTCTTTGGATTTAGGTTCTGAACATAACTCTCCGGGCCCTTCTTGATGTCTTCTGTTTTTTTCCAGCCTCCCTTTTGTGATATGCTCACTCTCGATCTTCCGTGTCCCATCTTACGTGGGGACCTCACTTCCCTGTTTTATGCATGCCCCAAGAGATCATGCTGGTCCCTGACATCCCCCTCTTCGCTTTCGTGAGACTCTGTGACTTGCCTCCAATTTACTTTTCAGAATTTTCTTTCCCTGCTAAGCCATTCTCTTGGGTTCCTGGCCCCTTAGGAGCCTGCTTCCTTAAAGTCTAAGATGTGGGTCTGACTGTCCAACATTTTCTGCTAGGATTAGTCCACACTTTGAGATGATGTGGTCATTTCCCCCATGTTTCCCCCTCGCTTCTATTTTACAAACCTCCCGTTATTCTTGGTCAGAATTAAAGACACACAAGTATTTTTCCTCATTGCTTCCTTGCCCTTCCAAGAGATGAGATGATCAGAGGAGCAAGGCTTTCTCAGATGGCCTGGTTTTAACCCAAGGAAGCTTCCCGCTTCTGTCCAGGTGATGCCCTTGGCCATCCTTGGCCTTGTGGTGACCCAGTTCTGTGATTCATACAAGGAAAGCAACATCCTTGTCTCAGTCAGGCTAGATGCGTGACATGCTTCTCTCTTCTTACCTTTCTTCAAACCTCTTGGTCATTCACTTATTCATTTGTTATTTGTTCATTGACTCATCAAATATGTGCCGAGCACTCTTCCTAGTCCTCATGGAGTGACATTCTAATGGGGCTGGAGGAGAGAAACAGACAATAAGCCCTTTATGGTTTATTATTTATATACTAAGTAACGTGAATAGTGTGTCAGGTGGTGATAAGAGAGGTGGAAAAATGAAGCACCAGGTGCCAGAGGTGGGGTTTACCAGAAGTCCAAATTAAGACCGTCCCTTAAAGACCAGGAGGACTGAGAATTAGCCAAGCAGACATTTGGGAGCAGAGCACTCCAGACAGAGGGAATAGCAGGTGTCAAGGTCCTGTGGCTGGTGTGTGCCTGGCAAGTTGCCCTGGTCATTCTGGTCCACAGAATGTGGCCACCTCCATGCTGGCATCAGCAAGGGTCGGTATCAGTGAATCAGTGATATCTGTATCTACCATAGCATCCAGCGAAGCGTTGGGTTGACAAAAATGTTTGTTTGGGTTTTCTGTAAGATATGATGGAAAAACCCAAATGAACTTTTTTGTCAGCCCAATATCCTGTGGTCCTCTGCACTCCATTAGAGGACTTTTTATTTGAGTAAGTGAATTTAGGTTGAACACCACTACGGGGCCTTGCTGAATTGCTGTGATTGTCTGAGCTGCCTGGCAGATGGCACCCATGTCTGAGTAGCGTTCTTTCTAGTTGTTCAGCTGGGCTCTTCTGAACACATGGTCCAATGCCTTCTGGTCATGTGGCCTGGTCTCTGCCAGGGTGTGGGGTCTATGCCAGATACATATGTTCCAGATACTATTGCTTGTAATGTGCAAACATGCTCAGTCACTAAGTCATGTCCAAGTCTTTTGTGACCCCATGCCCACATGCCCACCAGGCTCCTTGGTCCATGCAAGAATACTGGAGTGGGTCGCCATTTCCTCCTCCAGGAGATCTTTCCAAGCCAGGGATAGAACCCAAGTCTCCTGCAAGTCTCCTGCATTGCAGGCAGATTCTTTACTACTGAGCCACTGGAGAGGCCCTATTGCTTGTAACAAACTACCCCAAAATATTGTGGTAGAAGATGTTAACCGTTTTTTAAAAAATAATTATTTATGTCTGCCCTGGGTCTTTGTTGCTGCACATGGGCTTCTCATTGCAGTGGCTTTTCTTGTTGCAGAGCACAGGCTCTAGGGTGCATGGCTTCAGTAATTGTGGTATACAGGCTTAGCCTGTGGCATGTGGGATCTTACCAAACCAACAATCGAACTGGTGTCCCCTGCATTGCAAGGCGGATTCTTAGCCACTGGACCACCAGGGAAGCCTGAGGCTAACCATTTTAATATGCTCATGGATTCTGTGGACCAGGAGTTTGGGCTGGACATATTGGGGATGGCTTATCTGTGTTCAGTGATGTCTGAGGCTTCAGCTGGTAAGACCTGAACAGCTGGGGACTGAAATTGCAAGTCAGAAGTGCCTGCAAGTGGCCTCCCCATGTGGCTTGGGCTTCCTTCCAAAATGGCAACCTCCCAATGGACATTCAGATTTCTTACTCCATGACTCGGAGCTCCAGGTGCAAGTCTTCTAGGAAATGAGGCAGTAGCTGCATCAGCTTCATTGCTTCCCTTCACCTCCACTATCATCTATCAGTTGAAGTGGCCACAAGCCCGTCCAGGTTTTGGTTTTTTATTTTTTAATATGTATTTATTTGGCTGTGCTGGATCTTAGTTTCGGCACACTAAAGTTTCAGGATCTTTAGTTGCAGCATGTGAACTGTTAGTGTGGCATGTGGGATCTAGTTCCCTGACCAGGGATCAAACCCAAGCCACCTGCATTGGGAGCACAGAGTATTAGCCACCGGACCACCAAGGAAGAGGGCTTCCCAGGTAGCACTAGTGGTAAAGAACCCGCCTTCTAACACAGGAGACATAAAGGACGTGGTTCAATCCCTGGGTCGGGAAGATCCCCTGTAGGAGGGCATGGCAACTGACTCCAGTATTCTTGCCTGGAGAATCCAATGGACAGAGGACCCTGGCAGGCTACAGTCCATGGGGTCACAAAGAGTCAGACACGACTGAAGTGACTCAGCACGCACACACACAGCAGGGAAGTCCCCAACCCAGGTTTAAGGGGAGGAAATTCGATTCCATCTCTTGTTTGGGGAAGTGTCAGGTCTGCATTGTAGAAGAAGCCTTGGGATGGGAGGTGCCATGACCGTTTTTGGGAAATAAGCCTTCAGTTCAGTTTATCTTCTATTTCCCTGGGGAGGAATTCTCATTTTATGTTGTCACCGGGCTCTGGTGGATTTTCAGATGTCTGCTTTGTACCCTGTCCAGCATCAGCTCCCACCAGCAGCACCCCCTTCTCCCAATGCTTGGCCACTGGATGGAGGTGGTTCCCCAAGATGCAGGGCTGGTGGGCAGTCAGGCACGGAGCAGGTGCTCTGCAAGTATATACATGCCCCTGGGGCATAGCAGATGGCATTGTGTAACATCATTCTTTTGCTTAGTGTGATAATGGTCTCAGGTCAGAGAATGTCCTTGTCCTTAAGGGAGGCACGGTAAAATATTAGATTGAACCATATACATATTTCAATGCTATTCTCTCAAATCATCCCACCCTTGCCTTCTCCCACAGAGTCCAAAAGTCTGTTCTTTCTATCTGTGTCTCTTTTGCTGTCTCGCCTATAGGGTCATCATTACCATCTTTCTAAATTCCACATATATGTGTTAATATACCATATTGGTGTTTTTCTTTCTGACTTACTTCACTCTGTATAATAGGCTCCAGTTTCATCCACCTCATTAGAGCTGATTCAAATGTGTTCTTTTTGACAGCTGAGTAATATTCCATTGTGTATATGTACCACAACTTTCTTATACATTCATCTGCCGATGGACAATAGATTGAGCCATATGATCATTTTGATATCTGTTCCTACTTAATATGGTTCAATCTAATGTTGAGGAGTGACTTGTCATGATGTTACAACCTGCAACTTACTTTTTTTTCCCTAAGATTTATTTATTTTTGATTGTGCTGAGTCTTAGTTGCTGCACGTCAATGTTCTCTAGTTTCAGAGACCCGGGGCTACTCGTTGTGGTACATGGGCTTCTCATTGCAGCGGCATCTCTTTTTGCAGATCACAGACTTTAGGATGTGTGGGCTTCAGTAGTTGTGGCACATGGGCTTAGTTGCTCCACGGCCCAGGGATTGAATCAGTGTCCCTTGCATTGGCAAGTGAATTCTTAACACCACTGGACCACCAGGGAAGTCCTGAAACTTACTTTCAAATAGTTTATATGTGTGAATGTTGTCGACCTGAGGATCGAGTCTACCCACTGGGGTAGCAGCCAAGTAGGAATAAAGCCTGAGGGCAGATGCAGGCTGGCGCACTTCTGTCTTCCTCCCTCCATCCACAGCTCCTACCCAGCCCTGCCTGTGGGGGAGTGAGGGAGGGGAAGTTTTCTGGCGGGGCTCAGTGGTGCCTCTGCAGGGTAGGGGAGAGATGGTGGCCTGGGGTTCTTGGATTGTCTGCTTCCTGGAGCCCCCACACACTCCTGACCGGACTCAGATGAGCATGGCACAGCCCATCCACGTGCATCCTCCGAAAGTGTCCTCTCAGCCCCTCAGACCTTCTGCTTCCCTGTCTCCCAGGCAGCATCCCGCCTCTGAGCATCCTCGAGCTGCAGATCTCTGGGGCGGCTCTGCCACATCCTGTGCCCGGGACCGCTCTCGAAGCACAGGCCAGATGTGCAAATTCTGCGGCTGTGCCCAGGGTCGAGTGTAGCACAGCTCGCTTTTCTTGGAAGTCACTGGTGATTTGTTAGAAAAACAGGAAACACTGGGGCTGCCGGTGTGCATTTTGACTTTTTTGTTTTTGTTTTCGAGCCGTCTTCATCCTTCCCAGTCTCAGGACGTTTTAAGGGTATTTCTGCTCCACCCAGCCTTTCAAGCCTCCCCCTTGACTTTCCTCCCCCCACCCCAGTCTAGTGCATCCTTTTTCTCCCTCCCTCTTGCCTTCTGCCACCTCCCCCCACCCCCAATCACTGTTGCAGGGAGGAGGTGGGTCTAGGGAACCACGGACACAGGTGCCACATCTTGATGATGTTGTAACTTCAGGCAGGCACGTGCTTCTGGGCAGTCTGGCTTCCCTGCACCTGCCCTTCTGCTCCTACCCCGTCCCCCAGCTTTATCATGCTGGTTAGACATGAAGCAGACTGGGCTCTGCCCATGGGGACCTGCTGGGGCAGCTGTCCTCTTGCTGACACGGGGGGGACGATGTGGCTGGGACAGGAAGTCCTTCATCCCCCATGGGTCAGACTGGGGCTGGAGGGGTCCTCAGAAGTCACTTTATCTATGGAGACACAGAGGCTGGGAGGGACCTCTCCAGGGCCCCCAAATTGGATGCCTTGATTAAACAGGAAGAACAGGGAGGGGATGAGGAGGCCTGGATCCAGCTCTTCCCCAGGTCATCCCCTCCCTGACTGTGTCTTAGAAATGCAGGGGCAGGGGCTGTGGTCATTTTGTACATTGTGCTTGCATGCTAAGTTGCTTCAGTTGTGTCTGACTCTTTTTGACCCCATGGACTATAGCTGGCCAGGCTCCTCTGTCCATGGGATTGTCCAGGCAAGAATACTAGAGTAGGTTACCGTGACCTTCTCCAGAGGATCTTCCCGACCCAGGGATTGAACTGGTGTCTCTTAATGTCTCCTGCATTGGCAGGCGGGTTCTTTACCACTAGTGCCACCTGGGAAGCCCAGTTTGTACACTGGGAGATGGTTAAAGCACCAGAAAGCGCTACTGCTTCCCGGTGTCCCTTGTGAGTTTTTTCCCAGGTCTCATCTTGGCAGAGGTAAGCTCTGAGTGTGCCTGGTACTTGGTTTAGAGGTGTACTTGAGCCTTCTTGCTGTCCTTTCCTTACCCCATAAGGTACCATGATGGAGAGGCCTGTCTCCTATTTTATGGTTGAAGAAACTGAGGTCCAGAAAGGTTATGTAACTTGACCACTGTCCTCCCCTCTGCAGGCAGCCCCTCGAGGCGAGACCTCTTTGCTCTGGAGGGCCCCGTCCCCACCATTGCTGGACTTTGCCCTAGGTTCTCACCTTTGCACCACGTCTGCAGTGGGGCCTCCCCTTCTCTGGGGGCTGCCCTTCTGAAGTCATATGAGAAGTGTGATATGAGAGATGAGAAACTCCCCAAACCTCTCAGGGGTGTTGTTTGAAAAGGCATTAAACTGTCCAGAGAGAGATAAGAATGGTAAAACAGAGACTAAGATGGAAACCAGTCTGAGAAACTAAAGACTATTTAGGAAGCTTCCCAGAAGAGAAGCTGTTTTGAGGAATTCTAGAGCTCAGGAAGGACAGTGGACAGGAACGTGACCCCTCTCACACAGGGACTCCTGAACATCCAGGGGCTACAGCTGACTCCGGGGGGAAGGGGGGTCCTTCCCTTCCCCTCCCTCCTCTCTTGCCCACATTCCCATTCCCCCTGGTCCCATAGCTATTGGGGAGCAGAGACCCTTATCCAGGGGTCTGTGAATTGGGATGAGAAAGATGAGACATCCTTATTGTCACCCGCCTCTAACTGAAGTTGAGTGTTTCCTGCCATGATGAACGTAGGCAGCAAACTAGAGTCATATTAGTAGCTCCCGTGACTTGGTCACTAGTAGAAATCCAGATGTTTTCGTATCGCTTTGCAGTTCTTATAGGTACCAAAAACATCGTTTATGCCTTTTACTACTTCAAAGTGATACTAATGATTTGACCCATTGCTGGATCTTGTTATTTAATGTGCAATGAGAAGAACAAATATAACCCTGTCTGATTACTAAAAGTCTGATTACTGAAAGCAATTGATAATTATATTTCCATGCAGTTCATTTCCTTTGCTGTCCCATGTATTTTATTTCGTGTGTTTAAAACATTATTGTGAAGGGGGTTGTCTATAGACCTCTGCAAATTTCCAATTGACTCTATGGTGTAACACAGTTAAGGAGTCCCACTATCAGAACATTTAGGCAAAAAATTGTAGGTGTTGGGGCTTCCCTCACCATCCAGCGGTTAAGACCTCACCTTCCAATGCAGGAGCTGTACGTTTGATCTATGGGCAGGGAGCTAAGATCCTATATGCCTGGTGGACTAACAAAAAACAAAACCCACACAAAAAAATCAAACAGAAGCAATATTGTAATAAATTCAATAAAAGACTTTAAAAACGGCCCACATCAAAAAAATCATAAAAAAAAAAAAAGTATAGGTGTTACCTGACAGCTAAGGAGGGCTTTGGTGTTCTGCAGACGTTGACTTGGCATCCTTGCTGTAGACCCTGAGAAAGTCACTTTATCTCTCAGAGTCATAGTTTCCTTATTGTAAATGGAGGTAGAAGAAAGCCTACCTTGAAGGACTGTTTCACGTGCAAATGCCAGGCAGGGAGTGGGAAGCATGATGGGTAGTAGCTGGGGACAGTGGCAGTGGTTGATTCAAGCCCACAAGACTCAAGCAGGATTCTCTTTTATTACAGAGGAAATTCCAGGCTAAGTTCACTTCTTATTATCTCTCATACAGAAGGGAAAACTGTATACCTGGCTAATGCCTCTCATCTTTTTCTTTTGCTCTGGACTGGGAGCAGGTAGTCCCCAGGTATCAAGTATGAATCTTGGTCTCTAAACTGAAGTATTTAAGAAATAACCGTGGTACATCCCTACAATGGAATATTTTTCAGTCATGAAAAGAAATAAGTACTCTTACATGCTAGAACATAGATGCACCTAGAAAACATGCAAAGTAAGTGAAAAAAGTCAGATGCCAAAGAGCACATACTGGGGACTTCCTTGGTGGTCCAGTGGTTAAGAATCTGTGCTTCCAGTGCAGGGGGCACAGGTTCAGTCCTTGGTTGGGGAACTGGGGTCCCACATGCTACATGGCACACTCAAAAATAAAAAGGACCACATACTGTATGATTACATTTCTATGAAATGTCTAGAATTCCAGAATAAGGAAGTTCATAGAAACAGAGAGTGGATAAGTGGTTGTCAGATGATGAGCGGAGAGGAGAATGGGGAGTGATTGCTAATAGATATGCAGTTTTCTTTTTGCGATGTTGAAAATTTTCTATATTTAGATCGTGTTAATGGGTGTACGACATGGTGAATATACTGAAAACCACTGAAGTGTGCCCTTTAAAATGATAAATTTTATGTTATGTAAATTATATACTGTGACTCAGTGGAATTTATTCCTGGTATACAGGCTGGTTCAGCGTGTGAAAATCAGTTAATGTAATCCATTACATCAATAGGCTAAAGAAGAAAATCCATATGATTATCAAGAGATACAGAAAAAGTACTCAACAAAATCTCACATCCATTCACGATCAGTTCTCTTAGCAAACTAGGAATAGAGGAGAATTGTTCTCAACTATTTTGTAAAGAATATTTACAAAAACTCTACATCTAACATCATACTTAAAGGTGAAAAGTTAGTTCTCTCCCTAATATTAGGAATGAGGTAAGGCTCTGCCTTCGTATTCTTCCTATTCACATTGTACTAACAGTCTTAGCTAATGCAGTAAGACAAAAAAGGAAATAAAAGCTACACAGAATGGGAAGAAAGAAATAAAACTGTCTTTGTTTACATGTGACATAATTGTCTATGCAGAAAATCCCAAAGAATTAACAGACTCTTGGAACTAATAAGCTACTGTGGGAAAGTGACAGGATACAAGATTTATCCAAAGAAATCTATTGTTTTCCTATGTGCCAGCAATGAGCTATTAGAATTTAAAACCAAAAATAGATCAATGTCTACATTTAGCACCAAAAAATTGGCACAAGATCTACATGAGGAAAACTACAAAAGTCTGATGAATGAAGTAAAGGAAGATCTAAATAAATGGAAAGATAATTCATGTTCATGGATAGGCAGACTCAATATGCCAGGTCTTCCCAACTTAATCTATAGATTTAATGCTATTCCCATCAAAATTCGAAAAATTTACTGATGGTAAAGTTTATATGGAAAGGTAGTGTAAAACAAATAAATCAGCATATACAGGTGAAAGAACAGAGAGATCAATGAAGCAGAATGCTGCTGCTAAGTCACTTCAGTCATGTCCGACTCTGTGCGACCCCATAGACGGCAGCCCACCAGGCTCCCCCGTCCCTGGGATTAGAGAGCCTAAAATATAACAACTGATTTCTGACTAGGGAACAAAGGCAATTCAATGGAGAAATGATAGTTTTAAAACAAATGGTGCTGTAACAATTGGACATCCACATACAAAAAAAGAAAAATAATCTGTATATGTACCTTGTTGTTGTATAGTCGCTCAGTCATGTCTGACTCCTGCAACCCCATGGACTGCATTCCACCAGGCTCCTCTGTCCATGGGATTTTCCAGGCAAGAATACTGGAGTGGGTTGCTTGTTCCTTCTCCAGGGGATCTTCCTGACCCAGGGATTGAACTGCTGTCTCCTGCTTTAGCAGGCCGATTCTTTACCACTGAGCCACTGGGGAAGCCCATATACATACATAAGGAAACCTTTCAAAAAAATTAACTCAAAATGGATCATAAACCTAAAGGCAAAATGCAAAACTGTAAAACTCCTAGATGATAACAAGAAAAAACCTAGATTACCTTGGCAATGAGTTTTTAGATCTAATACCAAAAGCATGATATGTGAAAGAAAAATTTGATGAGCTGGACTTTTTGAAAATTAAAAACTTTTGCTGTGTGAAAGACACTGTTAAGAGAATGAAGACTAGTCACAGACCAGGAGAAAGTATTTGCAAAACATTTATCTGATAAAGGACTTAGATCTAAAAAATACAAAGAATTCTTAAAACTCAACAATAAGAAAATAAACAACCCAGTTGAAAAGTAGGCAAAAGATCTCAACTGCTCACAAAAAGATAAACAGATGCCAAATAAGCATATAAAAAAATGCTCAACACCGTATATCATTGGGGCTTCCCAGGTGACTCAGACAGTAAAGAAACTGCCTGCAATGCAGGACACCTGGGTTCCATCCCCTGAAGAAGGGAATGACTACTCACTCCAGTATTCTTGCCTGGAGAATCCCATGGACAGAGGAGCCTGGTGGGCTACAGTCCCTGGGGTTGCAAAGAGTGGGAGATGACTGAGCAACTAACACTTTCACTTTTTCTTTTCGTATATCATTAGGGGATTGGAAGTTAAAATGACAAGGAGATACAAGTACATACCTATTAGAATGGCTAAAAAAAAAAAAACTGATACCACTAAATGCTGATAAGGATGTGGAACAATAGGAACTCTGAATGATTTCTGGTAGGAATGCAGAATGGCACAGCTACTTTGAAAGACAGTTTGGCGGTTTCTTAGAAAGCAAGCTAAGTCTTGCCATCGTGCTTCTAGATATTTACTCAAATGAGTTGAAAACTTAGGTCCACACACAAACTTGCACATAAATGCTTATAACAGCTTTATTCTGATTGCCAAAAATTGGCAAGGTGTCCTTTGGCGGGTGAATAGATAGACAAACCAGGGAACATCCATAGAATGAAATATCTTTTTAGTAATAGAAAGAAATGAAAGAAAGTGAAAAGAAATAGAAATGAGCTATGAAACCATGAAAAGATATAGAGAAAACTCAGATGCATGTTGCTATGTAAAAGAAGCCAGTCTGGAAAGTCTACATAATATAAAAGGCCAACTGCATGACATTCTGGAAAAGACAAAACTCTAGAGACAGTAAAAAGATTAATTGTTTGCCAGGGGGTGGAGGGGGGGAGGGATGAGAGCTGGGGATTTCTAGGGCAATGAAACAATTCTGTGTGATACTGTAATTAATGGTGGATACATGACGTTTTGTGTTTGGCAAAATCGTAGAATGTACAACACCAAGAGTGAACCCTCATGTAACCTGTGGACTTTAGTTATTATAATATTGTTGGATCAGCACAGGTTCATCAGTTGTAACACATATGCTGCAGTAATGGGAGATATTAATAATAGGGGAAACCCTGGGGAAAGGTGGGGCAGGGCGACGGGGATATATGTGAAGTCTCTGCTTTCTGTTCAGTTTTCCTGTAAACCTCAAACTCCTCTAAGAAAGTTAAAGTTTATAGAAATAAAAAAAACATTAAAAATTTTATTGGAATATAGTTGCTTTACGATGGGTTACTTTCTGCTGCCCAGCACAGTGAATCAGCTATAGGTGTACATATCAGTTCAGTTCATTCTCTCAGTCGTGTCCAACTCTTTGCGACCCCATGGACTACAGCACACCAGTCTTCCCTGTCCATCACCAACTCCTGGAGCTTGCTCAGACTCATGTCCATCAAGTCGGTGATGCCATCCAACCAGCTCATCCTCTCTCGTCCCCTTCTCCTGCCTTCAGTCATTCCCAGCATCAGGGTCTTTTCCAATGAATCAGTTCTTCGCATCAGGTGGCCAGAGTATTGAAGCTTAAGCCTCAGCATCAGTCCTTTCAATGACTATTCAGGACTGATTTCCTTTAGGATTGACTGGTTAGATCTCCAGGTGTATATATATCCCCTCTATTTTTTGCCATTTCTTGATCTTCAACTGAAACCCAGCTCTGAGCCCCATTCCTCCTGCCAGGAACTGTCCAGTAGCTCGGAGTTTTTACGCTTTCCTCCTGGAAACCTTCCCTAAGGGGGTTACCTTATTAGCATAGGGACAGAGCCTGGGGAGGGAACCATGTCCAGAAAGAAAGATATCAATAGCGGCGTAATATCAAACACAGCCCTGTGTTAGTAACCTGTGGCCTTAGGAACAGCTCTTGGGTTCTGACCCGAATCTCTCCCTTTAGCCTCAATTAGAGGAAATACTGGAGGAAGCAGGTTTCCTAGGCAACCTGCCCCGCATCGTGGGTGGCCAATATGACTCAATCTATACCACCCTCCCAGGACTGACTCATTGAGAAGTTACAAGAGGTGTGATTTCCCCTCTAGGCCTGAGGAATATCCTGGGTGTCTCATAGGGGCACAGCCTCAGGGTTACATATTTGGGGTGGGGCCTTGGATGTCTTGCACACTCAACCAACTGTCCCGGGAGACTCCACCCGGGTCTTGCAACAGGAGCTGAGGTTAGAACCGTGTGCATGAATCGGGCCACTATCGGAGGAAAGAAGCACAGACGATGGGGAAGCAGAGGGGGAGGGGATGGGCACCCAAACCAGCCTGAAGTCTAGAGGCAAAGCGACCCTGTAAAAGGGAGACAGAAGAATGTCTATTAAGAGCCACATTGTAATGGAAAAGAGTCTGAACAAGAATAGACGCATGTGTATGTATAACTGAGTCACTTTGCTCTGCACCTGCAGCTAACATAACATTGTAAATCGACTAGACTTCAGTTAAAAAAAGAAAGGAATCTCAGGTTTGGGGGAAGGTACAGTTAAAAAAAAAAAAGCCACATCAAAAGCAGGGAAGATGGTGGAAATGTTTTGAGTGGAGGGAACACGGGCAGGAAGAAGTCTCTAAGGGAGAAGGAAGGTGGGGGTGTGATACTGGCCCGGGAGGAAGGGCCCAGACCCCTCAGGGGCTTGTAAGCAGGGTTGGGGGTTGAACTTTGTCCTAAGGCAACGGAAAACCATTCGAAATCTTAAGCAGCAGAGGGAATGATAGATAGCTTTGTCTGAGGAGACAATTCTGCATAGAACGTCTCTGATTCTGTGAGTTTAAGAAGAAAATGCGTGGGAGAAGGGTGTGTTATATAGGCGTGTAAATTTATCAACCAGACTGGAAGGATAACAGGCCACCCTGAGTGGAGAGTGTGTATCTTTGAAAAGGAAAAGTGGGGTGCAGGTGTTGTAGCCACGCATTCTGGGAAACAAACTCACTCAGAAGGACAATGCAGATAGTGGAGTGCAGTTTATTACACCAGCGAGCCCAAGGCAGTCTCCTCTTAGCCAAGGACCCCGACCAGTTTTTGTGAAAACCTTATATACCCTAAGGTTCCCTGAAACTAGTCTGAACAAAGGAAAAAGAAAGATACAATCAAAGTTTACCCATGATCATATGCCTTAAGCCTAGGTAGTTAACAGTGAACAATTATCAATAGACCTGTGGTCATATCCCAATAAGCATAATAGAATGTATGATTCTATTCGATTACACAGATAATTAGGATATTCTTTTAGCAACGGAGAGCCCTGGGGCTCTTCCTTCCAGGTGCCTGGTTTTCCAGTTGGTATGTCATTTCCATAGATACTGGGCATATAGCTCAAAGTTCCCAGTCCGGCCCAAGATGGAGTCCTGCTTTCAAGATAGAGCCTGTTCTGTTTCCTCCTTCACGGGTAGATGGTCAGGCTAAGAAAGCTTTCAAGATTTATTCTAGACACTTATATATAGTGTGAGTCTTAAAATATTTTTATTGAAGTACTTTTTAAAAAATGTTACTTATTTATTTATTTCGTTGTCAGCACACGGGATCTTTGATCTCTGATTCGGCATGCGAGATCTTTAGTTGCCCCGTGCGAACTCTTCTTTGCAGCATGTGGGATCTAATTCCCTGACCAGGGCTGGAACCCAGGGCCCCTGCATTGGGAGCTCGGAGTCTTAAGCCACTGGACCACCAGAGAAGTCCCTGGGGTTTGGTTTACCATATAGTGAAATGCACAAGTTTTATTGTACAGTTTTATGGGTTACAGAAAATATGTACACCCATGTAACCTGTCCTCCTATCAAGATACAGAATATTTCCATCATCCCAGAAAGTTTCTCATGCCCATTCCTGGTCATCTCTCCTTATTAAGCCTTCCAGGGACAACTACTATTTTGATTTATTTCGCTACAGATTAGTTTTGCCTGTTCTAAAACTTAAATGGAACCATAGAATATCTGTTTTGTGTGTGTCCAGATTATTTGCACAACACATTTTTGTTATTCATCCATGTTGTTACACACATTCGTAATTTGCTCTTTTTAATTCCTTCCATCACCGAATAGTAATGGATTATAAAAATATATCAAGTAATTGGTTTATCCATTCTCTTATTGGTGGATCTGGTTGTTTTCAGTTTAAGGCTATTATGATTTATCTATATTTTTTAGATAAAGAGTTTTTATTTAACTATTTAGTACTCATTCATTCATTTACTTGGCTGTGAGTCTTGGTTGGGTCATGCGGAATCTTTTGTTGCGAGGCACAGATTCTCTTACTTGTGGTGCCCAGGTTCAGTAGTTTTGGCTCACAGGCTTAGTTGCTCCGTGGCATATGGGCACTTGCTGGACTGGGGATTGAACCCATGTCTCCTGCATTGGCAGGCAGATTCTTTACCACTGAGACACCAGGGAAGCCCAGAAATCCACTGTCTTTTGAATTATTTTTCTTTTCAGAGAAGATGTTGTTCCTCTCTTGCTGCTTTTAATATTTTTCTTTTCTCTTTAGTTTTTCAAAGTTTGATTGTGTTGGGTCTTGGTACGTATTTCTTGGCTCTGTTTTGTTTGGGAGTCACACAATTTTTTGAATCTGTTGTTTTATGTATTTTGCCAAATTTGCCAAGTTTTCAGCCATTATTTCTTGGCGTACTTTTTTAGCTCTGTCCTCTACCACTGGGACTCAGGTAAGAATGTTAGATCTGTTTGTATAGCCACATTTCCTTGAGGCTCTGTCCATTTTTCATTTGATTTTCTCTCTGTTGTTCAGATCAGATAATGTTATTGTTCTGTATTCAAGTTCATCGGTTCTTTGTCCCCTCCATTCTGATGTTGAACTCATCCACTTGAGCTTTTTTATTTCAGTTATTATATATCTTCAGTTCCATTTGGTACTTAATTTACCTCTTATATTTCTTTGCTGAGACTTTTCTAGTTTTCATGTGTTTATAATCATTCATGGAAGCATTTTAAATGATGATTGCTTTAAAATCTTTTTCAGATATTTTTAATGCCTGTCATTTTGGGGTTGGCATCTACTTATTCATTTTAGGATCTTCCTTATTCTTGATGTGACTAGTTATTTTCTATCGCAATCTGGACATTTGGGGTATTTTGTTAGAAGAGTTATAAGGTGCTGGATCTTATTTAAACATCTGCTTTGTTGACTTTCTCTCCAACATGTTCCTGAAAGGGAAAGTGGGGCAGGGCCGGGGGTTGGGGTGAAGGAACCACCCTTTTACTGCCAGGTGAGGGTATAAATCCAGGTTCCATGCTTAGCTTCCATTGACATTGAGGAGGTGCGTCCGTATTACCACTGGCTGCTGCTGCTGCTGCTAAGTCGCTTCAGTCATATCCGACTCTGTGCGACCCCATAGATGGCAGCCCACCAGGCTCCTCTGTTCCTGGGATTCTCCAGGCAAGAATCCTGGAGTGGGTTGCCATTTCCTTCTCCAATGCATGCATGCATGCTAAGTCGCTTCAGTCATGTCCAACTCTGTGCGACCCTATGGGCAGCAGCCCACCAGGCACCTCTGTCTACAGGATTCTCTAGGCAAGAATACTGGAGTGGGTTGCCATTTCCTTCTCCACTAGGTGGAGTGGGAATTCTGGTTTCACAAATAGGCCTCCACTGATACCTCCCTTGCTGGGAGGGGCAAGGGTGCATCATTACTGCTCCATTGATACCAAATGGGCTTCCCAGGTGGCGCTAGTGGTAAAGAACCTACCCACCAATGCAGGAGACCTAACAGATATGGGTTCGATCCCTGGATTGGGAAGATCCCCTGGAGAAGGGCATGGCAAACCCACTCCAGTATTCTTGCCTGGAGAATCAGAGGAGACTGGCAGGCTATAGTCCATGGGACCGCAAAGAGTCGGACACAACTGAAGTGACTGAGCACGCTGATGCCTGGGGTGGAGGAAATGACCTCATTCCCGCTGGGTAGTAGTGAATGCCCTGACTCCTCACTAGGCTTCCTCTGACACCACCGCAGAGTGGGAGGAGGCGCTCTTACTGTCTGGTGGGGCTGGAAATCCAGGCTTCCAGTAGTCTCCACTGAGAAATGAAGGTGGAGGGGGCTTATTACTACCAGTGTGGATACAAGACCTGTCTCCCTACTTGGCTTTCTCAGACACCACCTGTGGTTGGGGTGGGGTTGGGGTATCTCACGACAGTCTGGCCAGAACTAACAAATCATATTCTGGTAGCTCAGTCAGTAAAGAATCCGCCTGCTCATGCAGGAGACCTGGGTTCGATCCCTGGATTGGGAAGATCCCCTGGAAAAGGAAATGGCAACCCACTCCAGTCTTCTTGCCTGGAAAGTTCTTTGTACAGAGAAGCCTGGCGGGCAAGGAGCCTGAAGAAGATGGTGGTTTAGTCCCTCAGACATGTTCGACTCTTGTGGCCCCATGGACTGTAGCCTGCCAGGCTCCTCTGTCCATGGGATTCTCCAGGCAAGAATATTGGAGTGGGTTGCCATTTCCTTCTCCAGGGGATCTTCCTGATCCATGAATCGAACCCAGGTCTCCTCAAAGAATTGATGCCTTTTAACTGTGGTGTTGGAGAAGACTCTTGAGAGTCCCTTGGACTGCAAGGAGATTCAACCAGTCAATCCTAAAGATCAGTCCTGGGTGTTCATTGGAAGGACTGTTGCTGAAGTTGAAGCTCCAATACTTTGGCCACCTCATGCGAAAAGTTGACTCACTGGAAAAGACCCTGATGCTGGGAGGGATTGGGGGCAGGAGGAGAAGGGGACGATAGAGGATGAGATGGCTGGATGGCATCACCGACTCGATGGACATGAGTTTGGGTAAACTTCGGGAGTTGGTGATGGACAGGGAGGCCTGGTGTGCTGCGATTCATGGGGTCGCAAGGAGTCGGACACGACTGAGCGACTGAACTGAACTGAACTGAAGAAGATGGGCATGCTGGTGATTAATGGAGAGAAGATTGGTGGTAAGTGGTCTTCGTTCTGAGAGGGAAGAAAAGATGTTCCAGGGATGAGATAATGAATTAGACAATCTGTCTCAAATTTATTCCAGGGGCAGGGCATCTGGAGGGATCAGTGTTCCATAAAATCCTCTCTGCCCGAAACTGAAATATTCGTGTCTATTTTACAAACTGGAAATGGTTTTGCAGAAAGTGAGCTGCTGTAATGAATGCAATTTGTCACAACCACAATCTTTTTCCACATCCAAAAAAAAAAAATCAGAACTCTGCCAGTATATATGTTTTGGCCTTTCTGGAGTTTCCATGTTTGCATTCGTTTGCTGCATTAGTACTCCGTGAGCATTTGCTGGCAAACAAGATGGGCTCTGAATTTGAAAGGCGGCAGGATTAAACAGGGGCTTCCCACATGGTGTGAGTGGTAAAGAACCCACCTGCATTAGCAGCAGATGTAATGAGATGCGGGTTTGATCCCTGGGTTGGGAAGAGGGCATGGCAGGAGGGCGTGGCAACCCACTTCAGTGTTTTTGTGTGGAGAATCCCATGGACAGAGAAGCCTGGTGGGCTACAGTCCATAGGGTCACAGAGAGTCGGACACAAACTGAAGCCACTTAGTGCGCACACAGGATTAAACAGTCTCCAAGGCCAGGTGCCCATGGTTTAGCCCAGGAATCCATAGAATTTGGTTGCTGCCTGGAGTCTATGCCTTGGTACATTCTTATAGTCTGTCTTTGGTTCCCCCTCTTGGCAGTAATTTCCGTTTGCCCATCTCTAGCTCCTTTATGTATACAGAGAAGCTAAATTGCCTAGATCATGCCAAGAAAAGGCAAGCCTCACTTACCAGGGAGAGAAAGCTCTGTGCCTCAGTCTGCTCATCTGTAAAATGGGAAAATGGGGAAAAGAGAGTATCTTCCTCATACGGATTCAGTGAATTAATTTATTGAAAGCACCTAGACACACCTGGCACATAGTAAGCCTTCTCTTAGCTTTACCTGCTGTTATAATTATTACATACAAAGGCAATATAATGCATCTTACTGTCTTTCAGTATTCTTCCAGATGATTACTTGGGTAGAAGGGAGTCAGATAGACCTGGTTTCAAATTCTGCCTAAACTGCTTGCAGTTGTATGATCTGGGGAAGATCATTTAGCTACCAAGGACTGCATTTGCCTCCTCCTTGTATTTCAGAGTTTTATGAGGTTATTCAGAGTAAATGAGCTCAAGGCTTCAAGCCCTAAGCACAGTATCTGTCATGGAGTCAGTGCTGCAACCTGTTAGCATCTTTCTTCTTCTCTCCCCCATTCCTCGTCCCATCTCTTCTTGGTCTGAACCACAGCTTGGTCTTCCTGGGAATCCTTGTGCCCTTTCCTTGGTAAAGAAGAGTGTGAGCGAAGGTGGGAAGTAGGCAAAGGCTTATGTCTGCCCTCTTGGCCATCCTCCCCTTTTTGCACACTTCCCCTACATCCACCCCCTGCCCTCCCATGCCACCACCACCTACCTTTTCACACATCCTCCCTCTCCCAGCCTAGAGCCGTCCTGCTGCCCACTGTCCACCGTCACTGCCGTCACAGACCCATTTGTTGGCTAAATGTCCCTCCGGGAATCTTACGTTCTTGAAAAATAAGCGAGGACAGAGGAAGTGAGCCACCGCCCTAACCCAGGGAAAATGAATCACTGACAATGAGGATTTAGGCAATTTTTGTGCCAGGTGGCTTCCAGGGAAGCCTCAGATGATAACAGCGAGGTGAAACCGTGCACCCAGCCCTTTGGGCATCTAGAACACAGGAGCGATAACTTCCTGCGAACACGGGGTAGGCGATGGTTTGGGCTCTGGAGTACGGCCAAGGTGGGCTGTGCTTACAGCTCAGGCTATAAGAACGATGACCACGGGAATTTGTCCAAGTAAATGGCTCGCCCTCCCTGAACTGCAGGAATTGTACATAACTGTGAGTATGCCGTGGGGTGACTGTGGTCACTCAGCTAGACTGTCACGGGGAAGTACCAAGCCTGGGACCTGACATGGAGCAGCCGCTCGGTGCTAGGCAGTCTGTCCTCTTTCCTTCTGTCCTGTTCTCTAGGCTGAAACTGATAGACAATTGACGTTCCTATCTAATATCACAAAGATGTCGATTAATTTATCTAATATCACAAAAATGTCGACTAATTCTTCTTTTTGTCTCACTCTTTTCAAAAATTACAGTAAAATACTTACGACATAAACTTTACCACTGTAACTATTTTTAAGTGTGTGGTTTCGTAGTGATTTTTCACATTGCTGTGCAACTGACCTACAGAACTCTTTTCATCTTGTAAAACTAAAACTCTATACCCATTAAGCAACCCCCGCCCCAAGCCCTCTCCCTGAACACCTGGAAACCGCCATTGAACTTTCTGTCTCTACAAATTTGACTACTCTAGAGACTCAAAGAAGTGGAACCATACAGTGTTTGTTTTTTTGTGACTGGCTTATTTCACTTGGCGTGATGTCCTCAAGACTCATCCGTGATGGAGCACGTGACAGAGCTTCCTTCCTTTTTGAGGCTGAATACTATCCCATTGTATGTGTGGGCCACGTCTGATATGCATTCGTCTGTCTGTGGACCCATGGATGGCTTCTACGTTTGGCTATTGTGAATACCGCTTCAGTGAACACAGGTGTACAATATGTTCCGGTCTCTGCTTTCAGTTCTTTTGGGTATATGCCGAGAAGTGGAATTGCTGGATCATGCAGTAATCCTATTTTGAATTTTTTGAGGAATCAACACGCCATTTTCTATAGTGGCTGCCCCATTTTAATTTCCCCCCAGCAGTGCACAAGGGCTCCAGTTGCTCCACATCCTCACTAACACTTATTTTTGTTTTTCATATGACCATGCTTATGGGTGTGCAGTGGTACCTCACTGTGGTTTTGATGTGGATTTCCCTAATGATTAGTGATGTTGAGCATCTTTTCATGTGCCTATTGGCCAATTGTGTATCTTTGGAGAAATGTTTATTCAAGACCTTTGACCATTTTTAATTGGGTTTTTTGTTGTGTTGAGTTGCAGGACTTCTTTGTATATTTTGGATATCACCTCCTTGTTAGACGTAAGATTTGCAAATATCCTCTCCCTCTCTGTAAGCTGCCTTTTTACTCTGTTGATTTTTTCCTTTGAGTTTTAAATTTTAATGTAGTCAAGTTTATCTATTTTTCCCTTTTATCGCCTGTGCTTTGGTGTCTTTTCCAAGAACTCATTGACAAAGCTAATGTGATGAAGTGTTCCTCCTGTTTTCTTCTGAGTTTTGCAGTTTAAACTCTCTATTTTTCATTCTCTGATTCATTTTGAATTAATTCTTTATGATATTGAATTTTCCTATCTACCGAAAGGTTATGCATTTCTGTTTATTTGCCTTTGTGTTCCTCAAAAGTTTTACTTCACTGATTTCCTGCAGATTTTCTCTTATTTTATTCTTTTTGTTGCTGTGTATGTGGGTCTCTTTCCAACACCATTTCTGTTTTTTGTGTGTCTGAATGGTATTAACTTCTACTTTAATTTGTATCCAGCCACCTTATCTGATTCTCTTATTTGTGGTAGCCATTTTTCATTTCATTATTTTGGCTTTCTATAAACAATTTGAGGGTGAAAAAGTATAAATTATGCCAGTTCTTTAATTGGCAAAGTTGTAATTCATAGTAAGCCTCGATGAATGACACATGACACATACAGCCTCAGAAGGTTCCTCACCCACACACTCTTCCTGGAGTTACTCGAAATACCCTGGCTGAGCAACAAATGAATTAAAGTAAAGAACTCATAGATAGGGATAGGATGGTACAAAACAAAACATCAAGCAATGAAATAAACCGAACTTAAAGCCACTGTTCAGGAAAAAATACTATAATTACATAGTTATTATGTTTACTATAAATTTCAAAAATAATTATTTCAGGAATTGTGTGAAAATTTTTGACACAAATCTGGATCCCTATTTTAAGAGAAAACAATATTACAACATTAAGATTAAGAGAGGAACTAAAATTACAAGGTTCAAAAATAATTTTTAAAAGTATATAGGAATTCTAGATCTAGATCCTTGCTAAGAAATTTAAAAATCTGACTAAGATGAATGATAAATAGATGAAATAGATGGGGAAACAGTGGAAGCAGTGTCAGACTTTACTTTTTTGGGCTCCAAAATCACTGCAGATGCTGATTGCAGCCATGAAATTAAAAGACGCTTACTCCTTGGAAGGAAAGTTATGACCAACCTAGACAGCATATTAAAAAGCAGAGACATTACTTTGCCAACAAAGGTCCGTCTAGTCAAGGCTATGGTTTTTCCAGTGGTCATGTATGGATGTGAGAGTTGGACTGTGAAGAAAGCTGATCGCCGAAGAATTGATGCTTTTGAACTGTGGTGTTGGAGAAGACTCTTGAGAGTCCCTTGGACTGCAAGGAGATCCAACCAGTCCATTCTAAAGGAGATCAATCCTGGGTGTTCATTGGAAGGACTGATGCTAAAGCTGAAACTCCAATACTTTGGCCACCTCATGCGACGAGTTGACTCACTGGAAAAGTCTCTGATGCTGGGAAGGATTGGGGGCGGGAGGAGAAGGGGACAACAGAGAATGAGATGGCTGGATGGCATCACCGACTCGATGGACATGAGTTTGAGTGAACTCCGGGGGTTGGTGATGGACAGGGAGGCCTGGCGTGCTGTGGTTCATGGGGTCGCAAAGAGTCGGACACGACTGAGCGACTGAACTGAACTGAAAGATGAATGATACCATCAGAAAATCTAAATTTGCAAAATTGACCCATGAAGTAGTTGGATATCTACACAGCCCCAAAACTCTGGAGTAAATTTGAAAAAGAATTCTAAAATTAACCCTGAGGAGAGGAGCAGAGGTCACTCACTGCCAGACAATAGTGTCTGATTCTCACTCAACCCGGTGGGTCACATGACTGTCCTGAGGTTCTGGACTCAAATTCTAGTTATAGATTCACCACTTTCTTTAAAAAATTTATTGATAAATAGTTGATTTACAATGTTGTATTAATTTCTGCTGAACAGCAAAATGATTTACTTATAATTATACACACACACACATATATATATATATATCTATAAATTCTTTTTTATATTCCTTTCCATTGTGGCTTATCACAGAATATTGAATATATTTCCCTGTGCTCTACGGTAGGACCTTCTTGTTTATCTAGTCTCTATATAATAGTTTGCATCTACTGATCCCAAACTCCCAATCCATCCCTCCCCTACTCCACTTTCCTTTGGCAATCACAAATCTATTGTCTGTATCTGCAAGTCTGTTCTGTTTCATTGGTAAGTTCATCTGTGTCATAGTTTAGAGTCCACATATAAGTGAGATACCATATGGCTTTTATTTGTCTTTCTCTTTCTGACTTTCTTCACTTAGTGTGATAATCTATGGTTCCATCCATGTTACTGAAAATGGCATGATTTCATTCTTTTAATGACTGAGTAGTATCCCGTTGTATATATGTACTGCATCTTCTTAATCCATTCATCTGTAGATGGACATTTAGGTTGTTTCCATGTCTTGGCTATTGTGAACAGCTCTGCTATGAACATAGGGGTGCATGCCTCCTTTCCAGTCATAGTTTTGTCTGGATATATGCCCATGAGAGGGATTGCTGGATCATATGAGATTTGCCACTCTCTAATCTGAGCAATTAAGAAGAGGTGGCAAGAATACACAGAAGAACTGTACAAAAAAGATCTTCATGACCAAGATAATCATGATGGTGTGATCACTGACCTAGAGCCAGACATCTTGGAATGTGAAGTCAAGTGGGCCTTAGAAAGCATCACTACGAACAAAGCTAGTGAAGGTGATGGAATTCCAATTGAGCTATTTCAAATCCTGAAAGATGATGCTGTGAAAGTGCTGCACTCAATATGCCAGCAAATTTGGAAAACTCAGCAGTGGCCACAGAACTGGAAAAGGTCAGTCTTCATTCCAATCCCAAAGAAAGGCAATGCCAAAGAATGCTCATACTACTGCACAATCGCACTCATCTCACATGTTAGTAAAGTCATGCTCAAAATTCTCCAAGCCAGGCTTCAGCAATACGTGAACCGTGAACTTTCAGATGTTCAAGCTGGTTTTATAAAAGGCAGAGGAACCAGAGATCAAATTGCCAACATCAGCTGGATCATGGCGAAAGCAAGAGAGTTCTAGAAAAACATCTTTTTCTGCTTCATTGACTATGCCAAAGCCTTTGACTGTGTGGATCACAACAAACTGTGGAAAATTCTGAAAGAGATGGGAATACCAGACCACCTGACCTGCCTCTTGAGAAACCTGTATTCAGGTCAGGAGGCAACAGTTCGAACTGGACATGGAACAACAGACTGGTTCCATATAGGAAAAGGAGTACGTCAAGGTTGTATATTGTCACCCTGCTTATTTAACTTATATGCAGAGTACATCATGAGGAAAGCTGGGCTGGAAGAAGCACAAGCTGGAATCAAGACTGCCAGGAGAAATATCAATAACCTCAGATATGCAGATGATACCACCCTTATGGCAGAAAGTGAAGAGGAACTAAAAAGCCTCTTGATGAAAGTGAAAGAGGAGAATGAAAAAGTTGGCTTAAAGCTCAACATTCAGAAAACTAAGATCATGGCATCTTGTCCCATCACTTCATGGGAAATAGATGGAAAACAGTGGAAACAATGTCAGACTTTATTTTTTTGGGTTCCAAAATCACTGCGGATGCTGATTGCAGCCATGAAATTAAAAGACGCTTACTCCTTGGAAGGAAAGCTATGACCAACCTAGATAGCTTATTAAAAAGCAGAGACATTACTTTGCCAACCAAGGTCCGTCTAGTCAAGGCTATGGTTTTTCCAGTGGTCATGTATGGATGTGAGAGTTGGACTGTGAAGAAAACTGATCGCCGAAGAATTGATGCTTTTGAACTGTGGTGCTGGAGAAAACTCTTGAGAGTCCCTTGGACTGCAAGGAGATCCAACCAGTCCATTCTAAAGGCGATCAGTCCTGGGTGTTCATTGGAAGGACTGATGCTAAAGCTGAAGCTCCAATACTTTGGCCACCTCATGCGACGAGTTGACTCACTGGAAAAGACTCTGATGCTGGGAGGGACTGGGGGCAGGAGGAGAAGGGGATGACAGAGAATGAGATGTCTGGATGGCATCACCGACTCTGTGGACATGAGTTTGAGTGAACTCCGGGAGTTGGTGATGGACAGGGAGGCCTGGCGTGCTGTGATTCATGGGGTCGCAAAGAGTCGGACACGACTGAGCGACTGAACTGAATCTGAGCAAGTCCTTCATTTCTCAGAGCCCCCATTTTCTTGTCTGTAGAATGGGAGAGTTGCACTAGATGGTCTGTAAGGTGCCTTTCTAGTGTCATGGTCTAGTGTATAATGCATGTGTGTGGTGGGGATGTGGGTATGAGTGTTTTTGTAAAATAGAACATGTTACTGTACATCAGAATCATCCAGGAAGTGTTTTCTTAGCCTAATCTCAAAGCCACCTGTGGTTGAAATGTGTATACTGAGAAAGCACCCTGATAGCTAATTGATCACATTTATTGAATGTTTATATGTACCAGGCACTGTTCTAAATTTTTTTCGTTTATTAACCTGTTACGGACAACCTTGAGCTCTCCCAGACACTAACAACACTGTCCTTTTAGGCGACACCAGATTGATGATAGAAACAAATGCATCAACCTTTTATGGTAACATTTGGTCATAGTATTATCAAGATATTCCAGAATATATTAATGTTGTTGTTCAGTCGTTAAGTAGTGTCTGACTCTTTATGACCCATGGACTACAGCACACCAGGCTCCTTTGTTCTCCACTATCTCTCAGAGTTTGCTCAAATTCACGCCCACTGAGTTGGGGATGCTATCTAACTATCTCATCCTCTACCACTCCCCTTTCCTCCTGCCCTCAATCCTTCCCAACACCAGGGTCTTTCCCATGAATCAGCTCTTCGCATCAATTGGCCAAAGTATTGGAGCTTCAGCTTCAGCATTGTATTAACTATTAAATACTAATTTTTCCTAATTGCCATCAAAATGAAAATACGGTTTAAGCATTCTTCCAGAAAGGCCTCAGAGACCCTCTAAAAACCCTAGAGATTCTCAACTCCAGTTTAGGAACATGAGGTTAGGGGATTTTGAGGCAGCCAGTTCTGCATTGGTCCACCCACAAGTAATTAGGACCTGTGACTGTTCATTAAATCTGATCAAGTTCATGAAGGGCAGTGAAGCTTTGGATAACCACTTGGAAAGATATATAAAGGGTATGTAAAGCCTATGTAACTATTAAAGGGTTGTATAGACCCAGATATACCTTTCACTAGGGCTTCCCAGATGGCCCAGTGGTAAAGAATGCTTCTGCCAAGGAGACGTGGGTTTGATCCCTGGGTCAAGAAGGTCCCCTGGAGAAGGAAATAGCAATACACTCCAGTATTCTTGCCTGGGAAGTCTCATGGACAGAGGAGCCTGGCGGGCTATAGTCCATGGGGTCTCAAAGAGTCGGACACAATTTAGAGAATAAACAACAACAGCAACAATATACTCTTCACCAAGCTTCCCTTAATGTTAGCAGTTTGTATGATGTGGTGCAGTTATCCAAACCAGGAAACGATAATGATCCAAACCCTTACTTGAATTCTAGCCAGGGTCCCCTAACATCCCCTCTCAGTTCCAGAATCTAGTCCAGGATCCCACATCACATTTAGCTTTTGCGTCTCCTTAGTCTCCTCCAGTCTGCGACAGTTACTAAGTCTTGCCTTATATTTTATGACCTTGACTCTTTGGTGAATTATTTTATAGAATTTGTCTGCATTCGGTTCTTTTGCCTTGTTTGTTTGTTTTGGCCACACTGTGCAGCATGTGAGATCTTACTACCCCGATCAGGGCTCGAACCTGTGCCCCCTGCCTTGGAAGTGTAGACCTTTAACCGCTGGGCCGCCAGGGAAGTCCCTACGTTTGGTTTTGAATGGTTACTCATGATTTGGTTTGTGTGGTTGGGAATTTTTGGCAAGAATCCCACAGAAGTGATGTTGTGTCTCTCTTAGTGACTTGAATCAGGATATGGGAGGGTACGTGATGTTGACATGTGTTATTATTGGTGACATTGAATTTAGTCATGAAGTTAAAGCAGGGCTGGATTTCTCCACTGTGGCATTATTTTTTCTTGTAATTGATCAGTTTTTTGGGGAAAATATTCAAAAGAATATGCACATATCTTGTTTTCTCTTAGATTTTCACTCATAGATTTTAGCATCTGTTGGTGGATCTTGCCTGTAATAATTAGAACTGTGGTGTTGGTCTAATGGCCATTTTGTATTTCTCTCATTCCTATCACATTTATTAACTGGAATTCTTTTGTGAAGAAGACCTGTACTTTCTCTTCCATTTATTGATTTTTTTACTTTATAATTTATGACATTAGTGTAGACTCATGGGTATTTATTTCATCCTGTGAATTATTATCCAACACTTTCATTATTCAGTTGTTCGGACTATCCTGGCTTTGACCATTGGAAGCTCCTTTAAGTTGGCTCCTATGCCTTTTAACATTCCCTATCAGTGGCTCAGTGGTAAAGAATCTGCCTGCCAATACAGGAGCGGCAGGAGATGCAAGTTCGATCCCTGGGTCAGGAAGATCCCCTGGAGGGGGAAATGCAACCCACTCCAGTATTCTTGCCTAGAGAATCCCATGGAGAGAGGAGCCTGGCGGACTGCAGTCCATGGGGGTCACAAAGAGTCAGACACAACTGAGCACTTGAACAGATATGTATCTATCTGAGGAGACATTAAAACCCATGAGTTGATACTGATTTCTCCAATTCCAGTCCTACACCAGAAGGTGGTTCATTCTAGACTTATCCCTTTCCTTGTCTGTAACTTCTTTCTCTAACAGTAGGAAACTGGCTCTCTTTATCTGTGATCTGTTTGCTAATTTGTTCAGCCCTAGCATACAGGCGCTAGTGGTAAAGAATCCGCCTGCAGTGCAGGAATGCAAGAGACCCAGGTTTGATCCCTGGGTCCGGCATATCCTCTGGAGAAGGAAACAGCAACCCACTCCAGTGTTGCTTGGAAAATTCCATGGACAAAGCAGTGGGCCACAGTAGTAGGAGGTGTGCAACAGTCCATGGGGTCGTACAGAGTCAAACACGACTGAGCATATGCACACCCAACATGCACATGAAGGAGTTTCAGGATTTATAACCCACGTCTCTACAAGAAGCAAGTTTAGTAACTAGAATGCAGTATTCATATATGGTTCTTTTTGTCTTTAGCCTTACAGTATGCAGTGGAAGTACTGTTTTCCAGTTACTCGGGTTAGTTTCTGTATTCCCCATTCCTTACAGTGTGGTTCTCCTAATCATTTAATAGTACAGTTAAGGTAATTTGTTGTTTGTTTCCTACTTTTTCCCCCCACGCCTCCCCAGATTTATTTCATTTTTTAAATTTTTAAAATTTATTTATGTATTTGGCTGCACAGAGTCTTACTTGCAGCATGTGGGATCTAGTTCCCTGACCTGGGCCACCTGCACTGGGAGCGCAGAGTCTTAGCAGGGAAGTCCTCTATTTCATTTGGGATATGTAAGATATTGCTATGGTTCCAAGAGTTGAAGCCATATATGAAGGTCTCCTCAGAGAAGAGCTACTCCTCCTTACCCCCCATCTCATTCCCTTACCCCTTCCATCTCACCCCAGTCTCCTTGGTTTCTGGTATATCCTTCCTGTATTGGAAATGAAATTTTTACAAATTTGTTCAAGGAAGAGATTCTGCCTTATGAAGAGACATGAGGACACTGGTGACACAGAAGGGAGATGAAGCCTCAAAGGACCGTAGGAAGGGGAAGGGAGGGGGTGACCCAGGACCGAATCAGTGGGGTCAGCCCGGCGCCACAGGCCTTGATGTTTCTCATATGTCCACCTATGGGACTAAGTCTTCAAAACGTTTGCCTGGAATATTCCAGAACACAAAGGAAGCAGTGTGGAGTGTTGCCAGAGCCTGGAGGCCCATACGTCCCTCTCTAGGAGATGTAGACTCCACAGTTCTCCTGTTTTCCACGAAATCCCTCAAGAAAAGAACCTCTCTTCCTGGCCGCATGTGGGGCTGCATCAGGAAACCAGGCTGACCCTGCCCATGAAGGGAGGTGCCTCCTGTCTCGCATCGCGGGGTCATGTCATCGTGAGAAGAGGTGGTCTCCCTCTGCCCTCCATCACCCGCTCCCCACACCCCTGAGCCATCAGGCCTTACTCCTCACTGTCCTGCTCAGGTCCCCAGTGAGGACTCATCCTTACTGGCTCAGAAGAGGGACTCGGAGGTGGAGGTAGGCCCCGTTGTTCAGTGTTTCAACACTGCCCCATTGAGGGTGAAGAAGGGGGAAAATTCCCATTCCTGGCAGCAGCTGGAATTTCACAACTTGACCTCCTGGTAGTAAGGTGGTGGGGCTGGGGGCTGGGGGGTTGGGAGGGAGATGCCAAGGGAAGCCAGGCCTTGCCCACCAAGCCTTTGAGAAAAGTCATCATCCTAGGAAGGGAGAGGTACCCCCTCTTCCCCTTTCATCTCCGCCCCAAAGCCACTGGAGTTCTGCTGACAAGTCACCAAAGGCGACCGATGACTGACTCATCAGACGGAAGTGAGCATGCCAGAGGGCTGGGCTGCAAACCACAGAGTGCTAGGCTAACCCCCTGGGGCAGCCAGGATCCCCGGCCAGGCTCCCATCCCTCGACTCCCAGGACCCAGCACCTCAGGGAGGTCCTGCCTCTGTGAAGAGGCAGGTCAAGCGAGATGGCCTCAGGGTACCAGGGAGACTGCCCAGTGCACCGAGGATAAGGTCTTGATTGTCTCCGAAAGAGCAGCTGAAGACACAGAGGCCTGGAGATGGGAAAGTCGCTCGGGGCCCAGAGACGGGGAGAAGCCTGGCCCTGTGGCACTGGACGGTGTGCTGGGGAGCAGCCTTCAGCGTCCGTGCATCCACTGTCAGCAGCCCCAGGACACTGCTCTGAGGACAGGGCGGTGGCAGACATGATGTCGGCTGAGGATATGCATTTGCGTCCTGCCTCTGCGTCAGATATGCTGGGACACCGGAGGGCACTCATTTCTGCCTCCTGATGCGGCCTGCTTGTCTGTTGCAGCAGGGATTGGACAGAGGGACCTTTAAACTTAGTTCACTGGGGTGGCTCAGTGATAAAGAATCCACCTGTCAATGCAGGAGACACAGGTTTGATCCCGGATCGGTAAGATCCCCTGGAGGAGGAAATGGCAACCCACTCCAGTATTCTTGCCTGGAGAATCCCATAGACAGAGAAGCCTGGCAAGCTACAGTCCATGGGGTCACAAAGAGACATGACTGAGCGAAGGGAATGGGAACACACCAGGTTCTGCCTTCGCTCTGAGCTAGAGAACACCTGGGCCCCTTGAGCCATCCGTGGTCATCACTCGGTCCAGCCGAGGTTGTTGCTTCTGGGGGCCCTGGTCCTCTTCCTGGAGGAGGCAGGGCTGCGGTGGGCAGCTAATAGAGACACATGTGGTGGGAATGGAGGTCTCCTAAAGCAAGATCATGTTAGTTAACTGAGTCGACACTCGCTGCGGTAGTAACACGTGTTGATTTTATTTTTCTCCCAGTAACTGTATCTGACTGGGTCAAGGAGCAGTCAGAGCCAGACTCTCTGGGTTGCCACCCCCTCGCTGTGTGACCTTAGGCAAGTTGGTTAACCTCTCTGTGCTACAGAGTGCCCACACTCCCTCTGGCTTCCCACCAAAGTGTCCAGTCTTCAGCCTCTTACTGCTGTGTTTCCCTCACCAGGCTGGAGGCCCTCCAGGTGAAGAATCAACAAAATAGCTCCAGTCCAGCTTTTCATCCTAGTATCCTAGATTGAACCCGTGTCTCTTGCGTCTCCCGCAGTGGCAGGTGAATTCTTTACCCCTAGCGCGAGGCCACCCTTAGTGCCTGGGGGTTAGTAAATCCCTGGAGGAAAGAACACTCGCACACTTCTTCCTGGGGGGCCTGCCCCCACGCCATCCCAGGGACATTGCTAAAGTGAGCTGATGCTGAGCCGCTCACAAAAGGCTTGTTTTCCTCGGTGTCTTGTTCCTCCCTGGCTGGGGAAGTGGGAGGATTTGCCTGCTGGGCTTCTGTGAACTGACCACTGGGTCCAGGCCAGGATGTCCTGTGTCTTTGCATGTCATTTGCATGGCTCAGCTCTGAGCTCTGTGCTTCTGCTTGTGGTTTCCGGGTCCATCCCCTGTTCCACAGAGCTGGACAACTGCTTCCTCGGCTTCCCTCTGTGATCTGGCCTGACTGGCCAACTGTGGGGTCAGCCTGGACAGGGTGAATGCAGGGAAATTCCCTAGGAAAGAGTGATCACGAAAAAGACTGTAGCAGGAAAGCTTTCCTGTCTTGAAAGCTTGCTCAGTGCATCCACCCTGGCATTTAATTTCCCCAACAGCCCTGGATGCTTAGTACCCTGGTCATACCCATTTTACAGCTGCTGCTGCTAAGTCACTTCAGTCGTGTCCGACTCTGTGTGACCCCATAGACGGAAGCCTACCAGGCTCCCCCATCCCTGGGATTCTCCAGGCAAGAACACTGGAGTGGGCTGCCGTTTCCTTCTCCAATGTGTGAAAGAGAAAAGTGAAAGTGAAGTCGCTCAGTCGTGTCCAACCCTTAGCGACCCCACGGACTGCAGCCTACCAGGCTTCTCCATCCATGGGATTTTCTAGGCAAGAGTACTGGAGTGGCTTGCCATTGCCTTCTCCGATTTTACAGCTAAGTAAACTGAAATACAGAGAAGTGAAAGACATTGCCTAGTGTGTGGCTAGCAAATATTAGAGTGGAGATTTGAGTCCAAGTCTGTTGATGCCAAACACCAGGCTTATTCCCTGACTGGGTGACCTGTCACAGCTTCCCTGGGGACCCAGGAGCCCACGCTTCAATGTGAAGCTGGCCCTGCTGCAGGCTTTCAGAATGTGGCCCTTGGCACTGTTGCCATCTGGTGCTAAAACCCCTTCTTAGATCTCCTCCTCAGCAGCCCTCCAGCCTGAGCTCAGTACCCCTGTCCCTCCTCAGCAGGAAAGAGGAGGTGGTTCTCTGAAAGACCAAGTCAAGGAAGGTCTTTGAGTAACTGGTAACTTTGCTAAGCCTAAGAGAAAGCAAAGAAAAAACAGCCAAAGTGGAGGTGAGGGCAGGAAAGGACCGGGTGCCTAGGGCCTGGGCACCTGAGCAGAGGGTATGGTGTGGTGGGGGTGGGGTGCCTGTGAAGGCGGGAGGCCCCTGACACACTGAGGGGGATCTCTGTGATGTGGTCATCAGGAACAGGCTCCCTGCCTGCCCGTCCCTGGGGGCTGGGGGACTCAAGCCTGGAAATTCAGAAGAAAGTCCCCCAAGTGATGCTGGTTTTTCCTTTGAGGTCCTCCTGCCCAGCAATGGGGCTGGCCATATCCCAGGCACTCCCCGGGCTCTTGGAGACACTCACCCCTGCCTGTGGGGCCCATACCTCTCCACTCCCCTCCTCCCCCGACCCCTCATTCCCTAGCCTGTGCTAGGTGGCCCGAGGGCCCTGTCTTGCCTCTTGAGCAGCACGGCCAGGGGCCGGTCCAGCCCTGGAGGCAGCCGACTGACGGCATGGGTGAGTGTCCGCTGTCTCCACTGGCTGCCCTGCTTGGCCATGTACTCCTTGAGCCTGAGGGTCTCCAGACTGACCAGCATCTGTCCCCCATACAGGCGATGACTCAGGATGCAGCAAGGGACCACGACATGCACGGAGGACCGCATCCAGCACGCCCTGGAGCGCTGCTTGCATGGGCTCAGCCTCAGCCGCCACTCCACCTCCTGGTCAGGTAGGTTCCCAGGGAGCTGGAGAGGAGGCACATTGAGGGGCTGCAGGGAGCACTGGGCCAGGCCCAGGGCCAGCAGATTCCAGTTCCAACCCTGTCTGCGTGACTCGGACCTCACCTAGGCAGGTGCTTGGCAGCAGGGAACCTGACGGAGAGTTGCCCTGGGTCAGGGGGCGGCCGTTTCTCCTCTCCCCCATGCTGTCTTCTTCATCCTCCTCGGGTGCTAGAAGCCTACCTCCCTCAGGTCTGCTTAGAAACTCAGCTGCTGATTTCAGAAGAGCAGCTAAGACTCCATGAACAGCCCTCCCCAGAATTCTCCCATTTTACCTGATTTCTAGTTCTCTCCAGAGTCTCATCCTCCTCTTCCCCATAAAACAATGGAGAATCTTGGCAGACCTTCAGAAAGTAGGAGTTCTCCATGTCACATGATCCCCAGGACTGAGAAACGGGGGTATCTGTAGACTGGGGCAGTTGTGTCTCCAAGGCTGGTGCCTAACTGTAATAACTCCTTATGCTCTTAAAGATTTTCCCTATCTCACTTGCCTCCCTAACTACCCTAAGAGATAGATATCCATGTGCCTTGAATACACCTGGTTCCTTTCTACCTCAGGACCTTTGCACTTGCTGCCTGGGATTTTTCCCTCAGAACTCTGCAGATCTGGCTCCTTCTCATTCGAGTCTCAGCTCACACGTCACTTTCTCAGAGAGGCTTTCCTTGGCCTTTGGAATTAAGCAGATCTGACTTACAGCTGACTCTCATGGGCTGTAGGAACTTGTGCAAGTCCCTTCGCCTCTCAGGGCTCAACTTCCTTTCCTATAAAACGGGAATAATAATAGCAGAAACCACCTTCCCAAGGAGAGGATGGGAGACTCATGGAGGTGATGTATGAAAAGCCTGCCAACTTATAGGTACACTTTTTGTTCTTCAGTTGCTCAGTTGTGTCCTACTCTTCGCAACCCCATGGACTGCAGCACACCAGGCTTTCCTGTCTTTCGCTATCTCCTGGAGCTTGCTGAAACTCATGTCTATTGAGTCAGTGATGGTGTCTAACCATCTCATCCTCTGCTGACCCCCTTCTCCTCTTGCCTTCAGTCTTTCCCAGCATCAGGATCTTTTCCAGTGAGTTGCCTCTTTGCATCAGGTGGCCAAAGTAGTGGAGCGTCAGCATCAGTCCTTCCAATGAATATTCAGGATTGATTTCCTTTAGGATTGACTGGTTTGATCTCCTTATTGTCTAAGGGACTCTCAAGAGTCTTATCCAGCACCACAATTCAAAAGCATCAATTCTTTGGTGCTCAGCCTTCTTTATGGCCCAACTCTCCCATCCGTACATGACTAAAGGTACACAGTAGGTGCTTGGTAAATGGCAGTTTTCTTCCTTCTGGCCTCCCACCCAGATTTTAAGGAGACTTAGTTTACAGAATTGAGGGGCCATTGTTGAGTTAAAGAATGCAAAGATATCCGACTTTGGCAAAAGTTACCAAAACCTGTGACCATAGGAATGCAGTGTTCAGGGCCTTCAGGACTTTGGAAGGAGCCCAGACACAAGAGGGGGCCACTTGAACCTGCACTGCTGTCACCCCACTATCTCACACACACAGACACATGCCTCCATGACCGCCTCTTTAACTTGGGGGTTTACCCTTACTGACTGCAGGGAAGCAGATTGACAAACTAAGAAAAGTCTGGGGAAGTTACAGGGTGACAAAGTGCTAATTGTCACTTTTAAAACAGAAATGAATGGTGCTTCCTCTTCCCAGGCTCCACCACCCGGTAGTCCCGGGAGGTCCCGTGGCTGTCACAGACTCAGCCTCGTGTCCTGGGATGGAGCTTGTGGGGCACCTGTCTTTGTTCCTCCAACCGTCTCTGCTCCTGTCCCCCTTCCCTGCATCTCAGAGCTTGTAGGCAGGCTGATCCTCTCTGGAGGGACAGGGAGCAGAGTCATGGCCTGTTCCTTGGCCTCTAAGGGGGATCTCAGCCCCTCTGTGTCACTTAAACCTCCTATCTCAGTAGGAAGAAGCTTACTGTTATCTAGATGGGGCCTGATAGGATCCAGTGTGTTGGTCTAGAATTTTCTGAGACTCTTCCATCAGAAGGTAATGCCCCAGTGCAGCCCCAGGAATGCCCAATTCTCTCCAACCCTGAGCTGACCCCTGGCCTCTCCTCCCTTTCCAGCTGGGTTGTGTCTGAACTGCTGGAGTCTGCAGGAGCTGGTGAGCAGGGACCCGGGCCACTTCCTTATCCTCCTGGAGCAGATCCTGCAGAAGACCCGAGAGGTGAGGGCTCGGCTTGGCTTTGAAGGGCAGCACCGGGTCAGCCTTGTAGAGTCGAGAAATAGGTCCCCACAGGGCTTCCCTGGTAGCTCAGTGGTAAAGAACCTGCCTGCCAAAGCAGGAGACGTAAGAGACATGGGTTCAATTGCTGAGTCAGGAAGATCCCCTGGAGGAGGGAATGGCAACCCACCCCAGTATTCTGGCCTGGAGAATCCAATGGACAGTGGAGTCTGGCAGGCTACAATCTATAGAGTTGCACAAGAGTCGGACACGACTGAAGCGACTTAGAACGCACATTCTGAAGGTCAGTTCAAGGGTGCCTGGACTACCAGGGGGCTTGGAGGCACTGGAAGCCTGAGTTCTCTGCTTCAGTGGTGCTTGTGGATCTAAGTCCTTAGGGGAGGGACATGGTACTTTCACTAAGAACGTATGCTGTGTGAGCCAGGGGCCCAAGTTTACGCTGCTTCTTATGACAGACAGTGCTTTTATGTCACAGGTGGCACTAGTGGTAAAGAACTTGCCTGCCAGTGTGGAAGACATAAGAGACGCCAGTTCAACCCCTGGGTCGGGAAGATCTCCTGGAGAAGGAAATGGGAACCCACTCCAGTACTCTTCCCTGGAGAACTCTATGGACAGAGGAGCCTGGCAGGCTACAGTCTGGGACACAAAGAGTTGGACATGACTGAAGTGACTTAGCTCCTTATAAGTCAAACGATTGACTACAAAGGAGAGAGGAATCTCTGCTGAATTCCTTTCCTTGAAAAGTCCCATGAGAACAAAAACACAAAAGTGAAAACTGACCTGATCGGAGAAGTAAACCGAGGCCTCCAGTAACTGTTCGATGTGCGTGAGTCTCAGTTGCTCCCTCAGTCGTGTCCAACTCTTTGCAACCCCCATGGACTGCAGCCTGCCTGGCTCCTCTATCCATGGGGATTCTCCAGGCAAGAACACTGGAGTGGGTTGCATTTCCCAACCCAGGGATTGAACCCATGTCTCCTGCGTTGCAGGTGGATTCTTTACCACTGAGCCACCAGGGAAGCCCAACAGTACAATAAATAGGCTTTTATGACTTAAAGAAGAGTAGGTTTAAAGCTGGTTTGGGCTAGGCTTCCAGAGCAGCCACAAGTCCCTACAGAGACTGACTTTTTTGTAAGAGTTTTCTTTTTTAAGTGTTCCTTTCTTTCTTCTTTCTTTTTTAATACATGACTACATTAGAAAACACGTGTCTTTCTCAGCTGGTTTGTTACCTATAAGAAGAAAGTCTTGGTTTATCAAGACACCCAAGGCCAGTTCTGACACCATTTACCTGATGCTTTCCCTGGTCACAAGCAGACCAGCTTAGAAGGGCTAAACCACCTCGAGGCTGCTTATCTTATGAACCCAAATATAAAGGAACAACCACTGTGTAGCAATAGGGGACAGTTTTGTATTGGGTTGACCAAAAAATTCATGTGGGTTTTTACAGAAAATCCCACGTGAACTTTTTAACTAACCCAATAGAAGGGGCCAGCTGAGCAGCAGATGTGCTGGACACAGTCTCTTCAGGGTAAAAGAGAAGAATTCTAAATTTCATCCTGCTGACATCACCAGCCACAGCAGAGGTGGCGTGCCTTTATCTTCCTCTTCAACCCCCATGAATTCCACAATGAGTGGGGAGACCACTAGCATTTTAACCAAAGAATTCCAAATCATGTGTATATATGTGTGTTTATGATGGACTGGGTGACCTCTATCAAAGAGACGACTCACAAAAGAAGAAACAGAACTTGTAAACGATATGGAAAATGTTGCCTCAGTTATAATAAAATAAATGCAAATGAAAACCATAACGACACAGCTTTTGCCTAGCAAATTTGCAAAAACTTTGAAATAACCCTTGCAGGGAAAGGCATGGTGAAACTGGTACTTTCATACATACAAGGTATTATAAATGGCAAAATTCTCTGGGAAAGCAGTTTGGCAATATATTTCCAAGATCATAAATATTGTTATAGTCTTTGAACCATTGATTCTACTTTTTGAACTCTGTCATAGATAGATAATCCAAATTATAGGAGTGTGCACAAAAGTTTTCATTGCATAAGTGCTTAGAATAGCAAAAAATAATTTCAAGTGTATAAAACAAAGCTAATAAATTATGGCTATCTACCAGAAGGAGTATTATACAGCTAATAAAAATGATGAATAGTACCCAAGAGTAGAAACAAAATTTAATACATTATAAAATTTCAGGGAGTTCCCTGGTGGTCTAGTCGTTAGAACTCAGTGCTTTCACTGTTGTTACCTGGGTTCAATCCCTGGCTGGGGAACTAAGATTCTGCAAGTTGCAGGATGTGGCCAAAGACATAGGGAAAAAAATTTTTTTTAACTTTTTTAATCCAGAAAGGAAAAAGTTAACATTTGTAATTTATGTACATCCAAAAAAAAAATCTATTAAATTGGGACTTCCCTGGTAGTCCAGTGGTTAGGACTTTGCCTTCCAATTCGGGGGATGTGGGTGTGATCCCTCATCAGTGAGCTAAGATCCCACATGCCTTGTGACCAAAAACAAAACCTAAAAAAGAAACCAGAAGTAATAATATTATAACAAATTCAGTAAAGAGTTTTTTAAAACTCACAAAATTAAAAGATCAACAACAAACTGGAAAACATATATACAACACAAATAATAGATAACTGTATAACCAGGAGGGGGGAAAAGGTGGTCTTAGAGATGATGTAGCAAGACAGAAATTCATTTATCATACTGCATGTAAAAGACATGAAGTGTAAAAATACACACCCAATGATTACAACTGAGCAAAGGAAAATACATAGAGAAACATGGTGTAGGGAGCGGTAAGTTGAAATGTTAGCCGTGGCTAAGTTTGGAAGGAGGATATTGAGGGATTTTTTAAAGTTTTATTTTCTAAAAGTTTGTCCTGTGATTACTTTTCACTTAAAAAAAAAAAAAAGAAAGATAAGAAATAAGAGAAGAGAGCAGTGTTGGGTTGTGCACCCCATGAGTGAGCCCCTCCCCCTCCTGTCCTCCACACAGGTCCAAGAGAAGGGCACCTATGACCTCCTGGCCCCCCTGGCCCTGCTGTTCTACTCCACTGTCCTCTGTGTGAGTTCCCGGATGGGCCAGCCTTGGGGGCTGCTGGGGAGGGAAGGGAAGAACAGCCTCCATGGGGGTGGGGGGCAGAGCCCTCACAGCTCCGAGGACAAAGGCACAGCGAGAGAAACTGTCCACCAGTGACACTGCAGACAGGTGTTACCCCTCTGATGGCTTCAGATGACCATTTGAGAGACCTCCACTGACTCCTCATGGACACCATCGTGCCGGGACTCTCTGGGGACCCATGGAAGGGATGCAGTCACAGCCTGGTCACAGTCACAGAGAGATTCTGCTAAGACATGTGGTGTCCACCTCCTTTTATACCCCCAGTGGTCAGTTCCCCCAGTGCAGTCACCCCCTGTTCACCAGACCAGTGGCACCGGATGACTCCATGTACATTCAGTCAATCCACTTCAAAGAATAAACATTTGCCTCTCATGAGGATATTTAAATAAAGACTATTTAGCCCTGAAGACCATTCCGTGGCAGCAGTGGCCACATTTAGGATGACCTCCAAGGGGACAGCTTTTCAGAATTTGGTGAATTGTTTTGTTTGGTGAAAGCCAGGCCCCTGTCGTAGAGACAACCTTGGGCACTATCTCACCCGGCCATCTGTAACTCACTTCTTGTGGGTAACTTTCAATTCTGCCCACCTTCTCCCTGGGACACACTGCTGCCAGGAAAGGTGTGCCCTTTATGGAACATTCCAGAAAGAAGCCAGGTCTGCCCTGGGGCATCAGTGAACTTTTTCTCACCTGGACTTCTCTGCCTGCTGCTCCCTCTCCACCCCAGACGCCACACTTCCCGCCAGACTCAGACCTCCTTCTGAAAGCGTCCAGAACCTACCACCGATTCCTGACCTGGCCTGTTCCTTACTGCAGCATCTGCCAGGAGCTGCTCACCTTCATTGACGCTGAACTGAAGGCCCCAGGTGAGTGTGGAGGTGGCCAGCACGTGGGGCAGGGCCCCTGCAGGTCAGGAGATTTCCCGCCCTTCTGAAACTGGGCTTTGGCTAGGACCCTCCACCTCGCATCCCTCCGCTTATCTCTGTCCACGGCCCGCCTCATAACCGTGGAGTCCTTCTTCGTACGGTGCTCGTGCTCCATGTCTACATCAACACCAGAAGACTGACTGAAAGCCGTGCACGCCAGCAGTAACTCCAGAAGGAATTCTCAGGGGAAGCTGAGCAGAGGTTCAGGTTAAGGAGACCCCGTCTCATGGCTTGTGCCTCTGCTCTGGTTTGCCAAGGGATTGGTCTCTGAAGTTGCCCAGGTCAGACAGAGAAGCCCCCACAGTGTTGACAAGAGGCCCTTGTTTGTTCTCTTTACCCCAGAGCAGATAGGCAGATGCATGTGTGATGGACGAGGTTCTGGCCCGGGAAGGTGGCTGGTGCCAGGAATGAACAGGTAGACGCACACCATGACGGGTGTGGGCAAGGGGTACTCAGGGTTCTTGAGAAACTGCAGGTGCCATAACACAGGGGTCCCCAACCTCCAGGATCTAATGCCTGATGAGCTGAGGTGGAGCTGATGTAATAATAATGGAAATAGAGCGCACAGTAAATGTAATATGCTTGAATCATCCCGAAACTTTCCCCCTCAATCTGTGGAAAAATTGTCTTCCATGAGACCGATCCCTGGTGCCAAAAATGGTTGGAAAGGAAAAGTGTTAGTCACTCAGTCATGTCTGACTCTATGCGACCCCGTGGACTGTAGCCCGCCAGGCTGCTCTATCCATGGCATTATCCAGGCAAGAATACTGGAGTGGGTTGCCATTCCTTTGTCCAGGGGATCATCCCAACCCAGGGACTGAACCCAGGTCTCCTGCATTTCAGGCAGATTCTTTACCATCTGAGCCACCAGGGAAGTTCAAAAAGAGTTGGGACCACTGCTTTAACCAACATAGAAACAAGGTCTAACAAAGCTATTGTAAGAGCAAGAAAAACATAATCAAGTCAATTTACTGACAGGTGGCCCCTCATTTGAGTAATTCCTTATATCAGTGGCTCAAAGGAATAAAGTCACTTAAGCATACTAGTAGATGCCTCTGAAACATTTGATAAAATTCAGTATCTATTCTGAATAAAAATATCTTGGTTTTAAAAAAAATTCAACATGCATTCCTGATATTCAAAGCCCCTCCAATATGTGGAAACTATTAATATATGGAAGGGTCCTTAATAAGGTAACAACCCATGGTGAAATACTAGAAGCATTTCCATTATTAACAACCTTCCTCTTTGTGCTTATATGATTTTGCCTATGCAAAAAGACAAAAAAGTAAAGAATATTTCCTCTTCCAGAGAGGATAAAATTTTAATTTTGCAGAGTTCAAACAATTGCTTATCTGTCAAGACTATGAGAATCACCCAAAGTAGTGTCAAACTAATAATCAGGGAGCTGAGAGCTTTTTCGTATAATAGCATCAACTCATAAGAAAACATAATGGGGAAAAATAATTTACAATAGCAACTAAAAATATAAAATAAATAAAGAAATGTGAATAACCTACACAGAGACAGCAAACTTTACTGAAGAATGAAGAATTTGAGAGACTTTGTTGGATTGAATCAATATTGTAATAATATCCAGTATTAAGGAAATAAATGTAACTGATAAAAAATACCAGTATGTTTAAAATTTTGACAAAATAGTCTATTGAACAGAATAAATGCTCTACAGTGGCATTTATTATGTATTTATTTATGTATTCTTAGGGAAAAGTAAGAAAGGAATATTTCCCTACTAGGTCTTTAAAAGTACTGTAAGGCTATGGTTATTAAAGTAGTACAGTATTGGTATAAGAATAGATAAATTAATGGAATGAAATAGAATGTCTCAGAACAGATTAACTGTATAAAAGTGTATTAAATGACAAAGAAGCATCCACAAGTCAATAATGAAAAAATTAGTCATTTAATAAATGGTATTAGGATAATTGACAGACTGAGAATTGACAGGTTAAAATTCTATCTCAAAAAGCATTGAGTGCTAATGCAAACATGAAAATATCTTTCAGGTGGATTAAATGTTTAAGTGTGGAAATCAAGACCATGAAAGTAATTGAAGAAAAATAGGTTATATGAGCCTGGAGTGGAGAACAGATGGCAAATGTGTCCCCCCAACCCAAGGCACAAATAATAAAAGGCTGACAGATTTGAGAGCATGAAATTAAAGCTTCTCTATGGCAGAACCCACCATAAGTGGAAAGTAAATAACCAAATAAGAAAAATATTTGCAACAAACAATATATCAAGCCCATGAAGAGTTCGTTTGTCAATTGAAAAAATAAGCAAACACACCAATGGAAGTATATGATTCAAGCACTCCAGAAAGAATTAACAGCTGAGCAACACCCCTCCAAAATATTCACCCTCACTAGTAGTAAAGAAAATGCAGAACTAAATAGTGAGACACCTTTTTCCCCCTATCAAATTGGTAAACCTAAAAATAGAACAAAAATACCAGCGTTGCTCAGGAAGTGGGGCAGGAGGATGTTCTCTAAAGCATTAAAAATAATTATCTTTTCATCCAGAAATTCCATTCCTGGACGTTTATAACCTGATGAATAATTATGGATGTGCAAAGGTTTAGCTACATTGCTGCATTCTTTTTAATAATCTGCCAATTCCAAAAAACTTAAATATTGTACATATTAATAGTTGAATAGATTGTACCAGAGTCATTTGGTGGAATCCTACTCAGTGATTTAAAATGAGATCACAGGGCTTCCCTGATGGCTCAGTAGTTAAGAATCCGCCTGCCAATGCAGGAAACGGGTTTGACCCCTGATCTGGAAAGATCTAAACTAAACCTGTGTGGCACAACCACTGAGCCTGAGCTCTAGAGCCAGGAACTGCAACTACTGAAGCCCATGCTCTGCGACAAGAGAGGCCACTGCGACGAGAAGCCAGTGCAGCGCAACTCGAGAGGAGCTCCTGCTTGCTGCAACTAGAGAAAGCCAGAGTAGCGACAGAGACCAGCGCAGCCAAAAATAAGTAACTGAGTAAAATGACCTCACAGACATAAGGTTACTGAGATGAAAAGACGTTTAGCAACTTGTTGAGTAAAAAAGGCAGGCCCCCAAATACTAAGTGTTGTAATCCCATTTTTGTTTTATTCTTTTAAATCTGTATATGCCCCAGGCTCTGTTTAGTACCCAGAGTGTCTAAGTGTCTGATCATGGGCATTAAATACACACAGATGTGCGGAATCTTATTCCCTAGTAATTAATGGACCCTAGAAAGCTCCATACTGAAGCTTTATATGAAAAGTGCTTTGGAGAAATTTGACTTCCCTTCCCAGTTGATCATCTGATTTGTCTGCCCCCAACCAATCAGGTTGGGCTTGATTCCACCACAGGGCTTCCCTGGTGGCTCAGACGGTAAAGCGTCTGCCTGCAATGCAGACAGACCTGGATTTGATCCCTGGGTGGGGAAGATCCCCTGGAGAAGGAAATGGCAACCCACTCCAGTATTCTTGCCTGGAAAATCCCGTGGACGGAGGAGCCTGGGAGGTTACAGACCATGGGGTTGCAGAATTGGACAGACTAAGCGACTTCACTCACAACCAATCAGGGGCTTCCTAGGTGGTGCCAGCAGTAAAGAACCCACCTACTAATGCAGGAGAAGCGGGGTTCCATCCCTCGTTTGGGATTATCCCCTGCAGGAGGGCATGGCAACCCACTCCAGTATTCATGTCTGAAGAATCCCATGGACAGAAAAGCCTAGAGCCTGGCAGGCTACAGTCCACGGGGTCACAAAGAGTCTGACACCACTGAAGCAACTTAGCACACTGCACAATCAGCTTATCTGTCTGCCCAACCAATCAGCTAATCCGTCTTCCTCCAACCAATCAGCTAATAGATCTTCCTCCAACCTATCAGCTGATCTGTCTGCCCAGCCAATCAGCTGTCGTTATAGTCACTAAGGGCCTGGATAGGTACAGGCTAGGTGTCCTTCAGTCAAAGGCTCCACACTACATGAGCCTCACTTCCTGGCAGAGGCTTGGGTGGAAGAATCAAGAAATCAGGGAGGCTCTCAGGCGAAGGGTTGGACGAAGAAACGTGCTGAGGCACATGATAAATAGACAAGTAGGCCAACCTCGCTTTCCAAGGCACCCTAAATGAACAAACCAATTTAATCTCTTTCATTCCCTTCCTCCTCACTATCCCCCCAAACAGATCTAGATTGCTTCTGGGCTTCTTGGTGGTGACCAGAATTCCTTTAACGAGAAGGCAAAGCTTTTCTTCCTTTCTGTAACAGGACAGAAAGGATTTAAAATGCAAATGTCTTGGCAGGACCTTCAGTCTCTGCCTAAGATCTAAATGACATTCTTTTTGAAATGGTTCCAGGGGAGGGCTGTCACCTGCGTGCAGGGAAACCGCTTCCCAATTTCAAGTGGAACCAGCTGGCTGCCCTCTGCCGCACGCACGCTTTGCCTTGAGATGTTTTTGTGGGCAACTGAGCAGTAACCCAGCTCCCAGCAGCCCCCAGCGAACAGATGTGGAGCTGAGGGGCGGGCTGTGGGGAGGCCCAGACACTGGGACACAGGGTCCTATTGGGGAGAGGAGAGCCAAGCAGAGCAGCAGCTGGAGATGGAAATGGAGTCGGGGTCCTTGAACTCAGAGCAGTGAGGGCTCGTGGAACTCTAGTCACTCACTGCTGAGGGTCTTCCCCTGGGTCTTGCCCCTGGGACCATGTGAGGGCTCAGGTACGCTGGGGACCAAGCAAGTGCTGGAAGGGGATGCTCAGGCCAGGCTGCCCATGCCAGCAGTGCCTCCTCTTCCAGGGAAAGCAGAACCGAAGTAGGAAACCATTTGCTCGTGCCAGACAATCCTTTTCAAACAGTTAAAAAGCCTCAAACTCAAACAGATGTATAGTGAGCCTGTGTCAAAGACGCATTCCAACTCATTACTGAGTCAGGAAGGTGGGAGAGGCGGCTTAAAGAAGGGTATCAAAACTGAAATATATTTCTCATCTAAGCCACAAAAAGATGGCAGAATTAGATACAAAATTATTCAACATCATATAGGGGAATGAAACATACAGTGGGGAAAAAAACCTTTGACATTATCTTTTTAAAAGTTTTATTGGAAGATAATTGCTTTACAATATTGTGCCGGTTTCTGCCGTACATCATCATGAATCAGCCACAGGGATACATGCTTCCCCTCCCTCTTGAACTTCCCTCCCACCTCCCATTCCATTCCACCCCTCTGGGTTGTTTATCACAGAGCACTGGATTGAGCGCCCTGTGTCACACTGCAAATTCCCACTGGCTGTCTATTTTACATGTAGCATATATTTCCATGTAGTGTTTATATTTCCATGCTACTCTCTCCATTCATCCTTCCCTTTTCTTCCCATAGACAGGCCTCCCTGTCTGTCCATCACCAACTGCTGGAGTCCACCCAAACCCGTGTCCATTGAGTCAGTGATGCCATCCAACCACCTCATCCTCTGTTGTCCCCTTCTCCTCCTGCCCTCAATCTTTCCCAGCATCAGGGTCTTTTCCAGTGAGTCAGCTCTTCGCATCAGGTGGCCAGAGTATTGGAGTTTCAGTTTCAACATCAGTCCTTCTAATGAACACCCAGGACTGATCTCCTTTAGGATGGACTGGTTGGATCTCCTAGATTCCATACACACACATTAATATATAATATTTGTCTTTCTCTTTCTGACTTACTTCACTCTGTACAACAAGCTCTAGGTTCATCCACCTCATTAGGACTGACTCAAATGTGTCCTTTTATATAGCTGAGTAATATTCCATTGTATTTATGTACCACAACTCCTGTATCAATTCATCTGTTGATGGACATCTAGGTTGCTTCCATGACATTATGTTTTATAGTGAACGAAAGGCACTCATCTCACATCCACAAGTAAGCCTCTAATTTCATAGAACCTGACCCCTCGTTAATATTAATAGCAAGTAGTAAATTCAACCACATTAGCTTCTTCTCCTTAACCCTTAGGTGGACTAGTTAGAAAGTGCTGTGCTGTACTGTGCTAACTCACTTCAGTCGTGTCTGACTCTGCCACCCTATGGATTGTAACCCACCAGGCACCTCTGTCCACAGGATTCTCCAGGCAAGATTACTGGAGTGAGTTGCCCTATCCTCCTCCAGGGGATCTTCCTGACCCAGGGAGTGAACCAGTGTCTCCTACGGCTCTCACATTGTAGGCGGATTCTTTACCGCTGAGCCACCAGGGAAGTCCAGTTAGGAAGTGCCTTGGTGTAATTTGGTAAAGGCAGGTGGGTTTTGCCTCATTGCTGAGTGGCTCCACCCCCAGTAACCCAGCTGAGGGAGACAGTAGGGGGAAGGGGAGACCAGGCACTGAACTCTGTGGGGGAGGCTGAGGCTGCATCACTTGGTGGTTACCTGTACTTGGTACAAAACCATCGTGGGGTCCCTACAACCCTGGGGCTGTATGGCCTTTGGCAAGACATTTCACGTCATAGGAGCCTCAATTTCCTCATCTGTAAAATGGGAGTATAGTCATGTCTCCCTCTTAGCAGTCTGCGAGGATAATGCTGGCCTACTTTGATTTCCCGTTACTGGGTGAAGGAGGGTTCAGGGTGGTCTTATCTTAGTAGGTGGATCCTGGCAAGGTCACAGGGAGAAGATGACAGGGACTTGGTGAGCTGGGCCCTCCACCCATGCAGCCTTGTGGAGTCAGTTGCCATGGAGATGAGTGAAACAGTTTATCCCACTTTGATGTGGCTGGGTGGCAGAGGAAGTGGGCAGGTTATCAAGCCTGTGGACCTCCCCCTTCTTCCTGACTCCACCCCCGCCATAGGGTCGCCCACTGCCTCCATCTGGGTGGCAGGAAGCCTCACGTCAGTGCTTCCGGGTCCTACCCACCACAGCCCCCTTGGGTTCAGCCCGCATGTTTGTTGAGTGTTTACTCTGTGCCTGCCTGGCTATGCAGAACACAGCACTTGCCTGCTGAGAGTTGGTCTGTCATCCTGATGGGTGACAGTGGGCATCACATGTGTGAGTCACACCTCAGTTTTCAAAGCACCCAGACCTCCACGATTGCATCACCCAGACCACAGCCCTGCAGAGTATGAGGGAAAAGCAGCATTGCTCCCATTTTGTGCATGAGACAACTAGGACTCAGAAAAGTTTGATGATTCTTGCTTTAGCTATAAAGTCAAATGTGAGAGCGGGAACATGGGCTTTTGGATAACAAAGAACTCTGCTCTGTCACTTATTAGCTGATGACGTTGGACAGGTTACAGAAGCTCTCTGAGCCTCCTGATCAAAAGTAGGACTGTGTTCATAGCAGCTGTGTTTACAGTAGCCAAGACACGGAAGCAACCTAAGTGCCCATCAACAGATGAACGGATAAAGGAGACATGTGTGTGTGAGAGAGAGTTCCATGGCTGCTGTCCAGGGGACCCCAGAAGGAAGGAAAGCATAAGAGGAAGCCAGTAGCCAGGAGTGTTCGTGTCGGGGTACGATGTGGGTCAGGAGGAGGAAGCCAGTATCATCTCCTGGGATGGCCGTGCAGCTAAGGCTGAGCCTCCCCTGGGGACTCTGCCTCATGATGACCAGGCACCGTGTTGTGTCCTCAGCATGGACGTTGCATAAGAATGTCATTAATGTGGTGCCATTTCCTGCTTGGTGACACCAGCAGTGATTGTCACTCATCCTCGGCCATCCTATGCAGAATGGCCATTTCCAGTTATCACTTTAGAAAAGGGAAAGGGGTGGTGGAGGGATAATTTAGGAGTTTGGGATTAACAGTTACACACCACTATATATAAAACAGATAAACTGCAAGGACCTACTGTGTAGCACAGGGGACCATATTCAATATCTTGTAATAACCTATAATGGAAAAAACCTGAAAAAAATATACAGATAAAACTGAATCACTTTGCTGTACACTTAAAACTAACTTAGTGTTGTAAATCAACTATACTGCAATCAAAAATTAAATAAATAAATTAAAAAAAAATAAAAAGAAGGGAAGCTCAGTTGGGTAAACAAAGCTCAGTTATGAGGGCACTCCTGTGCCTGGACAAAGCATTTGCACTTCACCGTGGCCGCCCACCATCAGCTCCCACTCACCAGGACACATCCCTTGCCCATATAGGGGGGCCCTTTTGATTTCCTACATGTTAAGACCAGACATAGAACCACCTAGGTGGGTTTTTTTTGTTCAGCCCATGAGCCAATTTTGGTCTAAGTAAGCTGACCAAGACAGAAAGTTGTTTGTGTCTGCTGAGGTGCCCAGGGAAGACAGGTAAAGGTCAAAGAGGAGAAGCACCCATCGCCATGAGGCTCCCCGATAAGTGAAGGTTCGTTGTCAAGAGAAGCCAAGGAAGGGGGATTTGATGGGTGTCTTTGGGGGAGGGTAGAGAGTTTCAGCTGATGCTGTTGGAGTCTGGGCTCTTCAGCACCTGCCAATCACTCTGGAAACTGCACCCACGAATAGAACATCATCAGCCAACAGCAGCTCCCAGCTAATGATGCCACAGTTCCCAAATGTGATTGTTTGTTGTTTACTCAGTAAGTCGTGTCCGACTTTTTGCAACCCCATGGACTGTAACCCGCCAGGCTTTGCCAGGCAAGAATACTGGAGTGGGTTGCCATTTCCTTCTCCAGGGGATCTTCCTGACTCGGGGATTGAACCCACGTCTCCTTCTTTGGCAGGCATTAGCAGGCGGATTCTTTACTGCTGAGCCACCAGGAAAGCCCCTAAGATGAGCAGGTGGAGAAACAGGATGTTAGAGAATGCTCCTTGTCCTGTAGACTGAAGAGAACAGCAGGCTTCAAGGATAAAGTGGCCCGCAGTACCTCCTGGACTATGGCCCCAGCCTGGCCTGAGTCTACAGGGGCAGAACAGGGCGGCGGGGGTGTGGCATGACAGATCAATGGGGTGTAGGTTGCCTGTTAAGAACACTACATGGTATTTAAAAGAGAAGTGTGGACAAATCAAGAGAAGACTTTGATGTCTGTGTGTTTTGGAGTCTGGGAGACTGGGGGGCCGGGAAACCTGGGATGGCCAGGGACATTGTTGGGGTTGAAGGGGCAAAGAGGGGACTTTTCTCTCTCATGTCTGTAGGCGGCCACTAGGTGGCATCCTGAGTCCTGATAGTCATCACCTCTGTTTCAAGGACTTGCCTGTCAAAGTAGACATAACATTAACATCTAAACATGTGACAATTACATAAAAGACACATCAAACCAAAGGCACCGAAATCAAAGAAATCAGGTCTCAAGTTGGAACAGCACAAATTGGAAATGTTTGACCACTTATAAAACAAAAGTCACAGCCCTCTGCTTACAGCCGTCTCTAACCCCAGTCGTGGCTTTGACTCCCCCAAGAGGCTGCCTTCTGCTCCAAACTCTCACCCAGCCCACGCCCAGCAGGGTCCCTGTGAGGATGTCCAAACTCTGATGAGGGGGACTGCCTGCTCCCACCCTCCGCTGCCGAATCCCAGCCCCCTCGGTGAGAAGAACCAGGTGTTGCGGAGTCTTCTCACCATGGTTGACGTGGCACTGAGTACCTACTTTCCAGCTACAGAACTAAGTTTCAGGGAAAAAAGGGAAACCCTGGCTCGTTTCTTCTCAGCATCTGTGAATCAGAGGAGATGGAGAGATGGATGATGCCATAAAGGAAGGCTGGGATGGGATCCGAGGTGCAGAGACTCAGCCATAGAGGAGGGCAACGCCAGGCAGGACCGCGGAATACTGAGGGTCCCCCAAGGCAGGGCCGGGATGCTGAGGGGAAGGCTGGGGGACTGGTTGGCGCTAAGGCTGAGCTGCAGGAGGACACCTGGACCTGGAGAAGTGACAGAATCAGTACCAGGTGGACAGCGGGAGGCCACTTCGGGGTCCCTAGTCTCCTCCCTGGGTGCCCTGCCCCTCAGTCTCTGAAGAGTGAAGATCTGTGGGTTGGGTGGGGCCACGGAGGGGGCTGGGAGTCAGACTGTTAAAGGCGCTGGAGGCCAGGGGTCTAATCTTCCCCGTGTTCTGACCTTCATCCGGGAACTCCCAGTGCCGGCACCTCCAAGGAGCAGGGCCATGACTGCTGAAGGAACAAGTTAATTCATGAACTGCTCTTTTGGGTTTTTTGGCCACAGGAATCTCCTACCAGCGACTGGTGAGGGCCGAGCAGGGCCTGTCCACTAGGAGTCACCGCAGCTCCACTGTGTGAGTGCTCTTGGGGAGGAAGGAATGGCAGCGGCGGAGGGGGGCGGGGTGTGATGTTTTGTGCACTGGCTCATTTTTCTGGGCTAAGGGTCTTTCATCAGATTCCTAAATGGGTCTGAGACTTTAAAACAAAAAACAAAAATTACCTGCTTTGATTATGCTGAACAAGCACACATTACCTTTCTTTACCCCTAATTTTCAGATGAGGAAGACAAAGGTCAGAGAGGGCAAGTAACTTCCCCAAGGTCACACAGCTAGTAAATGTCTGAGCCAGGATTTGAGCCTCAGTCTTACTCAAAAGCCCAGGCTCTTTGCATAATGTCTTTCTGCCTGTCAGTAAAATGGCATTTTCCAAACTTTTCTGACCAGGACCTATAATTTTAAAATGTGTTTTATATGAAAACCTGATACACACACACATAGAGCTGAGAAAAGCATGTTCTAGTTCAGTTTCATTTCAAAGGCAGTTCTGGTTAGGACTCCCTGAGCTGATTTCATCACCCACGGCCTGCAGCTGGAAAAGCATTTGAGAGGAAGCCTCTATTCTGAGGGCCCTCCAGCAAGCCTCCGGGCACATGGGTGCCTGGAGACCCCAGCCTCCACTGGCTCAGAAATTCCAGTCGCCCCAGCCCCTTCCCATCCTCAGCCCCAGGGGTTCACAGCGCTTTCACTGAGCAGATATTATTTGAGTTCCTTCTTGGTAAAAACAAACAGAAAAGCAAGTGGTAGATTTTGAGAGAGATAGGAAGGGCAGAAAAAATGTCTTGTAAAGAAAGGTTGGTTAATAAGCAAGCAGAATTCCGCCAGGGGGGCTTAGGCAGGTGGATGATGGATAATCACCAACAGCTTCAAGGCGCTTCCTGAACCCCAGGTAGTGCTGCAGGCGTCCCTCCATCATCCAGTCCTCCTGTTAAGTAACCCTGTGAGAGAGGTATGCTTTAGATCCAGGAACTGAGGCACACAGAGAGGTTCATAGAAGGAGCCTACAGCCGAGTCAGCCTCACTTTGGTTAACAAGCGTGAAGAGGAGGTGCAAGTGGTGAAGCCTTAGGTGGCTGGCCTGGTCCTGTATACAGTGGTGGTTAATGCATGTCCATGAGGGGATGATCCAGCAGTCAGTAAAGGAGGATGACTCAGTGGGGGACTACTTACTTGAGCCTGATCCCTTTTTCTTACAAATAGAGAAATCAAAATGAGTTTCTCCCTAAACCCTGGGGAATCTGACACAGCCCCATCCCGTCCCTGAGTTCTGACCCCCAGGCCGGCTCTGGGACAGTCGTCCACAGACACTGGCAGGAAGGCCACCTGCCTGGTGCTTCTTTGCGCTGTGTTTAAACACTGCAGGACTTGTGAGGGAACAAGCGTGAGCAGTTCACACTAACAGCCTTCACAGGAATAACACTGCTATGGCTGGTGTGTGCTCAGTCCTTCAGTCATGTCTGACTCTTTGTGACACTATGGACTGTAGCCTGCCAGGCTGCTCTACCCATGGGATTTTCTAGATGAGAATACTGGAGTGGAGTACCTTAGAGAAAACGCAGTGATTGGGGGTTGTCATGGGTGAAGTTCAAACAGTCATGTGTTAACTGAGTGATTGATCCTTGAGGTTCATGATTCTCTTAATCTTTGGGTATGTTGGAAATGTCCATAATGCAGACATTTAAACATAGGCATCAGGAGGGAACCCAGGGGCCAATCTCGCCTCCTGAGATGGACCACATTCTGCTGGTGGGATGTGTATCTTTCTCAATATACCTGCTTTCTGAGTGCTTTCACTCAAAAAAAAAAAAAGTCCAGGGGAAGGGAGGTGGAGGTTGGTGACTGGATGCATGCTTCTTCCCCCAGCCCAGTGCTGGCCTTCATGATGGCTTTGGTGGTCCAGTGGCTGAGACTCCGAGCTCCCAGTGCAGGGACCCAGGTTCAATCCCTAGTCAGGGAACTAGATCACACATGGAGCCAAATAAATATTTTTTAAAAGAAAGAAAGGGCACCCTCTGCCAGAAGAGAAGTCAGATGCAGCCCTGACTTGCTCCCCTTCCTCCTGGCAGAAGCCCCCTCACACCCGACCCTTGACTTGAACGCATGGGCTGAAATTTCAGGCCACATCACACAGCGTGTGGTTGCCTTGCTGCCCCCTCCCCAAAATGATCACCTGGCCTCCAGTCACCTGCCCTAAAATACAATCCTTTATTGTGTCATTTTGCATCTGTTCAGATGTCTTGTAGGAAAAAATTTTTATTAAAAAAAAAAAAAAACGAATTTATTTGTGGAAACGAAGTTCAGTTTTTAAAAGGTCTTTGTAAAGCCCAGCTGAAAACTGGTCAAAAGTAGGTGGTAAGCTTTCCCCTTGGAACTGGGACCCCCCCAAAGCCACCGGCTCTCCCCTGGCCTCGGGCCTCGCCTGGGCTGTGAGAAGGTCTGGGTGTCAGAGGGGCCGACCCCCAGCCCGAGTGGGCTCTGTGGCGGCCCACCCCTGTCCCCCAGTGCCCATGGCCGGTCCTCTGTGTCCCCAGCACTGTGCTTTTGCTGAACCCGGTGGAGGTGCAGGCCGAGTTCCTCGCCGTGGCCAACCAGCTGAGCACGCCCGGACACTCGCCGCACAGCACCTACACCACCCTGCTCCTGCACGCCTTCCAGGCCACCTTTGGGCCCCACTGCGACCTGCCGGGTTTGCACTGCAGGCTGCAGGTATGTGCCTGGGGTCCTGGGCTCAGCAGCGCCCCCTCCCGGCAGAGGTTCTCACTGCTCCCTTTTGGAGCCCGCCCGGGTACACTGGCCCCTCCTCACCTTGAGTGAGGTCGCTGGAGCACTGACCTCATTGAGAGGTCTCAGTTCTGCTGGTTCCTAACCCGGGTGGGTGGAACCGGGACCGAGGGACTGAATGCAGCCTCCGAGGGTGGCGTGGGCTGGGTGGCACAGGCATGAGCTTTGCAATGAAGCTGGCACCCTGGCGTCTCTGGCACCCTGGCAGGCCGAGCTCTGGGACCTGCCGGCTGTGTGACTCCCCCTCTCTGAGCACTGACATTCCCCCCACCTCCCCAGCTCTGCAAGGCTCTGGGCCTCTCTTTCTGACCATTTCTGGAGAAAGGGGGCTCGGTGGTCAGTCATGGGTGAAGGCAGGCCACGAGGCCAGGGAGAGACGGGTCACTGGGAGTTTGAGAAGTTGGGCGGCCAGGCCAAAGTTCACTGGCAAGCCTGCCTACCCCACTCTCCCCGCCCCGGCTTTCAGTCCAAGACCCTGGCCGAGCTTGAGGACATCTTCGCGGAGACGGCGGAGGCCCAAGAGCTGGCATCAGGCATCGGGGATGCTGCCGAGGCCCGCCAGTGGCTCAGGACCAAGCTGCAGGCAGTGGCAGAGAAAGCTGGCTTCCCTGGTGTCCTAGGTGAGGCGCTGGGGGTGAGGCCCCATCCACCCGTGGCTCCACAGCTCCCCGGGTGAGCAGCCCGGCTGGGCCTGCTCCGTATAAGCATTCAGAGACCCAGGTTCTCCAACACTTCCCGCTCTGCCATCCTGAGGGCATGCCCCTCTGCAGGGTTAGGGTTCAGCTGTAGATTGCCACGGGGGTGGTGGTGGGAGGAGGAAAAGGGAGGACTGATCGAGGGCACCAGGCTGTTTTTGAAGACAACACAGAAGCTGCACAGACCCCTCTGAGCCCCCTTTGTCACATGGCCCACCTTGCCCCAGCATCTCTGGGAAAGTTTGTTACAGAAGAAGGGACTCCTGGTGAGTTGGTACCCTCGTTCTGTTTGAACCAGAGGTTCAGAGCCTGAGACTTGGCCACAGTCCCACAGCTCACAGAAGGGTGTGGCTTCTACCCGTGAGCTTGAGAAAAGCCCCCTGACGGCAGGTCAGGCATCTCAGCTTCCAACTCAGCCTCAGCCCACCCAGCTGTTGGTGCCTCTCCCCACTCTGGTCTCTTCTCCAAGACGAAGAGAGGTCTGGGCTGGCCTGTCTCAAGGCACTGGCCCAGCCCTCACCTCCTGCCCCTCCCTCCCCGGCTCCTCCAGACACCGCCAAACCCGGCAAGCTGCGCACCATCCCCATGCCTGTGGCCAGGTGCTATACCTACAGCTGGAACCAGGACAGCTTTGGTGAGCAGCCTGCTGGGCCCCCTCTGGTGCCCAGCCCCCAAATGTCTGGGGCTTTCTTCCTCTGCAGTGGGCTTCCCCCACATCCACCCCCGCCCGCCTTCCCACCTGAGCAGGCTCTAAGCAGAGCAGAGAGCAGGGCTCTGAGTCCGAGGCTGGCCCCCTGCCCTCTCCCCACCAGTATCATTCTATCTGTCACCCTTCCCAGGGTTGTGCAGGAGGGGTCCCAGGGCCTGACACCCAGACGGTGTCCCCCATTGCTCTCGGCAGACATCCTGCAGGAAATCCTGCTGAAGGAACAGGAGCTGCTCCAACCGGGCATCCTGGGGGACGACGAGGATGAGGACGGGGAGGAGGAGGACGAGGATGAGGAGGAGGAGGAAGAGGAGGAGGACTTGGACAGCGACAGGCACTGCGCCGAGAGGGACTCTCTGCTCTCCACCAGCTCCGCAGCCTCCCGCGACTCCACCCTATCCCTCGCCTTGTCCCAGGCCTCAGGACCCACCCTCCACCGCCAGCTGCTGACCTCCTTCGTGTCGGGCCTGTCGGACGGCATGGACAGTGGCTACGTGGAGGACAGCGAGGAGAGCTCCTTCGAGAGGCCCAGGAGGCCTGGCAGCCAGGAACGCCGGGGCCACCGCAGGTCCGGACAGAAGTTCAACAGGATCTATAAACTCTTCAAGAGCACCAGCCAGCTCGTGCTGCGAAGGGACTCCCGGACCCTGGAGGGCGGCCCAGACGGCGCCCTGCCCCTGCGGCGGGCCGGCAGCCTCAGCAGCCCCGTCAGCCCCCTGGACGGCCCGCGGCCCACCTCCCGGGCCCAGCGCTCACGCTCCCTGCCCCAGGCAAAGCTCAGCCCCCCACTGCCTGGCTGGCTCCTGGCCCCCGCCTCCCGCCACCAGCGCCGCCGCCCCTTCCTGAGCGGGGACGAAGACCCCAAGGCCTCCACGCTGCGAGTCGTGGTCTTCGGTTCTGATCGGATCTCGGGGAAGGTGGCCCGGGCATACAGCAAACTGCGGTGAGAGCCAGAGCTGGGCCTCCATCTGCCCTGGGCTGAAGAAGGGTGGTGCTGGTGGCATCTGGGCTCAAGGACTGGAGTCCCCCAGGGGCCCAGGGGCTCCCTTCTCACCATCTTCTTCTCCACAGGCAGCTGGAGAGCAACCATCCGCTCCTCACACGGTTCTTCAAGCTCCAGTTCTTCTATGTGCCCGTGAAGCGGAGCCAAGGAACTGGTGGCTGCACCAGCCCAGCTTCTCCATGCCAGACGTCCCCCATCCCCACAGACTCCCCGAGGCACCCCAGCCCTGCGGTAGGTCCCCAGCCCCGGGCCCAGCAGGGTGGCAAAGCAAGGAGACATGAACAGGTCCCAGATCCCTGGAGAGGGGCTGATCGGAAGTCAGGAGCAGCAGCTACCCCTCTTTACGAGGCACATCCTCCTGGGTGGGCCTGGCTCCCGGGTGTACTCCCTGCCCTGCATCTGGTGATGGGGTGGAGGGGGGCATGGATTGAGGGTTGTTAGACCTCTCCAAGGGCAAGGGAGAAGCTCGGGATGGGGCAGTGGGTGCCGTGCAGGGCCTGCAGCGAGGGTAGCAGGGCCAGGGCACCGGGTATGACTGTCGCCCCCTTTCCAGGAGCTGAGCACAGCCCCCTGGGGGGAGAGCACCAACGACATCTCCCACTACCTCGGCATGCTCGACCCCTGGTATGAGCGCAACGTGCTGGGCCTCATGCACCTGCCCCCCGAAGTCCTGTGCCAGGTGAGCCACCCCTTTCCAGGGTGTGGGGGCTGGGGGCACCTGGCTGCAGTCAGGAAATGGCTGCCCTAGTTTAGGGGATCCAGCTGCAGGCCCCCCTGGAGGGCCAGGGCTCACTCGTGATTGAGCAGGGAGGCTGGGTGGAAGCAGGGCTGAGCTGAACCTGGGGCTGCAAGGCCCAGGGAGGGGTCTCTATGCTGGGAGGGAGGGAGGGGCCGCAGAAGGATCCAGGCGTCTTAGGCCTCAGCCCCCTTCCTCAGCTTCCAGCTTTGACCAGCTCGGAGGCTGGAGAGGAGGGACGGAGGCCAGGCCGTGGTCCTTCCCCAACCCCTCTGTTTCCTGTCCCATCTCACCGCCCCATCCCTGGCCCTGCCTGCCTCTGGATCTCTCTCCTTTGTGTGTTGTCCTCTCGTCCTCCCCATGCTCTCTCCATCTCGGGGCTCCCCCCGCCCCCAGCAGTCTCTGAAGGCAGAGTCCCGGCCCCTGGAGGGCTCCCCTGCCCGGCTGCCCATCCTGGCCGACATGCTGCTCTATTACTGCCGCTTCGCTGCCCGCCCGGTGCTGCTGCAGGTCTATCAGACCGAGGTAAGGCCTGTCCCGCCGCTCCAGACTGACAGCAGGGTCCCCTTCCGCCCATTCCCCGGCAGCCCTGTGCGGGGGGCGCCTGGGAGTCCCTCTGGGAGGTCCACACTGATGCCCGTGCTCCTGCCCACTCCAGCTGACCTTCATCACCGGGGAGAAGACGACAGAGATCTTCATCCACTCCCTGGAGCTGGGTCACTCTGCTGCCACGCGTGCCATCAAGGCTTCAGGTGGGTCCTACCTGAGCCCCTGTGGATGTGGGCCAGGATCCAGGTGGCCCCTGGGGAGGAGGGGTCGCAGGGTAGTGGGGCAGGAGGGACAAGAAAGGTGTGGGGAGGCAGGGCCCTGGGTCTGTGAGGGCCTGGAAGGGAGAGGAGCAGAGGGTCTGTTTGTGTGCACAGGTCCTGGCAGCAAGCGGCTGGGCATCGACGGTGACCGGGAGGCCGTCCCACTAACACTACAGATTATCTACAGCAAGGTGAGCCTGCTGCTGGCCTGCCCCTCCAGGTCTGCTCCCCATGCCGCCTCCCTGGAGCCAGCCTTCTGTGCACTGGGCCCCAGTCTGTAAGCCGGAAGGCCACGGCAGGCTGCCAAGGCTCTCCAGGATGCTGAGAGAACGGGGAAGGAGAGGCAGTGGACCTTCCCCTCTCCCTCTGCCTCCAAAGCTGCCCTCCCCCTGGGCGGTCCCCCTGCTCAGTGTGCTCGGGGACCCGGATTCCGGACTGGGGGTGAGGATGGAGCAGAGTTCGACCCAGTCATCAGGCTGGCCCGTGGACCAAACCAGTGACCTGATAGCTCCTCCTGGGGTCCGCAGGGTCTTTATAGGGGTCGGGGGGCTCTTGGTGAAGAAGCTGGCCGACTGGGGTAAAGGAGAGAGAGCTGCTGGGGTGTACTGGTGGCAGGCGGCACCCTGTTGCAGGCGGGTCTGGAGCTGAAGGCACCAGGCACCGGGGGCCTGGGGCTCAGAAAATGTGGCTCTGCCCCCTTCCCAGGGGGCCATCAGTGGGCGCAGTCGCTGGAGTAACATGGAGAAGGTCTGCACCTCCGTCAACCTCAGCAAGGCCTGCCGGCAGCAGGAGGAATTAGGTGAGGGGTGGGGGTGGGGGCATGAGTAGGGGGACCAGGAGGTGGGGTGGGGCAGGGCGTGAGGGAGGGCGTGGGGACAGAGGTGGTCCTGAGCCTGGTCTGAGCCGCCCCTCCCTTCAGACTCAAGCACAGAGGCCCTGACGCTAAACCTGACAGAAGTGGTGAAAAGGCAGAACCCTAAATCTAAGAAGGGTTTCAACCAGGTAAGGGGCCCCCTCCTCTCCGCCGCCCCCTCAGGAGACTTACTGGGCACGTGTGTGCATGCGTGTATGTGTCTGTGCGTGTCTGTGCATGCGTGTGTGTGTCTGCGTATGGGGGTGGTGTGTCCAAGGGTTGTGCTGGGCCATGTGGGTGAGAGGAGAGGCAGGTGAGGGGTGTGCACACGTTTGGGGGCTCTGGGAGGAGGAGGTGCCCTTGCACCTGCAGAAAGGCTCCGTGGTGGTTGCCAGGGGAACCCCGAGTGGGCTCCATGTCAGGGAACCCAGGCTCTCATGGTGCAGGCAGTGGGGTTTTCCTCCCAGAACAATTGCTCCTTCTAGACTCAGGAAAGGGCAGAGGCTGGGAGGGAGTCGGGGCCTGATGGAGGACGTGGGCCCATCCCCTGTGTGCCCGCACCCCTTGGACCCAGGTGGGTGGTTCCAAGGGGAGAGGTTGCCAAGGGCTAGCAGCTCCAGAGAGGAGAGGCAGGCAGGGCTCCAGGTGACCCAGGCCCTCTTTCCAGATTACCACGTCGCAGGTCAAAGTGGACAAGGTGCAGATCATTGGCTCTAACAGCTGCCCCTTTGCCGTGTGCCTGGACCAGGACGAGCGGAAAATCCTGCAGAGTGTGGTCAGGTAGGAAAGTGGGGGCCCCCAGTCCTGCTTCAGCACCCCAACCCCCGACCCTGAGGCCTGGAAGGAACTGGAAGGGTGGGAGCCTGGCCTGACACCCACCCTGCCCCACAGGTGTGAGGTCTCGCCCTGCTACAAGCCCGAGAAAAGCAGCCTCTGCCAGAGGCCTTCCTACCCACCAGCGCAGGGACAGACCACGCCCGACCTCTGCTCCCTGCTCTGTCTGCCCATCATGACCTTCAGCGGAGCTCTGCCCTAGCCGTGCAGCACCAGCCTGGACAGGAAGCCTGGGGCAGCCTTCTCGGGGCCCCCTTTTCCTGGAAGGGCCTGGCTCCTGGTGGACAGCTAAATGGCCCTGTGTTGGGTCAGGGTCCCCGCTGTGGGCTCTGCAGCAGACAGGGGATTAATGGTGCCTCAGGACTCTTTTTGGGGGGAAAAAAATAAAAACAACCACCAGGCATTAGGGGGAGGGACCTGGCCTCACCGTCCCTCAGATTCCTCAGGTAGAGAGGAGAGGGATGGGTGAGCCGACCTGTGGAGGCCCTGCCCTCTAGATGGCCTAGGATCCTCTTAGAAGGAAGATCCGAGGCTCTGGTGCTCTGGGGGATGGAGGGGTTAGGCCTCCTCTCTCAACCCTTGGCCAGGCCCTCCCCTTGCTTTGTCAGAGATTTGCGGGGTCGGGGGGGGGGGCGCTTTGAGTCTGGAGTTCAGTCCCCCTACCTGGGGTTCAGGTAGTAGAAACATGGGTGTTATTTTTCTGACCTCAGTGCCGCCCTCCTACCCCCTTCTCCATCTATCTTTCTCTCTCACATACACACTTCCTCTCTCGCAAATTCCCTGGGTCTTCTAAAAAACAGCGCCAACACGTTTACTGTCAGGACTCAGAGCAGACTCTTTCTGGAGCCCCTTCCTGGATCGAGATTCTTGGAGAAGACAGGACAAGCCTAGATTCGGTGGCAGCTCAGTGACCTTCTGGCTAAATGGCCAGAAGGAAGTGAATTAGAGTCTTCAAGCCTCTCTCTGTTGAGCGCTAAAGGGGGTGATAAGGCCTCCTTAAAGGGTTGAGCAGAGAAGGCAATGGCACCCCACTCCAGCACTCTTGCCTGGAAAATCCCATGGACGGAGGAGCCTGGTAGGCTGCAGTCCATGGGGTCGCGAAGAGTCAGACACGACTGAGCGCCTTCACTTTCACTTTTCACTTTCATGCATTAGAGAAGGAAATGGCAACCCACGCCAGTGTTCTTGCCTGGAGAATCCCAGGGACGGGGGAGCCTGGTGGGCTGCCGTCTATGGGGTCACAGAGAGTCGGACATGACTGAAGCGACTTAGCAGCAGCAGCAAAGGGTTGAGACAAGACTGCAAAGCACCTGGCCCAGCACCTCTGGCAGGTGCTTAGGAAAGGTCAGCGGCCTCGCTCCCTAAGCGCTGAGTCCCGTCTGGTGGCGGAGGGGAGGGAATGCTCTTCATTGCCTCTTTTCCAATTTGCTGCTGAGGCAGGACCCAGATGAGAGGGGAAGGGACGCTCAGCCCTACCCTCTGAAGGAGGAATTGCCTTGATCCAGGTAAGGAGAGGGTCCACAGCTGCCCCAGCCTTCACCTCTGCCTCTCCCAGGCTGGCCCGCGTGACCCCGCCTCCCAACTCAGTCCATCACGTGTGGAATCTTCCAGCCCCAAAGTTCCCGGGCACCATTGCACCTGGGCAAGTTCCCAGAGGAGTAGAGGGTGGAGAGCTGATCTCGAGGAGCTTAGAGCCTGACTGGGGGCAAATGGCTGATAGAACACGAGAGCCAAAAATTTGTAACTGCCAGGTGGCACTGGTTTGAGAATCTGGACACTGATGTGTGGGCTGGGGTGGTCGGGTGGAGGGCTGGGCTGGGGCTCGGGGTTTGGAATGGGAGAGGTGGGGAAGTAACCTCGGACGCAGACAGTTATGTCTGCACAGAACCCCTCCCACTCCTGATTCATCTGTGCCAAAGGCTCTGGGCCCATAGGAGCCCATGAAGCCCCAGCCCAGCGTACTCAGGACCTGAGAGAAGTGGACAGAGTGGCTCCATCTCCCCCCACCTCGGTATTACCATCCCTCCCCTGTCCAGGCCATCTGTCCTTGCTCCAGGCCCCAGACAGTGGTTGGCAATACACCTTCAATATTTTTTGTCATGTGAGTCGGTTGTCCTATGATATGATTGACAGATGTGCAAGAATAAATGAGTGGAATTTAATATTATTGTCAAATAAAATTTGGTTCTCTTGGATTTGATGATCTACAGTTATTTTCCTGCTAGTTTTAGTTCATATAAGTCATTTTACATAGAATGGAAAGATTCTTAGGGGATTGTTTTGTTTATGTTTTTGTAATTTCCCTCTGTATAAAAAATATATTTATACCCAAGTCTTCCTTCCATATAGCCCTCACTGTGCTGCTGAGCAGAAGGGAAGTGAGCTTCATGCTGGACCTCACAGATTCATTTGGCAATTTCAATAAAATGGAGAAATTTCTCAAAATTACAGTTTGCCATTCTGACAAAGGAAATGGATATCCCAAATAGGGCAATATAATTTTAAAATGGGAAACATTACTTCATTAGGCTGGCAACCAATCATCTTTCTACTGTCTCCCTAGTTACAAATTTTCCAGAACACCATATAGTTGGGACCGTACAGTATCACCGACTCAATGGGCATGAGTTTGAGCAAACTCCGGGAGATACTGAAGGACAGGGAGGCCTGGCATGCTGCAGTCCCTAGGGTCGAAAAGTCAGACACGACTTAGCAACTGAACAACCCATAGTACATAGCTCTTTCATATTGGTTCCTTTCACTTAGCAATATGCATAGGGGATTCCTCCATGTCTTCATAGCTCGTTTGTTTCTGTTGCAGTGTATTGAGGTACCAGGGTTTATTTATACATTCATCTAATAAAGAACAAGATATCTTGGTTGATGCAAATTTGGGGCATTTATGAATAAAACTGCCATGAACATACGGTGCTGGTTTTTGTTCAGACATACACATGTTTTCCACTCATTTGGATAAATACCAAGGAACACAGTGGCTTGATCATATGGTACAAATACAGTATAGTTAGGCTTTTCTATTTTTTCATTCTCACCGGCAATGCATGAGAGTTCCTGTACCTGCACACCCTTATTAGCATTTGGTGTTGTTGGTGCTTTGAGTTTTATCCATTCTAATGGGTGTGTAGTGATATCTCCTTGTCGTTTTCTTTTGCAGGTCCCTAAAGACTGATGTTGAGCATCTTTTCATCTGTTTATTCGCCATGTGTCTATTTTCTTTTTTTTTAATGTTTAAAATAGACTTTATTTTTAGAGCAGTTTTAAGTTCAAAGCAAAATTAAGCAGAGGATGTGGAAAGTTCCCACGTATCCCACCTCCTTCCACTATCAACAAGTGCATTTGTTACAACTGATGAACCTACATGGCTCCATTGTTGTTGTTCAGAGTCTGTTGTTTACATAGGGCTCCCTGTTGGCCTTGTATAATACATTCTATGGATTTGGAAAAATATATCCACCATTATAGTATCACACAAAGTAGTCTCACTGCCCTGAAAACCTCTGTGTTCTGTTCACCCATTCTTCCCCTACCCGCTGCCAACCACTGATCTTTTTACCATCTCCATAGTTTTTCCTTTTCCAGAATGTTATGCAGTTGGAATTGTATAGTATGTGGCTTTTTTTACACTGGCTTTGTCTCTTGTCTTTGCTGAGGTATCTGTTCAGATCTTTTGCCCTTGTTTTAATTGGGTTGTTTGTTTTCCTATTGTTGAATGTTAAAAAGAGTTTTTGGAGCACAAATTTTGGATACCAGTCCTTTATCAGATATGTGTTTTGCAAATATTTTCTTCCAATCTGTGGCTTATGTTTTCACTCTTTTAACACTGCTTTTTGCAGAGCAGATGATCTTAATTTTAATGAAGTCCAATTTATCCATTTGTTCTGCTCTGGCAGCTTGGAACTTCTTTTGCGGCCCAGAACACAGTGGTCTCAGACCTTTCTTGTGGTCCCTGACATCCAAATCATGCCTGTTCCAGAGGGATGGCTCTCTCACAACCCCTGAGACAGGGACGCTTAGCGCCCCTCAGTCTGCTCAAAGGAAAGGCATCAGAGAGATTTCCAGATCCTACAGCTTCTCCCACGCAGGAGAAGCACGTGGACATGGACTGCTTGGCACCTGCCCTGGGACTTCAGACTTCCCTCAACTGCCACACACGTCACAGCCTCTAGCACTGGGGTGTCAGCTGCTGCCCTGGGAGTGGGGCTCCTGGGTTTTCTTGGGGAAGAAACTACTTTTCTCTTTTTGCCCAATCTCTAAATCCTTCTATTTGTTCCCCCAGCCCTACCAGTACAATCAGGATAAAGGAAGCCAGCTCTCCAGGAAAAGAGTGCCCTCCCTGGGGCAAAGACAGGCAGGTGGCAAGTCGTCCCCATCTGCAGCAGGCACACATGTGTCCTGGTCAGATCCCAGCCCCAGGATCTCAGTCTGCTTGGGCTCCTATAGCAAAATACCATAGAGTGATTTAAACAACAGACATTTACTTCTTAAGAGACGTGTGTTCGATCCCTGGGTTGGCAAGATTCCCTGGAGAAGGGGATGGCAACGCATTCCAGTATTCTTGCTGGACAATTCTGTGGACAGAGAAGCCTGGTGGACTACAGTCCATGGGGTTGCCAAGAGTTGGACGTGACTGACTTTCTTTTGTGCCGTGCTGTGCTGTGCTGTGCTAAGTCACTTAAGTCGTATCTGACTCTTTGCAACCCCCTGGACTGTAGCCCACCAGGCTCCTCTGTCCATGGGATTCTTCAGGCAAGAATACTGGAGTGGATTGCCATGCCCTCCTCCAGGGGATCTTCCCGATCCAGGGATCGCACCTGCGTCTCATGTCTGCTGCATTAGCAGGTGGATTCTTTACCACTAGTGCCACCTGGGAAACCCTACCTTTCTTTAACTTCTCACAATTCTGGGGGCTGGGAGGTCCAGGGTCAGGCTGCTGACAGATTTAGTGTCTGGTGAGAGCTCTCTTCTTGGGTTGCAGATGGCTGTCTCTCACTATATCTTCACAAGGTAGAGGAAGCGCTGGTGTCTCTTCTTAGGACACTAATCCCATCATGGCAGCTCCACGCTCATGACCTCATCTAAACCTACTCGCTTCCCAAAGGTCCCATCTCCTAACACCATTGCATTGGGGTTCAACATAGGAGTCTGGGGACGACACAAGACATTCAGTCCATACTACTCGGCCATTCTGAACGTGTGGTCCCTGGAGGGGCAGCTGTGGTCACAGAAGCCACACATGTGTGCCTCTTTCTGCACAGGGTGAGGGGCAAGAAACAGGGCCCATTCGGGGAATCTCAGACATTTAGAGCTGGAAGGTGGAGCCTTGGAGTCACTGTAGCTTCAGGGCATCTCCCCTGAACATCACGGTAATAACAACTGTGATATTAGCAAATGCTGTGCATGGGCCCAGCACGGTCCACGCACTTTATGTTTTACATCATCACATACGCCCTCCAACTGCTCCACTGTTAACACCCAGGATGCCTGGACTCCTTCATCAGTAGAGCTTGATGAGAGGCCAGATGAGGAATTTAGGTAGGTCTTTATTGGGACTCTGCTGCAGCACAAGGGATTGAAAACAAGCAGCAAGTGTCCTGGCTCGCTCCCTGAGGTGGGGTGAGCTGGCCCCTCAAATAGGGTGAGGGTGGGTTAGGCCAGAGGGGCAGCTTAGGTGGTCTACCCACCCCTGGGTGGTGCTGTGTGCAGCAGCCTTGCTCATGCACTGGACCTTACTTTTGCTCCTGGAAGCTCAGAAGGGGCAGTTGGGTTTTGACCTTTTTGTATCTTGTTCATAATTGGCCCCAACTGCTGCAGTTAATATGCCTATAGTTTCTCTGTATTCTGCTGCTCCAAGATATTTGTCCAGGTGCAAACACTGCAGCAAAGGGTCCCAGGTCCCAGCCTGTCTCGCCGTGAGGTAGGTACCATTGTGCCCCATTTTATAGATGAGGAAACTGAGGCAGAGAAACTAAGGAACTTGCCCGAGGTCACAGAGACTGTGCAAAGGGGAAGCCAGGGCTCAGCGCCGCCCGAGTCCCTGCCCTTACTGCTACTCCCGCAACACACTCAGGTGAGCTGTAGGGAAACCGAGGCCCAAAAAGTAAAGTTCCCACGAATCCGAGAGGGATGGCTTCATCATAAGGGAATTCCAGAGGAGCCCAGCCAGTTTCACAGCTACCCTCTTCACTCTCCCTGGGGACTGGCTGGGAGTGGGGTGCGGTGGAGAAGTGGAAGTCGGGGTGGAGGTGGACAGGAAATGGCTGGCAAGGCTCCAGGCAAGTCCAGGGCGGCCACTATTGGGGTGGGAGCTAGGGGAGGGGGCAGAATCAGGAAGGAAGCCCTCGGTGAATGAATGTTGCTCCAGCCTCCAAAGCTGGTACTGGCCCAAGGGGACCTCTGGGACCCCTGGGACCCCTGGGATCTCTGCAGAGAGGAAAGGGGGCAGCAAACAGCCTTACCCCCCCATCTCCCACCCCAAGGAAGGGCCTCTCATCTGAGGGGCCAGAGGCCCTCTCTGAGCAAAAGTGTAACTGCATGGCTCTAAGGCCAGAGCCAGGACTGTCCTGGGAAGAAGCTGGAGAGGGCTGGTGAGGGCTGTGCAAACACACTTTCCAATCCCTGGGTCACAGGTGAAAACTGAGCCCCAGAGAGGAGGGGTCGACAAGAAGAAGCAGCTAGGACCAGAGCGTGGGGGCCAGGATGCGCTGTGTACATGCGTGTGCCTGCACGTGTGTGCGCGTGTGCACACACATGCACGGGCCAGGCGCCTCGCGCAGGTAACAGAGGACTGGACTCAGCTTTCTCCCTGATGTCCTCGTCCATTCTCTGCCTTCTCAGTGCGAATTTTACAGACAAGCACCTCCTCCGCACCCTGGGAAGCTTGCAACCCTGTCCTGGAGGGCCTGCCTAACGGGGAGGTAAAGGGGGTTGGGGGTGCCATGAAGGACAGGCAACCTGAGAACAGGCAGAGTAAGGGGATCCCAGCCCTGCCCTCCAGGGAAACCCCAAGTTCTCTCTGCCCTGGACCCGGTCTCAGAGGAACCTAAGGGTCCCCAGGAATTTGGAAGGGGAACAGGTGTGAAGGGAGGCCGGGGCACAGTTTTCCTCACCAACTTGAAAGATGGCTTGTACAAGAGAGAATGGACCGGGTTTCTATCTTTCCTGTCTCTCTCTCTGTCTCTTTTTTTTTAATAGCCAAACCTAGATTTTTTTTTAATTATTCATTTATTTTTGGCTGTGCTGGGTCTCTGTTGCTGGGCCGGCTTTCCCCTAGTTGCAGAGAATAGGAATTAATCTCCAGTTGCAGCGCGCAGGCTGCACATTGTGTTGGTGTCTCGTTGCGGAGCGTGGGCTCTGGGGCTCATGGCCTCGGTAGTTGTGGTGCCCAGGCTCCAGAGCACAGGCTCAATAGCTGCTCCAAGGCATGTGGGCCCCTCCCAGACCAGGGACGGAACCCGTGTCTCCTGCATTGGCGTGTGTGCATGCTGTTGCTTCAGCCAGGTCCGGCTCTGCAACCCCGTGGATTGTAACCTCCCAGGCCCCTCTGTCCATGGGATTCTCCAGGCAAGAATACTGGAATGGGTTGCCAGGCCCTCCTCCAGAGGATCTTCCCCACCCAGGGATGGAACCCGCATCTCCTCCTATGTGTCTTCTGCATTGGCAGGCAGATTCTTTACCATGAGCCACCAGGGAAGCCCTGTATCTTTCTGGTCTTGATCCATTTAAATGTGGTACTAGTCCAGAAAATATGGACATTTAAGAAAAGAATGTGGTTGGTCCTTAGATACTAATAATGATTTCTAAGAAACAAAGCAAGCCAAAAAACAATTTGTATAAATCACTCCAAGCTATGGAAAGCAGTGATCACTGAACGGAGAGGGAAAGGAAGCTGGGAAGGAGGAAGGGAAGGTTCACTTTTTAATTCTATAATGTATATGTATATATATATATAAAATATACAGTTTATATATTAAATATAAACAATAAATTTATATTATTTATATATTTATAATTGTATATATTAATATAAAATAGATATTTAATCTAATTAAATATTTATAACTTAAATACAAATATATATGTATACTGCACTAAAGTGTTTATTTTTACAATGAAAACATATTTGTGAATTGTTTGAGCAAGTTTTTAAACACTATAATTTTTTTTAAAGTTAATGGTGTTTAAAATAAAAATTCTGGGATTTTTCCTGAAGTCCACTGTTTAAGACTCTGTACTTCCAACGCCTTCTTTGCATTGGTCACTGAGGAAGTCTTTCTTATCTCTCCTTGCTATTCTTTGGAACTCTGCATTCAGATGCTTATATCTTTCCTTTTCTCCTTTGCTTTTCACTTCTCTTCTTTTCACAGCTCTTTGTAAGGCCTCCTCAGACAGCCATTTTGCTTTTTTGCATTTCTTTTCAATGGGGATTTTCTTGGTCCCTGTCTCCTGTACAATGTCACGAACCTCCGTCCAGAGTTCATCAGACACTCTATCTATCAGATCTAGTCCCTTAAATCTATTTCTCACTTCCACTGTATAATCATAAGGGATTTGATTGAGGTCATATCTGAATGGTCTAGTGGTTTTCCCTACTTTCTTCAATTTAAGTCTGAATTTGGCAATAAGGAGTTCATGATCTGAGCCACAGTCAGCTCCTGGTCTTGTTTTTGCTAACTGTACACAGCTTCTCCATCTTTGGCTGCAAAGAGTATAATCAATCTGATTTCGGTGTTGACCATCTGGTGATGTCCATGTGTAGAGTCTTCTCTTGTGTTGTTGGAAGAGGGTGTTTGCTATGACCAGTGCATTCTCTTGGCAAAACTCGATTAGCCTTTGCCCTGCTTCATTCCGTGCTCCAAGGCCAAATTTGCCTGTTACCCCAGGTGTTTCTTGACTTCCTACTTTTGCATTCCAGTCCCCTATAATGAAAAGGACATCTTTTTTGGGTGTTAGTTCTAAAAGGTCTTGTAGGTCTTCATAGAACCGTTGAACTTCGGCTTCTTCAGCGTTACTGGTTGGGGCATAGGCCTGGATTACTGTAATATTGAATGGTTTGCCTTGGAAATGAACAGAAATCATTCTGTCGTTTTTAAGATTGCATCCAAGTACTGCATTTCGGACTCTTTTGTTGACCATGATGGCTACTCCATTTCTTCTAAGGGATTCCTGCCCACAGTAGTAGATATAATGGTCATCTGAGTTAAATTCACCCATTCCAGTCCATTTTAATTCACTGATTCCTAGAATGTCTATGCTCACTCTTGCCATCTCCTGTTTGACCACTTCCAATTTGCCTTGATTCATGGACCTAACATTCCAGGTTCCTATGCAATATTGCTCTTTACAGCACCGGACCTTGCTTCTATCACTGGTCACATCCACAACTGGGTATTGGTTTTGCTTTTGCTCCGTCCCTTTATTCCTTCTAGAGTTAATTCTCCACTGATCTCCAGTAGCATACTGGGCACCTACCGACCTGGGGAATTCCTCATTCAGTATCCTATCATTTTGCCTTTTGATACTGTTCATGGGGTTCTCAAGGCAAGTGTACTGAAGTGGTTTGCCATTCCCTTCTCCCGTGGACCACATTCGGCTGTGGTCCATGTGATCAGATCGACTAGTTTCCTGTGATTATGATTTCAGTGTGTCTGCCCTCTGATGCCCCCTCGCAATACCTACCATTTTATTTGGGTTTCTCTTACCTTGGGCGTGGGATATCTCTTCACAGCTGCTCCAAGAAAGCGCAGCCGCTGCACCTTACCTTGGACGAGGGGTATCTCCTCAAGGCCGCCCCTCCTGACCTTGAAAGTGGAGTAGCTCCTCTCGGCCCTCCTGCGCCCGCTCTGCCACTGCCTATTGGATGTGGAGTAGCTCCTCTCGGCCGCCGGCCCTGGCCTCAGGCGTGGGGTAGCTCCTCATGCGGCGCTTCTTTGCATGGTCGGTTGTGCCGGACGCGTCTGCGCCGCCGGGGCTGGCATCTCAGAATAGGAAAAACAAGAGATCTCTTTAAGAAAATTAGAGATTCCAAGGGAACATTTCATGCAAAGATGGGCTCCATAAAGGACAGAAATGGTATGGACCTAACAGAAGCAGAAGGTATTAAGAAGAAGTGGCAGGAATACACAGAAGAACTGTACAAAAAAGATCTTCACGACCAAGATAGTCACGATAACGTGATCACTGACCTAGAGCCAGACATCTTGGAATGTGAAGTCAATCGGGCCTTAGAAAGCATCACTATGAACAAAGCCAGTGGAGGTGACGGAATTCCAGTTGAGCTATTTCAAATCTTGAAAGATGATGCTGTGAAAGTGCTGCACTCAATATGCCAGCAAATTTGGAAAACTCAGCAGTGGCCACAGGACTGGAAAAGGTCAGTCTTCATTCCAATCCCAAAGAAAGGCAATGCCAAAGAATGCTCAAACTACCGCACAGTTGCACTCATCTCACACGCTAGTAAAGTCATGCTCAAAATTCTCCAAGTCAGGCTTCAGCAATACGTGAACCGTGAACTCCCAGATGTTCAAACAGGTTTTGGAAAAGGCAGAGGCACCAGAGATCAAATTGCCAACATCCGCTGGATCATGGAGAAAGCAAGAGAGTTCCAGAAAAATATCTATTTCTGCTTCATTGACTATGCCAAAGCCTTTGACTGTTTGGATCACAAGAAACTGTGGAAAATTCTGAAAGAGATGGGAATACCAGACCACCTGACCTGCCTCCTGAGAAATCTGTATGCAGGTCAGGAAGCAACAGTTAGAACCAGTCATGGAACAACAGACTGGTTCCAAATAGGAAAAGGAGTACGTCAAGGCTGTATATTGTCACCTTGCTTATTTAACTTATATGCAGAGTACATCATGAGGAATGCTGGGCTGGAAGAAGCACAAGCTGGAATCAAGTTTGCTGGGAGAAATATCAATAACCTCAGATATGCAGATGACACTACCCTTATGGCAGAAAGTGAAGAGGAACTAAAAAGCCTCTTGATGAAAGTGAAAGAGGAGAGTAAAAAGGTTGGCTTGAAGTTCAACATTCAGAAAACAAAGATCGTGGCATCTGGTCCCATCACTTCATGGGAAATAGATGGAAAAACAATGGAAACAGTGTCAGACTTTATTTTGGGGGGCTCCAAAATCACTGCAGATGCTGATTGCAGCCATGAAATTAAAAGACGCTTGCTCCTTGGAAGGAAAGCTATGACCAACCTAGATAGCATATTAAAAAGCAGAGACATTACTTTGCCAACCAAGGTCCGTCTAGTCAAGGCTATGGTTTTTCCCGTGGTCATGTATGGATGTGAGAGTTGGACTGTGAAGAAAACTGATCGCCGAAGAATTGATGCTTTTGAACTGTGGTGTTGGAGAAGACTCTTGAGAGTCCCTTGCACTGCAAGGAGATCCAACCAGTCCATTCTAAAGGAGATCAATCCTGGGTGTTCATTGGAAGGACTGATACTAAAGCTGAAGCTCCAATACTTTGGCCACCTCATGCGACGAGTTGACTCACTGGAAAAGACTCTGATGCTGGGAAAGGTTGGGGGCGGGAGGAGAAGGGGACGACAGAGAATGAGATGGCTGGATGGCATCACCGACTCGATGGACATGAGTTTGAGTGAACTCCGGGAGTTGGTGATGGACAGGGAGGCCTGGCGTGCTGTGATTCATGGGGTCGCGGAGAGTCGGACACGACTGAGCGACTGAACTGAACTGAACTGAACTTCCAACACCAGGGGTGCAGGCTTAATCTCTGATGAGAGAACTAAGATCCCACATGATGCATGGCCAAAAATAAATAAAATAAAAATTCCTTCTCCTCCCACATAAGAATTCCTGAAAGGGCAAGTGACTAGATTGAAAAAAAAAAAAAGATAAAAGCATAAATCTGCTTCCTACAATTGTCAACCCATTAGACCTAAGTCTGGGTTCTCACACACCCCGCAAAACAACACTGCTGGTAGTGAAGTCTGGAAAATTCCAAATACGTGTACTGTTCCTCCTTTCACACACCCACACCAGACAGTTCAAGTTACTAACAAGTTACTAACAGATGCCTCTGATGCCGCTGGTCCAGGAGATGCCTGTGAAAACCTGGTTTAGAGCCTGACGTTCTACTGCCCCTGCTTCCCTGGGCCACCAGTGTAAGCGCTGGAGGGAATTCACTAGAAGCAGAGATGCCCACCAGGAGAGCAGCCTTGCTAATGCTTCAGTCTCCCTTGAGTAGAGTCGAGAGCAAGGAGCACAGGCCAGGCTTCAGGCTGGCTCAGCCTGCGGGTGCTCTCTGTGGGCCCACAGTGAACTCCCTGGACTAGATGTTTCCTGGTTCAAGTCCCACCACTTGCCAGTTACGTGAGCCTGTTTTAAAAAAGTTTTGTTTTCCACAATAACATCACCTTATTTTATTTATTTACTTTGGCCACACTGTGCAGCATGTAGGATCTTAGCTCCCTGTTGCCTGACCAGGGATTGAACCAGTGTCTCCTGCACTGGGAGCATGAAGTCTTAGCCACGGGACCACCAGGGAAATTCCTGCATGAGCCTTTAAAGTGAAGTTTGCCATAATTGTCCTAACTCATAAAGTGATTGCATATTTCTATAACAGCTATATTCTGGTTTGTTACTTCTCTCAGCTTTCTAAGAATAGGTCCTACCAACCAGAGAACCATTTGATTTTGGGGTTGTTGTTAATGAGTTTGGGGTATAAAAACTGGGAGACAAGGATAAGAATGGAGTTGAGGTGCTCTGAAGGCACTTCAAGAGGACTTTGAGATGTTTGTGAAAACCTCTGGGTGGAAGGAGCCAGGAGTTAGTGAGTTGGGATCACTTGGGGAGAAAAGAGAGTACAAAAAGAACTCTACTGGTTCCATAACATGGCCTGGAAGAGAACATCTGGACAAAAGAAATATCCACCAAAGGTTTTTTTTTAAGTTTAGGTGGTTTTTTTTTCCTGCTGTGTTTTTTTTTTTTAATTTGGCTGTGCCACATCTTAGTTGTGGCATATGGGATCTAGTTCCCTGACCAGGGATCAAACCTGGGCCCCTTGCACTGGGAGCATGGAGTCTTAGCCACTGCACCACCAGGGAAGTCTCTTATGGAAGATTTTTAGATAGCTTGGTAAGAGATGATTAGTATCGACTTCTTTCCGTCCTCCCAATGTAATCTTCAGGAAAATCTACGTTGCCTTTTAGGGTTTTCTGTGAGTGAATTCCTTAGAAAACTCAGTGAGATGATGGATTCTGCATTGGCTACTGAATGATCCCAGAGACAGTTCCCACAGAAGGTGGGGCTGGAGGAACACACAGATGGCCCTGGGTTTCCTGTCCCCAAAGCAAATGTTAACAATTCTTACTGGACTCCCAAACCATGGTGTTCCAGGGTGTCCTGATCCCAGCACTCATCTACCTGCCTCCACAGTTACAAGAGGATTTTAATCTGTTTAAAAATTAAAAGTTTCATTTGCTTTGTAATAGGAAAATAGGAAAATATTTTTCTGAATAGAGGGGCTTGGAAAGAGGAATAAGGATGGAACAGAAGTGGTGGATTCTCTGCCAGAAAGCTAAGTAACTTGGCAGCCCCAAGTGAGTTAGTGAGCAGACTTCCATACACCCAGGAAGGTAGAGGGATACAGGAGCCTGGGTGAAGCCATCATGGCTGTGGCTGGAGAAGCCACAGACAATGAGCCTCGGCTTCTGTATCTTGGGCACCCACCACCCAGAACGTCTTTGCTGCCCTTAGCTCATCCAGAAGCCAGAGCAGTAAGTGCAGGGGACCCTAGCTCTCTGGATTCTGATGCTGATGGATCATGTGGTCTGTGCATGGGTTGGAAAAGAATTTCCAGGCATGAGGCAGAAGGAGAGGAGAATAGAGTTTATTAGAACGGGAGATGCTGTCGAAACAGTGGGATGGCTCCTTTCGCAGGCCAGTAGCCAATTTTATAGCCTCAAGAGGAAGAAAATTCCTACTGAAAGGGTGGCATTAGGTGAGGATGCTATGCATGTGCCTGAGTGCCTACTCTTTGTGACCCCGTGGACTGTAGCCCACCAGGCTCCTCTGTCCATGGGATTGTCCAGGCAAGAATACTGGGGTGAGTTGTCATTTTCTCCTGCGGGGGATCTTCCCTACCCAGGGACAGAACTCGCATCTCCACATCTCGTCTTCTGCATTGCAGGTGGATTCTTTACCACTAAGCCACCAGATTGGTCAGGATGCTACAGGATAGATATTTTACCTGTGAAGTCAGGGAATTGGCTGTTTAGATCAGGAGACTCATGGCAACCATTGCTATAAGGCTTAGTTAATTGCAGAGATTTTTGTCTTGGGACCTTGGTATAAGGCTCTACAGTCTTGCTGGGGGCTGTTCCTGGGAGACTGGTGCAGATGGGGAAATTGGCAACAGGTGGCCTGAAAAGCCCAGGTTAAACAAACCCTAGAGCAACAGGGAGCCACTAGGATCAACCAGAGAGGCAGTGCCAGCTGCCTTGCTGATGGTGAGCTGGGGCAATTAGGGGTCTCATCCCTCATCCCTGCTCCTCCTTTTCACTTTCTCTTTGTCTCTGTCTGGCCCTCGGCTGCGTGCCCTCACAATAAGGTTGCAAGGGACTTCCCTCTCGGTCCAGTGGTTAAGAATCCAACTTCCACTGCAGGGGACACAGGTTCCATCTTTGGTCAGGCAATTAAGATTTCCACATGCCACACGGCATGGCCAAAATAAATAAATGACAGTAAATTCAAAATGAGGGTGCCTCAGCTCATCCTTGCAGGGGACAGCTCCGGGGCTGTCCATGGTCACCAAGAAGCCCCTTCGGTGGCCACCACACCCAGGGTAGTTGCAGAGACACCAGTCCATGATAAGAGGAGTGGAGCAGCCCACAGGAGGCTGACATCAACTTGTGATTTCCGATCAGTTAGGCCAGAGCTGATAAGGAGAAGGCACTGCCCGTGATGGCCACACTGCCAGCTGCTGCTGAGTGCTGAACCTGCAAAGGCTCCGTTCTTGGCCCTTTGTCTTGTCCTGAACTTTTTCACTTCACCCGTTCATTCCTCCTTCATTCCTTCATCCATTTGTTTTATTTACTGAGCTCAACTGTCTCTCCACATTCTCTTATCTTGTGATGGATAGAATAATAAGACCTAGCTGCTTCTTTCTCAGAACTTATTGAGGGAGGGCAGAGGGATGAGGCAGACATGTGACCTAAGAATACAAAGATGCTTGATAAAATTGGGAGTCCACTCACATGAGTGGGACAGAAAAGAGGTGGCTATAAGGGACTTCCCTGGTGGTTCAGTGGCTAAGACTCTTTCCACTCAATGCAGGTAGCCTAGGTTTGTTCCCTGGTCAGTGAACTAGATTCTGCAGCCAAATAAATACATTTTTTTAAAAAAAAGAAATAACTATGAAAGGGAAGCTGAGCTATGGAGCTGCTGCTGCTGCTAAGTCGCTTCAGTCATGTCCGACTCTGTGTGACCCCATAGACAGCAGCCCATCAGGCTCCCCTGTCCCTGGAATTCAGATGGTTTAAATTTCTGGTCTTTTTTTTTTTTTTTTCAAATAGCCTCTTCTCCAAAATGAAGAGACGGAACCAACCCACTCAGCCCTTTCAGAGAAACGTCAGTGACTTCTCCTTTGGTTGCAAAGGAGAAACCCAAGTACCAGAAACCAAATGCAAACAGTCTTCTTAATGGAAATGGCAGGGGCCATTTATCGGATCACATAGTTGAACGATTAAGAGAAGATCTAGGCCTCAGGGTTTCAGGCACAGCTGAATCCAAGTGTTCATGCAGTCAGCAATCTGCCTCTCTCCAGAGCCATTTAGCCATTAGGCCAAATCTGATGACAGCATGGAGTCTGAGTTTTTTTTCAAAGGTCTAGAAATGTGTTGGAGAGGCCTCTAAATATTGCTTGGCTTCCAAATGTGAGAAGAAGAAAGAATACGACAAACTAGCAAGCTCATCGCCTTGGAGGTGATCTGCTCCCCGGCACTGCTCTCTCCTAATCCCCAAGGTCAGCAGATAATTCTTCCTGCTCTGCATCCACGTCCTCTCTGCAGGCTTGGACACCGTTGACTGTCATGTCCTTGACACCTCCCTCACTCCCGCTTCCACAGGACTCCACTTCTCCTCCTTCCTCTCTGACCTGTTTTTCTCTCTTCTGTTCTGAAGGAAGGATGGTTAGGAGTGAGCCAGGAGAAGGGCTGGGAAGATAATCCCACTGCCCACATGAAGGCCTGGAGGTGGGAGATGGCCTGGATCTTTAAGGAACTACAGTCGTTTAGGACTTCTGGGAGGTGTCAGAGTGAGAGGATAAAGCCCAAGGTTGGGGATCAAGGAAGGACCAGATCATTCCTTGCAAATCACGTGAAGGAATTTGGCTGTTCTCTTGAAAGTAATAGGGCTCTATGGGGGGTTGTAACAAAGGTGTAACAGGATCAGATTCATGTTTCACTCTAAGAAAGAGACCTTCGGCAGTGAGGTGGAGGCAGGTAGACAGCAGGCGGTCGTAATAATTTAGGAGAAAGATGATAGTGACCTCATGACTGCCATGGGGATGGGAACAAAGGGGACAATTCATGAGACAGTGACAAGACTTGGTGCCATGGAGGTGTAACAGGTGAGGGAGAGGGAGGTGTAAAAAGTGACACCCAGGTTTCTGGTTCTGAGATGAGCAGCAGAGAAGTGGGTTTCGAGGGTGAAATGATGAACTGGATTTGTACCAACTGAGCTGGAGGAGCTTGGGGGCATTTAGCCAGCAGTGTCTGGGGTGGGAGGTGCTTGGTGTGTCTGGAGCTCCAGAAAAAATCCTCGGCTCCCTGCATCCAGCCAGCACCAGAGGGGGCCCCCGGGAGGTACCACCTCCCACCTGATCAGAATAAAGAATGTCAGCGGAACTTCCCTGGGGGTCCAGTGGTTAAGACTCCACACTTCCACTGCAGGAGGTGCGGGTTCAATCCCTGGTCGGGGAACTAAGATACTGCATGCCTTGCGGCACAGCCAAAAAAAAAGGTCCAGTGGCTGTGGCTGACCACAGACACTTCTCTAGAAAGAGACCTCGCAGCAGGATGTGCTCTGGGAGGAGTTACGAGGGCTATGGTAAGGGGAAGGAAGAGGAGGGGACAGAGCCAGGCCTTTGTGACCCTGGGCTTTTCTCTGCAGGGCTAGAGGCTGCAGAGACACCCATCATCCGGGACTGGTGGCCTCCCTGGGCAAGACTGTGGACCGCTGAATTGCTGCTGAGTCAAGGTAGGTGCTGGCTGGGGGCAGGGTCTCCAGAGAGGGAGCTGGGAGGAGCAGATGGAGGGTCCCAGAGGAGGGATGTTGGAAGGGGGAGCCCATTAGGGGCCGAGACATCCCCAGCCCTTATGAACACACGCCCAGCATTTCTGAGAGAGGTCACCCAGGTATGGTGGCTACTAGGACCGCTCTGCCAGGTTGAGATTATTCAATCCGTTTTCACAAGAAGAAAGGATGCAGGACCCTGTGAGAAGACCTCTCCTTTCTTCTCCAGATCCCGTGAATGCCCATAATGAAGGACTAATTATTCCTTTCTGGTGCTGCAGAGTACATTCGTTAGCCTGTTGGATTCCTACAGGCGATTGGAGGAAGGCTGGATATGTGTTAATACTGCCCGTTTATAGATCAGGAGACAGAGGCTCAGAGGGATGGAGCAACTTGCCAAAGATTGTAGAGTGGGGAAGCAAGACGCAGGACTCCGAGAGAATTTTCTGGGCCCCCATCTGCACCCCTCCTGGGACATCATCTGTCCCTGTCTGTCCCGGGTCTTGGCTACTCTCTGCACGCACGTGCACACACACACACAAACACGCACACACACGCATGAAGAGGCCCAGCTGGCGTGGGGTTGAGACACGACTGTGCATGACCAGCAGACAGTAACAGGTGCCGGGGCCCTGGCAGAGTGAGGTGTGGGCTCTAGTGGAGAGAGCCCCCCGGGGGTGGGGTCAGGGCAGGCTCTGCTCAGAGTGTCAGCTGGGCCTTGAGGCAGACAGACGGCTGGTGTGCAGAGATGGGGCTGCGGGCATCTCGGAGAGGGGGACAAACTGCAAACACAGAGGAGGAAGGTGGTGTGATGGCAGGAAAGAGCAGCTAGAGGTTCGGTTTGGCTGCTAATGCATGCGTTTGTGGAGGTCCAACCAGCAGGGGCCTGTCCTGTTTATTTATCTGTAAATAAGTGGCTTTTGAGTATCTTCATTTTGAGTCCTCACAGAAACCCTATGAGTCAGGTGCTATTATTAAGTCTCATTTAAAGATAGAGAAACTGAGGCACAAAGGCTCTAAGCAACACATTGCCATAGCAACAGAGAGATTTGGTATCCAGCAGTCTAGTGCCCAGTGCTACCTGCCCCCAACACTCTGTGGCTCCCCTCTGTTACCTCCTCGGCTCCCAGGGTGGGCATGAATGCCAGGCTGGCTGGTGGCCACCTGGTCCTCGGGCCTTCCTGGTCTGCATCCAGGCCCCGTCACCTTCCTCCTAGGCTCCCTGCCCCCAGGAACAATGCTCTCCTGCCTCCTAGACTGGCTCTCTCACATCCAGGTGTTTCCTTCACAGTCAGGGACAGACACAACAAAGGAAGCAGGCCTGCCCAGTCCTCGGGGACAGCTGGGAAATAAAGCCCTCGGGAATCTGGAAAGCCCAGTGGGGCCTCGTGGAATGAAGGTTGACAGGGTCCCATTGGAACCCCAAGCTCTGCCTTTCCACCCCCACTAATCACATTTGAAATCAAAGAACTGGGTGTGTCGCTGGGCAAGTCTGTGTCTGTGGAGAGAAAAAATCCAAGCCCTGGAGATGGCATGGGGGTGGGAGGGAGCGTGGGTAGAAGGAGAGGGAAGTGGCTCTGCGGTGGGATGGTCCCCTCTTTGTGCTAGAGCAGCAGGCAGAGGACAGGAGCGGGCAGAAGCGTGGTCCTGGGAAGTTCCATGCCTTTCTTCCCAGGGGGTGGCACAGGTGGGCTGCGTGGTGGCTTCTTCTGGCTGAATAGTCTGGCCCAGGAGCCAGCAGTGGGGGTGGGAGGCCAGAGTAAGCAGGGCATCAGCTGTAAACTTCATGGCGAAACAGTGGCCCAGAGCCTGGCCACCTGAGGCCCTCTCAGTCCTGCTGTCTGCAGCCCTTCCTCTGGCCGAGCAGTCTTTCCCACAGTCTCCTGCACAGAAAGAACACTCCACGGCTGCTGCCGATGGGGCCCCATCCGCTCCTTGCTGCTGTGTGTCGTGGAGCCACCCCTGGTTCTGTGCTGGTCCTGTGGCTTGTGTCACCCCCCAAGGCAGTGAACAGCTGTGCATTTGCACCCTCCCTGAGGACTGTTCATTGCTTATGTTCTGTGTTTAAGGAGGAATGTCCTCTGAACCCCGATTCATTCAGCCACCCGTTCATTCTTTGTCTCTGGTCCCATCCCTCTGACAAGAGCTGTAAGGGTCTAAGATTTTACTCTACTGATAACTAACAAGTTGAGGCTTCCCAGGTGGCTCAGCGGTAAAGAATCCACCTGCCAATGCAGAAGAAACGGGCTCGATCCCTGGGTCAGGAAGATCCCCTGGAGAAGGAAATGGCAACCTACTCCAGTATTCTTGCCGGGGAAATCCCATGGACAGAGAAGCCTGGTGGTCTACAGTCCAAGGGGCTGTAAAGAGTTGGACATGACTTAGTGACTCAACAACCACAACCACTAACAAGTTAATCTGCCACAGTTTTATGGTCGCCTGCAGAAAACACGAGACTCTAGAGTCACAGATCTTTATCACTCGCAGTGAAACAAGCAGCGTGAGCATCCTGCCCTCAAATCCCCTGGGAGAGCAAAGAGGTGGCACCAAGAGGTTGCCGTGCCTCACCGCTGAGGAGCCTGGAGCTTAGGAAACCCCCAGTGTTCACCGGGGGCATGGGGGTATGGTGGGCTGCCAGCAAGCCTGCCACCTCTGCCCTGGAAGGAAACATTGCCTCTATTCCACTGGTCAGCAAAGAAATCTTTTCTTGGCCCTGGGTAGGGCAGGCTCTCTGTTCCAAGGTTGTTTGTGATACAGATCTTGAAGAAGTAATCTGGAACAAAATCTCACGAGGTGGGCACAAACCCATGGAGGATTGCCTCCAGAGTTTTACTGACTGCACCCCGGCTGCATTATCCCCTGAAATGCCTCCAGCACCCCCTCCTCAGTGCTTGGCTGGCCATTCCCTTCGTTTGGAACGTGTTTTCTGCAGACTTTGCCTAGATTGCTCCCTTCCTCCTGCAGGCTTCTACTCAGAGGTCACTTCCTTGGGGAGACCTTTTCATACTGCACACCAATCGCTGGAACCTCATGATCCCCTTCTCAGCCATATTTCTTTAGCACCTCTCAGATGAATAATTAATACACAACTTTATTATGGCATTTTTGTCTGCACACACCCCCTCCCCCCACACACATAGGGCTTCCCTTGTAGTTCAGTCGGTAAAGAATCCGCCTGCAGTGCAGGAAACCCGGGTTCGATTCCTCAGTCAGGCAGATCCCCTGGAGGAGGAGATGGCAGCCCACTCCAGTAACCTTGCCTGGAGAATCCCATAGACAAAGCAGCCTGGTAGGTTCCCAGTCCATGGAGTCACAAGAGGCAAGGGGACATGACTTAGTGACTAAACCACCCCCCACACACACACAACAAACCCACAGGTAGCACAAGTTTTATGCGAGCAGGTGTTTGTCTACTTTTAACTACCACATCTCCAGGACCTGGAGTAGCATCTGACACTTAGGAGAGGCTCAAAAAATACTCGTTGTGTGAATGAATGAATCCATCCACTCATCTGATCTTCAGAGGAAGACCTGGTTCTCCTCACTTGAATCTATGGGACAGACAAGGCTCTGTCATATTGAGCAAGTGAGACGAGGAACAAGTAGCTCAGGCTGGGAGTGGGGGTGGGGGGTGAGAGGCCACGGTGCCATGACCTTGGGGATGCTCCCAGGTTGTTGGAATTTGCCGCTTGGCCACTTTCCATGCTCTTGGTACCTGCTGCTGGGAATCTTCTGGACTGGTGGCCAAGGCTGGTGTGTTTCTATCCCACGGTGTCATATTCTTGCTGTGACTGGGAGAACTGGGAGAGGGCAGGGGCTTGTGAGCTGAGCTCGGATGTGCCATTTGCTTGGTCAGCGATGCATAAAAAGAGCCACAGTCCAAGATGGAGCCTGAGACCAGTTCCTCCCACAGAGGGTGAGCACAGTGTCCTTACCACTCCATCCGGGTCCCCCTTCCCACAGGAAGGTTTTCTCTTTACCAGGATTCTGAGCATCAGCCTCATCTCTGTGACCTTTGCCGTCTGTCATGCCAACCGTGCCAAACAGACTGGCTTCCACTCCCTAACCTGAGAACGGTTTGGAGACAGGGACCCTGTGTTGTCTTCACATGAGTGCCTGACAGTCACGATGCAGTGAGTCAGGGCTACGGAGGAGTAGAGAGGTATACCATAAATGTTTGTCGAATGACTCACATGGCGCCTCGGGGCAACTCCAACATCCAGCTCATGTCAGGCACATCTGTAATGAACTCTTCTCTCTTAGAACTGGGGCCTGGTTTGAAGTGGACAGTCCCCGGCTTATGATGGTTGGACTTGAGATTTTTCGACCTTACAGTGGTGGGAAGGCAAGGTGCATTGAGTCAAAACCATGCTTCAGTTTTTTATCATTTCCTGAGCTAGCATATGGGGTATGATCCTCTCTCGTGATGCTGGCAGGGCAGTTCCTAGCCAGCCGCATGATCACAGGTGTCAACAACTAGTACACTCACAACCATTCTGCATCCAGACGAGCATTCTGTGTCTCACTTATATTACAGTGTTTAGTCCATTACATGAGATCATCAGTATTTCACTATCAGATAGGCTTTGTGTTAGATGGGTTTGCCCCACTGTAGGCTCATGGAAGAGTTCTGCGCATGTTTAAGGTGGACAGGGCAGCTGTGATGTCCTGTAAGGGCAGATGTGTTCAATGCATTTCAACAAAAGATATTTTCAACCTACAGTGGGTTTGTGTGTTTTAGTTGCTCAGTCGTGTCTGACCCTTTGTGACCCCATGGACTGAAGTCCCCCAGGCTCCTCTGTCCATGGGATTTTTCAGGCGAGAATACTGGAATGGGGTCCCTTTCCCTTCTCCGGGGAATTGTCCTGGCCTAGGAATCAAACCTGGGTCTCCTGTATGGCAGGCAGAGTCTTTAACATCTGCACCACCAGGGAAGTTCCAACGATGAGTTTATCAGGATGTAACCCTATTGCACGGCAACTAGAGGGAAGGCTCTGCTCATTGCAACTAGAGAAAAGCCCGTGCACAGCAACAAAGACCCAGCACAGCCGAAAAATTAACAGATATATAGAAGCATAATTTTTAAAAAGATGAGGCATGGAGAAAGGTGATGGGGATAAGAAAAAAGTGAGGTAACCACTCTTCACTCGCACAGCTGAGCTATAGGCTCCTTGGGGTGCATGCTCAGAAATGATGAAATTAGCACAGGCCACTTATTATTTATTAATGACTCACTGATAACTGCCCTCGGTCTTAATAAACGTGTTCTCATGCTTGTTGCACGGTCAGTGTGCCGATTGTGGGTTGAGAATGTAACGAGTAGGGTCACACCACGGTCAGTAAGAAGTCACGGACTGGTAAACTCCCAGCTCCTAAGGGTAAGAAACCGTGTCTCATTTATTTATCTCTAAACACTAGGGCCTGGCACAATTTCCGCCATGTGGACAGTGTTCCATAGGTGCACTTTGGTTTACTCAGTGATCTCAGCCCCTGGAATTACTGCCAGGAGCTAGGGAGGAGCATCCTTGTGCCTGGGAACAGCCCAAATAGACGTTCTAAGCCCACTGCTGAAACAGCATTCACACCAGAGAAAAGAAGCCTTTCAGTGTGGGATGGAGGCTTCCTTTAGCTGCCAACAGCCCCTGAAATCTTCACCGTGTTACAGCCTAGTGCATGCAATCAGCTCCCATGACATTCATCCAGAACACCTCAGAGGCATATTCAGGTGCCTAAAAGGGCAAGCTTTATTTCCTGAGAAGTTCACATCACCCTGAACTGAAGCAAATGCAATGTTGATGCGTTCCAAGAAATGACCTGGGTTCTGCATATTTCCTGTCTGATGCAGACTTGACCCCGAGGGCTCTGCCCCAACACGGGTGTGGTCAGCAGCCCAAAGGACAGGAAACAGATTACACAGGTCCCCTCAGAGGAACAAGGGGGTGGCACAGAGAATCCCCAGGTCCCACACAAATATATATGGACACCGGATAAATGTTTGATGAGTGAGCGAGTGAAAGAAGAATGAGTGAGCAGGCTTTCTGACAGTGACTGTTGAGGCTTCTTAGGATTTTACTTTCAAGAAAACAAATCAGCCCAGGGCTTCTCTGGTGGTACAGTGGATAAGAATCCACCTGCCAGTGCAGGGGACGCAGGTTCGATCCCTGGTCCGGGAAGATTCCACGTGCCACAGGGCAGCTAAGCCCATGAACCACAACTACTGAGCCCGTGTGCTGCAACTACTGAAGCCCGCAAGCCCTAGAGCTGATGCTGCACAAGAGACACCACTCGGTGGGAAGCCCGAGCACCGCAGCCAGGAGTAGTCACTGCTTGCCGCAACTAGAGAAAGCCTGCGCGCCAGCAAAGACCCAGCATAACCAAATAAATGCACAAATGGTAAAACTCAACCCAGATCATCCACAGCTTTACAAGTAGAGTTGATTTACAATGTCATGCAAGTTTCAGGTGTACAGAATAGCAATTCAGTTCATGTGTATATATATATATATATATATGAATAAATACATAGGGCTTCCCTGGTGGCTCAGATGGTCAAGAATCTGCCTGCCATGCAGGAGAATTGGACTCAATCCCTGGGTCCCGAAAAGATCCCCTCGGGAAGGGAATGGCTACCCATTCTAGTATTCTTGCCTAGAGAATCCAATGGACAGAAGAGCCTTGTGGGCTACAGTCCATGGGGTCGCAAAGAGTCAGATATGACTAAATGACTAACACTTTCACTTTCAAGAATAAATATATGCATATATTTATTTACTCTTTTTCAGATTCTTTTCCCTTGTATGTTATTATATAGTTATAATAATATATATCAGAATGCATACACATTACAGTGCATATCTATATAGTATAATAATAAAATATAATATTGAATTCAGTTCCCTGTGCTATACAGCAGGTCCTTGTTGGTTATCTTTTTTCACATTTTTATTTAGTTATTTATTTTTGATTGTTCTGGGTCTTCATTGCTGCGTGAGGGTTTACTCTTCACTGTGGTGTATGGACTTTTCACTGCAGTGGCTTCTCTTGTGTGGCACATGGGCTTAGTTGCCCCGTGGCATGTGAATTCTTCCCAGACCAGGAATCAAACCCATGTCCCCTGCACTGGCAGGCAGATTCCCAACCACTAGACCACCAAGGAAGTCCCCCAATTTCCATTCTTCCAGCTGAGTATGACAGAACAAATTTCTCATGTCCTCCCCAATAGTTGATGTTACTCTTTTTTCTAATTTCTGCCAATGGTTTGTCACATTTTTGCATTCGTTTTGATGATTATCATTCAATTCAGTTCAGTCTCTAAGTCGTGTCCAACTCTTTGCAACCCCGTGGACAGCAGCACGCCGGGCTTCCCTGTCCAACACCAACTCCCAGAGTTTACTCAAACTCATGTCCATAGTATCGGTGATGCCATCCAACCATCTCATCCTCTGTTGTCCCCTTCTCCTGCTTTCAATCTTTCTCAGCATTAGGGTCTTTTCTAAGGAGTCCTTCTCATCAGGTGGCCAATGTATTGGAGTTTCAGCTTCAGCGTCAGTCCTTCCAATGAATATTCAGGACTGATTTCCTTTAGGATGGACTGGTTGGCTCTCCTTGCAGTCCAAGGGACTCTCAAGAGTATTCTCCAACACCACAGTTCAAAAGCATCAATTCTTCGGTGCTCAACTTTCTTTATAGTCCAACTCTCACATCCATGATTATCATTCAGTTCAGTTCAGTTCAGTTCAGTTCAGTTCAGTTCAGTCGCTCAGTCGTGTCCAACTCTCCGCGACCCCATGAATCACAGCACGCCAGGCCTCCCTGTCCATCACCACCTCCCGGAGTACACTCAAACTCATGTCCACAGAGTCAGTGATGCCATCTCATTCTTGGTCATCCCCTTCTCCTCCCACCCCCAACCTTTCCCAGCATCAGAGTCTTTTCCAGTGAGTCAACTCGTCGCAGGAGGTGGCCAAAGTATTGCAGTTTCAGCTTTAGCATCAGTCCCTCCAGTGAACATCCAGGATTGATCTCCTTTAGAATGGACTGGTTGGATCTCCTTGCAGTATAAGGGACTCTCAAGAGTCTTCTCCAACACCACAGTTCAAAAGCATCAATTCTTCGGCGATCAGCCTTCTTCACAGTCCAACTCTCACATCCATACCTGACCACGGGAAAAACCATTGCCTTGACTAGACGGACCTTTGTTGGCAAAGTAATGTCTCTGCTTTTTAATATACTATCAAGGTTGGTCATAACTTTCCTTCCAAGGAGCAAGCGTCTTTTAATTTCATGGCTGCAATCAGCATCTGCAGTGATTTTGGAGCCCCAAAAAACAAAGTCTGACACTGTTTCCACTGTTTTTCCATCTATTTCCCATGAAGTGATGGGACCAGATGCCATGATCTTTGTTTTCTGAATGTTGAGCTTCAAACCAACCTTTTCACTCTCCTCTTTCACTTTCATCATCATTAGACTAAAATTATTCAGAGTGCATTATAATTTTAATACTTTGAATTCAACTGTTTAATATTTATTTTATAATTTTGCTTCTGTATTTATAAGTGAGCCAGATCTATTTTTCTGTTGTGGTAAACTATACGTATCATGAAATACCTTAAAGTGTACAGTTCCGTGGCATTAAGTACCTTTATAATGTTGTACAATCATGACTACTATCCATTTTCAGAAGCTTTTCATCATCCCAAATAGAAACTCTGTGCCCATTAAACAGTAACTCCGAATTCCTACCTCCCCCCAGACCCTGGTCACCTCCATTATATTTCGTCTTTGTGAATTTGCCTATTTAGATGCGTCATGTGAGTGGAATCATATAATATTTGTCCTTGTGTGTCTGACTTATTTCATTTAGCATGATGTTTCCGAGGTTTATCTACATTGTAGCTTGTATCAGAATTTCAATCTTTTTTAAGGCTGCATGGAAAGTTATACCTTGATAGTATATTAAAAAGCAGAGACATTTGCCAACAAAGGTCCATCTAGTCAAGGCAATGGTTTTTCCTGTGGTCATGTATGGATGTGAGAGTTGGACTGTGAAGAAAGCTGATCGCTGAAGAATTGATGCTTTTGAACTGTGGTGCTGGAGAAGACTCTTGAGAGTCCCTTGCACTGCAAGGAGATCCAACCAGTCCATTCTAAAGGAGATCAATCCTGGGTGTTCATTGGAAGGACTGATGCTAAGGCTGAAACTGCAATACTTTGGCCACCTCATGCGACGGGTTGACTCACTGGAAAAGACTCTGATGCTGGGAAAGGTTGGGGGCGGGAGGAGAAGGGGACGACAGAGAATGAGATGGCTGGATGGAATCACCGACTCGATGGACATGAGTTTGGGTGAACTCTGGGAGTTGGTGATGGACAGGAAGGCCTGGCGTGCTGTGATTCATGGGGTCGCAGAGAGTTGGACACGACTGAGCAACTGAAGTGAACTGAACTGAATTTTCTGCATACACCACATTTTGTGTGAACGCTTGGGAGTCTTTCCACCTTTTGGCAATTTTTAAATAATGGTACTATGAACATTGGTGTACAGATATCTGTTAGTCCCTATTTTCAGTTCTTTTGGGTGTTTAACTAGGAGTGGAATTGCTGGTAAACTGTACAGTGAATCTCTGTTTAACTTTCTGAGGAATCACCTTACTGTTTTCCATGGCAGGTGCTCAGTTCTACATTCCAGCCAGCCATGAACCCAAGTTCTTATTTCTCCACACCCTTGCCAACATTTGTTATTTTCCATTGTATTTATTTTTTAAAGTAGCTATCCCAGTGGATGCAAAGTGTTTCCTCTATTTTTGTAAACTGTCCTCATTAGATTTTCAAGGGTAGGCTGCCTTCTTCAGAGAATCTTTTCTTCTTTCTCTATGCTTTGGAACAGTTTTTGCTTTACTCTACATATTTGAGATGACTTATCAGAGGAGCCATCTGAGTCAGATAGCACTTTTTAAGAGCTAGTTCTCTGAGGGTTTTCTCTGCTTCCTCACCGGTTATCAATATAAGCAGTTTCTCTGAGTCTTCTAGAACCTTCTGAGTTATTTTTATTTTCCTAGAAAACTGTGATATCGAGGATTCAGGGCTTTCTTTGTATAGACCAATGTCCTATGCGATGTTTACCATTCCTAATATTGTCTGTTTTTTCTCTCTTGATTAGCTGACCCGTGTGTGTAGTTTTTTTTTTTTTTTCTCTTCTAAGAACAAGCTCTTGGATCCTTTCAGAGTTCCCATGCTTCTCACTTGGGGAGTGTATTGCTCTGGGAAGCCAACTCTGGGAGTCCCTCCCTCTGGGGTCCCAGTGGGGCAGCTTGTGGTCATGATGGAGGACTTGAGCTCTTGAGTCAGATGATCTGAATTCAAGTGCTTATTCTTTTACTGACTATCTGACCTTGAATCGATATTTAACCTCTGTGCTTCAGTTCCCCCATTTGTAGAATGGGGAGAAAAGAGTACCTACCTGACTCATTGGAAAAGACCCTGATGCTGGGAAAGATTGAGGGCAGAAGGAGAAGGGGGCGACAGAGGATGAGGATGGTTGGATGGCCTCACCAACTCAATGGACATGAGTTTGAGCAAACTGTGGGAGATAGTGAAGGACAGGGAAGCCTTGTGTGCCATGGTCCATGGGGTCGCAAAGAGTTGGACACGACTTGGCAACTAAACAGCAACAGCATAAGGTTAATATTAAAGAGTGGATAGTTTGGACTTAAAGAGTGGATAGGTTTAGTGGTTAAGACTGCACTTCCACTGCCAGGGTTGGGGGTGGAGCACGGGTTTGATCCCTGGTCAGGGAACTAAGGTCTCACAGGCCATACAGTGTGACCAAAAACAAACAAAACACCGAGAGTGAAGAGTTGACAGTTTTTAAACTTTTAGAAGAGTGCCTGGCATGTAGCAAACATCACAGAAGCACTTCTTAAATAAATCTCCACTCCCCTTCCGTGTGGGAGAAGCCTTGGTCCCCCAGTCCCCTCTCCATTCCACACACAGACTTTCTGCACTCTTTCACCACTTACACTGTCTCTTATTTTGCAGAACCACCTCTTTGCAGAAAAACAACCACTTTACTTTCCATTCTGCTGCCTGAGACAACCACACCCTCCTCTTACTCACACCCCAGGCTCCCATGGAGAGCTCAGGTCAGTATGGCGGGGTCGGGGAGAGGGGTCTGCAGGGTTGGGAAGGCCCCTCTTGAAGGTGAGAATGCCCCCAGGGTTGGCAGGGCTACCTCCACCCTGCCTGGCTGGGAGATCCCCACTCAGCTGCCCAAATGGGACAACATTGTTGAGAGATGGACATCCATGCGCTTGTATGAGTCCCAGCTGCTGGCAGATCACTGAGCTGAACATTGGGAATAATGACAGTAAAAGCCAACATGTATTGCCAAATACTTGCATTTATTTAGCAAAAATCTCCATGGCACTTACAATATATCAAGTAGTGGAAAAAGCACCCGACAAATATTAACTTGTGTAGTCTTCACAAAGACCCCATAAGACAGATAGCATTATTGCCTTCATTGTACAGAACAAGAAAGTGAGAGAGGACACATAGTAGTATGTGGTCCAATCAGGATTTGAGATGGTGGCATCACTGACTCAATGAACATGAGTTTGAGCAAACTCTGGGAGATAGTAAAGGACAGGGAAGCCTTGCGCGCTGCAGTCCATGGGGTTGCAAGGAGTCAGACATGACTTAGCAACTAAACAACAACAGCAATCAAAATTTGAACCCAGCAATCTGGCTCCAGCGTCCAGGCTGTGAATGACTTCACTGTGGGCTGCCTCATGCAAACATCAGAAGGATTCTGCGAAGTAGGGATATCAGTACAATTGTCCTCATTTTACTGAAAGACAAACAGGCTCAGAGAGGTTAGGTAATTTGCTGGAAGCTACACAGCTGGTTGGTGGCAGAGCTGGGACTGGAACCTAGGCCTGGCTAATTCCAAGACCCAGACTCTTCTCCCTGCACCATCCTGGGATAACAAGCAGAGATGACCCTACCTCCAAGATGTATATCAACTAATGTTCGTCCAGCAAGTAAGAAACCACTCCTCCCCCCACCCCCAAGCATAGACTCTACTGTCATTGAAGATCCCTGTCTCAGGGAATGGTAGGGGACACTCCGAGGCAGGCACAGCTACCAGCTTGTTATCATTCCCAAGACAAGCATCCTTTCCACACCCTGCTTACCCTCAGTGAATCACCCAATGAGAAGAACCTTCAATCAGTGAATCTCCCAGTGAGAAGAAACTTCAACTAGTGGCTTGCCCAATAAGAAGAAGCCTCACCCGTGAATCTTGGTGTCTCAGTATTCCTGGTTGTCTTTAACCAGCTGGGGTTTGGGCTGGGAGGATAGGGGTAGTGGAGCACTGTGAAAGTCTCCTAAATATCTCAAAATCAACTTACTTTGCCCTCACTTGAATTACAGTTAAGACCCACGATGCTGTGTTTTAGGAAGAGAGATGTACTGATAAACTTTCTTTGGATACGAGCAATAGAAACCCATATGGTTCATTTAATTTTCAAAAATATAGCGGAGCATGGAAGGAACGACCAAAACACCAGGCAGCAGAAAAGACAAGGAACAGAGTGGATAGGAAAAGGAGGTTTTCTTCACTCCAGTCCATCATCCACACAAGGGTCACCCAGCGGGCGAGAGCCTGTTGGCCATCTTGGTTGTGTGCCACTCCAAGGCCAGTCTCACTGAGATTACAGTGAGTAAAGAAGGCTACTGGGCAGGCAGGACCACCAGCATCCACTCTCAAAGATATGACAGATGGCCCCCACCCTCCCAAAGTTCAGTGGGTGAGAGAAACATCCCCAAATAAGGTGCTTGTCTGGGAGCACGGAAGGGGAGTTTTCTCATCATGACTAGGACTGCAGTTGTCCTGGCTGACTTCCCAAATTACAATTGTTTGTTATATTGCTCCACTTTTCTACAGTCCTCTGAGACCTCTCATCCTAGGGTCAAGAAGAGGGGCTCCAGAAAAGGAAGATGTTTATTTTGAGTGCAAAAGAGCGGTGTTTCAAGGGCACCAAAGGTATTGCTGTTTTGTCATTCCTGCAAACAGGGGCAAGATTGCAAACCTTTTTAGAACCATCTGAGCCTTTATTCCACATGCAAGGAAGGCAGAGGTCAGGCACAGCATGGAAGAGGAGCATGAACTATATTACTCCAGTCAATGGCGCATCTGGGTGCCGAGTACATACATGTCAGTGAACAACCGAGGGGCTTCCCTGTGGTTCAGTGGTTAAGACTCCACACTTCCACTGCAGGGGGCGCAGGTTTGATCCCTGACCATCCTGACCCTGGGAGCTTCATTCTGTGTTGCATCATGTGGGATCTTTCCTTGTGGCCTGCAAGCTCTGATCTTGTGTGCTTAGTTGTCTCACAGCATGTGAGTTCTCAGTTCCCTGACCAGGGATCGAACCCAGCTCGCTTGCATTGCAAGGCAGATTCTTAATCGCTGAACCACCAGGGAAGTCGCGACCTTCATTCTTATCCAGGGATGATTGTCCTCTGTGAACTCTGAGCATCTTGTCATTTTACCCCTTCCCTTACAGATCAGTTATCAGATCTCCAGACTAAGACAATGATTCTCATTAGAATTAGGTTAATTCTGTAATCCTGTGCATTAGAGTCTCCTGGGGAGCTATTTTTAAAAGTTGATTATTAGTCCCCACCCTCAGATATCTGATGTTTTTGATTTGGGGTGGGCTGTGCATTGGCAGTTTTGAAAGCTCTCCAGGTACTTCTAATGTGCAGCCACGGTTGGGAACTAGGGGAAAAGACAACATCCAAGAGTAGGTTGGGGAGAGATTTGATTGTCTAGGATTGCAGGGCAACAGAGAGCTGGCACTGCCAAGTCCTAGGTCAGCTTTGAATGGCCGGAAATTGAGGAGCAGACCCCAGACTAGGGGGTCCCGCTGCGGTCAGGACCGTGTCAGCTTTTCTTCTCCTTTCCTTCCTCCCTATTGTCTCTTTAGCTGTGATAACATCTATGCTGGTTGGAGAGCTGGGAACCTGTGTGTATGCGGGTGTGTGGTTTGTCTCTCCACCTTCTTTTCTTTTTTCTTTTTTAAATTTTTTGGCCATGCTGCATGGTACTCGGGATCTTAGTTCCCCAACCAAGGGTCGAACCCAAGGGTCAACCAAGGGTCAAGCCCCCTGCAGTGGAAGCATGGATTCTTAACCACTGGACCACCAGGGAGATCCTATGGGAAATTTTTTTCAGGCAACTTCATCAGGGGTGTTTATTTGTGCATTCAAGCCCCAGGTGCACATAGGTAGACACATACCAAAGGTCTCACCTGGGCTCACCCTATTCTCTTTCCCCAGTGAAGAGGTGAATGGCTGCACATAAGATGACAGCTTTAAAGGAAGAGCAATTTTCAAACAGAAAGCTCTGCTCCAGCAGCTCTGTGACCTTGCAAAAATCGCCTCTCCCCTCTGAGCCTCATTTCCTCATCTGTGAAATGGGAAAAGAGTCAGCTCCAGGCCCCTCTGGGTCTGACCTTCTGTGATTAGAGAGGTGACAGAGGCAAGGGTCAGGTCTGTCCCTCTAGATTGTGCAAAACAGGGAGAATAGTATTTATTCTGCCAAACTCACAGGGCTCTGCCCAGAACCTAGTGAACCCAACACACCAGAGAACACTTTGTATGTCCCTAAGTCAGAGAACAGTAGCTGCAGTAACAAATGACCCCAGTGTCCGTGGATCAACACAACAAATGCTTGTTTCTCACTCAGGTGGCTCCTCAATATGGGCTACAGTCTTCCAAGAACTGAGATTTCTTTCCTCTTAGGGACCATCATCATTTCTTCCAAGCTCATGGAGGGTGGAGGGTTTTATGGCCACAGCTGAAAATGGCACATACCGCTTCTACTGCATGCTATTGGCCAGAACTCAGTCACATGACCCCCATCAAGCCACCACAAGGGAGTCTGGGAAATGTAGTCTTCTCATCTAGCCATGACAAAATTCAAATTGGTTTAACATGTACCATTATCTTGCTACACCTACACAAGACTTTCTACGTATCTACCTTTCAAGTGCTATTTAAATGTTAGGTATGAATAGTTATCTGGATACCTGATAGTTATATCCTACTCCTGAGTGGAGAGGGGGATAAGGAATATTGTTTATTTAGTGGTTGTCCTGGATCAAGAATGATGTCAGAGAGAGTCCTGAGGTGGTCCAGTGGTTCAGACTCTGTGCTTCCAATGCAGAGATGCAGGGGGCATGGGTTCAATCTCTGATCAGGGACTAAGATACCGTACACTGTGTGGTAGAGCCAAAAAAAGAGAAAGAAGAATGATGACCCTGAGATATTTGAGGCATGAGAAATACTTCCATGGGCTTAATCAAATCCAGTCCAGCTTCCAGCTCTAGTTTTCCAAGGTCAGGACAGATTCACTTGGGACATCACCCTCACCTCTTTTTTATCCTGTGAGGAAGCCCAGAGGTCACAAAGTCTGGATGATGGAAACATCTGTAGGTCTTCAGTTCATGGTGGCTGCAGCCCCCAAAACAGTCTGGTCAGGCTTGCGTGGTCCATAAGGAGACAAGGGGCTCCTCTGGGGACATTCCTGCACCCTGGCCAAGGTGGCCCAGGAGACCACACCAGTGGCACTCAGGTACCCAGAGTTTCGTGCTTAGCTCCCCCCATCTGAGATCTCTGCCACCACCCATCAGCTTTGTCCCAGCCAGCCCTGATTTTCCTTCTTCCTGGGGTGCCCACAACCCTTGTGCCTTCACAGTCTTGGAGAATCTGACCTCCTACCCTCAAATTGCCACTTTCTCTCTCTCTTTTTTTAATTGGAGAATAATTGCTTTACAGTGTTGTGTTAGTTTCTTCTGTACAACATGAATCAGAGGTAAGTACGCATAACATCCCCCTTGCTCTTAAGTCTCCCCACCACCACCCCCCTAGCCCACCCCTCCAGGTCATCACAGAGTACCAAGTTGAGCTCCCTGTGTTAGACAGTAGATTCTCACTAGCTATCTGTTTTTAAACACGGCAGTGCATAATTCAAAAAGACACATGTACCCAGTGTTCATGGCAGCACTATTTACAACAGCCAGGACAGGGAAGCAACCTATATGTCCATCAACAGATTAATGGATACAGCAGTTGTGGCACATAGATACAGTAGAATATTACTCAGCCATTAAAAGGAATGAAATTGGGTTATTTGTAGTGATGTGGATGAACCTAGTAGAGTCTGTCATATGGAGTGAAGTAAGTCAGAAAGAGAAAAACAAGTATCCTATAGAAGAATGGTACTGATGAACCCGTTGGCAGGGCCGGAATCGAGACAGGAATGTAGGGAATGGACTTGTGGACACAGCAGGGGAAGGAGAGGATGGGGTCGAATTGAGAGAGTAGCATTGACATCTATAGGCCAGTCTTCTTTGTAACAAAAAGCAGCAGCCTTCAACCCATCCCTTCGAGACAATCCGGCGTGATTGTCTCAATCAGACAACCAGGGGTCGGTCTCAAGGTCGAGGGATCAAGGAAAGGATGTAAGTAAGGGAAACAAAGAGAGTGACCACTCTGAAGCCCTGGAGGAGCCATGCCCCGTCTCAGGAGGGCAGCTGCTCCCCAGCCCCTGTCACTGGCACCTGGGAGAAGAATGCATGCCCCGTGTTGACAGACTTTCCAGAGATGCCAAGAATTCGAGCTTTTATGCAAAATCTCCTCATTTGTGAATGTTGGCAGCTAGTTCAATTTTTTTCCCCCAAAGACACTCTGCAAGCCCAAACAAGACATGTCTGCAAACCAGATGTGGACCAAAGCCTGAGTTTGTTCCGGCTGCCCAGACTTTCGAAAACAGAGTTTATTTAGGGGTTTTCTCCCCAGGCTACTGGCAGAGTTTTTTTTTTTTTTAAACTTCTCTATTTTTCTCTGAAACATAAAAACATAACTCCCTGTGCAAAACAGCAGGGGAAATTAGGGCTCCAAAGACAAAGGTTTGGCTACGCTTTTAACGAGTGAGGAAAACACAGTTATTATTATGACAGTTTTAAGTCTCTTGTGTGGTCCAAGTTGGGGTGGTGGGGAGAAGGAAGAAAGAAGAAACAGAATGTAGCATATTTTTAAAATAACACACCCTGTGCTCAGTCGCTTCAGTCATGTCTGACTCTTTGGGACGCCCCCCCACTGGCCCCAACCCATGGACTGTAGCCCACCAGGCTCCATGGAATTTCCCAGGCAAGAATACTGGAGTGGATTGCCATTACCTTCTCCAGGGGATCTTCCCGACCCAGAGATCAAACCATGGTCTCTTGCATTGCAGGCAGATTCTTTACCACTGAGCCACCGTGGGAAACTTAACTCATCCTGCATTGACTCGTTCATCTTCATGCCAGGTGGAACTAGGTAGATGGGAGGACGGCTTGGGACAAGCCTTCTTGCCAGGCGAAATAATTTCCTTGCCAGTTTAGGGAGATGCTGAACTGCCCAGCAGAGTGGCCAGGTGGGCTAATGTGGACTGGAACACCTGCCCACTTCCTGCTCGGAGCCCAAAGGAGACTCAGACCTGGACCTGCCCTGGGCAGCGGGGCAAGTGAGAGGCCAGAGGAAAGTGAGAGTATCAGAGATGCTGGGCCACCCCAGACTTGCAAGGGTCCATGCCAGAGTCGTGGAAGAGTGGGTCCATGACCGTGACAGCATGGGGTGCCTTGACCTAAACAAACTCTGACTCCTGGGCAGCAACCTGCTGGTTTTTTAGATTTGTCCTTTCTATCTACTCTGGTGGGTCAGATAGCAAAGAGTCTGCCATCAGTGTGGGAGACCTGGGTTTGATCCCTCGGTCAGGAAGATCCCCTGCAGCAGGGCATGGCTACCCACTCCAGTATGCTTGCCTGGAGAATTCCACAGACAGAGGAGCCTGGTGGGCTACATACAGTCCTTGAGGTCTCCAAGAGTCGGACACAACTGAGCACCTAACACTTTCACTTTCACGCCTTCATCCTACCTACTTCCAAAGGAACCCGAGGAGATTAAAATATATGTTTGTAAAGCAGGAGCACCCCAAAAGGAGCAAAGGAAAGAAATCTCCATCTCTTGAGATGAGCAGGTTTTTGAGGCAGGGCCTCCATATGGCTGCAAGTTTCCTGACAGCTCAGGCAAAAGCGGAACCTGTGGGGTGTGTGGTTTGTACTGACAACCAGAGACCGCACTCCTGTCTGTAGAGACAGCCTCTCGGTTGGAGCTGATTGTAAAGGGGAATTGATGGCACAGGGAGTGTCTGCCGTACTTCCTGTTTTGGTCCCGATCCTCCAAGAAGCAGACAGGGGAGACAAGATTGCACATGCAAGGCTTCGTGTGGGGAAACACCTGTGGGACAGAAAATGGACAGGGAGCCGGTGAGGGCTGGAGGAGCAAGCGCTCAGACTGTGGGGCCAGCGCAACACTGAGAGAAGGAGAAAGGGAGGAAGGGCTGGGTGGAAATGTGCTGGACTGACCACGGGCTGGGGAACCCCTGAGCCAGAGTCAACCATCCAAAAAGGTTCCTGAGGGAGAGTTAGCTTTAGAATCCCTGCTGCTGTCCGTATTGGCTGGAAAGCAATGGATTTCACAGCCTGACAGCCCCAAGCTCCTGGATCCCTTAAACTCCTTGTAGTGGGAGATGAGTTAAGTGCATTTTCGCAGCTACCACACTTTCCAAATGTCAGTTACCATCTCCAGAGTTTTGCCATGTCAGCACACTGCTGTTAAAGAAAAAAAAAATTATCTTGACACTTGTTAAAATCCTAATGGGGGCTTCCCTGGTGGCTCAGTGGTAAAGAATCCACCTGCCAGTGCAGGAGACTGGGGTTCGATTCCTGGTCCGGGAAGATGCCACGTGCCAAGGAGCAACCATGCCGGAGTGTCACAACTACTGAGCCTGCGCTCTGGAGCCCTTGAGTCTGCAGCTCCTGAGCCTGCACGCCGCCAAGGACTGAAGCCGCACACCCTAGAGCCCGTGCTCTGCAACCAGAGAGTAGCCCCCTGGTCGCCACAACTGGAGAAAAGCCCACAGCAACAAGGAAGGCCCAGCACAGCCAAAAATAAATAAATAAAATTATATATGTGTTTAAAAAAAAAACCCTAAGGAAGACTTTATTCAAGATGCTTGCATTAGAGGAGGGGGATGAGGCTCAACTCTGAATAAGGCAAAGATGTAAGGGGATTTGCAGTCAACAAACAGAGGGAGGGGTCGGTGGGTGGAAAACTACTCAGAAAGGACCTCAGAGCTGGGGGATTCTCGATAAATGGTCCTAACAGGACTCTTGCTGGAGGCAGGATGAGGAGTTACCCAACAAAGGTGGGGAATAGAGAACTTGATCATCGAGCCGGGCATTCTCAAATGACTGGCAGCAGGATTCATTCTAAAACTGGGCTGAGAGGCCAGGGATAGGACAGGGGCTGTGCTGAGAGCCTAGTGGAGAACAAGGCTTCGAGGATCCTGAGTTTGGTCAGGGACAGAGTCTTTGTCACCTCCTGCCATTTATCTCATGTGTTTCTTTAAGTTGACTTTAAATTTTAGCTTCTTCATACTAGTTGAGGAACTAGTTACATTTTTTTCCTACATATTAAAATCAGTGCAGAGTTACTCAGATTTGGGGATCACCTGTGTACCACTGAAAAGTGTCTCATGGGACTTCTCTGGTAGTCCAGTGATTAGGGCTCTGCGCTTCCACTGCAGGGGACACGGGTTTGATCCCTGGTAAGGGAACTAAGATCCCGCATGCCTCGTGGCCTGACCAAAAAGAAACAAATGGGATTGTCCCACATATCTCTGGCAGTAAATATACCTCACCCTGAGATACTCTGGTTGTACAAAGAACACAGACAGGCCGATCAAAAGGCTGTTTTCCAGCCCTGGCCAGGATGCAGGCTGCCAGCTCTAAGTTGATTGCTTCTGATTTCCTTTTGAGGCTCAAAGAAGAGGCTAAAGACATTCTCAGGGAAAGAGGAGGTGGCGGCGGGGCGGGGGGAGGATAAGGCTGAGGCAGCTGAGCCTCAGAGTTCCCAGCCTGAAAGCCTCCCCGCCCCCACCCCCTCCACCTCCCACCCCAGATGTGGAGCTGGATCTCCAGAGGAGCGTGCAGGCTGTGCTCAGAGAGCTCAGCGCCCAGGCCCCTGCCCTGCAGAGCAACCAAGGTAAGAACCAACAGGCATCCTCCCTGTGCTCTGTTGGCTCCTCCCCTACCCCCGTCACTGCCCCAGCCAACTCTGCCCTTATGTTCTCAGGAAAGCGCCCCGACCCGGAGCTCACAGGATGAGGGAGGCTTCTAGTCAAGCCCCCATCCTGCTGGAAGTCCTTGGGGCCCGAAGGACCCAGATGCCTTCTCTGCCCGCTGGCTAACCCTCACAGAGACCATGGCAGAGCCCATCGGGGGTCTGCCATCCTCTTTCTTAATCACCTTCTCCAACTCCCCTTGCAAATAAGATTCCCCTGGCACTGCAGGCCTGCAGGACTCCCTGGCATGTGGTTGAGCTCCAGAAGCCACGTGCACACACCTGTCCCCACTAGCACCCCACCTCTGTCCTTTCTGCCCTGGGAATTCACCGCCCACTGGGGTGAAGATCAGAGCTCCCCCATGTGTGAGAAGCCCACCCGCAGGCTCAGAGCCCGGCACCCAAGGCGGTGGGGGACAGTGTCAGACCTGGGGCTCTGGGGCTCCAGGTCTCAGGGTCCTGCTCAGCACCGTGCCCACCCTCTCCTGGCCCAGGCATGTGGAGGTGGTCCCTGCACAAGAAGATTGAGCGGGATCCTGGGAAGAGCCCGGCGCTGGTCCGCATCCTGCTCAGAGAGCTGGAGAAGGTGGGTTCTCGCTCAGAGAGAGGGTGGGTTCTCGCTCGCAGAGCTGGAGAAGGTAGGTTTTCGGGTTTCCAGGAGGGGATGAGAGGAAGAAAGGCCATGTCTGCCCATCAGCCCCACGTTCCCCTCACTCTGGTCTTTTGGTTTCTACCATATTTCTCCCTCTCCTGTACTTTCCCATGAGCAATAGTACCTGCACATTGATTCCCACTGTTTGACCTGAGTTAACATCTTTCAGAAAGAATCTCTAGAACCACACCATAAATGGAAAACCCATGTCACTCGACAGAAACAAAAAGCTCCTATAAACGTAAATGTGTCACTGCTAAGAACTGTCAAGGTTATAATTATCCTTCTCACCACCCAATGCTCTATGCCTGGGAAAGCTGCACTCAAAGGGGCCTCCAGGTTGGGGATTCGCCTGACCTTTGCTGCCAGCTGCTGCCCCTCCCCCATGGAGCACCCTCTTCCCCTCCCCCTACACCTGGGCTCCCACACCTCCCCACCCACACTGCTCTTCTTCTGCCAGGGCAGGCTCTGGCCCCTTTTCCACACCCCTTGGGATGAAGCAAGTCCCCCCCAGCCTCCAGCCCCCTCCATGCCCTGTGCTCTCTCCTGTCTTCCAGGCAGAAAGTGAGGACGCCCGCCACGTCATCATTCCCTTGCTGCACACCCTAATGTATGTGCTCACTAAGGTGAGCTGGGGCTGAGGGTCTGGCTGGTCGTGGTGACCTGCAAGTGACTGGGCTGGACACCCAGGAGACACCGGGTCTCTGCCTGGCAAGCCTGGAAGAACTCTAGTACCGCCTGCCCCTACCTGGCTTCCTCCCTTAGCCCTGTCCTTGCCCTGAGACATGAAGAGATGAAACTGGGGAGGTGGGGGGTAGGGGGGTAAAGGTGCAACCCCAGCAGAGCAGAAGGGTTGGGAGGAGAGTTGATTTGCTGGGGGAACAGGATGGGGATGAATTTCCATCTTGATAAACGTGAATGGAGTGTCTTTACATGCATGTATACTAAGTCGCTTCAGTTATGTCTAAGTCTTTGCAACCCCATGGACTGTAGCCCACCAGGCTCCTCTGTCCATGGGATTCTCCAGGCAAGAATACCTGCATGGATCGTCATGCCCTCCTCCAGGAGATCTTCCCAACCCAAGGACTGAATCCATGTCTTTTATATCTCCTGCATTGGCAGGCGGATTCTTTATCACTAGTGCCACCTGGGAAACCTGAATGGGGTGTCAAGAGGGGAGGAGTCTTAAAGATGATGGGAGACGAAGCTAAAAGTGTAGACTTGGGAGGGAAGTGTGAGCCCAGGTCTCTGGCTCTTCTCCCATCCCATCAGCCCACCCCAACCAGGGCCCTTTGTGACCCAGGGCTCTGGGCACCCTGACCCCTCCCTCTCATGCAGGCCACAGGCATCACAGAAGAGCTCCACCGGAGAACCTACGCCTTTTGCACGAGGTTGCTGACCCTGCCTGCCCCCTACTGCACTATCGCCCTGGACTGTGCCATCAGGCTGAAAACGGAGACGGCCGTCCCAGGTGAGAGCTCCCAGCTCCCAGCTCCACCTGAGGTCTCGCCTTCCTCCCAGGATTCCAGGCAGCTCGAAAGCTCCAGCAGCTTCCGGGAAAGTGGGAAACAGGGGCCAGAGACTCAGGGACTGGTTGGCTGAAGCAGTTGCTCTGCAGGGACGCTGTACCAGAGGCTGGTCATTGCTGAGCAGAACCTGACGAGCGAGCTGTACCCTTACCGGGAGAGGTGAGTGGCCCCAGCCAGAGTGCTGGCCCAGGAGGATGAGCCAGGAGGCTGGACGGAGAGGAGCCCCAGCAGAGCTTCTCATTTGCCCAGCCATGGCGGACGTCCTCCAGGGGGGACGGGACGTTCTCCAGGGGGAATGGGGTGTGTCCTTCCCCAGAGGTCCCGGACAGCAGTCAGGTCTTTCTTCTTGACCTAGATTCAGAGCTTCCCCGCTCACATGCAGAATGTGGATGTGAGCCCTCTGACACACTGCGATTCCGTGGCTCCGCCTCTGGCCTGCCCTTGGCTGTGATGTAGCATCAGGCAGCCAGGGGTGACTCCAGGATTTCAGTAGTTCAGGCCACAATCACACATGAGGTCTGGGCTGTGAGTGTAGCCTCTTTTGATAAGATTGAGGACACATCCGTTGCTCGTGCTGGAGAGAGGAGCTGATGGGGTTGGGGTTGGGGTTGGGGCAGTGGGTGCCGAGCCTCCTCCCCGCGGGTACCTCTGCTGACCTGGTACTGAAGGGGGCAGCCTGGGGCTCAGTGTTCGTGGAAGTGCGGGGAGTGGAAGGGACCCAGAGGACCTGGCATCAGAGAGCCTGGGTGACAGTTGGGTATGGAGGAGAGGGTGGGAGGATTGAGTACGGAGGAAAGGGTGGGTGAGGCTGGTTTTCTGTATGATGAAGGTGATGAGAGATGGGGCTCACTTAAGGTCTGGAGTTCCAGTTTCAGCAAGAAGGCTATACGGTCCCTCCGAGGATAGCAGGGTCACTGGGGCACAACGCTGAGGCAGAGAGCGACATTTCAGTTGGAATTTCCCTAGACAGGAGACTAGTGGTCCCCAGAGGGACGAGGTGCCCCCCAAAGGACTGTGCCTGCTCTTCTTTGCCACAGTCCCCACCACTCCCTAGTGTTATCTGCCCCCCCCACAGAATTTCAAACTCAAAGCTCCTGTTTTTGGAGGAAGTAAATAACTTGGGGGGAGTCTGGAAGACTCTGAGGGTGCCCCTCCAGTGGCCCTCCTCCCCATGGTCATCCTCATCAGCCCCTGGTCCCCCCTCCACCTCTGCCCTCAGAGTGTTCCTCTTCGTGGATCCTGAGCTGGTGTCTCCCTCCGTGTGCAGTGCCCTGCTGCTGGAGATCGAGGCGGCCCAGGGGCAGCAGACGCCGGAGGCCTGCATGCGCCACGTGGTCTCCCACGCCCTGCAGGCCGCGCTGGGGGAGGCCTGCCATGCAGGCGCGCTGCAAAAGAAGCTGCTGGTAAGGTCACTGCCCTGCTCACCCACATCCGGTCTCCTCTGTCCATACCACCTTTCCCACTTAAGCCAAAAATAAATACACATTCACTAAGGAAAATTGAAAAGAAGATGCAGGTGAGCCGCACCCCTCTACTCAGTCATGTTAGCAATTAACATTTGGTGTATTTCATGAATAATAACAATGGTGGCCATCATAAAAACCACCGTTTTTGTTTTCAAAAAATATGTATTTATTTATTTGGCTGCATTGGGTCTTAGTTGCAGCACACTGGATCTTTTAGTTGGGGCATGTGGGATCTAGTTCCCTGACCAGGGATGGAACCCAGGCCCCCAGCTTTGGGAGCAAAAGAGTGTTAGCCACTGGCCCACCAAGGGAATCCCAGAACCAGTTTTTTGAACATCTCTTGGGTTCCAGGTACCATGTTAGACATTTTACATGTATCACCTTAAAATACCACAACACTGTGAAGTGGATGTACTTATCAAAACAAAGGCACAGAGAAGCCGATCACCTACCTGCGGTGACACAGATAAGAAGTGGCTATGCCTGGATGTGAACCCAGGTCTATCTGATTTCAAGCCTGTGTTTAGTTGCCTTCCAGCCCCACCCCTCCCCCATCCTTTTTAACACTGAAATATGCCGTATGGAAATATTTTCCTTGGAAAGCTATGCTTCTAACGGGGCAGAGAATTCTCTCTCATGAACATGCTATCATTCCTTTAACTAGTTTTACTAGTCCCTTGTTCCTCTTATGGGTATTTAGTTTGTTTCCTAGCTTCCCTTTCTGACTCTGCCTCTCTGATAGCTCAGTTGGTAAAGAATCCGCCTGCAATTCTGGAGACTCCAGTTTGATTCCTGGGTCGGGAAGATCCCCTGGAGAAGGGAAAGGCTACCCACTGCAGTATTCTTGGGCTTCCCTTGTGGCTTAGTTGGTAATGAATCCGCCTGCAATGGGGGAGACCTGGGTTCGATCCCTGGGTTGGGAAGATCCCCTGGAGATGGGAAAGGCTGCCCACTCCAGTCTTTTGGCCTGGAGAATTCCATGGGGTCACAAAGAGTCAGATACGACTGAGCCACTTTCACTTTCACTTTTCACTAGCTTTTCTCTCTGACTCAGCCTTAGCCCCTATCCACAGCCAAGACCACAGTAGATAGAGGTTCTCTGGCCGGGGTGGCCCCAGGTGCTGGATTTCTTGGGCAGGGGAGGATGCCAGAAGGCCAGTCGGAGTCTGCATGGGGTGGGGCAAGGTGCTAGCCCTGGGGAAGGTGGATTGGCAGGTGGCTCTGTGGTGCGGTGCTGCCAGGAAGCACTGGCTCCAGAAGAGGGGTTGCCCTTGAGGGGTCCACGATCCTCTGCTTGTCTGTGGGTGTCTGTTCTTTCTTTGCCCGTCAAAACACACTGGCATTACTCTTCCTCCTCTTGTGTTCCATTCTCCATATCCTGAGCCCTACATCTTGGATCCTTCCTTTGATGGGTATACCGCTTTTGTGTATCGCTGTTCAGTTCAGTCACTCAGTCGTGTCTGACTCTTTGCAAACCCATGGACTGCAGCACACCAGGCCTCCCTGTCCATCACCAACTCCCGGAACTTGCTCAAACTCATGTCCATCGAGTCGGTGATGCCATCCAACCATCTCATCCTCTATCGTCCCCTTCTCCTCCTGGCTTCAGTCTTTCCCAGTATCAGCGTCTTTTCCAAGGAGTCAGTTCTTCACATCAGGTAGACAAAGTATTGGAGCTTCAGCTTCAATATCAGTCCTTCTAATGAATAATCAGTGTTAATTTGCTTCAGGATTGACTGGTTTGATCTCCTTGCAGTCCAAGGGACTATCAAGACTCTTCTCCAACACCATAGTTCAAAAGTATCCATTCTTCAGCACTCAGCTCTCTTTACAGTTCAACTCTCACATCCATACCTGATTACTGGAAAAACCATAGCTTTGACTAGACAGACCTTTATTAGAAAAGCAATGTCTCTGCTTTTTAGTATGCTGTCTTGGTTGGTCATAGCTTTTCTTCCAAGGAGCAAGCATCTTTTAATGCAGTAGCTGCAGTCACCATCTGCAGTGATTTTGGAGCCCCCCAAAATAAAGTCTGTCACTGTTTCCATTGTTTCCCCATGTATTTGCTATGAAGTGATGGGACCGGATGCCATGATCTTAGTTTTCTGAATGTTGAGCTTTAAGCCAACTGTTTCACTCTCCTCTTTCATGTTCATCAAGAGGCTCTTTAGTTCTTCTTCATTTTCTGCCATAAGGGTGGTGTCATCTGTATATCTGATGTTATTTATATTTCTCCTGGCAAACTTGATTCCAGCTTGTGCTTCATCCAACCTGGCATTTCTCATGATGTATTCTGCATATAAGTTAAATAAGCAGGCTGACAATATACAGCCTTCATGTACTCCTTTCCCAATTTGGAACCAGTCTGTTTTTCCATGTCCAGTTCTAACTGTTGACCTGCATACAGATTTCTCAGGAAGCAGGTCAGGTGGTCTGGTATTCCCATCTCTTTAAGAATTTTCCAGTTTGTTGTGATCCACACAGTCAAAGGCTTTAGCGTAGTCAATGAAGGAGAAGTAGATGTTTTTCTGGAATTCTCTTTCTTTTTCTATGATCCGACGGATGTTGGCAATTTGATCTCTGGTTCCTCTGCCTTTTCTAAATCTAGCTTGAACATCTGGAAGTTCTTGGTTCGCGTATTGTTGAAACCTGGCTTGGAGAATTTTGAGCATTGCTAGCCTGTGAGATGAGTTCAGTTGTGCAGTAGTTTGAACATTCTTTGGCATTGCCTTTCTTTGAGATTGGGATGAAAACTGACCTTTGCCAGTCCTGTGGCTACTGCTGAGTTTTCCAAATTTGCTGGCATATTGAGTACAGCACTTTCACAGCATCATCTTTCAGGATTTGAAATAAACCTTAAACTGTGTGGGTTGTTTTCCATCATACCTTTTCTCTAAAAGCACCATCCACACCATTCCTTTGTGGTTGCCCACCTGCTTGGACCCACTGAGGGTTCTCGACTCACTCCTCCCACTTCACCATCCTGGATGTCTCTCTTCCCATAATAGTCCTTTTGGGGGTTCACTGCACACAGCCACATGATGGAGGAATGCCCCCCAACTTGTACCTAAGCCCCAGTCTGGTTTTATTTATTTATTTAGCTGTGCTGGATTTTAGCTGTGGCATGTGGGATCTACTTCCCTGACCAGAGATTGAACCCAGACCCCCTGCTTTGGGAGCAGGGAATCTTAGCCACTAGACCACAGGAAAGTCTCCCCAGGCTGGTTTTAGCACAAACACTGGAGGCCCCTACTGTGGGCTGCTGTCCTCTCTCCCTGCACTTGGCCATGGCTCTCGGGGAGAGGAGAGGGGAACTCTGACCAGTCTTCCTGACCAGAGTTTGACAGCTGACCTGGCAGTCCCCATGCAGCCACCTGCGGCTCTGCAGATGGTTTCTGGTCGCCAAACAGGCCGTGGACAAGTCGCCATTTTGACACAACAATGTCAGATATGCACAGGGTCCAGGAGTGGACTCCTGTCCAATGCTGGGAAATGAGTAGTCCAAGGAGACACACATGCTTACCAAGCAAGAGCCTGTTGGGAAGGCACCCAGGTGCAGAGCAGAGGGTAAGGGAACCCAGGAGGACTGCTCTGCCACGTGGCTCGCAGTCTCAGGTTTTGTGGTGAGGGGGTTAGTTTCGGGATTGTCTCTAGCCAGTCAGCTTGCTTGGCCCATAGTCTGACTCAGGGTCCTTCCTGGTGGCACACGCATCTCTCAGCCAAGATGGACCCCAGTGCAAAGGATACTGGGAGGCTGGTTGTCTCTACCCTGTTTTGGCCTCTCCTGAATTCTCCCGGTTAGTTTTATTGGGACCTCCCGCTGTGAGACCACTTAGGCAAGCAGTTCTCATCCTGCCTGGCCAAGGTGGGTTGTTTCAGCCAATGGTTCCCTAACATAAGAATATTGGCTTTTGTTTCTCAATGATGCAGGCAATAGAGCATCTCAGGCCTCATTCCATCCCTGAATCAGATGTGCCTAGGGTTCAGGGATAATTGGCTTAGGAGTGAGGCTGGGCAGAGTTTGAGGGCATTGGGATGGGGAAGAATTGGGAGGTGCCCGGTCAAGAATGGAGTGGGGTTCAGAGCTGGAATTAATGGGTGCCTGCCCTGATGCTGGGTCAGATTGGGGGCAGGAGGAGAAGGGGACAACAGAGAATGAGATGGCTGGATGGCATCACCAACTCGATGGACATGAGTTTGAGTGAACTCCGGGAGTTGGTGATAGACAGGGAGGCCTGGCGTGCTGTGATTCATGGGGTCGCAAAGAGTCGGACACGACTGAGCAACTGAACTGAACTGCACTATTTTTCTACAGAAAAAAAAAAAAATGCTGAAAATGAAAGCTGTTTTTTTTTTAAGCACAGTCAGCCTGTTATGCCCTCTCTCTCACTTTATCTGAGTGTCCATTTTAGGGAATAGAGAATGGGGAAAGGGGCCAAAGAAGTGCCAGGAGAGACATAGGGACTGCATCATCTATCTGAAGTTAGAGACCCTGAGAAGCTTGGAGTTAAGGGGTCCTCAAGGGCCCCCTGGCACCCCCCGCCCATTCTGGGTGCACCCAGACTGAGGCCTGGCCTGGGGAGGCCCACTCCCTGAGACGCCAGCCTCCTTACCTGGAATTCTGTTCCTGGGGAAGCTGTAGGGATCTCATGTCCAGTCACACCTCCCGGCTGGCGGACAAGTGGGGCCTGGGAGAGGTGCCCCAGCCAACCACGGTCTGGTGGCTAGGCCATATCTGGCCAGCAGACCACATCCTGTCTGCGGAGGGCCTGGTCCAACCCTCAGGTAGGGAGTGGAGGAAGTAGACTGGTCTCCCCGCGTGTCCACAGAATCAGCTGACAAGGCCTCAAGGCTTGAAGGCCAGCTTGGGATGACAGGCTGTCTCTCTGACACACTGCACCATGTTCTGCCTGCTGGAGATGGGTGTCCAGGTGGGGCTGCCCCGTGGCAGGTATCCACAAGCCTCGATCCTTCACTTCCTTTAAGCCTTTACTCAGAAGTCACGGTTCACTGAGGCTCCTCTGGTCACATGATCTAAAACTTCAGCCCCTCCCCCAAATTTCACATCCACTCCCTGTTTTATTCTCTTTTCATTACTGTTATTTATCATGCTGTATATTTCACTAATCTTGTTTACTATTTCCCAACCCCCACTCATGCACACATACAAAGAGAAGCACTGTGATATAAGCTGGGCTTCCCAGGTGGCTCAGATTGTAAAGAGTAAGCCTGCAAGGCAGGAGACCCAGGTTCGATCCCTGGGTTGAGAGGATCCCCTAGAGAAGGAAATGGCAGCCCACTTCAGTCTTGCTTAGAGAATTCCATGGACAGAGGAGCCTGGCAGGCTACACAGTCCATGGGGTCACAAAGAGTTGGACATGACCAAGAGACTAACACTTTCACTATAAGCTTTCACTTTATAAGCTACATGGAGACAGGAATTTTTTAAACATTTGTTTGGCTGTACTGGGTCTTAGTTGCCACAAATGGGATCTAGTTCTCTGTCCAGGGATCGAACCCAGGGCTGCTGTATTGAGAGCTTGGAGTCTTAGCCACTGGACCACCAGGGAAGTCCCCAAGACAGGAATTTTTGTCTGTTTTGTTTACTGCTGTACCCTGGAACTTAGAACAGTGCCTGGCATCTCGTGGGTACTTGGTCAATATTTAGTTAATTCTCTTATAATCAATTTGTAAGATGAAGCAACAAGATGAGGTGGTCCCCAAGGTCCCTTCCAGCTCTGATTCCTTGTCCCTTTCATCACTTGTGTTCATTCAGTTGATCATTCAGCAAGTGTTTATTGGAGCCTCAATAGTCAGAATGACCCTCTCTCCCTTAGCCCAGGAAGTTAAGACTTTGCTCAACAGACCCCTAGCATAGAAGAGAGAGCAAGACCTGCAGTGCCCACCTGTGCCACTTCTTTGGGTCCCGCATCCTCAGTGATAAGCTAGGATTAGTTAGGGAGTAGGGGGTAGGGACACAGCCCGAGAATGGTGATCCAGGGTGGTTGTCAGGTCAGGGTGGCAGGACTGGACCCCTGGAGCCTGTGGTACTGGAGAGCGTGGTGCCACTCTTTCAAAGAGGGAAGAACTCTTTCAAAACCTGTTTCTATTAAGAGGAAAGGCTCTGGTGCTTTACCCTTAGCCTCGTTTTTTTCTTTTAAAGAATGTTTTTGATGTGGGCCATTTTTTAAGTCTCTATTTAATTTGTTACACTATTGCTTCAGTTTTATGTTCTGGTTTTCTCGCCCCGAGGCATGTGGAATCATAGCTCCCCAACCAGAGATGGAACCCACACCGCCTGCTTTGGAAGGTGCAGCCTTAACCACTGAACTGCCAGGGAAGTCCTACCCTTCACCTCTTTAGCACTCACTATAAGAAATAGATGGGGAAACAGTGGAAACAGTGTCAGACTTTATTTTTTTGGGCTCCAAAATCACTGCGGATGCTGATTGCAGCCAGGAAATTAAAAGACGCTTACTCCTTGGAAGGAAAGTTATGACCAACCTAGATAGCATATTAAAAAGCAGAGACATCACTTTGCCAACAAAGGTCCGTCTAGTCAAGGCTATGGTTTTTCCTGTGGTCATGTATGGATGTGAGAGTTGGACTGTGAAGAAAGCTGATCGCCGAAGAATTGATGCTTTTGAACTGTGGTGTTGGAGAAGACTCTTGAGAGTCCCTTGGACTGCAAGGAGATCCAACCAGTCTATCCTAAAGGAGATCAATCCTGGGTATTCATTGGAAGGACTGATGCTAAAACTGAAACTCCAATACTTTGGCCACCTCATGCAACGAGTTGACTCACTGGAAAAGACTCTGTTGCTGGGAGGGATTGGGGGCGGGAGGAGAAGGGGACGACAGAGAATGAGATGGCTGGATGGCATCACCAACTCGATGGACATGAGTTTGAGTGAACTCTGGGAGTTGGTGATGGACAGGGAGGCCTGGTGTGCTGTGATTCATGGGGTCGCAAAGAGTTGGACACGATTGAGCGACTGAACTGAACTGAATCTACCTTTTTCAAAAGAGAAAGTAAACTTCCAGCTCTAAAGCCCTGGCAGCCCATAGTACCTGGCTAGAAATTAATAGCAGAACTTTGTGATCATTCCCTGGTGGCTCAGATGGTAAAGAGTCTGCTTGCAAAGCAGGAGAGTCGGGTTTGACCCCTGGGTCAGGAAGATCCCCTGGAGAAGGGAATGGCAACCCACTCCATGATTCTTACCTGAAGAATCCCATGGACAGAGGAGCCTGGCAGGCTACAGTCCATAGGGTCGCTAAGAGTCAGACAAGACAGAGCGCTTAACACTTGTGATTATTATATTCAGCTTACTTATTTTCTATTTATGAGAAGTGATTTAGCATTTTTACTTAGAGCAGCAATATAAAGTTTCCTTTTGATATAATTTTGAACCAAAGAAAAAGTGCACCGATTTAAAGAGAAGTAATGATTATAGGTGGCATGTCAAGGCAGTATAGGAGTGATAGATGTTTAGGAAATATGCAGCAAGTAATGTATTGAGTACCTACTGCGCCAGCAGATGTAATAGGGGTTGGGGAACTGTAAACGAAACAGACAAAACTGCAGCCTTCCTGGAATTTACATCCTAGTGACGGCAGAACAGTGATCCAGATGCTTGATGACATTCCGAGGAGGGTGGGCGTCAGTGTCATCCCTGTCCCCCTGGGTGCCTGGTCGCCAGCCATCCTCCCACAACGGGAATTAAGGGGCCGATGGGACCCCGCCCCCAGTTGCAGAGAGCATCAGGCAACAGCGGGTCCCTGGATGTGGGGAGCAGAAGCTATCCTGGGGAAGCTCCTGCATCCGGGGCAGAGGGGAGGTGCCACCGGGCAAGCAGGGGCGGGAGGTGCTGGGCCAAGGCTCAACCTCTGATGCTCCTTCTTGGCAGGCCAGCTCCCGCCCCGCCCTGGAGCGCTATTTCCACGCCGTGGTGACAGCAGTGGAGCAGATGGCCAGAGAGCCCAGCCCTAGCCGAGAGGGCCACCTGGAGAGGCTGGAGGAGATTTACTGTTCGCTGCTGGGGCCGGCAGCTGCCGCCAGGGGGCGCTGCGGCGGTAAGAGGCAGGCGCGGGGAGCTGCGGTTCGGGCACCTGCAGGGGACGCCAAAGAGGACCTCTAAACCAGCCGGGAGTGGGCCAGTGTGGCTGAAGCAGGGGTGGGACTCACAGCAGCTCCCAGGAGCCTAGGGCCTGAGGATGCTCAAGAACTTGAAGGTCTTGGGTTAATATGAAGCTGGGTAATTTGGTCATGATAACAGCTGACACCTACTGGGCACCTCCCTACACCCCAGTTGCTGTTCTCAGCAGTTTACATGGGGTGGTTTAGACTCTATGTGGTGTCTGACTCTAGCGACCGACCCCATGGAGGCTAGAATACTGGAGTGGGTTTCTATTTCCTTCTCCAGAGGATCTTCCCGACCCAGGGATTGAACCTGGGTCTCCTGCATTGCAGGCAGATGCTTCAAGGGAAGCCCTTGAAGCAGTTTGCATAGATTAAATCAATTAATCCTCACAGTAAACTACTTATGAAATAGAAAGCATTATCCCCATTTTACAGATGAGAAAACTGAGTTAGAAGGAGGCTATAAATCTTGCCCAGGTCACCCACCGCCGAAGTAGCTGAACTGAGATTCAAACACAGGCTGTCTGGTTCTTAGGTGTGTGGTGTTAGTTGCTCAGTCATGTCTGAGCCTTTGCAACTCCCTGGACTGTAGCCCACCAGGCTCCTCTGTCTATGAAATTCTCCAGGCAGGAATTCCCCCTTCTCCAGGGGATCTTCATGACCCAGGGATCTAACCGAGGTCTCCTGCATTACAAGGGAATGTTTTTACCATTTGAGCCACCAGGGAAGCCCATCAGTATATTATAATAACCAATGTGCCACCCATGCAGAGGTCACAGGTTCAATTCCTGTTCAGGGTACTAAAACCCCACATACCTCTCGGTGCAGCAAAAACGTAAGTATTCTGTAGTGCTTCTGATTACCACCTGGAAATACCTATTCATGAAGCTCCCCATCCACCCAACCCTACCCCCAGTCCCAAAGCTGGGCCAAACCCTGGAGCAAACCTGGCTTTGGTCTTCTTGGGTACCACTTGCTAACTCAGCTGTAACTTTGCATGGGCAGGACAAGGCCTGTCTGGACTGCCCCCACCATCTCCACCATATCCAGACACCTGCTTCCCACCCAGACTTGCCCAGTACATCTTACTGACCAGCCAGCACCCCTGTTGATCCCTTGCTTCTAGGCGGCAGCATGAGACAGTGGTTGTGGGCAACACATCATGGGTAAAAGCATGGACTCTGAAGCCAGATTGCCTGGATTTAAATTCTGGCTCTGCCCCTTCCTGTCTGACCTCAGGCCAGTTACTTAACCTCTCTGTGCCAATGACTGCTCCTCTGTAGTGAAGATACTATTCCCTGTGACCCTGGGTCGCTGGTAGGACCTGGTGAGAGGATAAGCGAGATGAGAACAGTACTAAGTGTCCTGTGACCGTGGGTTGCTCTCCCCTGAGGAAGCTGCAGCCTTGTTCTGGAGGGAGCCGTGCTCTGTGGAAGTTAAACCCTAAGGCTGCCCGTTAGATATGTCCAGTGTGCAGCCAATAAGCTCTGGGGAGGGAATGACTCCCAGGGCTGGAGTGTCAGGAAGCTTCTGGAAGGAGGAGTGGGGATCAGCTGGCCCTGGTCTCATCCCTGGATGCAGGCTTCCCACCGCTCTTAGTACTTGGCCATGAGTCTGTAACATCCCCTACAGGAGCAAAGGTTAATGGAGCATCTACTGCACCCAAGCTCCTGGAGAAGGCCCTGAGAAATCCAGAGGCCTCTCCCCCTGGTCTGTTTGGGGACAGTGGGAAGGGCAGCGTGGAGGCAGCGGGGCTGGGGGTGGGACCGCAGTGGGAGGGACCAGCAGCGGGAGAAAAGGTTGGGAAGGATAAAGTGGGCTGGCTTGAGAAGGGTCCTACGGTTCCAGCTAGGAAGTGTGCAGGAAGCAGGAGCCGCTAGGCATGCTCGGGTCGTGAGGGGACCAGCAGTGTTAGCTCCGATGAGCTGATGGAGGCAGAGAGGCAGGGGAACTCAGCAAGGCCAGACATGGGAGGGAGCGGGTCTCTGCCATTTCCTCTGGGCCCCCTGACAGGAGCTGGGGGCAGGGGCAGGGCAGAGAAGACTCCCACAACCCTCTCCTCCATGGTCTCCACAGTCTGCTCCTTCCTTCAGGTGACCCCCTCCAGGACCGGCCGTTGAGTGTCCCTCTGCCCAGCCCCCGCATCACCTTCCACCTGTGGACTGACGAGGAGCAGCTCTGTAAGTGCCTTGGACCTCCACGGGGAGCGGGCTGGAAATAATGGGGGATATGCGTGTGTGTCTGTCTGTGCATCTGTGTGTTTATGTGTCTGGCTCTCGGTGTGTGTGCTGGTGTCTGTGTATGCCTTGTGTGTGTGTCTATCTCTGTGTATATCTGTCATGTGTCTGTGTGTATGTTTATGCCTGTGTGTATCTTTGTGTGCCTGTGTGTATCTTTGTGTGTCTGTGTGCATCTTTGTGTGCCTGTGTGTATCTTTGTGTGTCTGTGTGCATCTTTGTATGTCTGTTTGCGTGTGTGTCTGTGTTGTCGCTGTGTGTCTGTGTATCTGTTGTGTGTGTCTGTGGGTGTGCTCCTTGCCCCTTGAGTTGTTCACAGCATCCAAAAAGCATTTTCTCTGTGTCAGAGCAGCATCATGCATTAGCCTCTGGTCACGTGTGTCCAGAAAGTGCCACACACCATGTAGATGCCAATAGACAGTGCATTGCTCTAAGAAGGAGGCACCACGGAAAGCAGGTTCCCGGAGCAGGAGGGCCCACACTTCCCCTCCATGCTGGTGTCGGTCCCACTTCTCCCCCAGGCCCTGCTCTTCTCAAGGGAGGGGGAAGTCAGAGGGGCAGGTTGTGGTGGGAAGTGCCAGACTGGTGGACCGAGTTCCAGATCCACACAATCTTTCAGGTGCTGGGTCACCCTAGACGGGCTCAGTGCCCTCGGGCCCTCAGTTTTTTCACTAGCAACAAAATGAAAGGCAATTGGAAAAGCCCGGAGGTCTCTCCAGGAGCTAATGCTCTGTTGTCTGTGTCCCGGGGGAAGCTGCCAGGGAGTGGGAGCATGGAAGGGTGCTCATGAGCCCAAGGGGAGGAGGGCTTCAGAGTCCAGAGGCAGTGCGTTAGCCAGCGGCAGGACTTCTCAGAGCCTTTTAAGCTGATGTCTTTGCAACAGGACTTCTCAGAGCCTTTAAGATGTTTACTTGTGGTATGAGTATGTTGGGTTCTCTGTCTCTGTTTGCCACGTAACCTCTGTTCCTTCTCGAAGTGTCTCATGGGGCTTCTGTTCAGCTAACAAGTGTGTGGGAAACATGGAACCACCAGCCTCGTGGGGGAGGCCCAGCCAACCTGGTGTCCCCTCTCCACCCTGACAGTCCCCTTGGTCTCATGTCCCAGGGAAGGAACTGGTGCTCTTCCTGCGCCCTCAAACCCAGCTGCGCCTCAGTGTAGAATTGGAGGCCTTGGATCTTCAGGGCCTCCTGCCAGACTGGGAGTTGGCCCGGGCGTCCATGCTGTCCACCGACAGTGGCATCGAGCGGGACCTTCCTCTGGGGGCCGACGATCTGCTGGAACCTGGCAGCCCCGAGGCAGAGCGAGCCGGGCTGCAGCGCAAAGGGGGCATCAAGAAGCGGGTGTGGCCCGCGGACATCGTGATGCCCGGCAGCTGGGATGGGCCCCCGGGGCTGCACCGGAGGACTGGCAGACCCAGCGGGGATGGGGAGCTGCTGCCCGGCATCTCCCGGCTGCACACAGCACGGGTACTGGTGCTGGGGGATGACAGGATGCTGGGGCGCCTGGCCCGGGCCTACCGCAACCTCAGGTAGGGCCCCCGGGGGCAGCTGGGGATGGTCGGGACATAGGTGGGCCTGGCCTCGGCTGATGAAGGATGGAGAAATGGGCTGGGGGAGGCCGAGACCAGGGTGGAATGGGGGCGGTGGTACACTGTGCTCCCCCCAAACCCCACAACCAGCCAGCATGGAGCACCATGTTCCCTGCTTTACTGCACCCATTCTATAGATGAGAAGGCAGAGGCTCAGACTGAGCAGGTCAATGGCCCAGAGTCAAAAAGATATTAAGTAACAGAGCCAGGAGGTAGAACCAAGTCTGTGGGAAGCCCAAACCCCTGCTCATGCCTGCGCTCTGCTCCCCCTGCCAGGAAGCGAGAGACCCAGAGGTTCTGCCTCACCCCCCGACTCAGCCTGCAGCTCTACTACATCTCCCTGCTGGCTCCCGAGGTGCTGGACTTGGGGAGGGGTTGGAAGAGGGGGGACTTAGGGGAAGGGGTGGAGGGCAGGGTTGGGGGTGAGCCCTGGGGAAGGGATTGAGGGTGTCAGGAGCAGGAACTGGGGTCAGTCTTCCTTAGGATGCGGAGCTGGGGGAGACCTGGAGGGCTTCTGTCCCAGAAGCCACAGACATGGGCCCTAGGGGTGGCAGAGATGCCTTTTCACTGTGGCAGCCTGCCCATGACCCCACGACCCCATGGCTGATTTCCTTTTGCTTGTCTGATGGAATCAGTGGCAAGCTGATGCTCAAACAGGAGGGCCTTTCTTACACACACACACACACACACACACACACACCCCTACCCCTTCCTAGAGGGAGATGAAGCCACACTGGCACTATTTCCTTTCTATCGCCCACCCTGCTTCTGACTGCTGCTGCTGCTGCTGCTCCTCAGTTGCTTCAGTCGTGTCTGACTCTGTGCGATCCCACAGATGGCAGCCCACCAGGCTCCCCCGTCCCTGGGATTCTCCAGGCAAGAACACTGGAGTGGGTTGCCATTTCCTTCTCTGATGCATAAAAGTGAAAGTGAAGTTGCTCAGTTGTGTCTGACTCTTCACGACCCCATGGACTGCAGCCCACCAGACTCTTCTGTCCATGGGATTTTCCAGGCAAGAGTACTGGAGTGGGGTGCCATTGCCTTCTCTGCTGGTTCTGACTGGGGATCCTTGAATTCAAGGCACTGGGGATCCTTGAATTCAAGGCACTGCTTGTCTTTCCCCTTTTAGGCTAATGACCATTTTTCAGTGTCCCTGGCAGGCATCCTCGGGAAGGGGGGTTCCAGCTTCACCTCAGGTGTGAGACCCGTCTTCACATGGTGCAGAAATCCAGGTCCCAAGAGCTTGAATAATTTGACCCATTCCCAAAGCTAGTTTGTCTAGGACCGGTACCTGGGGACCCGCCCCCCCACCGAGCAGGAAGAAAGTGCCAGAGAGAGCCTGACCCGTCCGCCCTGTCTCCTTGTTCACAGACGTCTGCAGCATCCAGGCGTTCAGAGCTGGGAGAGTTGGCCGCATTCCTGGGTCGCGCGGACCCGTGGTACGAAAGCATTGTCAACACCCTGTGCCCCACCATCCACAAGCTGGCAGAGATGGTAGGGGGGTGAGGGGGGAGGTGAGGGGAGGTGGGGGGCGTTTTCTTGAATTTTGACCTCAAGAGTCAGCCCCAAGGGGCCCCACAAGGGATAAGGCAGAAGAGGGGCCCTAAGGAGCTAGTGGCTAAAATTTACTCTGTACCAGGCACCTTCCTGTTTGGACAGGCCCACTGTGTGGAGAGGACAAGGGAAACGTTCTTTATTAAAGTGTGTGGGCCAATGATATGCTTCTCACTGGAAACTTGTGAGTTTCCAGGGCTGCTTTGCAACGGTTACAACAGTTACGTTCCTGAGCGCGGCTCCACGCCAGGTACTGTTCTGAGCACTCCCCCCTGCAGCCTGGCCAGCTGGGCGCGTTTGTCTGTCTGCTGGTTTTGTCCTCACCACATCCCCACTTTACAAATCAAGCAGCTGAGCACAAGGAGATTAGGTCTCTTGCCCAGAGTAACAGGCCGAGTCCAACTCTGAATAAGGCAGCTTCCTTCCAAAGCATGTTCTCTGAGCCACAAGCCATTGTGCCATCCCCAGCCCCAGGCAGTGGTGAGGACAGGCAGAGAAGGGGCTCATCTTTCACTGGTTTGAAAGGCCTTCTGCTATTATATATGCTGCAGACAATTTTTTCCCACTTTTTTCATTTCAGTCTTGTCAGAAGTGGGGTTTGTTTTGACCTACATGTTTATAGGTTTATCCTTTATGGTTCCTGCCTTTGCAGCCAAGCTTTGAAAGACCTTCTCCATTCCAAGATTAAATTCACTGATAATTTACTCTAACACTTTTAGCATCTCATTTTTTACATTTAGATAACCTGTCTGCAGTTAATTTCAGTATGCGATTTTATTTTTTCCAAGTGTTTAGGTTATTGTCATAAAGCTATTTATTGGGGATACCATCAGCTTGAAATGCCACTTTTATCATTTATTAAAATTCTTACATATGCTGGAGTTTATCCTTTCTCGGTGATCTATTCATTTCTGTATAAATTTGTACTTTTATATTTTAATATCAGGCATGATACATTTACCTTATTACTCTTCTTTTGCAAAACTTTTCAGACTATGTTTATTTATCTTTCCATATAAATTTTAGAATTCCATTGTTGAGTTTTTTTGGTTTTGGATTTTTCTTTTCTTTTCTTTTTTGCCACACTGCAAGGCATTGGGATCTTAGTTCCCCAACCAGGAAATGAACCCATGCCCCCGGCAGTGAAAGCAAAGTTCTAGTCACTGGATAGCCAGGGAATGCCTGTCAAGTTTTATTTTTAATCCCCTTGAGATTTTGATTGAATTTTGGAGAATGAATTTCTTTAGCACTTTAAGTTATCCTCTGGGGGTGTGGCATAACTCTTCACTTCTTAAAGTCTTTATTTCCCTCAGGATCGGTGTTCAGTTTTCATTTGTATTATTTTTTTTAGATTCCACATATAAGTAATATCATATGATATTTGTCTTTCTCTGTCTGACGTACTTCTCTTAGTATGATAATCTCTAGGTCCATCCATGTTGCTGTAAGTGGCATCATTTCATTCTTTTTTATGGCTGAGTAATATTCCATTGTATATATGTGCCACATCTTCTTTGTTCATTCATCTGTTGATGGACATTTAGGTTGCTTCTATGCCTTGTCTATTGTAAATGGTGCTGTTATGAACACTGGGGTGCTGGATGGGTGTATTTTGATTAGGGGTAGAAATCAGCTGGCAGGAAAGGCTTGGACAGTGCTGAAGAAATAGCCGGGTTAGTGCAGGGCAGGGGGCATGAGGGATTTTGGAGTTTCTCTGTTAAGAAAGTGGCAGCTCCCACAGCAGTGTGGAGGGAGGTGGCTGAAGACAGTCTCCCTCCCTCCCTCACAGCCTCTCTCCCTGGACACATCCCAGACCGTAGACCCCTTCATCCTGGATGCCATCACCTACTATGTTCGCATGGGCACCCAACCCGTCTATTTCCAGATCTATATGGTCAAGGTAAGCTTCCTACCTGGGACTCCAATGAGACCATGGCAGCCTGTTGGACCCCAGGGCCCCACAACCTAAATACCCTGGCTCCAGGGAAATAGAGGACCAGGATGTAAGTCATAAACTCATCCAGACGTTCTTTTTTTTTCCCCTATATTTTTTTTTCCTTTGGCCATATCGGGTCTTCCTTGCTGCACACAGGATCTTTCATTGCGGTTCACAGACCCTCTAAGTTTTGGCCCATGGGCTTAGTAGGTCCTCAGCATGTGGGATCTTAGTTCCCCGACCAGGGATCAAACCTGTGTCCTCTGCATTGCAAGATGGGTCTTAACCACTGGACCACCAGAGAAGTCCCCCATCCAGACATTCTTGGTTGTTAACTTTATTTTCTTCCTCTCCGGATAAGTAAGATGATCATTAACTTCTAACACCTCAAGTTCAAGCAGAAGCAGACTTCTTCACGCGGAAGGACTCTCTGTCCTGACATCCTCCCCAGCATCCTTGGCAAACTCCCCTCTTGCAGCAACTGTCCTCACCTCTGCTCTGCTCACCCCGTTACACGATCAAGTGCTTCTCCTGGGTGTTCCTGCGATGCTCCAGGCCGCGCTCTGCCACCTCACTGCCACTGTGTCATGTACCTGCAGACGCTAGTGCCACCCCACAAGACTCTGAGTCCCCTGAGATGAGACTCTTTGTTCATCTTTAGTCTCCTGCTAGTAGCACAGTGAAGTGTGTGTGTGTGTATGTGTGTACGTATCAGAGGATGGGTCAGATGGCTGTGTGCAGTGGGTATAGAGTTAGAGGCAGTGTGAGGTAGTGAGAAGTTCATGGTTTGCCTCCTGGTCCCTCAGCATGCTCGCTGTATGATCACAGCTACCTTTACCTCCCTGACATTGATTCTCCCCACCTTTTTTTTTATTATTTATTTTTATTTATTGGCTGCTGTTGGCTTGTGGCACATGGGCTCTCCACTTGTACCTCCAGAGCATGCAGGCTTAGTTACTATGAGGCATGTGGGATCTTAGTTCCCTGACCAGGAACTGAACTCATGTCCCCTGCACTGCAAGGTGGACCACCAGGACCCCTGGACCACCAGGGAAGTCCCCCTCCCCACCTTTTAAAAAGATTTATTTATTTGTAGGCTGTGCTGGGGCTTTGTAGCTGTGCTGGGGCTTTGTAGCTGTGCTGGCTTTTCCTGAGTTGCAGTGATCTCTAGCTGCAGTTTGCAGGCCCCTCACCGTGGTGGCTTCTCTTTTTGCAGAGCACAGGCTCTAGGGTGCACTGGCTCAATAGTGATGGCTTGTGGGCTCCAGAGCTCAGGCTCAGTAGTTGTGGCACACAGGCTTAGTTGCTCTGTGGCATGTGGGATCTTCCCAGACCAGGAATCGAACCCATGTCTTTGGCATTGGCAGGCAAATTCTTTACCACTGAGCCACCAGGGAAGCCCCATTTTCCCCATCTTTAAAATGGGGAAAGTAATCTTCATCACAGGGTTTTTGTGAGAATTCAAATGAGTAGAAAAATATATTAAACGATTGATGGGGGAAGATTCCAGGAAAGTGGGGGGAGGATCAAAATCCCACATCCTGGGACTTCCCTGCTGATACAGTGGCTAAGACTCCACTCAGGGGCCCTGAGTTTGATCCCTGGTCAGGGAACTAGATCCCACTTGCTGCAACTAAGACCCAGTGCAGTCAAATAAATAATATATAAGTAAATATTTTAAAAACATCTTGGGCTGTGGGGGTTACTGGGAGCTGCCCCTGGAAGGGACGACCTCCCCCAGCCTCCCTGCCCCCACCCCCAACCTCCCTCCAGATCTTCTCTGGTGACCTGAGCCAAGACCCTGCCGAGGACATTTTCCTCACTGAGCTCAAGGTCAAGATCCAAGACTCCAAGTTCCCCAAAGGTGAGCATCTGTCTCCCCTTTCCCAAAGCTCAGCCGACTCAGCTTCCTCAAGGCCCACTTCCAGAAAGTCCTCCCACCTCTCACGGTCCCGTCCCACCCCTTCTTTCCACCTCTGCTGAATACCAGGGTGCCCTGTCCCCTGCAGGCTCGCCCAGCCCTAAGGGCAGCCTACCTCCCCTGAGATGCAGCCTTTCCACTCTGGAACAGATGCAGCTTCGCCCGGGCCTCCACGAGGGCGGGATGGGGCCTCCCACCTTCATTCAGCCTCTTCTATTCCCACAGATAGTTTTTCAGCCCGGAGGAGGGGCGTGGCCGAGGGTCCAGGGGCGGAGCTCTCCATCTGCTACCAGAAGGTCAGTGGGTGTGGCGCCATCAGGAGGTGGCCGGAGGTACCGCTGGAGGGAGGCAGGTGTCAGGGACACGGTGTGGGGGAAGCGGGGAGCAGACAGAGGACCCTTCTGCCCTTCCCTTGACACAGCCCCCAGTTTCCCGACCTCCAGAGAGTTTTGCAGGATGGGCGGGTTATGACTGGCCTTACATATGGACAAGGAGGCCATCTGATGTAAGGAACAGGGTGCTGTCCCTTTGTTCAAAAATACCCTCCTCCCTAGCTGACCAGATGCATCAGAGTACAGTCCTCAGTCTGGAGGGCGGAACGTGCCCCCAGGACTGAGTGCTCTGAGCCTTTGTCCTCTGGTTCCTTACTGTACGTTAGCCTAACTGGGGCTCAGGGCAGCGGCGGGAAGCGGAGGAGGGATGGGGAGACAAGCAGACTGTTGATGTGGGGATGTATACTGTCCTGAGGACCCCTTCTGTCCCTGCATCCCCCTCCCCAGGCCCTGCTCAGCCACCGGACGCGGGAGGTCACCGCCTCCCTGCGGGCCACCGGTCTAGTCCTGAAGACCCTTCCAGCCAGTGACAGTGAAGGTGAGGAGCTGGGCAAGCAGGGAGGCTGGGGCAGGAGGAGGAGAGAGAGTGGAGAACCAGAGATGGAGGGAGCGGGGCAAGGCAGCCCCCCTCCCCGTCCCTGGGAGAGCAGGAAGATGGCCCAGCTCCCATTCATGCCGGGCCCAGGGCTGGGCACCAGGCTGCCTGGCGAGGCCCAGCCCGGCCCTCATGTGGGTCACCATCGAGCAGCCCAGGGTGACACTCCCCTGCCTGAGCAGGTATGGGAAGGGGTTAAAATGGGAAGGGGCAGTGGTCATGGTGGGTTCGTGTCCTTCTTAGGACATAGCATCCCCAGCTGCCCTCCTTCCCTGGAGGCCCATTCACAGCCCCGCATCTCACCCTTCCCAGCTTCAGGGCCCACCCACTGCACCCCCACTGCTGCTCCTGAAACAGACCACACGTGCCTGAAAGTTAGTGTGACAGAGATTGTGAAGACCTCCAACTTGGCGGGAAGGTCCTTCTCTGTAAGTCCTGGGGAGGATGGGGACAGGGGAGATTCACACAGGGTAGGGTGAATCAGAGAAGAGAGCCTGGAGAGGGTGTGCAGAGAAGAGGGAGTGAACCCCAAGGCTTTGTGAGCCCCTGCTGTTGGAGCCAGTCTTCCTGTTGGGAAGAATCTGATTTCCAGTCTGTTTGAAATATTGAGCACCCACTGGCCCTCTTCCAGGGCCCTGGAAGAGGTAAGGCCCCACCCCCACCTCCACCTGGACCCTGGGAGGACTTGAGACATACACAGAAAACTACAAAATGCACCCGAGTACTGGGTTGCCTGCTCGCAGCAGCCAAAACAGCAATGGCCCAGCCTTTGTGTTTGTTTTTGGCTGCACTGGGTCTTCATTGCTGTGCTTGGGCTTTCTCTAGTTGCAGCGAGCAGGGGCTATTCTTCCTTGTGCTGCTTGGGCTTCTCACTGTAGTGGCTTCTCTTGTCACAGAGCACAGGCTCTAGGGACGTGGGCTCAGTAATTGTGACCCACAGTCTTAGTTGCTCCGTGGCATGTGGAATCCTCCCGGACCAAGGATCAAACCTTCGTCCCCTGCATTGGCTGACAGATTCTTAGAGACTGTGGCATCTGAGATGTCCCAGCAATGGCCCCAGCCTTTGACCAAATAAAACCAGCGCATGGCCCTACCACTGCCCTTGCCCTTTGCTCTTATTGATACTCAGAGAGATACAGACATAGGACCTGCCCATTTTCTCCCTATCTGATGGCCACTCTGGATGTCACTGCCTTACTCAGCTGGGCTTGGAGTGCATGATTTACACCTGAACCGTGTTGTCAGAAAGCCTGGACTCCCCCTCTCACCCAGGTAGATGCTCCCTTTAGGTCAAGCTGCCTACAAGGTCTGATGCCCAAGTGTCTTGAGTGCTTCTGTGACATCCTGCATCCGTGGCGGTCAGGGCCACCACACTCTTATCACCTCCCACCTCATCCTAGCCCTAGGCATTCCTCTGGACTCTTTTTCCTAAATCAGCTCCTTAAATAGATAGTATTCTCCACTTTGGTCCATGACCCACTTCTTTTCTTAGTTCCTGGGCTATCAAAGCTATGTCTGTGGCTTTAGTCCAAGTTGTTAAGGGCACCCACATCTTTATCTCCTGCTCTGACATTTACCCCTGAGTGTCTGACCCCTAATTTAGCATGACCTGGGTGTCCCACAACACCCCAAATTCAAGATACTCAAAACCAAAGCCAGAGCTTTCCAATAGTGGAGTTCTCTAGAGCCAGACTGCCTAGACTCAGATCTTGGGGCTCTCATTTACCAGCTATGTGACTCCAGCAAGTGTCTCCAGTTTTCTGAGCCTCAGTCTCACTGTCTGGAAAATGGGGATAATAATGGTAGCTACCTTATCCGGTTGTTGTGAGGATTGAATGATGGTGACATATAAAGGTTCTAGAAGAGCACTTATCCAAGTCAGATCTATATATGTGGTACTGTATTGTTTAGTTGCTCAGTAGTGTCGGACTCATTGCAGTCCCATGGACTCTGGTCCGCCAGGCTCCTCTGACCATGGGATTTCCCAGGCAAGAATACTCGAGTGGGTTGCCATTTCCTTCTCCAGAGGATCTTCTCGACCCAGGGATTGAACCAGACTCTTACATCTCCTTCTTTGGCAGGTGGATTCTTTACCACTGAGCCATCTGGGAAGTCCCATATATGTGTTAGTGGCTGTTGTTATTTCATGCCCTCCTCTGCTGTGTCCATCTCCTGTCCAGTGAGGCCATCGTTAACCAGTCACTTTTCCCAGAAACCTGGGACTCAGCTCAGATGCCTCCTCTTCCTTACTTCCCTTTGTCTGCTGGTGTTCTTGCTCAAACACTTTCATACCCCTCCTTTCCTCTTCATCCTTCTGGTCCAGCGAGGTTGACCAGCTGTCCCAGTTTGCATGGGCCTGGAGAGTTTCCTAGGACCTGGAGCTCTTGGTGCTAAAACTGGAGCAAACTGGTCATTCTTGGACCAGAGTTTTCATCCACCTCCTTCTGGACAAACTCAACAGCCCTCCGTTGTCACACCAGTGCTCCTTCAGTCCACCCTCCACACTTCTGCCCGTGTGATCTTACTAAAACAGACACATCACTCTGTGCTTAAAACCCCTTGATCATCTTCCTCTCTCCAGGCAGAAGGGTGGAAGAACTTCAGTGTTGCATAGCTTGGTTCCTCTTCCTGTCCATTTGCAACCCCAGCCAGCCCTGCATGCCCTTGACACCAGGTTATTTGTGATACCAAACCAAACCTGGGTCCTCTCGCCCAGGTGCAGTAAAGCCAGTCTACTAACACTGGGTTGTGGTGAAGAGAAGTGTAGCTTTTATTGCAGGTGCCAAACAAGGAGTCCAGGGCAGCTGATGCTCAAAACCACTGACCTCCCCAAGGAGTTTCAGCAAAGCACTTTTAAAAGCCAGATGAGGGAGGGACGTCCTAGGATATGTGACCAGCTGGTATACAGGTCTATGATTGGTTGATGGCAAGGGAATGGAGTGATGTCATAGGCATTAACACCATCAATCCTTAGGTGCCAGTGGGTCTGGGGGCTACCTGCTCATGATTATGTAATTAATAATTATCATGTAGTTAATTTCTTTCATTGGTGGTGGTTTTAGCATCTGTAATAAAACAACTCAGGAAATGTGTATCAGATACTGTGATCTAGGTACTTCAGAGAGGAGCTGAAGCAGAAGATATGAGGGAGGGGCCTATTCCCGGGAAGGCTTAAAACCTTAAGCACCTGCTCAGTTATGTTTGGAAGCGTGCTGGCCGTCCTTCCTCTGTGCCTCGCTTGGCCTGAAACCCCATTCCTCCCTTTCTCTTCCCTGTCCTCCTCTAATAACCTCTGTTTCTCTTTCAAGATTAAACTCAGGTGTCATCTCCCCCAGGAGGCCCTTCCCTGAACATCCTCCACCCCTCTCCCCAGAGAGCTAGGGCCCCACGTCTGTGCCTGCCACCGCCACCCCCCCAAACCCGGGGACATGGCCGTGGCAGCATTTGCAAAACCATCAGTGATGTAATTTCAACATCTCTGTGGGGCTCAGGCCCTTCTCCATCCTCCCATCATTCAGCGTGGGAACGGCTCACAGCAGGAGCTCTCCAGATGTCTCCTGATCTTCTCATCCAGCCTCCACCTCTGCAGGATCTCACCCCTAACCAGAGCGCCCTTTTTCTGGGGCAGCCTCTGCCCTGGAGGAGCCCTCTACGGGCTGAGAGCTCTGTACTGAGCTGAGATTTCCAGACAGGATGCTCTGTGTTTGAGCTTCAGGCTCCAGGGTGGACCTATTTCCTTTTCATGTATTTCCTCTTTCAAAAGTCAGTTCCTTACAACGGTTTCTATTTTGAATGACCTCTTTAAATAACCTGGTTGTGGGATTTTTGAAAATCTAAACACCCCAGTGAGTTCCCTTTTACCTACAAGGTAGTTGCTAAAAAATGGTAACATAATTTTGTTCTCGATAGGTGAGAAACAAAAGCACAGAGAGATTAAGAATCATGTCCAAGGTTACACAACTAATAAGTGGCAGAGCCAGAATAGGAACCCGGGTGCTCTGGGTGTGGGGTCTGTGCTTTGACTCTCTTCCTGGGAGATTCTTGCACACCCTGCCCAGAGACTTCTGGCAGCCAACCCTCCCAGTCCACAAAAGTCCAGCAGAAATGCCCAGATGTGTTTGACCTCCCCAGGTTTAGTCTCTGTTTGCATGCATACATGCTCAGTCATGTCTTACTCTTTGCAACCCTGTTGACTGTAGCCCCTCAGGCTCCTCTCTCCTTGGGATTTTCCAGGCAAGAATACTGGAGTAGGTTGCCATTTTCTCCTCCAGGTGATCTTCCCGACCCCGGGATCGAACTTGCGTCTCCTTCATCTCCTGTGTTAGCAGGCAGATTCTTACCTCTAGGCCACCTGGGAAGCCCTTCGGCGCTGTTGTGAAAGTGAAAGTCACTCAGTCTTGTCCGACTCTTTGTGACCCCATGGACTATACAGTCCCTGGAATTCTCCAGGCCAGAATACTGGAGTGGGTAGCCTTTGCTCTTCTCCAGGGGATCTTCCCAACCCAGGGATCGAACCCAGATCTCCTGCATTGCAGGCAGATTCTTTACCAACTGAGCTATCAGGGAAGCAGTTCCCTGCAATTTGACAGCAGGAAGACAGATCGGCCCTGCCTACAGTGGTGACCTTATGAAAAATGCCCAGGCCTGGGCTGGACTCCAGACCACTTACATCAGAATCTCTGATTTTATGTTTGGGAAAGGTGGGTCTATGCTTGAGAGAGGTGGAGACTAAGGCTCTAGAAACTAGTGCTCCGTGGTGGTGAAGACGTGTGGGAGGAGCTGCTGTCTACGTGTGGAAGTGGCCAGTGACCAGAAAGGCCCTCAGAGCCCCATTTGGAACCCAAGATGTTCCACCTTCTCTGTCCAGGGGGAGGGGCCTCTCAGGAGCAGCAGCCCCCTGCCCCCCCTCCATGCTCCCCAGGTCACAGGTTGGAGGGCTGCCTCAGGGCTGTTTTCCTTTGGTCCTGGGTGCATTTTGAAGAAGCCACAGGGCTTTGGGTTTGGAAGGCGGGGTTTCCACCACCCCAACCCGGGTTTCCCAAGCAGAGGATGGATCCCTCCTGCCTGTCACTGGTCCCTTGGTACAAACTAATACAGGCCTGGTCTGACTCACAGGGGTAAGTTGCCACTTTCTAGACCGTCTGTCTCTGCCCCAGGGAAATGATCTTGTATGCAATCCAACTAATAACTGGGGTCAGGGCTTATAAAAACCTGGAAGTATCCCCCAATTCCACACATAACATGCCTGTCATATAGGAGGTGCTCAGTGTTCTTGCCTGGAGAATCCCGGGGATGGGGGCACCTGGTGGGCTGCCGTCTATGGGGTCGCACAGAGTCGGACACAACTGAAGTGACTTAGCAGCAGCAGGTCACTGAAGCACCTGGCAGGGTCCAGCCACAGCATCCCAAGTTGTTTTTTAAATTAAGGACAACAGGTTGGAAAAAAGAACTGCACAAATGACGGGCGAGTCAAGGGCCAGGGCAGCCTAGAAGCACTTCCTGCGGGGCTGTCAAGAGTCACTTGCAGAAAGAGAGGCGGGGGCCCCCATGAACTGGGCAGGAGGTGTTGGCTGGGCCGTCTGTTACCAAGGTGACGCTCCCTGAGCTGTTTCTGTTGCAGGTGGTGACAAACACCTTCCGGACAGCCAACATCCAGATCCAGAGCCAGGACCGAAGGCTGCTGACCCTGCTGCTGGACAAGGACAGCTGCCGCACGTACAGGGATGTGGTCAGGTGAGGTTGGGCTCCACGGCAGCCAGCCCCTCCCCCTCCTGCCTCGAGCCCTGAACACCTTGAAGGGGGGTTGGATCCTGTGCCAGGCAGGTGTCCCTGATGGCTATGGACTCAGGTGATGACTTAAATCCAGGCAAAAGAGCACTTGAGTGGCTGAAGGTGGGCAGCAGCTGAGATTACACTGTCCCAAATCTCCTCTACAGACGCTCAGCCTGTAGCCTTTGACCCATCCCCGGGGCTGGCACTGCACCCCAGGCCCCCACAAATACACACACACAGGCTGCTTTTCTGAGGCAGCTATGCTGCAGTTAACGTGACACTGGTGTCACCTGGGAGGTGTATTTGGGTCAGGCAGGCACACAGAGTGACCCACCTGGGCATATCCTTTCCCTGTGTTCACCCCAGGCCACTCTTTCTCATTTTGACTCTTCCTCAGCTCTCATCGGCCCCTCCCCTTTGTCTATACCCGACAATACAGGATATACTTTAAAGGTATATTGTCTATACATTTAAAATGCCCAGGCAGATATGACCCCTGAGATGGGTCTCCTGAGCTGGCCTCTCTCTGCCCATAGGTTCGAGGTTGCTCCCTGTCCAGAGCCATGTTCCAGGACCCAGAAATCCAAGGTGCTGGGGCTTGGCTCCCACGAGCAGGAGATGGAAAGGAACAAAGCCAAGGCTAAGCCTCTTCTGATACCCATCAACACGTTCTCTGGCATTGTCCAGTGAACCTGAAGGGGAGTCCGAAAGTGGTGGGCTTGAGAGAAAGGATCCATTACCCCTCCTGCCCCAAACACCTGCCCCAGTGGCTAGAACAAGGTTCCCCGGGGCGGCTTCCAGACGCATCTAGAAGCCAGCAAGTGCAACGGAGCACAGGATGGGTGTGATGGAGCAGCACCCACACAAAGGCCAAAGAAGGCCATGACCAAGCTGTGCTCACAGAACCCAGCTCCTCAAGCCCGCGTCCACTCCTGCATGAATTTCCAGTTCCCGCCTCTCCCACTATCTTCACCCACTCAGGCTGAAACCAAGATGAGAGCTGCGGTCTGGGCCAGGGCCCAGCAGCCTGGGGAAAACAGGAAGCAAGCAGCGGCAGCCACAACCCTCCCTTCCCGCCCAGGCTGTTCCCTTCAGCCTTGTGACCACTCCCAGGCGGGCGTCTCTCCCAGGTGAGAGGACATGTCAGATTCAGTAAATGCACACTAAAGTCTCTCTGCTTTCATCTAATATCCAGCAATACTTGTATTTTATTTCATTTAAATGTTTTCTTTTTGGCCACCCTGAATGACATGTGGGATCTTAGTTCGCCAACCAGGAATCGAACCTGCGCCCCCTGTAGTGGAAGCACAGTCTTAACCACTGGACCACCAGGGAATTCTCAATATGTATATTTTAACAGACAGTGGAGGCACAACTTAGTCTAACCTGATGAATCCGTTTAGCCAGGTGAGAGCTTGGTGAAATGTTCACTGGTGTGTTCTGTCCACCTGCCCAGCTCCCTCCTTGTTCACCTTCATTGAGGGCCTCCTGACCAGCGCCGTTGCCAAAGTGGAGGTGGGAATGCAAGTTTGTTTCAGAGGAGCCAGAGATTAAAGACACCAGATTTCTTGGCTTTGAGTTCAACAGTGTATATCCAGATGTTAAGTTCATACCAATCACCCGGGCATGGTGACTCTGGGAAGGAAGAGTCCCTTCCAAGTTTGGGACCCAAGAGTAGAGAAGTAGGCACTTCTCTTGTGGCCTTAGTGCCCCAGGAGTGGGGGGCAAGTCTGAGCACATTCTCAGAGCCTAAGGAGATGATGTAAGAGAGGCTGCCTCGGGTGCTTAGACAGATGGGCCCAAGAGTAGCCTTCAAGAGAGCCCCTGTGCCTCTGAGGGCATGGGGAGCCAGTAAGGTTTTCCCAGATAGCTGAATGCAGACAAGCCCAAGGGGTCTCACTGTGAAAGGGAAGAGGTGCAGCTGTGAGGTGGAAGCAGGGACCCCAGGACCTGCTGCCCGGATATGGACTGCGGATATCTTGATGGACACCACATGGCGAAGGCCCTGCTCCTCACTGGCAGTCGACCCTAAACAGCTAAGATGGAGTGGTCAGTGAATGTGCAATCCTCCACTGAAGCTGTCCCGTGAGGAGCCCAGGGAAGAGGGGGGAACTAGGAACAGCCCTGAATGTGACTAAGGTGACTTTAAACTGGAAATGACTGGCATCACTGAACATGGCTAGATTTTCTTTTCCTGTCATTGGGTGATGTTAATTGATTCATACCAATTTGGGCAACAAGTACTACATTCTTGAACTAAATGTTTGCAGGATTTACTCAGAGTTAGGGAGGGCTCTGAGCCTTCCCCCAACAATCTCTCCACCAGCTTACAAAGAAAGCACGTCATAAACCAAATTCTGCTGCACATTCTGGTGTGCATTGACAAGTAGCCCCCTTATCCTCACCCCCAGCCAGATTAGGTGCGCTGAACAAATCTTGCTTGAAAAGTTCACTTGAACAGCTCTTGTTGAACACTGGGCCATCCAGGAGTAAAGGCTGCTATTCCAAAGGGTTTGGGCTGCTGGAATCTCTGGATTCTAATACGCTGTTCACCAAGGGAGGAAATGCCTCCAAAAAAAATTGTAAACAATCCATCTGACGTGTGAAATTTTGCCAATATCTGTCAGGATAATTAATAAATCCACTTCCGTTGATCTAAGATTGTTCACGTGCTAGTATTACTGCCTCTGGAGTGACTTTTCGATGAAATGTTAGCTAGCCACCTCTGGCATGTGTATCCCCAAAATGGACAACAAAGCACTCTTAGGGATAATTTAAAACCATCCAGGGACTTCCCTGGCAGTCCAGTGGTTAAGACTCTGTGCTTCCAATGGGAGCACAGTTGGATCCCTGGTTGGGGAACTAAGATCACACATGTGGCCCCAAATAAAAACCGATCCAGGACATGCATAATGTTGGTGGGGTGGGGGTGTGCTGGAGGGCTGCTTGGAGGAGCTGCCACCTCAAGTCCGCCCTCAGCTGTCAGTCCCTCTCTGGGGATGTCTCCACTGGAGAAAATTGTGTTGTCTAAAGTCATGCCTCTTCCAGGGGCAGCTCACATCCAATCAGACTGTTCTAGGCCCTGGGGACAAAAATAGCACTTTGATTCTGATGGGAGAGAGACAGTCAACAAGATAAACCCCTGAAATAGAAGCCAGCAGTGTGTCTGACAGGGACGCTGCTATGGAGGAAAATAAGCAGGAAGGTGAGCAGGTGAGCCTGGTGAGGGACAGGATTTGTCAGTGAGGGTGGCAGGGACGGTTCCTGAGGGGGAACTGGATGGTCCTTAATCAGGGGGCCAGTGAGTAAACACCTGAAGAGCATGAAGGCGGGGGCGGGGTGTCACATCACGAATTCCATTCTTGCTCCCCAAGTTTTCCTTGCCTCTAGCAGTTCAGGGCAGAGAAGGCAATGGCACCCCACTCCAGTACTCTTGCCTGGAAAATCCCATGGACGGAGGAGCCTGGTGGGCTGCAGTCCATGGGGTCGCGACTGAACGACTTCACTTTCACTTTTCACTTTCATGCACTGGAGAAGGAAATGGCAACCCACTCCAGTGTTCTTGCCTGGAGAATCCCAGGGACGGCGGAGCCTGGTGGGCTACAGTCCATGGGGTCGCACAGAGTCGGACACGACTGAAGCGACTTAGCAGCAGCAGCAGCAGTTCAGGGAGGTAACTCACCTCGCGGGCGACATGGGGCCCTGAGGGGCGGCCTGGAGCGCACCCCGCAGGCCCCAGCCGCAAGCCTCTGGCACCTGCGCACGCCCCGCGGGTGTGCGTGGCGGAGGCGGCCCCGTGGGACGCGCCAGGTGCGCCCCGCAGGTGCGCAGCCCCCGCCCCCAGGTGCGGCGTCCTCCGGGCGGGGCCGCTTCCGGGCCGGTGGCCGGACGTGGGGGCGGGGGCGGCCGTTGACCCGGTGAGCGCGGCGCCGCGGAGGCTGGAGGCGCCCTGCGGCTCGCTCCCCGCCTCCCTCCGGCGGACAGGACGCGGCGGCGGCCGCCCGCCGAGTCTGAGGGAGCCGGGCAGCCATGAGCGCCAACCCCCAGTGGGACATCAGCAGGGCGCTGAGGGTGGCCAGGCTCTTCCACCTGGTGTGTGGAGTCCGGGATGCCTGCGTGACCCCGTTCCTGACTCTCTACCTGCGGCAGCTGGGCCTGGCCGCGCCCTGGGTGGGCATCCTCATGGGAACCAAGCACCTCATCGCCGCCTCCTGGGCTCCCTTCTGTGCCTTCCTAGCCAGAAGCCACCAGAAGCGGAGGGTGCTCATGACAGCCTCGCTGCTGGGCTCGGCAGGGGCCAGCCTATTTATGGTCCTGGTGCCGCCCCTGGACAGAGACCCAGGGGACCGCCGGTGTAATGGAAGCCACAGCTTGACCACCGAGGGCCCACCACCGGGGGTCACGCTAACTGTGACTGTCATCTTGGCCTCAGAGCCAGCCTCCAACTCCCCAGCGCGGGTGCTCAACCTCCCAGGGGAGAGGAGTTATGGGGTCGCTGGAACCCGTGGCTTTGGAGAAGGGTCTGGGGAAAGTGGCCAAGAACCTTTCAGTTATCCACTTGGCTCCTCCATGGGCTCCACCCAAGGAGCCAGGAACAGATCAGGAGTTCTCCTCCATCCTGACACTCCAGGAGTGACAGGTTCTCCCCGCGAAGGTGCTTTTAGAGTGGTCAGTCCGCCACTCCCTCTGTTTGCTGGGGGCACGGCGCTGGCAAGTCCAGCCAACCAGTCGGCAGCAGAGGGGGATGGCAGGGCCCTTGGCCTCTCCTTGGAAGGGCTGCAGTGGACTTTCATCCTCTCGCTGGGCTCCGTGGTGCTCTGGGAGCTGCTAACATCCCCTGTGGAGCAGGTGGCCGACGACAGCCTCTACGAGTACCTGGATTTTGTGGACGCCACTGACCGCTACAGAAGCCTATGGGTGTGGAGGCTGCTGGGCACATCAGTTGGCGTGTGCGGCATCGCGGCCTTGGTGGGGCCGCTGGACTGCTTCCTGGCCACCAGTGGCCCGCGGGGCGTGGTGCACTTCTACGGCTACTCCCTGGTCAGCGCCCTGGCTTTACTGGTGAGCATCGCCTTTCCCATTCCCGACTGCCGGCGGCGGGATCCCAGCTACAGGACGGTCAAAGCCCTGTCCCTCGTGGTCGGTGACCCCCACCTCACCGTCCTGGCCCTCACCATCTTCTTGACAGGAGGCGCCACCAGTGCAGTGCAGAACTTCCTGTTCTGGCAGATGAAAGACCACGGGAGCAGCGAGTTGATCATGGGTTTCTCGGTGGCCCTGGGCTTGCTGGGGGAAATTCTGCTTCATCCTTTCAAAGCTCCGTTGCTTAGGAAGCTGTCCAGGGTAGGCACGGTGGGGCTGGGGCTGGGCTGCCTGGCGGGGCAGCTGCTGTATTACTCATTTCTCTGGAGCTGGTGGTCTGTCCTGCCTGCTCAGATCTTGAGCGCCCTCAGCCACGGGGCTCTGTGGTGGGCAGTCAGCGCCTCCATAGAGCACCTGGCCACTCCTGGAACAGAGAGACCCCTGAGCGCCCTGTTCCGAGGCCACATTTGTGGGAGCGGGGCCAGCCTGGGGAGCTTTGTCGGGGGCTTCGTGGTGATGCGCTTCAGCCTGCCGGTGCTCTACCAGGCCTGCTGTGTCGTCCTGTTGCTCTGGCTGGCCTTGTTCCTGTCCATCCAGCCCAGACTGCCCCAGGAGCGGAAAATCAACTACTCCAAGCTGCTGACTGTGGAGGCCAGCGACACAAGCGACTCTGAGCAGGGGACCGAACGGGACTGGCTAGTGAAGGCCATGAGGGAGGAATACTCTGATTGGAGGGGCTGAGAGACCGAGCCAGGATGCACACTGATCTGGGAAGGAGCCGGAGGGATGGACAAGACTCAGTCTGCTGAGGGCAAAGCCCACGAGTCCTGCGGGGCTGCAGGAAGCCCTGGGAGAGAGAAGCGTTGTCTGTGCCGAAGCTCCACGGGGTCATCTCATTGCATGATTTTCTTTACTTTTGTAGTAAAAGATTCAACTTTTGGCCATTCGATCTTTTGAAAATAATGGTGCAATAATACATTTGCTATAAAACAAAAAATGTTCCCTCGGTAGTCACTCTAGGCGATGGGGTTTGGAAGAGGTTTGCATGGTTTGTTGTTGATTTCAGCCATGGCTGAAGTGCTCAGATGAGGCTGATGGGGCCGGGAAGGCGATGGGACCTGCAGGATCTAGTTGGCAGAGGGGGCCGTGACTTTGGTGAGTCATGTGCATTCCTGTGGATCCTAAGGCATGAGCCCTTTCCTACAGGGCAGGTCAGGATGATAATGAAACCAAAACTCTTCTCTTTGCCTGTCTCTATCTGTGTTGATAGACAAGTGCCGTACTCACACCCAGATACTTAAGTCTCCAGTAAGAGAAAGTGATGGGAAGTGTAATGTGTATCGGATGGATGTGGAGGTGAATAGGTTTTCATTCTTACTATCCACTGTGTGTGTCACCAGGAGTAGGATACTAGACTCGTCTCCCATACTTCGGTCAGAGCAAAAGTCATTTCACGTCCTTTGGACTCAATTTTGCAGGCTCCACCACATAAGAGCACGTGGAGATTTTTTGCATCTGCTTTGCTGAGGGTGAGGCAGCCTCCTTATGGCCAGGATGCTACAGATGGTCTATACTACCTCCAGAGCTGGGATACTAAGGTGGTCCACATGCTACCTGTGCCGTTGGACCGCCCACAACAGCCATATGAATCAATCAAAGTCATTCACTGCATCTTTTAAAAATTTTACTTGACTGCATCGGGTCTTAGTATTGGCACACAGGATCTTCGGTGTTCATCGGGACATGTGGAATCTTTTAGTTGCAGCGTGTGGGATCTAGTTCCCCAACCAGGGATCGAACCCAGGCCCCCTGCATTGGGAGTGCTGTCATCTTAGCCACTGGATCACCAGGGAAGTTCCTAGAATGTACCCTTTTATGTCCGATTCCTTGCGCTCAGCATAATTGCAATGGCTTCTGACACCTGCTACCTGGAGTCACACCGCAGGTTAAGAAGCACACAACTGCCCTCAATTCAGACACCAGCCACAAATTTGGGGGTCCTCAGGATCACCATCACTTCTGACCAACTGGCTACAAATTTGGGGTTCCTACTTTCCTCCTCAGGTTCAATAATTCACTAGAATGACTCCCAGAATGTAGGAAAGCACTACATCTTTTGCATCTGTAGACAAAAGATACAGTTCAGAACAGCCAAGAGAAGAGACTCATAGGGTGAGGTTCAGAGAGTCCCAAAGGTGAAGTGGCCAAGTCTTCTCCCCACAGAGTCAGGACCCCTCACCTCTGAGCACACCGATATCCCCTGGGGAGACTCTAGCGTCTGTGGTTTTTACCAGGACTCCATTATAGCTGCATGGTTCATTGAGTCATTTAGCCCTGTCCACTTCCCAGAAGTCAGGCTGATGTCACGGGACTCAAAGCCCCAAACTTCTCTTCCAGCATGTGGTTGGTCTATCTGGCATGGCAGCCTTCTGAGTCATCTTACTAGCATTAGGGTCCCTCATTAGTCACCCCATTAACATAAGTCAGAGGTCCATCCTGAGTCATCTCATTAGCATAAACCAGGGCCTATCTTTAGTTACTTCATTAACATAAACCAGGGGTCCTCCCAGAGTCACCTCATTACCATAAATACAGGTGTGGTCCAAAGAGACCCACCAAGAATAACAAGGACACTCATACCTTAGGAAATTTCAAGAATTTAGAGGCTGTCTTCCAGAAACCAGTGATAAAGGCCAGCCAGCAGGCCCAACAAAAAACATCGATACCCAGGGATAAAGACAAGTTAAGCTGAATGTCAAGTGAGAAGTTCAAATAGTACTTCAGGAAGAGCAGGGTAGGCATGATGGTTGAGTGCTGGGAGAAAAACTAATGGAGATTATCAAATAGGCTTGCATATTGAAGGAATGATCAAGTCACAAAGACTTAGACCCAAGATGTATGACTTTTACTCTAGTAACAAGCCGTTGGATCAGTTCAGCTTCATACCATTAAAAGTAAATGAAATTCTTAGCTGGCAGTCTCGTGGCTATCAGAGATACAGAGCTTTAGAACATGTTTGTTCGAGCTCAGAGGAAAGTAAAAATTGGAGGAGCCATTAACCTTTCTGCCCAGGCTGACTTAAACCATCATTTCCCAGGTGAGTTTTGCAGAACACTTGATTCTAGCAGGGTGGGGGCTTGGGGGTAGGGGCATGACAAAAGAATTCTGGGCTAAACAATTTAAGAAATGATGTAAATGATGTCACCTCTTAGAAACTTACAATACATATGAGCATTTAAAGACTTTGGAAAGCCCCGTAGCCAACAAATTAGTTTAGCTTTGCCCTGTAATTCCCCTGACGTAACACATACCTTTTGAACTGTGGTGCTGGAGAAGACTCTTGAGAGTCCCTTGGACTGCAAGGAGATCCAACCAGTCCATTCTAAAGGAGATCAATCCTGGGTGTTCATTGGAAGGACTGATGCTAAAGCTGAAGCTCCAATACTTTGGCCACCTCATGCGAAGAGTTGACTCACTGGAAAAGACTATGATGCTGGGAGGGATTGGGGGCGGAAGGAGAAGAGGACGACAGAGAATGAGATGGATGGATGGCATCACTGACTCGATGGACATGAGTTTGAGTGAACTCCGGGAGTTGGTGATGGACAGGGAGGCCTGGTGTGCTGTGATTCATGGGGTCGCAAGGAGTCGGACATGACTGAGCGACTGAACTGAACTGAACCTCCTTCCAGGTACACAAATCACTACCTTGCACAACTAGTGTTCCCTAGAGGGTACTTTGGAAAACACCAGTGTTGGTAGTTTTCTGTGTGACCTTTTTTTTTTTTTTTCCAACAATTTTGTTTATTTTTGGGTGTGCTGGGTCTTCGTTGCTGCGTAGACTCTTCTCAAGCTGGGACTACTCTCTAGTTGTAGTGCTCGGGCTTCTCATTGCTGTGGCTTCTCTTGTTGCAGAGCACAGGCTCTAGGGTGCATGGGCTTCAATAGTTGCGGCTCCTGGGCTCCAGAACACAGGCTTAATAGTTGTGGCACATGGGCTTAGCTACTCCCAGGCATGTGGGATCTTCCCAGACCAGGGATCGAACCTGTTTCCCCTGCATTGGCAGGCAGATTCTTTACCAGAGCCACCAAGGAAGCCCTGTGTGACCTTTTGGACTCAGGCAGAAATCTGGGCCCCAACCCCAGAGTGGCAAAAATCTGGGACATCCATGCTAAGACAAAGCCATCTCACTAAGTCAGAGCATCCACTCATTTTACAGATGAAGTAACTAAGGCTCAAAAGGTTAAAATTCAAAACCAGACTTCCAGCCTCCAGAACTGTGAGAAAACATCTATAGTTTAAACCACCTAGCCGATGGTGTTTTATTATGGCAGCCGGAGAAAACTAATATAGTATGCAAAGGAGTGTCAAAGATGGAATCAATAATATAGCCCTTGGTTATTGATTAATAATAAAGTGGAGGTCAGAGAAGAAGGAGGTACCAAGGATCATGGATGACTTTGCAATTCTGAACCCTCATCATCAATTCTGTGATGAGGGTAAAGGTCTGTAGAAGTGGCAGAGTCCAGAGTGATAGAAAACCAGCACTTAAATCATAAAAATGGGAGACAATATAGCAAAAACACTCCTAGGCCTACCAGCTGCCTTCTACAATGGATGACTGTCACTGAGTCCAGGGATACGGCTGTTTAGTGATACTTGTGATGTGGGGCAGAGCAGAAGGCATTCACAATACCCAGAGGCTTTTCCAGAGCTACATTCAGGAAACCTGACTCTCTTTTCAGCTCTGTTTGGGAAATAGCTTGGAGACATGCGTTTGGACTGGACTGAAGTTCGTCTGGATCCTGGCAGCCTGTGCTCTGTGATGGGAGGGTGATGTGGTGAGGTGGCTTCTGCTATAGAAGCAAAGCTTAAGATATGACCCCTCGGGCAAATCACTTACCTGTTGGTCTCATCTTCCAAGTCTGAAAAATAAGATCTTAGTTTCTATGATCTTTTAAGTTGTGCCATCTGATGACATGATCCCTTTCTTTGAGCCAACATCACGCTGCCTTGGCCCTTCTCACCCGCAGAGCTGCATGGTGTCCTGCAACCCAAGGGATACGGGCTCTGAATGTTTATTTTCATTTCTGAGTCTGGCACTGAGCCCCTGGTCTGCTGTGCAACTTGGCCACATGGAGTCCCAAGCCCCAGCCCTAGATGACCCCCCTGCCCTCAGAGCCAAGGTCCCAGGGCATGAACCCAAAGGCAGTCTCTGGGGGCTAGAATTGCATTCCTGTGGGTAGGGGATCCAGGGCAGGGGTGGCGGGGTGGGGTGTCTAAGATGGAAGGGGGAGGCCCAAGCAGGCACCTTCAGTGCAAGAAACTTCATCCTTGGTTTGTTTGTTCAGTCGTCATGTCCAACTCTTTGCAACCCAGCATGCCAGGCTTCCCTGTCCCTCGCCATCTCCCAGAGTTTGCCCAAGTTCATGTCCATTGATGCCATCCAACTATCTCATCCTCTGTCATCTCCATAGCCTCCTGTCCTCAATCCTTCCCAGCATCAGGGTCTTTTCCACTGAGTTGGCTCTTTGCACCAGGTAGTCAAAGTATTGGAGCTTCGGCTTCAATATCAGTCCTTCCAATGAGTATTCAGGGTTAATTTCCTTTACAACCGACTGGTTTGATCTCCTTGCTGTCCAAGGGACTCTCAAGAGTCTTCTCCAGCACCACAGTTTGAAAGCATCAGTTCTTGGCCCTCTGCCTTCTTTATGGTCCAGCTCTCACATCTGTACATGACTACTGGAAAGACCATAGCCTTGTCTAGACTAATGTCATCTAAATTCCAGCTTTGCACATGTCAACCATCAAAGGCTGCAGCCCCGGACTCCTGTGTCACCTCTGCCCTGTGCAAGAGGCGAGGGCATCCTCTCAGGCCAGAGAGGCCATTTTCTAGCTCCACATGGAGTATGTGCAAGAGGCGTAGGCTGAGGGCCGTAAGTGGAGGGCTGCTGACCCAAACGAAGACTGGAAGTGAGGGGAAGGGGTTCAGCTCACAGTTCAGAAGTATTCCACCAGGGGGCACCAAACACATGGGGAAAGCCCCTCTGGCTTCCTTGGGCAAACCTAGTCCCAGCTCTTCCCAAAGCTCCAATTTAGGGTGAGGCTAGAAAAAAAAAAAATGGCAACCCACTCCACTGTTCTTGCCTGGAGAATCCCAGGGACGGGGGAGCCTGGTGGGCTTCCATCTGTGGGGTCGCACAGAGTCAGACACGACTGAAGCGACTTAGCAGCAGCAGCAGCAGCAGAAAAAAAAAAAAACCCGAGCATCAGATGCCACTGATGCTGAGCTGGCTCTGAGTGAGAGACAGGACACCTCCAGGAGATGGGGTAAGAAACGCAGATACCAGCAGCCCTGCCAGCCCAGAGTAGCCCCCAGTTATCTCTTCCTGAGACAGGCTACCCTTCTGTTGCTTCAGTCTTGATCAGGGTGAGCAATAGTCAGTGTTAAGTGTGACAGAAACAGGACAAGCGGCTGCATGGCCCACTTGAAGATCCAAGGGTTCATATCCAGAATATAGAAAGAACTAGAACGTAACAAAATCAGCCAAACTGATTAGAAACATAGGCAAAGGACTCAAACAGACATTTCGCCTTAGAGTATATACAAATGGCCAACAAACACCCGAAAAGATGCTCTACTTCAATAACCATTTTGTAGTTGTTCAGTTGCCCAGTCGTGTCCAACTCTTCACGACCCCATGGACTGCAGCATGCCAGGCCTCTCTGTCCCTCACTGTCTCCCGGAGTTTGCCCAAGTTCATGTCCATCGCATCTGTGTTGCCATCCAACCATCTCATCCTCTGTCGCCCTCTTCTCCATCTCCAATAACCATTAGGGAAATGCAAACTGAAACCATGGTGAGACACCGCTTCACACACATTAGGATGGCTGCTACTTAAAAAAAAAAGCAAAAACGAAAAAACCTAGACAATAGCAAGTGTTGACAAAGATGTGGAGAAATCGAAACCCTTGTGCACTGTTGGAGGAAACAAAAAAATGCTGCCTTTTTCTGAATATAGGTCTGGTGAGGAAGCCTGACGTAGCTGTACCGGCACCCGCACAGAACAACTGCCTCACTTTTTCTCATTTCCAATTACCTTTCCCCACGCTCCCCGTGCCTCAAACCGCCCTGCTTCTCCATCCTGTAAATACCCCAAGGCTCTGACCTTCCAGGAGGTGGATCTGAGGTAAGTTCTCCCATCTCCTGGCTTGTCTGCCTCCTGAATAGACCCTTTCTCTGCGCAAACCTCAGCATCCCAGGCTCACTGTACGTTGGGCAGATGAACCTGGCTTGGTGACAGCATGAGGCCCTTCCCATGGTCAGACTCTTAGACAGAAAGTAGACGGTTGTTACCAGGGCTGGGGTCCAAGGGGAACGGGAAGTGCCGTTTCATGGGCATAGTGTTTTATTTTTCCAAGATGAAAGAGGATGGAGGTTAGTTGCACAACTACATGAATGGATTTATTTCTCCTGAACTGTACACTTACACATGTTTAAGGTGGTCAATTTTATGTTTTACCACAATTTTTTTTTTTTTTTAAGTAAGAGAGGCGGATCTAAAGGAGGAAGAATCTGTCTCCTCTTGAGTTTGGCTCTGGGAGTTGAGGTTTCTGAGAGGAACAGTAGGTTCTCAATTCTGCGCCTGTAGCGCTGAGAGCTTGAGGTTGCCCTGGGGTAGGAGGGCCTCTGCCTCCTTCCTTCAGCAAAGCAGCTGCTCCTTCGCTCTCCAGCTACTAAAAGACTTAGCAAGGGAACTGCTCTGGTGGTCTAGTGGTTAAGGCCTTGTGCTTTCACTTCAGGGGCTGGGGGTTTGATGACCTGATAGGGGAAGTTGTGGATGCTCATGACAGGGCCAAAAAAAGACTTCGCAAGGCCTAAGCAATTGCAGGGCCTGAAGGGTTGTTCTCCGCCCTGCAAGGAATTTGAACTGGTTGGGAAATGAAAGAATTTCGGGGAACTCACAAGCTGGCTACGGTCATCTCCAGGCTGTGAGCCAGGATCAAGAATCATACCTTGCATTTTCAAAAGTGAATTCCTCCTGAGACTTTCAAGCTGTGGTCTATGACCTTCATTCCAACTATAATTTTCCATTCCGTCCCGTCCGACTCTTTGCGACCCCGTGGACTGTAGCCTACCAGGCTTCTCCGTCCATGGGATTCTCCAGGCAAGAATACTGGAGTGGGTTACTGTTTCCTTCTCCAGGATCTTCCTGACCCAGAGTGGGTTACTGTTTCCTTCTCCAGGATCTTCCTGACCCAGGGATCGAACCCGGGTCGCCCGTATTGGAGACAGACGCTTTAACCTCTGAGCCACCAGGGAAGCCCAACTATAATTTTAGCCGAGGTCGAGGTTAAATTGGAGCATTTGAAGCTCTCAGTTCATACACAATATCATTTCACCAGTGTTTTATCTGGTGTAATTTTTTTCTCTTCTTTTTAAAAATTTTTTATTTTAGATTGAAGCATAGCTGGTTTATGATGTGTTAGTTTCAGGTGTATAGCAAAGTGATTCAGTTGTATGTACACATTTTTTTTTTCAGATTCTTTTCCCATGTAGGCTATTGTGTGTGTGCTCAGTCAAGTCTGACTCTGTGACCCCGTGGACTGTAGCCCACCAGGCTCCTCTGTCCATGGGATTTCCCAGGCGGGAATACTGGAGTGAGTTGCCATTTCCTTCTCCAGGGGATCTTTCCAACCCAGGGACCAAATCCAGGTCTCCTGTGTTGCAGGCAGATTCCTTACCGTCTGAGCCAGAGAAGCCCATATATATAGCAGTGTATATATGTTAATACCAACCTCCTAATTTATGCCCCACCCCCCCCCACTGTTTCCTTTGGTAACCATAAATTTGTTCTCCAAGGCTGTGAGTTTAATTTGTAAAAAGCTTATTTGTATAATTTTTTAAGGGTTCTACATATAAGTTATGTAATACATATCTTTCTCCATCTGACTTAGTGTGATAATCTCTAGGTCCTTCCGTGTTGCTGCAAATGGCATCATTTCATTCTTTTTATGGCTAAGCAATATTCCACTGTATATATATATATGCTACATCTTCTTTATCCATTCATCTTTTGGTGGATATTTAGGTTGCTTCCATGTCTTGGCTACTGTAAATAGTGCTGCTGTGAACATTGAGGGGGCATGTATTTTTTTGAATTATGGTTTTCTGTGGATGTATGTCCAGGAGTAAGATTGCTGGATCTTATAGCAGCTTTACTTTTAGTTTCTCAAGGAACCTCCATACTGTTCTCCACAGCAGAAGCACCAACTTGCAACCTTAAGGTAACAAGCATGGGCAAAAAAATCCCACACTCAGCTGAACACAGTGCTTTTTTGCTTAGTTACTCTTTTCTGAAGTTTGTATTTGATGTTTCTAAAGGACCTGTATTTGGTTTTGTTGATTTTGTCCACTGTGTTGCTGTCGTTTCATTTTTCCCATTATTTTTATTGCCTTCCTCCTTTCTGTGGGTTCACTATGTTGCTGTCTTTTTTCCCCTCCAACTTCTCGAGTTACACACTAACACCTTTTATTCCCAGTGTTTCTTGCTTTCCAATAAACATCGTCAAGGTTTTAATTTTCCTTATGCGCTGCTTTAGTACAAATTTGGACACTGTAATTCAGCACAAACCTTAGCATTGTAATTCAGTTTTAAATATTTCATAATTTCCCTTGTCATTTCCTCTTTAGCCCAAAAGTAATTTTAATTTTTTCCTAGGAATATGAGACTTTTAAGAGTTCTCCTTTTATTCAATCCTAACTGTATTTCATCATGGTTGGAAAATATAACCCGTGTCATTCTTTGTAATTTGTGGAGATTTTCTTTGTTGGGTCAGTATAAAGAGTTATGTGTGTACATATATTTTAGTTTAAGATTATTAGCTGTGTTAGTCAAATATTCTATCTTGCTTATCTTTGATTTGCTTGATGTATCCTATTCTGAAAGAGTTGTGATACCATCTCCAAATGTAACTGTTGATACATTCATTTCCCTCATTTTTTCATTTCATTTATTTATTTATTTAAGTATCAGTTCAGTTCAGTCACTCAGTTGTGTCCGACTCTTTGCGACCCCATGAATCACAGCACGCCAGGCCTCCCTGTCCATCACCAACTCCCGGAGTTCACTCAAACTCATGTCCATCGAGTCAGTGATGCCATCCAGCCATCTCATTCTCTGTCGTCCCCTTCTCCTCCCGCCCCCAATCCCTCCCAGCATCAGAGTCTTTTCCAGTGAGTCAACTCTTCGCATGAGGTGGTCAAAGTATTGGAGTTTCAGCTTTAGCATCAGTCCTTCCAATGAACACCCAGGATTGATCTCCTTTAGAATGGACTGGTTGGATCTCCTTGCAGTCCAAGGGACTCTCAAGAGTCTTCTCCAGCACCACAGTTCAAAAGCATCAATTCTTCGGCGATCAGCTTTCTTCACAGTCCAACTATCACATCCATACGTGACCACTGGAAAAACCATAGCCTTGACTAGACGGACCTTGGTTGGCAAAGTGATGTCTCTGCTTTTAATATTCTATCTAGGTTGGTCATAGCTTTCCTTCCAAGGAGTAAGCGTCTTTTAATTTCCTGGCTGCAATCAGCATCCGCAGTGATTTTGGAGCCCAAAAAAACAAAGTCTGACACTGTTTCCACTGTTTCCCCATCTATTTCCCATGAAGTGATGGGACCAGATGCCATGATCTTAGTTTTCTGAATGTTGAGCTTCAAGCCAACTTTTTCACTCTCCTCTTTCACTTTCATCAAGAGGCTTTTGAGTTCCTCTTCACTTTCTGCCATAAGGGTGGTGTTATCTGCATATCTGAGGTTATTGATATTTCTCCTGGCAATCTTGATTCTAGCTTGTGCTTCTTCCAGCCCAGCGTTCCTCATGATGTACTCTGCGTATAAGTTAAATAAGCAGGGTGACAATATACAACCTTGATGTACTCTTTTTCCTATTTGGAACCAGTCTGTTGTTCCATGACCAGTTCTAACTGTTGCTTCCTGACCTGCATATAGGTTTCTCAAGAGGCAGGTCAGGTGGTCTGGTATTCCCATCTCTTTCAGAATTTTCCACAGTTTATTGTGATCCACACAGTCAAAGTCTTCGGTATAGTTAATAAAGCAGAAATAGATGTTTTTCTGGAACTCTCTTGCTTTTTCCATGATGTTGTTGGCAACAACAACAACAGCGGATGTTGGCAATTTGATCTCTGGTTATTTAAGTATAGTTGATGTATTAATATATAAGTTTTGGGTGTATAACATATATAGTGATTCACATTTTTTTAAGGTTAGACTCCATTTGTAGTTATTATAAAATATTGGCTGTATTCCACATGTTGTACAATATATCCCTGTAGCTTACTTTATACACAATAGTTTGTATGTCTTAATTCCCTGCTCCTATTTTTCCCCTCCCCATTTTCCCAATTTTAGTTGTTTATTGCTTTATATATTTTGAGGGCATATTGCTGGGCGTGTATATGTTCATGATGTTATTTCTTCTTCTTTTTCTGGTCATGCTGCACAGCTTGTGGGACCTCAGTTCCCCAACCAGGAACGGAGCCCAGATCACGGCAGTGAAAGCCCAGAATCCTAACCACTAGGCCACCAGGAAATTCCCTGTTGTTTCTCCTTAATTTATTATTTTCCTCATTAGCATATAGCATCTCTATTTTCCCTTTGTTAATTTTTAAATTCATTTTTTTCTTCTGATATTAAAATTGCTACAGTGGAATTCTTTCTTTTTTAATGTCCCATAATTTTTTTTTCCAATTTTGCTTTAACAATCTCTTATTTTAAAAAAATATATTATTGCATGTTGATTTTAGAGCCAAAGAGTCTCTGTATTTTGATTTGTGGGTTTAATTTATCCTTGTTTATATTTATTAATAATGTGTTAGGGCTTCCATCTACTGTCTCATTTTGTATTTTCTGTTTATTATATTTTCTTTCTATTCCTTTCCATCTTTGGAATAGTTCACAATGCCCTTTCTTCAGTGAGAAAGTTTGGATTTTCTACTTTCCATTGGCAAAATCAAATTATTCTGTAGAAAATAATATATCTCATTTATATGCTTCTCATGGTTAACCGTAGCGTATTATGATCCTTCAGTTCAGTTCAGCCGCTCAGTCGTGTCCGAATCTTTGCGACCCCATGAGTCACAGCACGCCAGGCCTCCCTGTCCATCACCAACTCCCGGAGTTCACTCAAATTCATGTCCATCGAGTCGGTGATGCCATCCAGCCATCTCATTCTCTGTCGTCCCCTTCTCCTCCTGCCCCCAATCCTTCCCAGCATCAGAGTCTTTTCCAGTGAGTCAACTCGTTGCATGAGGTGGCCAAAGTTATGATCCTTATGTTTATTCTTGCCCTGGTCAACTTCTTTTTAACATTGTATTTATTTGTTGCTGAGCTGGGTCTTCGTTGCTTTGCTTGAGCTTTCTCTAGTTGCAGTGAGTTGACTTCTCGTTGCAGCTGGCTTCTCTTGTGGAGCACGGGCTGCGGCTTAGTTACTCCATAGCATGTGGAATCTTCCAGAACCAGGAATTAAACCAGTATCCCCTGCATGGGCAGGTGGATTCTTATCCACTGCACCACCAGGGAGGTCTCCCTGTCAACTTCTTAACAAATCTATGTGTTTCCTTCAAAAGGACAAGTTCTCTAGCATAATCTCAGCACCCTCCAGTGTTTCCTCCCTCTGTCAGCTGCTCATGCCCCTTCCCCAGCCATGCTTCTAGTGTACAGCTTTATTTCTGAATTAGCTAGGTTTTTTATTTATTTAATATATATAATAATTTATTTATATAACTTGCATATCTCATTGCTTCATCCTTGATTCATTTCCCATATTCCTGAGGCACTTTTTTTTTTTTAAGTGCTTTCTAGGGAGATCAACTTCTGGAATAGTGAAGTGTGGTTCTTGGTGAACCACTCTCCCACAAAAACATCAAAAATACTGACAATACAACTAAAACCAACCATTTTAGAACTCTAGGAATGTACCAACGCCACTGAACTGAAAATTATCTATCCAAGAGAAACTCCTGAACCTCAATAAGACAGTGGTATCCGTGGCCTTTTAACTTGGGGCTATTTCTGTCCTCTCTCCCTCCCCAGCTTGCTGGCCCAGTAGCCTTGAAACGTTAGCAGTCTCAAAGTTGGTGGAGAAGACCGGTTTCTTCTGGAGCTCTGTTAAAGGCACGTTCCTGGAGCACGGTCAATGTGTGCGTGCTCCGTGCTAAGTCGCTTCAGTTGTGTCTGACTCTTTGTGACCCTGTGGACTGTAGCCCGTCAGGCTCCATGGGGTTCTCCAGTCAAGAGTACTGGAGTGTGTTGCCATGCCCTCCTCCAGGGAATCTTCCAGACCCAGGGATTGAACCCATGTCTCATGTCTCCTGCATTGGCAGGCGGGTTCTTTACCACTAGTGCCACATGGGAAGCCACAGAACACAGTCAGTATTTTGTCCAAATTAGAAGCTACCTGAAAAATCTCCATTCCCAAGGTGTTATGGCTATTTGATGTAACTCACAGCTTGTGGGGCGGTGGGAGTGGTATTTCTAGGACATCACCCAAAACAATAGTGATCTACTAGTCATTTCTTAGCTGCCTAGGGTTGTGATTTTGATTGGAACAAACAAAAGCCTGGCCAACAACAACAGCAGTTTTAAAGTAAGCCCCAGAGAACTAGAAAACCACAGGGAACTTTGCAAAGCTCCAACAGGTCCCTAGGGATCTAGAAGACTGTGCACATGTACATCGTTAGGAAAGACCTTTGGGAAAAGGCTGCAGACACTCACCTCTGACTGACCTTCAGGCCTCGTGTACTCAGGAAGTGAAAGCTAAGTCTGTTTAGTAAAGTTTGAATATGTGTCTTCAGACATAGACTGTCCTCGTCAGAGGGTAAAAGATGTATAAGGAAGGCATTTAGGAAATCTTTAGAGTTTAGTGGCTTACCACTAAATTATACCGAACCAGGACTGAAGCTTAGGAAACCGGACTTTTAAATAAGAAGTTAAAAAAGGCAGGAGATGGGGATAAGTGGGTAACAGAACTCAAGGGCTACACACTTCAGAGAATATGTGTGTGTGAGTTGCTCAGTCATGTCTGACTCTCTGTGACCTCATGGACTGTAGCCCACCAGGCTCCTCTGTCCATGGGATTTCCCAGGCAGGAATACTGGAGTGGGTAGTCTTTTCCTTCTCCGGGGGATCTTCCTGACCCAGGGATCAGACCTATATCTCCCTGTGGCTCCTGCATTGCAGTCAGATTATTTATTGCTGAGCCACCGGGGAAGCCCTGATCCAAGGAAAGGAATGAATAAAAAATGAATAAAGCCTCGGAGATCTATAGGGTATCATTGAGCATACCAGCATACACATAAAAGAAGTCCCAGAGGAGAAGAGCAAAATAAAGAATACTTAAAAAAAATTACGGCTAAACTCTTCTCAAACTTTAAACTTTTTATTTTGTATTGGGGTATAGCCGGTTAACAATGTTGTGATGGCTTCAAGTGAACAGCAAAAGGACTCAGCCATACATATACAACTATCCATTCTCCCCCAAAGCCCCCTCCCACCCAGGCTGCCACACAACATTGAGCAGAGTTCCCTGTGCTGTACAGTAGGTCCTTGTTGGTTATCCATAAAATCTTCCCAAATTTGAGGAAAAGAATGTTTCATTGTACTGTGTCTAGGTGTGGGTGTTTTTTGTTGTTGTTGTTGTTTTTCCTTCTTAGAAATGAGATTTTTTTTTCAATTTGAGGTCTCTTCTGGAAATTAAAAAAAATTTTGGTCACATTATGCAGTATGTGGGATTTTAGTTCCCCAACCAGGGATTCAGGAAATCAGTCCTGAATATTCATTGGAAGGACTGATGCTGAAGCTGAAACTCCAATATTTTGGTCACCTAATGCAAAGAACCAACTCACTAGAAAAGAACCTGATGCTGGGAAAGATTGAGGGCAGGAGGAAAAGGGGACGACAGAGGATGAGATGGTTGGATGGCATCACCAACTCGATAGAAATGAGTTTGAGCAAGCTCTGGGAGTTGGTGAAGGACAGGGAAGCCTGGCGTGCTGCAGTCCATGGGGTCGCAAAGAGTCAGACATAACTGAGCAACTGAACTGAACTGAACTGAACTGAACCAGGGATTGAACCCATGTCCCCCACGTTGGGAGGATGGAGTCTTAATCACCGGACCGCCAGGGAAGTCCCTCCTCTGGACATTCTTGGTCACTTTTTTCTTCAAAAATTTCATCCCTTCCCATTTTTTTCTTCCTAAGAAATGTTCATCATTAATTTAGATTTTCTATTTTTTCAACCTCAGCCCTCTGTATATCAGCTCTTATTCTTAACCTCTTTCTGATGCCTTCCGAGAGAGTTGCTAAAATGGTCTCCCACCTACTAGCTGTTCTTTGTCTGCATCCGTCTGCTCTTCAGTGCCTCCATTAAGCATTTCACTCAGTTTTCAAACCCAGTATGTTGTTTGAATTCGTTCATCTTTTATGCTGGCCTCTAGCTTCGTGTTTCCAGTATCTTCCCTCCTCTCTCTGAGAATATTAGTTATGTTTATTAATTTTTAAATGACTTTTTTTACTTATTTATTTTTGGCTGTACTGGGCCTTTGTTACTACGTGGGCTTTTCTCTAGTCACGGGCCACGCTCTCGTTGCAGTGTGCAGGCTTCTCCTGGCAGTGGCTTCTCTGGTTGCAGAGCACGGGCTCTAGGGCACTCTGGCTGCAGTAGTTGTGGCACACGGGCTTAGTTGCTCCACAGCATGTGGGAGCTTCCTAGACCAGGGATTGAACCCGTGTCTCCTGCACTGGCAGGTGGATTCTTTCCCACTGAGCCACCAGAGAATCCCCATTTGTTATATTTATTTTAAATGCCTATTCCTTTGATCCATTAGTTCTGTTTCCTTTGGTACAGGTTCTTCTGTCCGTTCCCTTTCTTTTTTATAACAGTTACCCTCCTCAGACGTCTCAGTATTTTTCCCTCCTGAACTCATGTGTCCTTGGAACCGCCAACGACCTTGGCTGGCAGTGTGTTCTTGAGCAGTCAGAGAGTCTGTCTGAAAGCAACTACTCCACTTTCCTTCTTCCAACCAGGCAATACTCTTTCTCAGTGACTCTTCCAGAACCTCCTCCCCAGACACTTTCTTTTCCAGGGGCTGCTTCCCTCTCGCAACTCCCCATCCCTGGGAAGAAGGAACATTCAAGTGTGTCTAGCTTGGATGCCCTTGTATCTGCTCCAGTGCTGCCTCGCTATTCCAGGCTAGCATCACGCTGACATGGGTTCATGCTATTTTCTTGCCATACAGTGAAAGCAGAGTGCACAGTGATTTTCCCCAGAGCGATGTGAAGGAGAGACATGGCATGGGCCAAGCCCTGTTTTATGGTATCTGGCCCTCTTCTGCTCCAGACTACCATTGTTGTTTAATCGCTCAGTCGTGTCGACTCTGTGACCCCATGGACTGTAGCCCACCAGGCTCCTCTGTCCATGGGATTTCTCAGGCAGAATACTGGAGTGGGTTGCCATTTCCTTCTCCAGGGGATCTTCCTGACCCAGGGATCAAACCCACGTCTCCTGCATTGGCAGACAGATTCTTTACTACTGAGCCACCAGGGAAGTCCAGACTATGATTAGAGAGAGAGAGAAAGAGAGAGATCCAACCTCTTTCAATTTTCCTGGGGTTTTCTTATTAGCTTTTGTGTTTGGTTCAGGTGTCCATAAACTTCCCTCCCACCACTGCAGCATCTCAGGACAGGACCAAAGATTAGCCCCTGGTGTGCCGTCTCATAGAAACTTGAGGTCAGCTTCATTTGGTGTTACTGAAGATGAAGCTCAATCTCCAAATCTCCATTCTTTTCTTCTCTGTAATGAGAAGTTTGGAATAGGTGATCTCAGGTTGTCCTCTCTCTAAAATTCTGTGATTCCATGTGGTACATGCAGAGGCGGCAGGTAAGCGACACTGAGACATTTTAAGACCACTCAGTTTCCAAGGAGATAAAGAGACATTTTTAGAGGGGGGACACCCAACAAGAAAGAGAGTTATTAACAAAAATGAATGCCAAGTTAGAGGGTGGAATGTCAATCAAGTTTCAAGGAACAAGAAGAGGTTGTTGGCAGAGAAAGAAATGTCACAAGAGAAAGAGGAAAACCACTGATTGGAAAGAGGCTTGGAGAAGAAATCAGCAAGTGTTGAGAATGACAAATGCGAGTAACCCACCATGGGAGCAGATGCCATCTTTTGTTTCTATTGTTAAACATTTCTGACTTACCAACATACTATGCAGAATAATATAATGAAGTCTTGTGTCCCCAATGCCCAATCTAAAGCATTACTCATGACCAATACATAGTAACCTTCTCTCCACGATCACCAGGAGGTAGTCGGCATTACCCTGTTCACAGTTTATCATTCTCAGTAGTTCTTTATGCTTTTCCTGCATATATATGTACTCAAGGGCAATATTTCATCTTCAGAGAAATCAGGTTTCATGCTTAAAGATGGAAGTGTGGGGATTTCCCTGGTGGCCCAGTGGTTAAGACTGCCTTTCAATCCGGAGGCTGCAAGTTCGGTTGCTGTTTGGGAAGCTAAGATCTCACATGCCTTGCATCCAGAAAAACCAAAGCATAAAACAGAAGCAATATTGGAACAAATTTAATAAAGATTTTAAAAACGGTTCACATCAAAAAAGTCTTTAAAAAAAGACATATGACAGTATTGACATATTTATTTGAGGTTAAAAAAAAAATGTGTCAGAGCTGGAGTCTCAGGCGAGAATAATGGAATAGTTGGAATAACTTGGATCAGAGCACAAGAAGCTTCTTCCTGCTCATCAGATTTTCCCAAGGTGATGACACGGTGACTGGCAGAAGCTCCCACAGATAGACAGCATCGGTCAGCTTCCTGATGGAGAGAGCCGCCACTCCTAGAACATCAAGGTCAGAAGGAAAGGGACGGTTTCTGCTGCTGCCCAGCAGAGCTGTTAGTCTGGATCACTGGGAGTTCACTTCTCAGAAACACTAGTGTTGAGAAATCAGACATCAGAACACAGCAGGGAGTCATTTACAAAATCCAGGACAAGTCCCACAGCAGGCTGAGGTTTGGGGCCGGGTGCCAAGGTCAGAGCTGGCCCATGACCAGTCACTGAGATGAATACCACCAAGGTTCTGCATTATCCTTTCCCTGTAAGAGGCCCTTGAAAGTGCCTCTGAAGGGGCGTGTCACCCTCAGGCTCTGTCAACTGCCAACACAGAATAACAGAATCATTCCATGCAAAGATGGCTGGGGTCAGGGGGGCCACCGGCCTTGCACGATCCTACTAGTGCCAACCCACCTGGGCCATCTGTAGACAATCCAGCCTCGCCGGGTACATGACTCAGCCCTAAACCCCCCGCCACTGCAAAGAGATTAAAAATGCATTCCATCGACACGAAGTGTAATTTGCATTGACACTAAATATAATTTGGTGGGGGGAGTGAGAGGATTTTTGTAAATACAGTTTTGAAATTTTGGTCTATGAATAACTCATTGAATTCGTGATTTGCTTTGATTTTCTTCCAAAACTTTGATTTTCTTCTGTGCATAATTGGGAATTCTTGAGAAATGAGGAAATCAAATCCACAGATTACTTTCAAATGTGTGAAATGCTGTATGAACGCTAAAATTAACAATTCATGGAGTTGGAATACTCTGTTTGTATGCATTTAATTAAAACATTTATTCTTCATTTTGTGGTTTCCTTTCTGTATTCTAGAGCCAATAATCATTTCCAGTCTTCAGACATAGCTGTAAGCTCTTGAAAAGCTCATAGGCCCTGGGCCCACAGGGCCTGGAGGATAAACAACCCAGTTGGGGAGATTTTATGGGAGGTGCCTGGGTCTGTGGGCACTAGTTGGCTCCTTTGTCCCAGTTTCCTCCCTCGCCCCACACATGGTCACTTCTGGTGGTAGCAGGGCCAGAGTCCTGAAGACAACATCCCCAGATAGAGTCACCAGAGGCTTATTTCCTATCTTCTCATTCAACCACTGTAAGAGGGGGAACCTTGTTTTGTTCACCGCTGTGTCCCCAGCATAGAAGAGTGTCAGGCTCATCTCAGGGACCCAAGTATTTTTTATGTATATATAACTTATTTTTATTTCTGGCTGTGCTGGCTCTTTGTTCCTGTGTGGGCTTTTCTCTAGTTGCAGCAAGTGGGAGATACTCTCTAGTTGCTGTTCACAGGCTTCTCTTTGCAGTGGCTTCTCTTGTTGCGGAGCATTGGCTCTAGGGCACACTGGGCACACAGACCTTAGCAGCTGTGGCACATGGGCTCTAGAGCAGAAGCTCCATAGTGGCGGCTCACGGGCTCAGCTGCTCCATGGCGTCAACGTCAGTATTTGTTGAATTCATGCTTATTACTGGGAAACGGGATTGGATGGTGAATCAATAGAGCTCCAGCTGTATCAATATTGTTTGAATGATGGACAATGAGAATATATTCATTCATTACTCTTCTAATTCAAAAATAATTTCACAATGGGATATCACTTTACACCCGTCAGGATGGCTCCTTTCAAAGAAACTCAGAAAGAACAGGTGTTGGTAAGGATGTGGAGACACTGAAACCCTCGAGCATCGCCAGTGGGGATGTTATGTGGTACAGCCGATAGGAAAAACATTATAATGGTTCCTCAGAAAACTGAAAACAGAGCTACTACATCACCCAGCAATCCCTCTACCAGGTACATACTCAAAGGAAATGAAATTAGCGTGGCAAAGAGACATCTGTGTGCCTATGCTAATTGCAGCACTAACAAAGCAGTCAAGATGTGGAAGCAACCTCAGTGTCCACGAGCCAATGAGCGGATACAAAACTGTGGTGTATATATGGACAGTGGAGTGTTATTCAGCCCTCACAAAGGAAGGAGATCCTGCCGTTCGCAATGACGTGGATGAACCGTGAGGACATTATATCATGTGAAACAAGCTAGACACAGAAACAGAAACAGCATGATTTCACTGATATGTTGAACCTAAAAAAAGTTGATTACAGAGGAATAGAGAGTAGAATGGTGGGACCAGCGGTGGGAGTCGTGGGGGAGAGGGAGATGTTGGTCCAAGGGTACAAAGTTGCAGTTACGTGGGATGAATAAGAGTAGAGATCTAGCAAGCAGCATGGTGCCTACAGTTCATAATACTGTACTAAATGCTGGAAATTTGCCAAGAGAGTAGATTGCAGGTCCAGACACACAAAAATGGAACCAATGTGAGGTATTGATGTTAACTTGTGGTTGACTGTGGTTATCATTTCACTGCTGCTGCTGCTAAGTCACTTCAGTCATGTCCAACTCTGTGTGACCCCATAGATGGAAGCCCACCAGGCTCCCCCATCCCTGGGATTCTCCAGGCAAGAACACTGGAGTGGGTTGCCATTTCCTTCTCTACTAGGTTGATATATATCAACTCTTCAGGTTATTCTCCTTAAATATATAAAATTCTTATTTTAAAATAAATTTGTATATATTTTTCTTTTTTTCCAAATACTTAGCTAGTTCTCCCAGCACCACGTGTTGAGTAATCCACACTTTCTCCACTGGCTGAATGCCACATGAGCATACAATGCATACTTACATAAGCTCGGATCTATTTCTGGGCTTTCTATTCTGATTCATTGTATCAAGAGGTTCTATGGGTTCAACAAAAAGGGGCTCTATGGGCTCAACAGACCTCCAGATGTGTGTTTCAACCTGTTTTCTTTTGGGCCAGCATGCAAAAAGAGGTGTTTTTTAAGTCTGTGGATTTAATCTTTTTACTTAATTTTGTTTTTATCTGTGCTTGGTCTTCGTTGTTGTGTGGGCTTTTCTCTAGTTGTTCCAGCGGGGGGCTACTCCTCCTTGCAGTATGCCAGCTTCCACTGCGGTGGCCTCTCTTGTTGCGAAGCACAGGCTCTAGGCACCGGGCTTCAGGAGCTATGGCACACAGGCTCAGCAGTTGTGGCATGTGGGCTTAGTTGCTCCTTGGCAGGTGGAATTTTCTTGGACCAGAGATCCAACCTGAGTCCCCTGCGTTGGCAGGCAGAGTCTTATCTACTGCACCACCAGAAAAATCCAAGCCTGTGACTTTTAATATCTTTAGGGATTCCACAGAGTCGTGTCTTTGGTCTAAGACATTCCAGCCCTGTCTTAGACCAAATTACTTGCCCAAACTCTTAGGTCACTGAGTTTCTCCTGCCTAGAATGTCGCTAGCAACATACTATTTTCATAGTTTTATAGCACATTTTAGTGTTCCATAGTGAACGTTCTCGTGTTAGTCTTCCCTTTATTTCTTTAAGTGCTCTAATTCTCTAAATAAGACATTATTTTGTCAGCTTCTGGGAGAAAAAAAGTCTGGGGCTTTGATGGCAATTACATCAAATTCCTAACTCCATTTGAATGGAATTTACCTCTTTACAATATTGAGTCATCATTCAGAAATGCTATAAGTCTCCACTCAATTCTTCTTTTATATCCCTCAGTAAAAATTTAAAAATTTTCTTTTGATCCTGCGTATTTCTTGCTAAATTTATTTATTTCTAGGAATTTCTTTTCCTGCTGCCAATACGAATGGATATCTCTTTCTATCATTTTTTTTCAAGATTACAAAAGTAATGTGGTCATTGTATGAAAAAAATAAACAATATAGAAATATAAATAACCATCACCACACTCCCAGAAATATGGTGTCAGAAATATGGTGTCTCCAGAAATATGGTGCTATCCTCCTAGGACTGTACTTACCATACACACACCCAAACACACACATGCATGGACACATGCGTGCACACGCACAGGCAGACAAGGTCACACTATACATTCTGTTCTGCATCTTGCTTTTGTCTCATAACAATTTGTCACAGAAATCTATTCATGTTCATGCATATAAGTCAAGCTCAATCTCCTTTTAAATTGCATAGAATTACACTCAATTCTTATCATTTTTTATTAATTAACCATTTTCCTGGATTTTCACAGTACATGATCATAGCATCTGCCATTATTTAAAAAAGAAAAAAAAAAGGAAGAAAACTTAATTTTTTGGTTTTTTTGCAGTAGCCAGAGCATCCAAAACAATGTTAAGTGATTGTAGTGACGGAAGAAAATCTGTCATGTCTCTAACAAGAATGTCTTCATTTTAAAAATAATTTTATGTATTTATTTACTTTGGGATGTTCTGAGTCTTGTTGCTGCATGGGCTTTTCTCTAGTTTTGGTGAGCAGGGGCCACTGTATACTTGCCATGTGCTGGCTTGTCCTGTTGCAGAGCACAGGCTCTAGGGTGCCCGAGCTTCAGTAGTTATGGGTTCTGTGCTCTGGAGCACAAGCTCAGTAGTTGTGGCACACAGGCTTAGTTGCTCCAGAGCACGCGGGATCTTCCTGCACCAGGGATCAAACCTGTGTCTCCTGCATTGGCAGGCGGATTCTTTACCACTGAGCCACCAATGGAAGCCCCAACAAGAATGTCTTTAATGCAAATTTTAATGTCATCTGTTGGGTTCAGATATTTTTTATCAAGTAGATACAATGTCTTTGTATACTAATAATTTGGAATTTTAAAACTCAGGATGGATGCTGAATTTTTCAATGCCATCTTGGCATATATCCCAACAATCATGTCTTTTTCTCCTGAGGCATATTGATAGAATTAACTTTATTCATAGACTTCCTAATATTAAACCATTTTTGTATTCGTGGTCCTGGTGAATTGTTCCTTTAACGTCATATAATGTTAATATTTGGTTTTAATTGAAGTATAGTTGATGTACAGTGTTGTATTAGTTTCAAGTGCAGGTATTTTCATTCTTGAGATTGTGGCTGGCCTGTTTTTCTTCGTTTACAATTAGTGTATAAAGCTCTTTCTGCTTACTTCCAACCATTCTTTTAATTCTCAAAAGAAATACAGCACAAACTGGTTTGATGCCCCTGGGAACACAGTTAAACCACATCACTAGCCCTTTGCAACATAACAGCCACGTGACTGGTTTCCACCAGAGGTCAGTGAATGGACATGGCAATGAGTTTCTTAAGAGCAGAAGGGCCTTTGCTTTGCTTTCTCTCTTTCCCTTTCATAGTGACCTTGGAGATCATGGAGCTTCAAGATGGAAGGGGCTTAGACCCTTCACTGCTTAGGAGAGAATCTCCCAAAAGATCCACCTGACAAGGAGAATCCACACTGGACCTTGGTAAGCTATTGAGACTTGAGGATGTTTGTTACAGCAACTAACATCAATATCATCATATAGTTGACAGTGCAAGGAGTTTCCATAGCATCCATTTTGAAACATTTTTAATATAGTTTATTTGCATGAGTCTACTTATATGGAATACAAGACACACAGAGAATGGAATATAACAGAAATAAAGTGGTTCCTCACACCCAGTACTCCGAGTACCTATTAATAGCACTATAGATGGCTGGATGGCATCACTGACTCGATGGACATGAGTTTGAGTGAACTGGGGAGTTGGTGATGGACAGGGAGGCCTGGCGTGCTGTGATTCATGGGGTCGCAAAGAGTCGGACATGACTGAGTGACTGAACTGAACTGAACTGCTCTATATGGCAGGATAATATTAATATTTTTTGAGACTTTAACCTAGATATTTTTTCCTCAAGATATTTTCCCCCTCTCCCTTTTCAAAAAGATCATTGTCTCAGAGGGAGGATGGAACAGAACAGAAAACAGAAAATATTATGCCTAAATTGGTTTCCAACCACCTAAATCCATCAGATTTTCCTAGATGCCTCAGAGGCAAATATCAAGATGGAAAAATGGGGAGTGAGGGGATGGTAAGAAAGCTGGGCTCACCCAGGGAAGGAAGAAGAGGGGAGTCAGAGAGAGTACAGATTTCTGTGAACCCCAGACAGCACTGCATCTTCACCCACATCTCGGGGAAAGGTGGAAAGACCCCAGAAAGGGATGGTGGTGGGTGATGGGGGGATAAAGATTCTCACAACTTCTGAGCAAAGTACAGAAAGAGCTACACAGGCATGTTCATGGCAGGATATGAGGCGTTAGCTGCTGCCTATATGCATCATTTTGGCCCTGGACCGCCGGATTTGCAGATGCAACCAAGGATGTGTCAAAATACCACGGCAAGCAGGTGATTCGAGAAACAGAGGGCCTCGTCCCCAAAGACTGGCATTACATACCCTCGAGAGGGAAAAGGAGGGAAACCCCCGATTAACTGTGCCAGACACTAGGGATTAAGGAGAGAAACATACTCCTTCGAAGCATTTTAAAGTCCTTACTGGTGCCCTTGTTACCCTGCTGTCTGTTTCTTGGGGTAGTTTCCGGTGGAGAGCCAGCTCCGGTGGAGGGGCTTAGGCGGGAGTGGGATGGTTCAAGGGGTGGGTGTGCTCTGGGTGGGGTAGGGGCTGTCATGCTGGCTCAGGAGGGGAGGCTGGGGGGTGAGAATAGGAGAGGGCGGAGTGGGCGGCGCCCCCACCACGTCCCCTCCTTCTCCTCCTCCCCCCAGGCCAGGATTGAGGGCGGGCTCGGGCGGCCAGCAGGGGGCGCCAGAGGACCGTCAATGCCGCGGAGTGGACTCGCCGCCCCGGGCTCCGCGTCCCGGACGTGTAGGGCACCCGGGCCGCGCGACCGGCGAGGGTTGGGGAAGCAGAGGGAACCGGGCAAAGCCCGGGAGCCTGTGGCCGGCAGCGGCGGGCTCGAGATCACAGCCGTTACCTCTGGTCAGGGACCCCAGGGTGTCCGCCTCACACACAGGGTCTCAGATTTAGACGGGGACCTCAGGGCAAATGAGCTGATGCACCATCCCATGATGGGATCAAGGAAGGCAGGCGTCATGAAGCAGACATGTACACTATCTGACATTTATGTCAACGCATTTTGGCATGTCTTCATATATCGCCAACCTCAGGACAGGACATTGGTATCTTACCCCTCAAGGGGGCCTCCTCCAAGGCTTCCTCCATCTTTCCAGGGGGCAGCCTCTGTAGTCCCGAGACTTCTTGCCCAAATCCCTCCTCCCCTGGCCAACCCTCCAGCCCCCACCCACCCCTCAACACACACACCCCTGCAGGTTCTTCCCCCATCGCTTGGCTCTCAACTTCAGGCCTCCTCCAAGCCCTGTGCTTCTCTGTCCACACCCCCATCCCTGCCTCAACTCAGTACCTCCCTTCAGTTCTTAACCATCTGTCTCAGCTCCAGCCCCGCCTTACACACACACACAGGAGCCCAGCTGGGAGGCCCCAGGGGCAAGGCTGCCCTGCATAAACTCACCTCTACCAAACCCCCACCCTCATCAGTCATGGATGCCCAGCCCTTGCATCCCAGCCCTGAACACCAGCATCAAATCAGGCCTAACTTCTTCCCAGAGCTCCTGGGTGAGTAAATGCAGGGGCAGAGAGTCAGACCCCAGCAAGTGGGGTCAGTGGGGACAGGGGTCAGAGGGCAAAGCCTGGGTTCTGCCTGTGGTTCACAGAACCCGGAGACCTGTTGCTAGGTAACCAGGTCTCCCAGCCCCTTCCCAGCACACCCTGAACCGCACATCGGCAGCCTCCAGCCATCTTCCTTGAGTCTCTCAGACACCCGCCCTCTGTGGGATCCTCAAGAGCAGGAGGAGGGGAGAAGCAAGCCCAGTCACCACCCCTGAGCTGCAGTACCCTCGTTTCACTGCGAAGACTCGGCTGCTGGGCCGTTAGCTCACCACCGCCATGAGTCTGGGCATCATGGAGGAGGAGGACCTGGCTGAGTACTTCCGGCTGCAGTATGGGGAGCGGCTGCTGCAGCTGCTGCAGTGAGTGTCGGAGGGCCTGCCCGTCCCCCAGCACCCCAAACCACCCAGGCACCAATCGTACCCACTCCCTGGCCCCAGCACAGCCCTCTCTCCCTCTCAGCACACCAGTCCTTTCGCTCAGATGAGTGCTTTCCCTTCCCACGGGTGCCTGTCTCCACAGGTTCCTTCCAGCCCCGGCCTGCCCCTGGGGCTCAGCATCCACCATCCTTCTTGCTTGTGTCTTGGGTAGGAAGTTCCCCAGTATTGAGGACCAGTCAGACTCTCCGTCTGTCCGGCTACTGGAGAAGAAGAAGGAGGCCAAGATCATGCACCATGCCATGGAGCAGAAGAAGGAGGTGGGCGGCTCAGGGTGAGGGATGGGAAGGGCCCACCCCTTCCCAGGGAGAGCCTAAGGACAGCCCTCCATTTTGTGGGTGGTGGTGGCTAGAGTCAGGCAACCTGGTGATGGTCCAGTGTTTCCTCTGCAGAGCGCAGGAGAGATCTGAGTCTCAGGGTACCAGAGTCCTGGGATGTTCTGCTCTGAACCAGACGTGGGGTGGAAACTGGGCACCTGGGACAGGGCTCTGGGACAGGGGATGCTAGAGCCTTCCTCGGTTCCCACTCAGGAGCTCTCCCGCCCTCCCTGCTGCCCCCCACCCCTAGACATTTCAGCGCAGAATGGAAACCCTAAACCTGCGCTGGGAGGAACTGGGCGTCAAGGAGGCCCAACTGAAAGCCCACATACAGAAGTTTGAGCAGTTCATCCAGGTACTGAGGGGCGTGGCCTGCTGCAGCTTGGGCCGCACTCTGCAGTTGCCCCTCCTCCCCACCCCACCCCCGCCTTCTCCTGGATTCTGTTGCCTCCTCACCCTGGGTGGGAGGTCTCCTGGGTGCTCACCAATGCCTGGAGTTTCCCCCTTTGTGGCCCTCCCCTCTTGCCCTGTTTGTCATTTTCTGCTTGTCAGTCTCCGCTCCTCTGGGTTGCTCTTTCCTATTGTTGGTTTGGACAGTTTATCCAGTGAATGAGCGAATGGGGAATGATGAATGAATGAATGTGCCACTCAGGGCCAGACGCCTGGGGATACAGAGGTGAATCGTGCCCCCAGCTCACCCCACCCCTCCAGGCACTGGAGTCCACTCTGAGACGATCACAGAAACCCCCTCAACCAGCCTCACATAACCCTGAGACATGCTTCTCCTTACACTTCGCCCCGACTCGGGCAGCCTGGCCACCCCCGTCCATTCCCAGGGTGGACAGAAGCTTCGTGGGGGCCTCACCAGCCTGGGCCCCAGGGAGGGCAGGGCCCGTGCCTGACTGGCACCACCTCCCCGCCCCAGGAGAACGACCAGAAACGGATCCGGGCCCTAAAGAAGGCCAACAAGGAGCGAGAACTCAAGAGGCAGCGCATGCGCGAGCTGGCCAAGGCCAAGCAGGAGATGGCGGTCCTGCGACTGGAGCACCAGCGGCTGAGCGCCAAGCTGCAGGAGTACTCCATCTTCAACAAATACCTGGAGAAGGTGGTGGAGAACTCCGAGGTGTGTGGAGGGCTGGGGGGCAGGCTTCTGCAGCCCTACCGCCTCGTCCCCAGCGGCCTGGGCTGGGGATCCTCTGCTCTGGGGAGAGGTCTCCAGCCGAGGAGGGCAGCTGGCAGAGGGCCCTGGTGAGACTGGACTCATTTCTCAAGGGTGGGGGCCTGGTTGTGCATCTTTGCGTGCGTGACGTCTGTGGGCCTGTCTCTATATGGGTCACAGGTTCGAGGTTTGTTTTGAAGCACCAGCAACCAGCTCTGCCTGCCTCTGTCCGATGTGGCCCACACTCTCCCTGCTTCCCCTCCTCTGGTGTTTTTGGTCTACTTTGAGAGTGCACAGGGAGAGGGAGGGAAAGAGACTGAAACACACCAGCCTCGTGCAGAGCTGGGCACTCAGCATATGCTGGGCCCTGGGCTGTGTGCTGCAAGTGGAACCTTGCTCAGTCTGCTCGCTAGGCCCCAGAGGAAAGCCATCCTGTCACCCTGTTATGAGGAGGAATTGGAGGCTCAGAGAGGTTACGTAACCTGCTCAGGGATGCACAGTTTGTAGGTGGCAGTCTTTGTTTCTAACCACCCCTCTGTAGGCCACTGGCCACTGATTTTTGTCGAGTCGCCTTGTTGCCAGAGCTAAGGGAACTTCCGAGCTCTCTGCCCACCCACGCTTCCGGCAGCATTTGACACTGTTGCTGCTCCTTTCTGAAATATTCCTGTGCCCTTTCCTACAGGGCTCCTCCCTCTTCCTCCTACCTTCTGGTCCTTCCTCCTCAGGCTCCTCTGGGGCTCCTCTTCCTTCAGTTCCTTGGGTCTTTGCCCCAGACCCTCCACTTCTCTCCCTGAGCAATTCCCTGGGCCTCTGATAGACGTCACCCATGTTGACAGCCATCCACCTGTGTCCACCATGCCCACATGTGACAGCAGCAGGGCCCCTCACCAGGATGGAACGAGGTATGAGGTATGCCTTCTGGGGTGCGAGTCCGAGTCCATGTCCTGTAGTGGGGTTCAGGGAGACAAAGCACACACAGCTTTTTTAAAAGTCCTGGCAATTTCCATGTAGAACCACTAACCTAGTTTATTTATGCATGAGTCCCAAATCTGTCTTATTTCCTGCATTCTAAGGTCCTACCTACTGTATGCGAAATTGTTCATTTAACAACTGGTTTTTCTGGGGTTTACGGGGAGTGAGGGAAGACTACTACATTAAAGCAGTAGATAGATTACAAGACAAGACTCAGATTTAGAGCTGGTAAAATGTGTCTTAGGACCAAGGAGACTGGTCCGGATCTTGCTGGCCCATATTGCCCTCCTAAGCTGAGGCCCCTACATCTAATTCACCGAGTCCATAACTGCTTCTTGCCATGCCCAGGCCAGCCCTGCTGCTGGTGGGTCTGTTGCTGGTGAATGGCATGACCACCCACCCACAGCCTCACCAGAACCCAGACCTCACCCTTGACTCCTCCTCCCTCAGTCCCCGCAGCCATCAATCAGCAGATCTGGTCTATTCTCCTAAGTATTTCTGGAATCCAGCCCCTGCCCCTTCCTCATTCAGACCACAGGACGTACTTCTTAGGAGTTCAGCTCTGTGTTATTCCTGTCCAGCATTCTGCAGCCAGCGTAATCAAAATCTTTCTTTTTCTCTTTCTTTCTTTATTTCTTTCAAAATATTTAAAGCATACTGAAAAGTACACAAAATATACAACACCCAAGTATTCACCACAACTCTTTCAAATTGGAATTATTTTCTCCTATTTGTCCCCCCTTCTTTTTTTTTGTTTTTTGGCCACACCATACAGGTTGCAGGATCTTAGCTCCCCAACCAGGGATCAAACCCAGTCCCCCACAGTGAAAGCACCAAGTCCTAACCACCAGGGAATTTCCATCAAGCTTGTTGTTATTATTTTTGGCAACAGAATACATTATCCATAAGCTATGAATAGTATGTACATGTCCTTTTATGGCTTCTTTTTATCCAATCAATGATTTTTTTAAAAAAATTTTGTATCATGGGAAATTTCAAACATACAAAAGTAAAGAAAATAGTCTACTGAATGCCCATTACTCATCACCTAATTCCAGCAATTATCAACTTACTGTCAGATCCCCATCTCTCCTATTTTAGAGCAAATGATTTTTTTTTAATCCTTAAGTATTTCAGTATATAACTCTAAAAGAGCTCTTTTTAACATATCCACAATACCTATATCATGTGTGTGTGTGCTTGCTCAGTCGCTTAGCTGTGTCCAACTCTGCAATCCCATGAACCCATGTCCAGCTGACGTCAAAATTTCCTGATACTGTACAAATACTTTTTGTACAGCTGGTTTGTTCCAATCAGGATCCAAACAAGGTCCCCACTCCGGGTTTGACTGGTGTGTTTATCAGGTGTTCTAGACATCATTATGATGCTGATCAAAAGAAGCCAGACATACTGTATGATTCCATTGAAATTTTTCAGTTCAGTTCAGTTCAGTCGTTCAGTCGTGTCCGACCCTTTGTGACCCCATGGACCACAAGCATGCCAGGCCTCCCTGTCCATCACCAACTCCCGGAGTTTACTCAAACTCATCTCCATTGAGTCGGTGATTGATATGTTTAAAAACAGGTAAAATGGATCTTTGGGGATAGAAGTCACAATTCTGGTTTTGTTGGTAGTGGTGGGGGCAGATACTGACCAAAAGGGGGTCGGAGACCCTTCTAAGGTGCTCAGAATGTCCTGAGCTCCCTTCTTCAGTTATTAGCTAGAATACTATGAATACCATCGAGAAAAGGACTTCATAGAGACTTCCCTGGCAGTCCAGTGGTTAAGATACTGCGCTTCCACTGAAGGGGGCACAGGGAATCCCTGGTTAGGGAATTAAGGTCCCACATGCTGTGTCGCATGGCCAAAACATAGGAAGAAAAAAAAGGACTTCAGAAAGAGAATCTTCCCTTCATCAACTATTTGGTGACTATATTGGCCATAAAGCAAAAGCTTGTTAAATGCTTAACTCTTTGAGTCTTCAGAATAATGAGTTGGTTCTCCAGCATCCTCGACAAGTGCCCTGTAATGTTGTTAGTATTATTGCAAACTCATGGGTTTTTAACATATTTGATATGTTTCAATCCTTTGCACTTATTCTTTTGATGTTCAAAGGGTCCCATCATTGGATAATGGGAGCCTCTTCAAGTTGGTATCTGAGTGCTTTTGAAATTGGTGTTAAGTTTAGGAGAGGTACTCCTGGTTGCTCTGATGTAGCCCACTTTTTAAATTAATTTATTTTTAATTGAAGGATAAATGCTTTACAATATTGGTTTGATTTCTGCCATACATCAACATGAATTAGCTATAGGTGTACATATGGCCACTCCCTTTTACCTCCCTCCCACCTTCCTAGCCAATTCTTTTTAACTGTTATATATTCTTGCACCTCTTAAAAATGCAGACTGGAAGTTATCTCTCTGCTCACTCCTCCAATGGGTGCAATCCGCACTCCTCAGTGTTTAATGAGCAATTTTTTAAAAAATTTCTCCAGGGTGATCTCTCTCTCCCCACCTTGAATTCGGGCCATTCCTACTAAACTCTCTTGCTCATCCTGAATATACCACACACATCTCATCATCTTTATCCAGGCTGTTCTGTCTACCTGTACGACTTCCTCACCTGCCTTTGCCCGGCCATCTTCTTTTCATACCTCTGGTCTCATTTTTTAACCATCCTTTCCCTGAAGAAGCCTCTTCTGGCACTCCATATCTCCTCTAATACTGAGTTAAGTGGCTCTTGCCCACAGAGGAAGTGTTTGGGGGAAAGGCCAGTTCCCGGAACACCAGTCTATTGCTGGAAATGTCAGGAGATGGAGAAAGCACTCAGGGAGTGTCCCCTGGGTGGCTGGAAGGCACGTGTTGATAAATCCCCCAGACATGAGTTGGCATCCTGAAGCTGGTACTCACAGCGCCTTGAAGAGAAGGAAGGTCGCAGGGCTTTTGTCCTGCTTAGGGTCAGAGCTGGGTTGTGTCGGGGGGGAGGGTGGCTGAGCCTGGCTGGGTCCCCGCCCCTCTGGTACCCACCCTCCCCAGCCCCCACCGAAGGGAGGCCTCAGCCATTGCTGAACAAATACGAGACCACCAGGTGGAAGAAACTACCTAACACTCTCCCGCAGCCCCATCCCCCAGCCACCGATAAGGCTTATCACTCTGTGCCGTAACTATTTACTTGTCGGTGTGTCCTACCGCCCCACCGCATGTGGTAAGGCTTCCTAAAAGCAGTGTCTGGCTGTCTTATCTCCGGCTCTGTCCCTAGCGTTTAGCACAATTCCTGGCTACTAAGTGGTTCGTGGTGCATTCTTGCTGAATAGGCTCATGATTGCCATCCGAGACAGCGCAAAGTCTACCCCGCCCCCGCCCAGCAATGCTCAACCCTAGAATCATATGTGGACCCTTCAGATCGGTTTATTCATCCAGGTCTCTGAGGGTGGAGCCTGGCACGTGGCCTCGTTGAAGCTCCCAGGTGATTCCAATAAAGTGCAGCCAAGCCAGAGAGCCTGCCGGGCCAGGTGCACATGCTCCCGACAGGACACGGGGGCCACAACCCACACCACGTGACCCACGGCCCATACCAACTCAGGGGCGGGGGGCGCAGGGGAGACTCCGAGGGCTTTACAGCCTCTGGCCCTTGACTTAGCCCAAGGCCTCCCTGCCAGTCAGAGGCGCAGAGGGTGGGAGTTGGCGCAGAGTGGGGTCGGGCCCCCCCGGGCGGAGGTGCAGTGACCCGAACCCCCAAACCCCGCCACTACCCCGCCCGCCCCCCCCACCCCGTGCAGTTTGAGGAGATCCACGAGGTGATCGCGCGCTACAAGACGCTGGTGAGCATGCACCACGACCTCATGCAGTCGGCGCAGGAGGGCCAGGAGAAGATCGAGCGTGCCAAGGCGCGGCTGGCCCGCTACAAAGAGGAAAAGGACGACGAGATCCTGCAGCACAACAACGAGCTGGCGCGTCTGCAGATGCGCTTCGACCGTGCCCGCAGCGACGTCATCATCTGGGTGAGTGCCGGCGGGCGGGGGTCACACAGAGACAGACACGCACACACAGGCGGGCGGGTAAGGGACACACACACACACACCCCAGCACACACAGGTGAGGGACACACACACCAGCACACACACCCAGCACACACAGGTGAGGGACACACACCCCAGCACACACACACACACCCCAGCACATACAGGTGAGGGACACACACACCAGCGCACACACACAAACACGGGTAAAGGACACACACGCCCCAGCACACACAGGTGAGGGACATACACACCAGCACACACACGCAAACACGGGTAAGGGACACACACACCCCAGTACACACAGGTGAGGGACACACACACCAGCACACACACGCAAACACGGGTAAGGGACGCACACACCCCAGCACACACAGGTGAGGGACACACACACCAGCACACACACACCCCAGCACACACAGGTGAGGGACACACACACCAGCACACACACGCAAACACGGGTAAGGGACACACACACCCCAGCACACACGGGTAAGGGATACACACACCAGCACACACACACAAACACGGGTAAGGGACGCACACACCCCAGCACACACAGGTGAGGGACACACACCGGGACACACACACAGATTCAAACACAGGTAAGGGACGCACACAACAACACATACACACCCACCCTTAGCGCTCACGCCCCACCCTCATTCCCCTCCCCAGGAATCTCGCTGGGCTCACATTCAGAACACCGCTGCCAAGAAGACCCTCTTGCTTGGCACCATTAAGATGGCAACGCTGAACCTCTTCCAGATTGTGAGCAAACAGCTGAAGGAGGCGACCTTCGTGTCCCTGGAGGACACGCACAAACAGCTGGACATGGTAAGAGGAGCCCAAGTGCCCGGCACCAGGCTGGAAGTAGCCATGATGGTTTTCCATGGGTTGAGGGGAGGCGTGATGGCTACAGAGCAGTGGTTCTCAAGTTTTCAGAATCGCCTGGGAACTCGAGCTTGTTGCTGGACCCAGCCCCAGAGTGTTGGACTCGGTAGATCTGAGATGAGAAACCATGAATTTTCATTTTCCGCAAGTTTCCGGGTGATAGTGCTGGTCTGGGTTCCACACTTTGAGAACCACTGCATTAATGCTAGGATTCTGTTGGCCCCATCAACAGGTCAGTAGAGGAACCCATTACTGAATTCATTAGCTACTGCACAACAGTCTTATAAGAGAACATCTGCAGGGGCGGGAATCAGCAAGAGGGCGACAGTATCAGTCTTGTTAGTACCATTCTGAGATTTTTCTCTTTGAAGTGATTGAAAGGAAACAAACGGAAGTAACGTTCTCACTGCGTATGATGCAGAGCTGTCTGATGCCATGTCTGTGTGCCCCTGGAATAACCTCACTTCTGACCAAAGGAAAGCCGCATCCCTTAACTTGGGAAACTCTGCACCATGCTTCTTGGTGACATATGGAGAACTGTGACTAATTATTTATCCTTTTGGCATATCCTTTTAGCCTTTAGCTCTGCCGTGAAACAGTGGAAAGTAGTCTCCTAAAGGCTGGAATTTCTGTTTGCTTTGTTCTCTGTTGTATCCCTAGCTTCTAGAACTATGCCAGGCAGATAGTAGGCACTCAGTAAGTATTCAGTGAATGAATATGAAACACACGCCAGTGAAAGCAATTGACTGAGAAGTGCTTCATCTGTTTGTTTTGTTTTTAAAGAGAAAAGACGGGAATTCCCTCGGGGTCCAGTTGTTTGGACTCTGCACTTCCACTGCAGGGGACCTGTGTTCTGTCCCTGAACAGGGAACTAAGATCCTGCAAGCCTCACAGCACAGCCGGGGGGAGAAAAAAAAAAAGAAATCCATCAACCTGAAATTCATGAAATGTAAAGAATTTCACCCACTGACCAGCAGAATTTCCTTAAACCAAAGACTCAGCCTGTATCGTAAGGCATGTTAGAACTGAATTATTCATATTAACAGTCCAAAGACTGTAAAGGGAGTTTGTAAGAAACTTTGTTGTGAAACAGCGATCCTCAAGCTTTTTTTGGTAGCAGGATACCTTTACACTCATAAAATTTGTTGAAGACACCCCAAAGAGCTTTTGTTTATATAGGTTATATCAGTTGATATTTATGAGAAACTCAAGCAGAAAAACTAAAAGTATTTAATTCATTTAAAATGACAGTAAGAAACATATTAACACAAATAGCAAATTTAAGAAATAGATTTATTTATTCGTTTATTTATGGCTGCCATGGGTCTTAGTTGCGGCATGTGGAATCTTTCATCTTGGTGTGAGGGCTTCAGAGTGCTTGGGCTCTGTAATTGTGGCACGTAGGTTTAGTTGCCCCACTTTGCATGTGGGATCTTCATTCCTTGATCAGGGATCCAGTTCACGTTCCCTGCACTGGAACGTGGATTCTTAACCACTGGACCACCAGGAAAGTCAGATAAATAGCATTTTTAATGAAAAATACATTTTCAAAAAGTATTTTGTGGGATGGGTGGCATTTTGACACTTCACAGATCCCTAAAACGCTGCTTCCTGGAGGACAGGTGGATTCTCACACCTGCTTCTGTATCCAGCCTGTCACGATACCTCTGTGATGGGAACATCCCACTTGGGTAAAAGGCCACGTAGACTCACCAGAGAAAAGACAAGTAGCAAAAGTAACAAAAGACAGGTAACACCTTAGCATTATTGTATAAAGAGTTTTGACCTTGCAGGCCCCTCTTCCCTGCTGTAGGGTCTCAGGACTCGAGGCGTCCTCAGGCCCCTTCCCTTAGCTGTTGTAAAGAAACATGGGGCAGGAAGTGGTGATCTCCAGCCCATGGCCCCTGCCCGAGCACCCCCTGTTCGGACAGTAGCTTACAGTCCATCCACTCCAAATTCTGAGCTTTCAGACTCCCTCGACCATTTGTTGTCCTCCCCCCAACCTGCCCCCCCGACCCCAGGCATGCTGCATGGCCTTTGGGATCTTAAGTTCGCAACCAGGGATCGAACCTGGGCCCCTCAGTGAAAGCACCAAGTCCTAACCGCTGGACCACTAGGGAATTCCTGTTCTCAACCTTGACTTGCCTCCACAGGAATTCCTCATATTGCCCAAATGTTATTTTTAAATATCCCACTTGATTCCTGTAGGATATGAGCCTACTGATGCATATACGTGATTAAGTAGCCTGAAAAATGGAAAATAAAGACCTAGGAAAATATTGTAATAAGTTGAAACTTTATATAAGGTAAATATATAAATAGTATTATAAATGATATGTTACATTTATAGTAAATATAAGTTAAAATCTAAGGTCAATGCAAGAGAGAGGTGTACGGACTCTTGGTTCTTGGATTATAAAGGACAGTATTTCAACAGGAACAGAAGTTGGCTCTGAGCTGCCTTATAACCAGAGGAAAAGCAACACACCGTTCTTGAACCCAAATAAGAAAACATAAGGTTTCCTCAGAGAGAGAGATCCTTTCCCAGCACCTAACCTCTTGCTGAAAATTTTCACAGAGGCTTCAGAGACAGTGAATTATGTTCTTAGTAGCATCCCTACAATGAATGCATGTGTGGGCTTCAGAACGGAGGCACTCATCTAGAACTGGGAGCAGGGTACCACTCAGGGAAAGTGATTCTGCAAAAGGCCAAGACAGTTTGCATTCCACTCACTGTCTGTGCAAGGTCCAACCTTGTTATCTCTGAATAAAATCCAAACTGTGCTTGGCAAATCCTAGAATCCCAAGGTGATTAAGTTTCCTCCAGAAAAATAAATGGGCTCGATGGGACTTCCCTCATAGCTCAGTCGGTAAAGAATCTGCCTGCAGTGCAGGAGACATGGGTTCAATTCCTGGGTTGGGAAGATCCCCTGGAGAAGGAAATGGCAATCCACTCCAGTATTCTTGCCTGGAAAATTCCATGGACAGAGGAGCCTTGTGGGCTACAGTCCATGGGGTTGCAAGAGTCGGACACAACTTAGCGACTAAACCACCACCACCACCACCACCATGGACTAAAAAGGGGCTTCCCAGGTGGTGCTAGTGGTAAAGAACCCGCCTGCCAAGGGTTCGATCCCTGGGTCAGTAAGATTCCCCTGGAGGAGGGAGGGCATGGCAACCCACTCAGGTATTCTTGCCCGGAGAATCCCGTGGACAGAGGAGCCTAATGGGTTACAGTCCGTGGAGTGGCAACGAGTCGGATACAACTGAAGCAACTTAGCACAGCACAGCATGTGGACTAAAAAAATTTAGAAAACAAAGTTAAATGAAGTTTGCTGGTTTTAAAATGCAGAACTTCACAGTGCCTTTGCTGTTTCTCTGTCCTGAGACTTCAAGCTGATCAGGTTTCTACAATTTGCTTGCCCACAGAATCCATTTTGGGGGTGTGATGACTTACTATAAGAACATAGTTTGGGAAATACTGTACTTAGCATCTCTGTAACCTCAGGAAAGTTACTCTAATTCTTTGTTTTCTCTTTTGCAAAATAGGAATTATGTTGGTAATCGTAATAGTGTTACCAACTAGCAGGTTGTTGAGAGTTTTGGACAGTCTGTGTAGCCCTATCTTTTGGAACACTTTTGAAAAAGAGAAACTGTCGGACTGAGATCTCAGAGGCCATCCAGGCCAACCTTTTCTCCCTCTTTCCTTTTTAAAGATAAAGAAATCAAGTCCCAGAATGATGAAGTGATTTTCTCAGAGTTGTGTCAGGACCCCAAGTCATCTTTTGTGTTTCTTAAATTGAAGTGTAATTGATTTACAGTGTTGAGTTATAATAGTTTCCAGTGTACAGCAAAGTGACTGGTGTGTGTGTGTATATATGAATGGATAAATACATATATCCATATTCTTTTTTCAAATTCTTTTCAATTATAATAGTTTAAGATGTTGAATATAGTCCCCTGGGCTATGTATCAATAGTAAGTCCTTGTTGTTTCTCTGTTTAATATATGGTAGTGTGCATCAGTTAATCCATACTCCCTCTCCTTCCCCCCTTCCCCTTTGTAACCATAAGTTGGTTTTATGTCTGTGAGTCTGTTTCTGCTTTGTAAATAAGTTCATTTATACTATTTTTAGATTCCACCTGTAAGTGATAATCATATATGTCTTTGACTTACTTCACTTAGTATGATGATTTCTAGGTCCATCCGTGTGGCTACAAATGGAATTATTTCATTCTTTTTTATGGCTGAGTAATATTTCAGTGTGTGTGTATTCATATATATATATATATACACACATATACCATATTTTCTTTATCTGTTCATCTATTGATGCAGAATCACAGGTCTCCTAACTTAAGAGGTTGTGCTCTTTCCACTGTATCATACTGATTGCATGTTCCTTTTTTAATATTGTTTTTAAAAATTTATTTATTTTTAATCAGAGGATAAGTGCTTTACAATGTTGTGTTGGTTTCTGCTATATATCACCATAGATCAGCCATAGGTATACACATGTCCCTCCCTCTTGAACCTCCCTCCTGTCTCCATGATTGCATGTTCTTTACAACTAAAGTTAGTGAATAGAATTGAAATTTCCCTTGATGACTCAGGATTATCATAATGAGCCTCTGTTCTGGGTTTCAAGTAAATTGACCTGCTTGAAGGCTATTAACTAGTGGAGAGGTGTCTGCCCCAACCCTGGCTGACTCCTTTCTGCTGACGCTTCTATCCCCAGAGTCCTCTCTGGAGCCTCCCCCTGTCTCCCTGTGAGGCGGTCAGCCTGAACTTCATCCTCTCACTGCGTCTGCCTCTAGGGGTTCCCACCTCCATCCCTCTTCATTACCTCTAGTCTGCTAAGTCTGATTCCCCACATCAACTAGAATAATTATCAAATGAGGGAAAGTGACCTCAGTCACAGGAAATGGTGACTCCTTACAAGCAGGCTATGCCCAGATGTTTTTGGATGAGTGGCCTATCACCAGCTTGGGATTGACTGCAGTCCTTTGGCCTCGCTAGATCCAGCAGTTTATCCAGGACCTGTCAGACATCTGGGCAGAGGTGAAGAAGAAGGAGCTACAGCAAATCCGGGTTTGAAGAGCAGCGGTGGTTCTAGAACATTCCAAGACGGTGAAGGGAAGGAGGAAGTTGCTGGTGACCTTGCCATCCAGTCAGCCCAGTCCAGCTCCCTGGGACGTACCCCCCACCCACCTTCATGCCTTTCTGCTAGTGAAATCCCTGTTTATCACATCAGGCCTCAGCCCATCCCATCCCTGAAGACATTAAATGCTATAAGAACTTTGTTCCTAAATTCTGTCTTTTTTTGGTGGTTTATTCATGGGGAAGAACTGAGGGAAGAACCTCCCAAAGCACTCCCTCTGGAAACTGGTCGCTTAGGCTGCTAAGGTTTGATGTCTCCTGCTGCTAAGTCACTTCAGTCGTGTCCGACTCTATGCGACCCCATAGACGGCAGCCCACCAGGCTCCCCCGTCCCTGGGATTCTCCAGGCAAGAACACTGGAGTGGGTTGCCATTGTGTCCTAGGCTTTGCTATTTACACAGGAAGGATCCACCTGGCAACATAGAGTGGAGTGAGGACACAGGCCCCTTCTTCTCTGCTGCCCCAGTTGTTTTCTTAAGTTGGTGTTTCTAGTTGGAGTGCAGAAACTCACTGGAAACCTGAAGGCAGCTTTCCGGGTCAGAGCAGCAAAGGGAGCTCTTTCTTCCCTGACCTCAGGAGGAAGCCCCGCCCTCCCCCTGTCCCCACCGGGCCCCAAGACCTGCAGTATGGTATCAGCCACGCTGATGTAGGAGTAGCAGGCAGCCTCCAGGTGATGGCATCTTAGCATCTTAGGCTGGAATGATGGCTTCAGATCAGCAAAACTGAACTGAGTGGAGGTGAATGGGCCTCATGGCATGTGTGCTCAGTTGTGTCTGACTCTTTGCGACCCCATGGACTGTAGCCCACCAGACTCTTCTGTCCGTGGGTTTCTCCAGGCAAGAATGCTGGAGTGGGTTGCTATGCCCTCCTCCAGAGGATTTTCCCAACCCAGGGATCGAACCCACATCTGCTGCATTGTAGGTGGATTCTTTGCCCACTGAGCCACTTGGGAAGCCCGTGAAGCCTTGTACTTATGGTCAAAAACTCAGCGACACCGTTCTCGGTCATCAAGAGCAAAAGGCAGGTCAGAGACTGTACCGAAAAAGCAGCATTCATTGAGCATATATTTCAGGTATATCATCCTGGTGAAAACCATGGGACACTATCAGCTCTATCAGCCCTGAATTACCAAACGGGACACTTGCCCATGGACATTGGCTCCAGATGACAGGGTCAGGAGTCATGTTGGGCCTGCCCGTCCCCAGTTGGTCTCCCTCCTGGCCGGGTTGCCTCCCAGGAGGCAGAGGCAGTGCTGTTTTCCCTCTGGGGCACCTGAGCAGGCAGCCTCAACATGGCTCCTCCCTGTGATCTAAGATGCCCCACAGGAGAGACCTCTATCTCCAGGGGAGTCTTCTGAAATACCCCTATCTCTGGATCCTGCTGGGGGCAGTGGTCATGGGCAGTGGTCACCTCTCACTTTTGTGTTCACCACCTGACAGCAGCATCAGCATCCCCTAGGATTTTACTAGAAAGACACACTCTCAGGCCCCATACCAGACCGGAGAGTCAGAAACTTGGGGGGTGGGGCAAAGCCCTCTGTGTCTTGTTAATAACAAGATCTCCAGGTATAAGCTCCAAGTTTGAGAACCACCGCTTCAGCATGAGCCAGACACTTTCAAGGACCTGGGGGTCCCACCATGTGAAGTCATGCCCATCAGTAATCCCACCTGTAGAGTCCATGCACGACAGTCAGAGGAGCAGACCCAGCAAGAGGGGGATGCAGACAGACAGGTGGACAGCAGCGGCTTTGTCCCCGGGGTCTGACTTCAGGCAGGGTGGGTGCTGGTTCAGTGGTCTCTGCAAACACGCTGTCTTCCTGGCTGATGCTGGAGCTTGAAGTCCCAGGACAGGGAGTAGTTGGGAAGGAAACAGAGACGTGAAGTAGAGAGACGGAGAGTGAGTTGGAACCCAAGGCCACAAGCTGGGCTCACGAGGGTTGATAGAAGCCCACGGTAGTCCGTGGCCTCCAAGCCTGGAGGGGCAGGCGTCTGCAGAAGCCTGGCCTAGATTACAGAGCTAAGCACCCACACTTGGCCCAGGAGCTGGAGACACGGCAGGAGGGTTCAGGGAGGGAGGGGCAGCTGTGCTTTAGATGAGGGGAGTGGGCAGAGCAGGAAGCTTGTGGGAGCTTCCACATGGCTGGTGCTCCCCTCCACCCTCCAGGCCCCCCACCGGAGCCTCTGTGACTTGCCCCCGCCCAGAAAACACCCAAAAACAGAGGTCTGGGGAATACGGCCAATTGGCCCTGTCCCCAAGCCTCCCCACGACCATCATCTGCTTCACAGGGCAAGGAATGGGAAGGGGAGGGGAGCTGGCTGGCCCCCGCCAAAGGGACTTCTCTCCGGAAAGGGAGTGTAATGGAGCAAGGGCTCCTGTCCTGGCAGGGCAGAAAGCCAAGCTCCGATAGCAGGTGTTGACAGCAAAGTCGGGGTGTACTTGCAGGGGACCAAACAAGGAGAATGGGCAGCTCTTACTCAGAAAACCCAAAGACCCTGACGGCTTCTAGGCAAGAGATTTTAAAGACAGTGTAGGGGAGAGGGTCATGGTGCCTCACCAGCTCGTGGACCTCCTGCTGACGGTGGTGGTAAGGTCACGTGATGTTTTGGGCATCTCCGTCATTGACCTCTGGATTCCAGTCAGTCTGGGGTCTGGTGCTCACAGTCAGTATGTAGTCACCATCCTCCACCTGATGGGAGTCTTAGCTTCTGCAGAACAACTTGAAGAGACAGGTGATGTCATTATCCGAGTCCCTTCAGGAGCACCCCACGTCCTGTGACTGTTCCTGATTACTAACTGCTTGATCCTGCTCTTTGGAGCTTGGGGAAGGTTCAAGCAACTAATCCTTTTTTTGCTGCAAAGAAGAAACAGAACATGGAGGGGCTTTTGTACTGGGAAGGCCCCAAAGGGTCCTGTTTGATTTTAGTCCCCCACCTTTCCTCTGATCCTCCTCAGTCCTGAGGAGAGTAGGGATGGGACAGGAAAGGGAATACAGTTTTGGATAGAGAGGTTAATCATGAACTCGTCAGGGAACTCGGTTTTAGGGGGCCTGGGTTTCAGGAGGGCAGAGGTCTTCTCCAAACCCAGGATGGGTGAGTTCTGGGGTGGTGCTCAGAGGGGGAGGGGTAGAACCTCTCACTGGACAGAGGTGTCAGGGCCTCCAGAAACAGGGTTGTGGGCAAAGCATATGGCCCTCATCTTGAGCCTTCTGGGCTGTGTCCTGGGAGGCCAAAAAGGGTGCTGGACAGACAGTTACTCCAACCCCTCGTACCACCACCCCGCACCATCTTCTGCCATGTCCGTAAGTTGGTGGTTGAGAGGTTCGGCCTGTAAGTGCTGCACACAATTTCTGGGAGGCTGTGGGGGTGGGGGGTGCCCTCAGCCCTGCCTCAGGCCCTTGTCAGAGAGGCAGAGGGCCCCTCCCTCCTCCCTTCCCCTCTCCTTCCTGGCTCCTCCATCTTGGAGTGTCAAGTTTCCTGCTTGACTGAAATGAGAAATCGTGAAGAGTCACACTTAGAATTACTGTGATCACACATAAGCTTGTCGTAACCCACACGGGTTTATGCATGTGTGTATAACACTCTGAGACTACTTGCATTTTTCAGGTTTCAAAAGGGGCCCAGCCCTGGGGCAGAAGAAATTCTGTGGGTCTAGGCAGATTTCTTAATTGCAAGCAAAGCCACAGATCCACAGACTCCTTCCCAAACCCACAGAAAGGGGTGGAGCCAATCCAGAAGGCCAGTGATTCTCCTGAGCCTGAGTGAAAGGACTTCCCCTTGGAGTGGGGCGCCAAGTAGTGGTCACAGACAGAAACTCACTCCTCTCCAGTCCCTGGGCATGCCCACCCTGGACCCTGGAGCCACAGAAAGAAGCCCAAGATCACCACTCAAGAGAGATTTGGGTTCCCAGATGCAGGAGCTAGTGTTCCAAGAAAAAGAAAAAAAAAGAGGGAGTTAAGATGATTGGTTTTCCCAGCAAGAAAAGACACCAGCCTGTTAAAGCAGAAATAACTGATTGGTTCCAGAAATGAATGGTTCTCATCAACAAAGGCAGGAAGTAGGGTTCCGGGTGTTTTATGGATAAAGGGAGGCAAGCAAAGGGAAGACCTTCAGAGCCTTACTCTCAATGCTGTTAGCTCTTCCTGATTGGGGCTGGGGCGGAGGTGGGGGTGGGAATAGGGCTTTGAGGCATGAAATAGTCCAGGTAGAAAGACATCCCCATGTGTGTTACACATGCCACATCACACACACAGCCCCCATATGGCAATCAATGTCCCAAAGCTGTTGGTGATGGATGGGCTTAGAACAGAGAGTTGAAAGCTTTTGAAGTGATGTCAGCTTCTCTGGAGTAGCTAGAGAGTTCATGCTTCTGTGGGATTAACTATTGGTCCTCAGGATCAGATCCCTCCCTCACACCCCTTTTTCAGATCCCAAGCTGGGGTCCCACATCGTACATCCAAGGCATTCAGGCAGCTTTTGGCGGTCCTGGATCTTCCTGTCATTTCAAGTCATCTCAGGGGTCATTCCTGGGCACCTGAGCCAGTACCTCCGGTCTGGGACTTTTAACCCAGCAATCGCTACTGAAAGGGTCCACAGCACAGCATGGAGAGCACGCAGAGTCCCTCAAGACCCCAGGCAACCCCTTCCCCAGAGAGATGAGCCCCCACTGAGAGCCATGGGCCTCATCTCTGTCTCCTCACCTGCAACACCCCGACATTCCCCCTAGCTTCATCTCTTTGAAACTTTTTGAAATTGAGAAGGCTCCCACTGCAGGCCACAGGATTGGGGATGGTAAGAACCCGGCTCAGAAGCATCCAGAACATGATGGTTCCACTTTCTGGGGGGCAAAATAACCATTTTAGGAGTTTCATTAGGAAAGGAGCTGAATCTCGAAACATCCAGCAGAAGGAAAGTCAGCTGCATCATGGTGTGAAACTGATTTTATTAGTTTTCCATCCTGTGTGACAGAGTCCCACAAACTCAGAGACTTAAGGCAACACCTACTGTCTCACAATCGCAGATCAGAAGTCCTTGTGGACTCAATGGGTTCTCCACTCACAGCTGAAATTGACATATTGGTCAGGCTGTGCTCTTGTCTGGAGAGTGTAGGAAACAATCTACTTCTCAGCTTGTTCAGATTGTTGGCAGGATTCCTTGCAGCTGTGGCTCTAAGGTCCCCTTTCCTTGCCTGCTGCCAGCCTGGGGCCACTCTCTGCTCCTCAAGGCTGCCTGCATCCCTTGTCATGTGCCATGTCTGCCACCTTCAAAGGCAGCGATGGAGTCATTGTCACTCCTTGAATCCCTCCGACTTTCTCTTCCAGTATCATCCTGAGAAAACTTTCATGTGATAAGATTAGGCTCTTTTGCCATTTTGCCGTATAAGGAGAAAACCACAAGGGCATAAAGGCCATGCAGGCCATTTTGAAACTATACCTACCATACTGATCAGGGAAAGAGGTAGAGGTGTGTATGTACAGCTGAGTTCCTTCACTGTTCACCTGAAACTACAGCAGCATTGTTAATCGTCTATACCCCAATACGAAATAAAAAGTTCAAAAGAAAACAAGGATTGGGAGGGATTTCCCTGGTGGTCCAGTGGTTAAAAATCTGCCTCCCAATGCGAGGGACGTGGGTTTGATCCCTGGTCAGGGAACTAAGATTCCACATGCCTCAGGACAACTAAGCCTGTGTGTCACAACTCAGCCCACACACCACAACTGGAGAGAAGCCTGCTCACTACAACTAAGACCTGACACAGCCAAAAATAAATTTTAAAAAAGATGTGGAGGGACTTTCCTGGTGGTCCAGTGGTTGGGACTTTGCACTTCCAATACAGAGGTGCAAAGGATGTGGGTCCAGTCCCTGGTTGGGGAACCTAAGACCCCATGTGCTATGTGGCATGGCAAAAAACAATATTTTAATAATAATATTAATAGTAAATATTTAACAATAGTAAAATAATATAGCATCTTATAAAAAGGATGGGGATGGAATGTCTAGCATGGCAACCATTGTTAATACTATAGTACATATTTGAAAGCTGCTAATGCAAGGAGATCCAACCAGTCCATTCTAAAGGAGATCAATCCTGGGTGTTCATTGGAGGGACTGATGCTAAAGCTGAAACTTCAATACTCTGGCCACTTCATGCGAAGAGTTGACTCACTGGAAAAGACTCTGATGCTGGGAGTGATTGGGGGCGGGAGGAGAAGGGGACAACAGAGAATAAGATGGCTGGATGGCATCACCGACTCTGTGGACATGAGTTTGAGTGAACTCCGGGAGTTGGTGATGGACAGGGAGGCCTGGCGTGCTGTGATTCATGGGGTCGCAAAGAGTCGGACACGACTGAGCAACTGAACTGAACTGAAGGGTATATTAATAGATCTTAAAAATTCTCATCACAAGAGAAAAGAGAAAAAAAATGTAACTGTGTGGTGATGGATGTTAGCTAGACATATGTTGATGATTTTTGCACCGTATGCAAATACCAAATCATTATGTGGTTCTCCTGAAACTATTACAATGTTGTATGTCAACTATGTGCTGCGCTAAGTTGCTTTGGTCCTGCCCGACTCTTTGCAACCCAGTGGACCATAGCCGGGGGTCTCCTCTGTCCATGGGATTCTCCAGGCTGGAGAATCCAGAGTACTGGAGTGGGTTGCCGTGCCCTCCTCCAGGGCATCTTCCCAACCCAGGGATCAAATTCATGCCTCTTATGTCTCTTGCATTGGCAGGTGGGTTCTTTACCACTTGCACCAACAGGGAAGCCCGTATGTCAGTTATACCTCAATTTAAAAAGACGTCAAGACAGCTTGAAAAGGAAGAGGAAGAGAGGGGAGAAGGCTAGGAGGGTTGAGGATAGTCCAAGGACAAGATGAGACGGGGGTGGAAAGAAGCCTTCCAGATGAGCTCCTGACCTAACATTTACTGGTGATAGTTTCATCCAGACGGGGTTCTCCTGGGGCTAATAACCGTCTCAGGAGGCAATAAATGAGGTTTAGTCAGTCTGGGAGTATCCTGATATTTTATGAAGCTTTTATATACAAGCACATAAAGATTTTTCATGAGCCAGGGAGTAGGGTGGGGCAGGAGAAAGTCCATGCCTTTCAGTAGATTCTCTAAAGAATCTTAACCCAATGATGTTAGGAACTACTGCTTTTCTTTCTTTTTTTTTTTAAAAAAAGTTAACAGCCTTGAGAGAGTGGGATGAATTGAGAGAGCAGCATTGAAACATATATTTCACCATATGTAAAACAGACAGCCAGTGTGAATTTGCTGTATGATGCAGTGAGCTCAACCCAGAGCTCTGTGACAAGGGATGGGATAGGGTGGGAGTGGGAGGGAGGTTCAAGAGGGAGGGGGCAAATGTACTCCTGTGGCAGGTTCATGTTGATGGATGGCAGAAACCAGCACAAGATTGTAAAGCAATTATCCTCCCATTAAAAAATCAGCAACTTTATTGAGATATAACTCATATACCATACAATTCACTCATTGAAAAACGTCCAATTTGGTGGGTTTAGTATATTGACAGAGTTGAGCGATTAGTACAGTCAACTTGAGAACATTTTCATCACTCCCCTCAAAATCATACCCATTAGTAGCCATTCCTCTTTCCTTCCAAACCCCAACCTCTAATAGACTTTCTGTTTCTCTGTGTTTCCTGGTCCAGACATTTCTTGTAAATGGAACCGTACAAAATGTTGCCTTTTGTGTTCGGCTTCGTCCGCTTAGCATGTCTGCAAGGTTCATCTGTGTTGTAGCATGTATCAGGTACATCATTGCTATTTTTGTTTTTTTACAAATGAATAATATTCTGTTGTATGGGTTTACTACATTTGATGTAACTAGTCATCAATGGATGGACATTTGAGTCATTTCTGATTTGAGGAGATTATGAATAAGGCTGCTATGAACATTTTTGTACAAGTTTTTCTGCAGACACAGGTGCTCGTTTCCCTTGGCTGTATACATTTGAGTGGAACTGTTGGTTCTGTTTAATGTTTTGAGGAACTGCCAAACTGCCTGGAACTATTGCATTTTGAGATATTCTGGGAGGACTTTCATTTCAGGGATTAATAGCAAATTAGCAAAAAGGGAATAGCCAGATGGAAAGCCAGGGTTTGATGAAACAATGACTTGGGACAGTTCAAGACTAATGAATACAACACCCAGATACAGACTTGAGGGAAGGAGGCTGAACCATGAATTAGAGACAAGGGAGCTGGCCCAGCCCTACTGGTAGTTCACTTATAGCCCCCACGTATGCCATCGCCCCACCCACCCTCTCTCCCCATCCATACTCTCACGCCTGGGCATCAGCACCCTCTGTCAATCAACAAATAGTGGTGTTCCTCGGTACCTCCTGTGTGCCAGGCACTGGGAGGAGCAGAGGGGACAGATTAGCAAACAATTGATATGGTTCCTGCTTCTTGGAGCTTATAGTCTTTTGGGTAAGAGATATTAAACCAATATTTATAGATAGATAAATAATTATCACTCCGCATCTGGAGTGCTGTGTGTGTTGGGTGTGCTGGGTGTTGAAATCTGATGGGAGGTGGAGGCAGGGAACCAACCAGGTCTTTTTGAGGAAGCTGTGTAATATTTAGGAAGAGACTTGTAGGATGAATAGGTGTTTTTTTTTTTAGCCGGATAGTGGTGAGGAGGAGGAGGAGAAAGGAGAGCAAGGCTGTCCTAACACAAAATGGAGGGCCTCTGGGTCTGGACAGCTGGATCAAAAGGCCAGTGTCATTGGAACAGAGAAGGTGAGGACAGGAGATAGGCTAGAGCGTGGGGGGCTTTGGGGTGGGCCTTTCCAAGGATCTCGTGTTTGTTTGTTTAATTTTATTGATTTATTTTGGCTGTGCTGGGTGTTCGTTACTGCTCAGGCTTTTATGTACTTGCGGCGAGTGGGCGCTACTCTCTAGCTGCGGTGCCCAGGCTTCTCGTGGTGCTTTCTCTCGTGGAGCACAGGCTCTGCGGCAGGCGGGCTTCAGCAGTTGCAGCACGTGGCTCAGTAATTGTGGCCCACAGGCTTAGTTGCCCCTCCACATGTCTGATCTTCCTGGACTAGGAATAGAACCTGCATCTCTTGCATTGACAAGGGGGATTCTTTACCATTGAGTCTCCAGGGAAGCCCAGGATCTTGTGTTTTATTCTAAGGAAACTAAAGAGCACTAGAGGATTTTAGTAAAGAAAGAAAGAATAAGAGGCCAAAAGTTGGGGTCTGACAAGAAATGTATTTGGTTTTGATTTTATAGTCACAAGCTTATAAAGCTAATTTGGCCTAGAATCTAGGATCTGGGGGATGAGATTTGGGGGAACAGAAAGGGAGCAGATCTTTAAATCCGAAAAACAGAACTCACAGACCCTCTCTGTCCTGTGCTAGGAAGGCAGGGCTCTGAGTGCTGCTAGTGAAGTCTGGGCTCAATCAGGTGGGCTCAGGGCCCCCAGTGCAGAGCTCCTTCTGTGGGGGCCATCCCACTGTTGGATGCAAGGCAAGGTGCCTGATCTGGGGTGATGGCACACAGTTGCTTTAGCAGAAGCCAGACCTGCAGCGCTGTCAGCAGGCTACACGGCATGTCAGCATTGAGCCAGGGAGGAACATGACAACATTCACCCTTAGAAGAGATGGCTTTGGCTCCTATGTGGAGAATGGATTAACCAGGGTGCTAGGGAGCAGGGAGGCTAGAGTGCATGCAGGGAGGCCACCTTGCTCAAGGATGTATTTTTTTAAAGTAGAATTATGACTGCCATAGGGACTTGAATTTTCTCAACCTCCAGGAGATAGTGAAGGTCAGGGAAACCTGGCGTTCTGTAATTCATGGGGCCACAGAGACTTGGACATGATTTAGCGAGTGAGCAATGACAAAGTGAGGATGAACCTGTCCCCCTGGTTGTCCAGTGGCTAAGACTCAACACTCCCAATGCAGGGGGCCTGGGTTCAATCCCTGGTCTGGAAACTAGATCCCGCCACGCTTCAACTAAGAGTTCTACAGTTTCAACTTAAGATCCTGCATGCCACAACTAAAAAGACCTGGCGCAGCCAAAATGAAAGCGTTCAGAAGGAATTCCCTGCAAGTCTGGTAACTGCCAGGACTCCACACTTCCACTGCCGGGGGCCCAGGCTGGTTGGAAACCTAAGATAGTGCCAAATGCTGGGCAAGACCAAGGACAAAAAAAATTAAAGAGTTAAATAAACTAGGACTTCTCTGGTGGTACAGTGGATAAGATAGAAATCCGCCTGCCAATGCTGGGCACACAGGTTTGGTCCCCCTGGCCCGGGAAGATCCCCCATGCTGTGGAGCAACTAAGCCCGTGCGCCACACTGTTGACACCTGAGTGCCTAGACCCGGTGCTCCCCAACAGGAGGTCACAGGAATGAGAAGGCCACACACTGCAGCACAGAGTAGCCCCTGTTTGTGGCAACTAGAGAAAGCCCACAGGCTGCAGCGGAGACCCAGCACAGCCAAAAGTGAAATATAAGTAAATATATAAATAAAAGAAGCTCTGATAAACAGCGACAACAAAAGTACATAACGAACTCATCATTGCTGGCCTGTCATGTTGAAGGCTTCCCGTGCACCAGTCATGGTGCCAAACCCTTTAAACCCAGTGTCTCATTTAATCCTCTCAATAATCCTACAAGGCACGTACTACCATAAATCTTATTTTCTAGACAAAGATGATTCAGAGGTTTCACTGACTTTTAAAATTAATAATTTGATTTATTGGAATTCACAATTCACTGGTTCTTCCTTAGGCTTCAGCTTACAAATCGTACTTTATTTGTGTTCAATGTATTTTCACAATCACTTTTACAAAGATTTGGAATGTTTGATTCCAGTTATGAAGTTAAACTCTCTTAAACACTTTAAATTGCATTTAAACATTTATTGTGTTCAGTTTCCTTTTATGTACTTCAGTGGTCTGACTTAACAGACAGAACCTTTCCAAGTATTTAAATTTAAATTATTCTTCCAATAAATTCAACTTATAAATATGGTGAACTTTGAGTTCTCTTAAATGTTCCCATACTATAAGTTCAAGGAGTTCTCAGTTTAAAATTGTAAATCTGAATCAATTCCATTCTTACTGAGTTTTCATTGGAATTTCAAGATTTTTACTCTGTATAGGCCAAGTGCTGTTGAGTTGTTAGTCCATGAATATCAAATGTGCACAGATTCTTTTACATAAAAACATTAATACCATTATTTGGCTTCCTTAAAGTTCTGTATTTTTACATCTATAAAGATGCCCATTCACCAAGAGAACTATAATAATATTAATTTCACATGGTTTGGGGCATTGCCTTCTTGACGCTTCTGAGATTACAGAACATCTTCTCTGCTCTGTCATTGCTGTGTCCCTGACCCCATCATTCAAAGGAGGTGCCACCTGGCCTGGGACACCTAGATTTAAGTGATATGTTACACACCTGCCAGGAAAGTCTACTGCCTGATTTGATGTTGCATCTTTGGCTTTTACGGTTAGTCAGGCCATTTTCTATCTAAAGCATAAGAAGTTCAAACCAGATGGAATCCTGCATTCCTTCATATTCTGTTATCTCTTTGGACCATGCAAATCTTGTGCTGTGCTAAGTCGCTTTATTCATGTCCAACTCTTTGCAACCCCATGGACTGTAGCCTGCCAGCTCCTCTGTCCATGGGATTCTCCAGGCAAGAATACTGGAGTGGGTGGCCGTGCCCTCCTCCAGGCAATCTTCCCAACCCAGCAATCAAATCCATGTCCCTCATGTCTCCTGCATTGGCAGATAGGTTCTTTATTACTCGCACCAGCTGGGAAGCCAAAATCTTAAGATTTGGGATACACATCTTAAGAGATAACTGATACCTGATCGAATTATGACTTAAGAATCAGCTGTTTTCCATCTAAAAGTGGAACTCCAGGCTTCCGTCAACAATGGGAATGAACTCGAAAGGTCATCAGTTCCTTCCCAGGTCTGTGACATCATACCCTGTACTTCCAAACCTGCGAGAGCAGCTGGCGATCAGGGCAAGAAATAGGGAGGCTTCCTCCAGGAGCCCTATGTTGGGTTCTCTCCTGCCATAAAGGTTAAAGTTCACACAGATGGCAGCGGAGGACAGCAGCAGCAGCACTGCAGCTAGACACACTCCTCTGGCAGAAGCTCTGAGGTGCCTGAGTCCTTCTCTGCCCATCTCTCTATCGGTTATAGTAAGCCTAGGGAGGCTACCAAGGCAGGTGGCATTCTTCCCATTCCTCATTCGTGCATTGATCAATTTATTGCTCTTGTATTATGGGCCAGGTTTCTATAAGGGAGACCACCAGTCAGAGCTCAGGGCTTAACAGAATTTACAGTGTGGGAAGTGTGGTGGGGCTCAGGGGAGGGAGGGTAGTATCCCTCGGGTAGAAGGCCATCACAGAAGGTTTATGACAGAGAGGGCATTTGACATTCATCCGTGTTTACTGGGTAACCACTGTATGCCAGGCACCATTGTGGGAGGGGTTTGCGGATGAGCAAGGAAAAAGTCTGTCTAGTCAAAGCTATGGTTTTTCCAATAGTCATGTATGGAAGTGAGAGTTGGACCATAAAGAAGGCTGAGTGCCAAAAACTTGATGCTTTCGAATTGTGGTGCTGGAGAAGACTCTTGAGAGTCCCTTGGACAGCAAGGAGATCAAACCAGTTAATCCTAAAGGAAATCAATCCTGAATATTCATTGAAAGGACTGATGCTGAAGCTCTGATACTTTGGCCACCTGATGCGAAGAGCCAAGTCACTGGAAAAGACCCTGATGCTGGGAAAGATTGAAGGTAGGCAGAGAAGGGGATGACAGAGGATGAGATGGTTGGATGGCATCATCGACCCAATGGACATGAGTTTGAGCAAATTCTGGGAGACAGTGAAGAACAGGGAAGCCAAAGAGTCAGCCACAACTTAGCGACTGAACAACAAAGAAGAAAGTAAACAAGGTAATTTCAGGTTGTGGGGAACTGTCATTTGTTGAGTGCTTACAACGTGCTGACACTGAGTGCTTTATATACATTGACTTGTTTAATTTTCCCGACCCTTCGGTGAGGCAGGAAACCACCAATATCCCTGTTTGATGAGGAGACTGATTTCTCTATGGCCACACAGTGATCCATCCCCAAGTGCAGTAGCTTCAGATGGCTGTTGTCTTCCTGGGTCACGGGCCTTAGGGTCAGGAGTCCAGGCAGGGATCAGCAGGGGCAGCTCACTCCTCTCTGCCCCACAGTGTTATTAGCTGGGCTCGTGGCTGCAGCTGGAGGACCCAGATGGCCTTGTCCCGTGAGCGGGGCCTCGGACTGGCCGTTAGCTGGGCCGCTGCAGTTGTCCTGTATGTGATCCCTCTGTCCGGCAGGGTGGCCGGGACTTCTTTACTCTTCTTCCCAGAGTGCAAACACAGGAGCTGCAAGTGACAGTGCATCACGCCCACCATGTTCAGTTTGTTCACAGATGTCACAGAGCCAGCCCAGGTTCAAACGGAAGGGGAACTGACATGGGTGGAGTCACATTGCAAAGGGCGTGCAAGATGGAAGGACTCGCTGTGGCTGTCTTTGGAAACAATCTGACACTGAACCAGAATTTAAATAACTTGCTGAGGGTCATACAGCTAACTGGCTGTGAGGGTTCAGTAGGGTAAAGGTCAGACAGGATAATGTGGAGGACATTTCAGATAAAATGGGCAAAAGAATAAAAAGAGGGTGGGATCCGGGTCTTCGGACCTTCATCCGTTCCAGCACAGTAGGAACGTCTGTGGTGCAGACTAGGGAAGTTGGGGCTCCGGTGGCTTCTCTTGTAAGGCATGCTGGCATCAGCAACGGATGGGTTGGCAATCGGATGAATTATCTATTGAGGAGATGATTGACTTGAGCCAAAAGAAAGAGCCCACCCTGGTGGGGGACCTGCCCTCTTCCCAGGGCCAGGAGCCCACTCACAGGGAGCGAGGCCTTGGGTCAGATGGGTCTGGTGTGGATGGGGAAACGGAGGCCTGAATTACCATCTCCGTACACACCCTGAGTTGTTTTGAGTGTCTTTTTCTTTTATTTTTTTCAAGACTATTTTTTTTTTTTTTTTTTGCTGTGGACCATTTTTTAAGAACTCCTTATTGAATTTGTTACAATATTGCTTGTTGTATGTTGTGGTTTTTTGGCCATAATGCCTGGGGGATCTGTAGGGATCGAACCTGCACCCCCTGCCTTGAAAGGTGAAATGTTAACCACTGGACCACCAGGGAAGTCCCGCTTTGAGGGTCTTTCTGGGTAATACCTTTTAAAAAGAAAAGCAGCAAGGTTAGAGAGAAGAGGGGATGCAATATGCAGTTCTGTCAAAGCTCTTAGTTTGAAAAGACACTGCGGTATTTATTTTTTAAAAAACAGCCTGGTTGATCTCATTCTTAGCGTCTCTGGCTGAAAAGGGGGAGGGGCTGCCCCCTCTGTGCTAGCTGCTCCCTGGGATTTGTATCTTTTCTTCTGACACACTTCATGCAGGGAGAACTCATTTTGGCTTCCTCAAAAATTGGACGCTAAATTTAGAACTGGCCTCAAAACTTCTGATCTTTGAGCTCAACTTGTCTGGCTCGGCCGGGCCTGCCACCGCCACCTCTTATCACCCTCAATGTTGTTCCTGTTTGGTTCTCCAGTTGTCCTAGAAACGTGAATTGGTATGATCGGTCATGGCCAGGAGATGGAAGCCAGAGCCCACCAGCCTGCCCTGGTGGGACCCTGACTCTGCTCTTCTCTCATAAACAACATTCTCTTGGAGCAGAGAATGCTTCCCCCTTATTTTCCGAGAGCTGGGCCCCTTGGGCCCACTCCAAATTCCTCTGGTCTCCCTTCCATCTGTTGCAAGTTCCTTCCCGGCCTTCTCATCCCTGGAACCACCAGAAAGGGGAGGAAGCAGACCTTCATCTGTGCCTGGGCCCAGCTGCTTGCCATCTGGACTCAAGCCTATTAACCCCTGACCTTCAGCCATCATCCCTTCTCTCACATCCTTCATAAATCCACACTGGGAGAAGGAGCTGAGGGCCGAGGGACCTCCCAGTCCCCACCACATGGCTCTTCACTCTCCCAGTTCTATCCAAGGAGACGTCATCTCCGATGGAGCCCAGCGGCTGGTCCTGAGCAAGGCCCCTTGCTTCCGTGTGACAAGTCACTTGGCTTCCTTGCCAAGTCTGTTTTCCCATCTACAAAATGAAGAGCGGAATGAGTGGGCCTCTAACCTTAGTGACGTGTTAGTTGCTCAGTCATGTCCGATTCTTTGTGACCCCATGGTCTGTGCATGGGATTCTCCATGCAAGAATACTGGAATGGGTTGCCATTCCCTTCTCCAGGGGAATCTTCCCGATCCAGGGATTGAAATCAGGTCTTCTGCATTGCAGGCAGGTTCTTTACCATCTGAACTACCAGGGACTCAGTTTAAAACATGCCATGCCTCTGTAAGCATGACGGATTCCTACCAGAGAAAGGGTCCTTTTAGCATTAAAGAGAAGAGCGTCACACAAGGTCACTCACAGCATCCCACAGAGCATCCGTCTGGAAGGCACTCAAGAATTACAGCATCTCTCGCTGAAGTCCAGACCTGACCCCCCACAACTCAACTCCGAACGATGTTGCAGGAGGCCACTGCCAGCTGGATCTCCTCTGTGACAGTTCAGAAGGTCCACAGCAATCTGAAGAGAATAGCTGAATTCTCTACAGCAGTGTCCCTTGAACTGCTTTCCGCAGAACACTGGGATCCCACGTGGGTCTGGGCTTTGCCATCCTGTGATCCAATAAGTCTGGGGAAAGCTGGGTTTCTGAGAGCCTTGAACTCAGAACCATCACTGCGGACATTCTGCGTATCCTTGAGGACAGCCTCTGTTTTGCCCTTTTTACTATTTCCACTTCACAGATGAGAAGAGGGGGCTCAGAGAGGTTAGTGATTTGCCCAGAGTCCTGCACTTGGATAATTGGGACCTGAGTCCATAGCTGTGCTCCTAACACTAGGCTGTATTTTCATCTCATGTTATGGACCCTGAGGGGCTGCTCTTGTCTGAGCTGAAGCCCCTCAGAGGAATCAGAGTGAAGGGTACCTTTCTGTGGCAGGAGAGGGGACAGTGAGGGGGTGTGTTGTGGGTATACGTCCGGTACAGGGACTCGTAGCTGTTTCCTGGGGACAGTTCACTGGGGGTAAGGGGTGGGGAGTCACAGACGTCTGTGCTGCTCCTCACAGCTGAGATTGCCTCTGGAGTAAGTCAGGTGAAGGAGTGTTGTGCCCTTCACAAGAAGGATTCATGGGGACTTGTGACCATTCAGACCTGCTGGTTTTAGAAACATTATTTCTTTTTAATTTTTTTAAAGTAATTTTTTGGCTGTGCTGGGTCTTTGTGCCATGTGTGGGGTTTCTCTAGTTGTGGCGGGTGGGATCTACTCTCTAGTTGCAGAGTGTGGGCTTCTCATTGCGATGGCTTCTCTTTTTGTGAAGCATGCGCCCTAGAGCTCGGGATTCAGTAGTTGTGGCACATGGGCTTAGTTGCTCTGTGGCCAGGAGCAACTTCCAGACCAGGGATCAAACAGGTGTCCTCTGCATTGCAAGGCAGATTCTTAACCACTGGACCACCAGGGAAGCCCTTGAAGTATCCCTTGTTGCATGCCGATTAGAGCCGCACAGCTCCCTCGCCCTCACGGCTGATTTCACGGGGGCAGCAGCCGCCCCCAGGTGGGCTGCCTGCCGCCAGGGGGTTCTGAGAAGCTGAGTTAGTTACTAGTCACCCATTCTTTCTTTCCTTTCTCTAACGAGAACTCACTGAGCACACTGCTGTGTGTGGGAGATGCAGTGGTGGACAAGTTCTGTATTCCTGCCCTCCATGGGAGACAGACCTTATGCATAAATTAAGTTCCCAAGGGGCGTAGTTACAATTGGAAGTGAGATCTCCAAAGGGAAGGATCATTGTTCTGTGACAGTAGGTATCAAGGGAGGGTGACCTAGTTCAGGGAGGGGTATGTGGCCGTGGAGGGGCACCACTCACAGGTCCCTTCAAGACACCCTCTTCTGAGGAAGGTAGTTGGCTGATAGCGCCCAGCTGCTGCACCTTCAGGTGTTCACACCAAGGCTCCTCCCTCCGCAGGCAGCTCGCAGCCAATGGCAACAGAGCGGGGACACCACAGCTGGGCCTTGGCTGCTGACCCAGCCCCGTGCTCCTGCAGTGTCCGGAGCTCCTCCTTCCCTCTCCCCTTTCACGGGTCACACCTGAACCCTCTTGCCACCTGCTGCTGCTCCCTTCTTCCCCTTCAGGCCATTCTGGCATCTACTTCTGGTTAAAAAAGCGTAACTCAATTGAGTACATTTTAAAGACCTTGTTGGCTTTACTGACTGATTCACGGATCGGGCAGCATCCAATCCAGCAGACAGATAGGAACTCTGAGGAGCTGTACAAAATGAGAGACTTTAATAGGCAGAGAGGAACAGCAGAAACAAGGAAGTCAGACTTGGCACAAAAGCGGGTTGGTTATTGCAAGATCATTTTCCTGGCAGGGTGGGGTGGGGGGTGTCTGACAGACAGGTTATCTAACTAATGTCTCTCTGGTGATGCCAGACTGGCTGGTTTAATGTATCATTCCTGGGAGAGCTGAAACTGCAAGTCTCAGTTTGGTGACATGGGGCATAAGCAACTCCATTTTGGGCCTGTTGCCTTGTTTTTAATACAGGGAACATTAGAAATTAAATATTTTGAGCTGAATGATCAATGAAAATATAATCTATCAAAATTTGTAATATACAGCTAGAGGGGTACTTAACAGAAAATATTTAGCTTGTTAGAAAAGAAGAAAGATATAAAATCAATGATCTTAAGATTCCACTTTAAAAACTAGAACAAGAAGAACCAGGTAAACCCAAAGTAAGGAGAAGGAAAGAAATATTAAGAGCAAATATTTGTGGCACAGAAAACAGACAAACAGAAAATCAACAAAGCCAAAAGTCAGTTCATTGAAAGTATAAACAAAATTGGTAAATTCCTAGTTAGATTGATCAAGGAGAGAAAGGAAGAAAATAAATTATGAATATAAAGAATAAAAAAAGACGGTATCACCACAGAGCCTTCAGATATGAGAAAAATAATAATGAAACAAAAGAATAATAAGACAGTATTATAAACTTCACTCCAATCAGTTTGACAACACAGATGAAATGGACAAACTGCTTGACAGATTACATTTGACCAAAATAGACACATGATGAAACTGAAAAGCCAAAGAGTTTTATCTATTAAAGAATTTGAATTCATTATCAAAAACCATTCCAAAGGAAATGTCAAGCCCAGATAGTTTCACTGGTGAATTCCATCAAACGTTTAAGGAAGAAATAACACTAAACTCACATTTTCAGAAAATAGAGCAGGAAGCAATTCATTTTATGAGGTCAGCAGTACCCTGATACCAAAACAACAAAGACACTGTAAGTAGATTGAATCCAGATCTCAGCACCATAATTAACAAGATTTATTTCTTACTAGGCCACAAATCGAAAATGGGTCATCAGGAAGACTGTGCTTGTCACAGGCACTCAGGGACCCGGCTGATGAAATTTCTTTCTCAACAGAAGCTTCCACTACGAGTAAGGCCGAGAAAGGAGATGCAGCGAATTGCATGCTGATTCTTAAAGCTCCTGCCCTGAAGTGACATGTGTGACTTAGGCTCATGTCCCTAGCCATGTCCCAAGGGGATGGGGGGTGTCCTAACATGTTTTTGGGAGGAGAGGAAAGTGGACAATGATCATCTCAGGAGTCATAGATGCATATATAGTAACAGTTCAGTTCAGTGGCTCAGTTGTGTCCGACTCTTTGTGACCCCATGGACTCCCTGTCCATCACCAACTCTCGGAGTTTATTCAAACTCATGTCCATTGCGTCAGTGATGCCATCCAACCATCTCATCCTCTGTTGTCCTCTTTTCCTCCTGCCTTCAATCTTTTCTAGCATCAGGGTCTTTTCAAATGAGTTAGTTCTTCGCATCAGATGGCCAAAGTATTGGAGTTTCAGCTTTAGCGTCAGTCCTTCCAATGAACATTCAGGACTGATTTCCTTTAGGATGGACTGCATGGATCTCCTTGCAGTCCAAGGGACTCTCAAGAGTCTTCTCCAGCACCACAGTTTAAAAGCATCAATTCTTCAGCACTCAGCTTTCTTTATAGTCCAACTCTCACATCCATACTGGAAAAACCATAGTTTTGACTAGATGGACCTTTGTTGGCAAAGTAATATCTCTTCTTTTTAATATGCTGTCCAGGATGGGCATAACTTTCCTTCCAAGGAGCAAGTGTCTTTTGATTTCATGACTGCAGTCGCCATCTGCAGTGATTTTGGAGCCCCCCAAAATAAAGTTTGTCACCGTTTCCACTGTTTCCCCATCTAGTAACAGGAGAGCCCAAACAACTAACATTAATGACCTGCCCACTGAGAGAGCAGAGTAGATCAGAGGGCCCTGGGATGTGGCTGTTGCAAATGCCACCAGCCCTAGAGAAGGGGAGAGCCTGCCTGGGACACTGAGATGGAGCAGCCAGAGAGAGGGGAGAAACCAGATGAGTCCACGAAGGGACCAGAGAATGGTGTCTCATGTGACTGAGGGATTTCATAAAAGGAGGATTAAGGCAACTAGGATGTCACTGGTACCCACGCGAGGTGATGTCAATGGAGTGATGGTGGTAGAAGCCAGAATGAAGCAAGTAAGAACTGAGTGTGGGGTGAAGGAAAGCAGAATGTGGACACATTTTTAAGAAGTCAGTGGTGAAGGAAGGAAGGCAGTCCGTGGAGGAGGACGTGTTAAGAGAGGATTTGTTTGTTATTTCAGTGGGAGAGCCCAGAGGATGCTTAAATTGTTGATGCGAGCAATCTAGTTTGGGGAAAGTGGGGAAATAGGTAAGAGAGGGGAGTCAGGGACAATAAGGTTCCTGGAAGGTGGGACTCAAAAGTCGGTGGTGAAAGGCTGTAAGGTGTGAGCGGTTGAAAGGCTGAGCTGGTGTGAGTGGAACCAGGCAGCAGGGAAGCCAGAGGGAGAGAAAGGCAAGCAGAGCAAGCACACAGCAAGATGGAAAGGGGGTGGGAAAAGCCTGCAGCAGAGTCTTGATGATCCTTTTACTTTTTCTTTTCTTTTTTTTAAATTGAATTGCGACTGATTTACAATGTTGTATTAGTTTCCGGTGTATAGCAAAGTGATTCAGTTATACACATACGCATATATACATATGTGTATGTATATATATATATATTATCAGATTCTCTTCCCGTATAGGTTATTGCAAAATATGGTTCCTTGTGCTATGCAATAGGTCCTTGTTGGTTATCTGTTTTATACATGCTGCTGCTGCTGCGGTGCTTCAGTCGTGTTCGACCCTTAGCGACCCCGTGGACTGCAGTCTACCAGGCTCCTCCGTCCATGGGATTTTCCAGGCAAGAGTACTGGAGTGGGGTGCCACTGCCTTCTCCGGTTTTATACATAGTAGTGTGTATATCGGAGAAGGCACTGGCAAGCCACTCCAGTACTCTTGCCTAGAAAATCCCATGGATGGAGGAGCCTGGTAGGCTGCAGTCCATGGGGTCACTAAGGGTCGGACATGACTGAGCGAGTTCATTTTCACTTTTCACTTTCACACATTGGAGAAGGAAATGGCAACCCACTCCAGTGTTCTTGCTGGGAGAATCCCAGGAACGGGGGAGCCTGGTGGGCGTCCGTCTATGGGGTCGCACAGAGTCGGACACGACTGAAGTGACTTAGCAGCAGCAGTGTGTATGTGTTTATCCAAAACTCCTAAATTATACCTCCTCCCAATTTCTTTTTTGGTAATTGTGAGTTTGTTTTCTATGTCTGTGGGTCTATTTCTGTTTCATAAATAACTTCATTTGTATCCTTTTTAAAGTTTTAATTTATTTATTTTTGGCTGTGCTGGGTCTTCATTGCTGTGAAGGCTTTTCTCTAGTTGTGGTGAGCGGGGGCTGCTCTCCAGTTTCAGTTCAAGGGCTTCTCATTGTGGTGGCTTCTCTTGTTGCAGAGCACAGGCTCGAGGCACGTGGACTTCGGTAGTTGCAGCTCCTGGACTCCACAGCACAGGCTCAATAGGTGTGGTGCACAGGCTTAGTTGCTCCAATGCTGTATCATTCTTTTTAGATTGCACATATAATCAATGTCATGTGATATTTTTCTTTCTGTCTGACTTAACTTCACTTAGTATGATAATCTTTAGGTCCATTCATATTGCTGCAAATGGCATTATTTCATTCTTTTTTATGACTGAGTAGTAGTCCATTGTATATATGTACTACATCTTCTTTATTCATCTGTTGATGGAGCTGGTCCTTTTTCTTGAAAAGATTTCATTCATTCAGTAAATATTTATGGAGCAACCTGCTATGTGCCAAGCTGAGTTCTGAGCACAGTCAACAGAAGTCATCCTCAGCCTCAGAATCTATCCCTGCCTCCAAAGAAGCCAAGTGGCAGCAGCCTCTTTGGCCAAGAAGGTGCTCTCCATTTGGACCGATTTCTTGAATAGCAGCAGATAGATGCATGGGGGAGGGGTCAAAGGAAAACAGATTTCCCATAATAGGAATGGGCTTGGATAAGGCTTGTCCTCTGGAAAGTCTTAGGGACTTTGGAGAAGGGAGGTGTGTGTGTGTCCGGGTATGTCTTTGGGGCAGCTTGGTGCAGAGAACCCCTCTGAATATGTTGGATGTGGTTGTGGTCGACTTTACTCTCTACGTGTGTGAAGCAAAAGAGCCAGACCACCTGAGTGGCATCCTTCTAGGAAGCTTGCCCATTCTGTTTCTTTGTTGTTGCTTTTTACCCTTTTGTTATATAAATTAGGGCTTCCCAGGTGGCGCCAGTGGTAAAGAATCAGCCTGCTAATGCAGGAGACAGAAGAGAGTTGAGTTTGATCCCTGGGTTGGGAAGATTCCCCTTGAGAAGGAAATGGCAGCCCACTCCAGTGTTCTTGCCTGGGAAATCCCATGTACAGAGGTGCCTGGTGAGTTACAGTCCATGGGGTCACAAAGAGTTGGATACAATTAAGCATGTGTATGCACCTGCATATGAAAATGGAGAAAATAGTGCAGTGACCCTCCACGGCCCATCCTTCCCACCACCGCTGATGTTTCCTCCTCCAGACACCTCTGGCTTGTCCATGCCTCCCACTTGGCAGTTAGTCACGTACTTTCTCATGACATCTTAGTTTCTGTTCCTGCTGAAACCAGCACTATTTCTGGGCTTTTCTGTTATGTGAACCAATACTTTTCTTTCTAGACTTCATTTTTAAAATTTATTTACTCATTTATTTTTGGCTGCAGTGGACCTTCTTTGCAGCGCACAGGCTTTCTGTAGTTGCAGCAGGCGGGGGTTACTCTTTAGTTGTGGTGCTCAGGCTTCTCACTGCAGTGGCTTCTCTTATTGCAGAGCATGGGCTTTAGGTTGTGCAGGCTTCAATAGCTGCAGCTTGAGAGCTTAGTTCTGCGGCATGTGGGATCTTCCTGGACCAGAGATTGAACCCATGTCCCCTGCATAGGCTGGCAGATTCTTAACCACTGGACCACCAGGGAAGTCCTCCAGACTTTAGACTTCATTTTGATGTGATTTTTTTTCCTTTTGAAAGGAATCCTGTCTAATCTAGAGACCCAACCTTATTTGCCTGGTTCTGTGGGCCCATGTCCCTTTTAAAGGCATCCAATGCAGTATTAGTTATCCATGGCTGTATAACAAATTGCCCCACATTTAGTAAGTATGGCCCAATCTCTAAGAAGGCCCCTAAAGATCCCTGCCTTCTGGTATTTGTGCCCCGTGCCCTCTCCTCCCATATTCTATCCAGGTTACCCTAATAGACCAGCAGAGTGTAACAGAAGTGATGACGTGTGACTGCCCGTCTAGCTCATAAGAGACGTTGAACTTGGCACTTTCTTCCACAGAGAGCATCCCACTGCATTGTGTTGTCTGAGCAGGCATGCAGGAGGGTCCCTGGCCTAGTCCTGGGGAGTCATTGAGGGCTTCCTGGTGGAAGCAGTGGCGAACTGCATCCTAAAACTTCGTCTCCCCTCTGACTGCTCAGTGGACACAGGCCCCTGAAGGCACGTTCAAGGATGACCTCGTCCATTCAGGACAGGCTCTCACGCCGCCTCCCAGGACCTCCAGGGACACATCTGGTCCATGTGTGCATGCTGGAGGGAAGAAAGCCAGACAGGACCCCCAGACCCTGTTTCCTGGCTGAGCCACACAGGAGCACTCTCTCAGGGACCTCTGTGGGTCCTATATGCCAGTGCCCCAGGCTACAGAGCAGTCAGTGCAGTGAAAGGGGAGCCACAGTCCCCACCATCCAGGAGTGGTGGGTGGTGGAGGCGGGAGTCAGAGAGGAGTTGCTGACCCCTGTAGACACACGGAGACGCTCGTCCTGAGCTCAGGTGCTACCAGCCGGTCCTTGGGGGGCCCCCACCCCCTCTGCTGCCTGCCCTCTCCATCCTGGCCTGTGCCCTCCCCGGGGGAGCCTGGGGCAGACCCCATGCCCCTCCCCTCCACCAGCAGCTCCTCTTGTGCCGCCCACGTGTTTCCCAGCCCACGAATTTCCCATTCCCAGGAGCCCCTTCCTGGCAGAGTGCCTTGGGCCAGCCCTGTCTTCTCCCCCTGCTTCCAGTCTGTCCTTCATTGTTCTTTGTCTCTTTCCTTTTGCTAAATGTCCTTGCTTACCTGACCTCGCTCCATGTGGGCATGAGCATGGGGGTGTGTGTGTGTGTGTGAGAGAGAGAGAGAGAGAGCATGTTCACACCTGGATATTGGGTAAAAGCCACATGTGGCACAGGGGAATGTACATAAGTTGGGGGTCCCAGGCTCAGATGTGGAGGAGTGGGAAGTCAGGCAGAAGTCCAGATTCTTTAGCACCTCCTGGAAAAGACCCCCGCCCCCACTGCCCTGGCCCCTGCCTACCTCAGCCTCAGAGCTCACCACTCCCCATGGACTCACCCAGCCCCTGCCCTCTCTCCTCAGCCTAGGGTTTCTGTTCCCAATCCCCATCCACTATTGGGCAAATTACTGCTTGTCCTTTAAGGCTCTGCTCAAGTGTCCCCTCCTCCCAGGAGCCTCCAAGAACCCCTGGGCCTGGGCTGGATGCGACTACAGCTATGCCCACTGCCTCTTTTCTGCCCCGGGCAGCTCCTGGAAGCCAGGACCTTGCCTGTGCTGGTCACCTTCCCCGAACATCCTGCCCCCTACCAGGCCCTGTGTGGGAACTCCCTGCAGAGGGATGAATGAAAATGATAACTATATATACTAAACCATAGCCTTAGAGAGAGAGTGGGCAAGAGAGAGAGAAATGTTTTTCACCCAGCTAAGCACTCTAGACTGAACTTTTGTTCTGGTGGCTTAAGTGATGTTCAAGGGAATTGTAGGGGCGCTGGCGAATGTGGGTTCATTTTATCCTTGGAATTGAGGGTGCCCCTCTGCCCTGCTACCCACATACACACCGGTACCACACAAGGCTGCTTTTATCACTCAACTTCTAATCTCTCTGGTTTAAGGCCAGGGTCGAACTCCCTAAGTCATCATCCTCCCCACCCGGAAACAAACTTTGCAGTCAGTCTTCGCTTTCGTGGCGGCGGAAGGCTTCTAAGGAGGGGCCCCGCCCCCGGCCAATCACGGAGCCCCTTTGGTTTCCGGAGCAAGGGTGGGGGGCGGGAGGCAGGGAGCCGGGCTGGAAGGGGTTTCGAGCCCCGCGGGCTGCATGCTCCGGGGGCTGACGCAACTGGAGAATTTGGCTTCTTTTTATCACATATATCATTTTGCCATATATGGTCAGCGAGAGCTACTGGCAGCGAGGCTCGGACCCAGATGGTGGGCTACCAGAGTGAAGTGAGCTACATACCAGCCCAGAACAAACAGACCATCGCTCACCCGCCGGACAGGTGGGTGGGCCAAGAGAGGGGTTATATATAGTTCTGCTCACATTCCTTCACTAATGCGTGTTGGCCCCCAAATGCGCAAACAGTCTCCATTTCTGGCTCTTTTTTTACTGAATTTGCTAATTGCTATTCTTCTATAACCAGGGGAACGACAAAAATGCCAGGAGGAATGTGGGGGAGGAGATCTGCAGGGGCCGTTTCCCTTCCTTCATCCTCTGACCCTCTCCTTCCCCCTGCCTTCCCCCAGAGGGCCTCCTTTATTGACTTGCCTCGTTTCTCCCCTTGCCAGAGTCCCCTCCTTGCCTGCACCCCTCCTGCCCAGGTGAGGCTGGCCAGGTGCAGATGAGCCCCCGAGGCTGTCGGGGATTCAGAGAAGCGTCACCGCAGACATGGCGCCCCAGCTCCCAGGGCCCGTCTTTTGCCAGATGCTGGAGGTTCGCTCTCCCCAGCTGGCCTGACCCAAACAGGAAACGCTGCCCCCGCCTTACCAGGGACCCCAAATGGCAGCACAGGACGCCAACCCCTGAGAGTCTGCTGCTGCTGCTGCTGCTAAGCTGCTTCAGTCGTGTCCGACTCTGTGCGACCCATAGACGGCAGCCCACCAGGCTCCGCCGTCCCTGGGATTCTCCAGGCAAGAACACTGGAGTGGGTTGCCATTTCCTTCTACAATGCATGAAAGTGACATAACACTGGTGATCCCCCAAAGCTGCTGTCTGGACCTGGACCTCACTTTATACCTCAAGCCTGAGGCAGTCAGATTGCCAAGGTTTAAGGGAATTCCCTAGTGGTCCAGTGTTTTGGACTCTACGCTCTTACTGCTGAAGCCCATGTTCAATCCCTGATCAGGGAACTAAAATCCCACAAGATGCTGTAGCGCAGCCGAAAAAAGGTTTATACCTCTAGCCCAGAGCTTCAGAATCACGGGTCAGAGGCTGTACTGTCACCCACGGGTGGAGGCTCAGTCCTAAAGCAAAGACAGATGGAGAGAAGTTAGACCGGGGATGCAGGCTTTTGGGTGTTCATAGAAGCAGCTGCACCTCTGTCGTCACAGGTGAGGAGGGCAGGCGGCCAGTCAGCCAGCCTCTCTCGCATGGTGTCCAGCAGCATCCTTAGGGAGTTCACCCCAGGGGAAATGCGGTTTTGGTGAGTCCATCTTCTAATTCACTCCAAATAACAGGGTCTGGTTCTTCCAGCAGTGCAGCCCTGGTGCCTCCAGCACAGGTCGGGAGCTCAACCCTGTTACACATGAGAAACAAGCTACTGGTGTCTAAGCCGGGAACCTTCTGACCTAATGGTCTGGGGTAGGTCTTGAGCGAGTGATGTGTTACCTGTCTATTCTCCTTGGCTTCCCTGGTGATCTGATGTGTGCACAGCTGCAGGCAGGCTTGCTTTTCCTGGGGCATCTGACCTGAGGCCCGCAGCTCCTGTTCCCCGCTCCTAGGGCAGCCTCGGGTCCCCCAAGCAAAGCACCTGTCCAGGGAGCTGAGTGGTCCAGCTGACCAGTGAGGATGAGCCTGGGCCTGGACGTCAGAAGCTAACTCCCACGTGGCTCTGCCCTAAATTACCAGAGCTCCCTACTCAATGCTCTGAATTTCTTAAAATCCCAGTTCCTTCCACCACAAGATCAGGAGGTAGAGAAGTTCTAGAAGGACCAGTAAGATATTACTAAGAGCTGACTGATGCAGAGAGCTAACTCAGTGGAAAAGGCTCCTGATTGAAGGCAGGAGGAGAAGGGGACAACAGAGGATGAGATGGTTGGATGGCATCACCAACTCAATGGACATGAGTTTGAGCAAACTCAGGGAGATAGTTAAGGACAGGGAAGCCTGGTGTGCCACAGTCCATGGGGTTGCAAAGAGTCAGACATGACTGAGTGACTGAACAACAGCAATGCTATTGAACAATTACTGTGTACCCACAACATGCTGGGTGCTGAAGACAGGGTCCTACTACTCTGCCCACTTTTTAAATATTTATTTGTGTATTTGGCTGCGCCAGGTCTTCGTTGTGGCATGTGAACTCTTAGTTGTGACATGTGGGGTCTAGTTCCCTGACCAAGGATCAAACCTGGGCCCCCTACGTTGGGAGTGTGAAGTCTTAGCCACTGGACTGCCAGGGAAGCCCCCAGCCCACTTTTAAGATGAGAGCATTGAGGCTCAGAGAGGTCGAATCACCTGGCCAAGATCCCACCACCACTAACGTGTGGGAGAGCCGGAACATGACTCTAGAGTCTGCAGGCCTAAGCACCACCACTGGTTTACACACCCAGTGGGTATGGAGGTACTGGTCACTGGCTGTCTCTTCCAGAATGTCAAGGCTAAACCTGGTAAGACGACCCTGCGGAGACACTTCAGGTCGTGCAGAGAAATGCCCCTGGCCAGCTCCCTGATTCTGGCACAAGCAACGCGATACTTCTCCTGCCCTCCATAGTGGCTGCCAAGGGGTGGGGTTTCAAAGCCAGTCTCTTCATTGACTAAAAGCATAAAACAGCAGTTGGCCCAAAGTTGTGGGGACATCAGTCAGCTGAGAGAGGACAGCACCCCCTCTCAGCCCATCAGGAAGGAAAGAAAAACAAAACAGGAGGCGAGTGAGTGAGTGAACAGTGAGCCTGTCTGCAGAAGCGCGTAGGTTCTGGTGTCCTCCATTGCTCTTCTACCTTCCATCTTCTTGGAGCAGAATCAGAAGGAACAGGGATTCGAGTTTAAAAGAAGTTTAAAGATGAGGGTAGTGTCATGACGGGTGAAGGCAGAAGCAGCCTGAATCAGGAAACTGGGCTGTGGTGACTGAAACTGGCAAGTCTAGGAAAAGCCAAGAAGTCAAGCGAGAGAGGTCAGAGCAGTGGTCTTGCCCTTGTGTGGGTCTTGGTCAACATAATGGAAGTTGGACTTGAGACCCTCGAGTTCGAGAGGTGGTTGACTGCCTCAGAGGTTCTTTGCCTGCTACCGGTGGGACTTGGGTCAAGGTCTTTGAACCGTGTGAGGGAAGTTAGAGCGAGGGTAGTGGTGCCATCAGTATCCTTTCGCCCTCATCGTTTTTATTAAAGACAGACACATACAACTCTTAAGGCAAAACTCAAGAAAACCAAGTTTGAATAATAACTTTATATGACAGAATAAAGAGAAATCTGTTTCCAGGTGCTTCTCAAACTAAGGCTGGACTCCATGGTTCTGGCTCTTCTTCTCAAATGGTTTCGGTGAGAAAACCTGGCCTTTTTGTTTCTCTTGCTTGATTGGGTGCCACACACCCCGTCCCCTGAGAGGTGTTTGGGGCTCAGCAATGCAGCTGTGTCCAGGGTTCTTCCTGCCTCAGGGCTACATAGGCCAGGTTTGAAGGTGGGAGAGGGAAGCCGCCCCCCTGAAGCTCTGATGATGAAACTTCCTGTTCCAGCGCTGATGATAGAAATTGTGGAGTGTCAGAGCATCCCTCTGGATCTAGTTTTCCACTTTACTGTGAGGCAGAAGCTACAGGTAAGGGAACCTTGAGGAGAACTGGGATAACGCTTCTTGTTCCAATCAGGTACATCCAGAGAAAGTCAATAACCAAAGGGAGATGCTTGGGATTCCCAGGGGGTGCAGTGGTAAAGAATCCTTCTACCAATGCAGGAGACCTGGGTTCTATCCCTGGTGGGGAAGATCCCCTGGAGGAGGAGATGGCAACCCACTCCAATCTTCTTGCCTGGAGAATCCCCTGGACAGAAGAGCCTGGTGAGCTACAGTCCATGGGGTCACAGAGTCAGACACGACTGAGCAGGCACACACAAAGAGAGATGCTGACAAGGCCCAGGTGAGGCTGGGTCAGGAAAACTAGACTTGGGAGGGTCCCAGGTCTTCAAATCCTCATGGATGGTGTCGTTCTTTCAAAGTGTTTGTCTTATCGAAATTCTCATACACATACCAAGGGAGAGCAAATAGTACAAAGAGCCCCCTAGTACCCATCTCCCAGTCGCAACAGTTGGCAACATTCTGCCATTCTTGCTTCATCATTCCCTCCGTTTTTTTTCTGGAACGTTTAAAAGCAAATTTCAGATATATTATGTCACCCCGAATACATCAGTACTTTTATCTCTAACAGATAAGGACTTTGTTCTTTTTTTTAACACAACCATCATAAAGTATTACATACAACAAAACTAATAATAACTCCTTAATATAAAATAATCTGTGTTTCATTTTCTTTAATTTTCTCAGAAATGCCTCTTTTTAGTTTGTTCACATTGGGGATCCAAACAGGTCGATGCATTGTATTTGGATGACATGTTTCGAGTCTTTTGGCTGATAACACTTTCCACTCTCTTGCTGAGTTTTTCATGTCATTTATTTGTCAAAGAAACTGGGTCATTTGTCCTTTAGAATTAGTCACATTGGCTGACAGAATTCTCTTCGGGTGGTTTAACTGTTCTGTAAGGAGAAAGTCATATGTTAAGATTCAAGACCTGGGTATTCTCAACCCTGGCTGCACATCAGTATCACCTGGGGAGATCTTAAATGGTTCAGAATTCCTGGCCCCACCCCTGGTGATTCTGATTCAGTGGAATCTAGGATAGAGCCCAGGAGTCTATTTTTGTTTAAGTTGCTTGAGTAACTCTGCTGTGTACCCCCTAGTTGAGAGCCACTGACTCTGGTAGCTGGTCTTTTCTCAAAAGGGTTACTGATTATCCACGAGGGGAGAGAGGAGGAGGAGTTGTTGACAAATACTTATTGAGCCCTAAACTCTTAACTTAAATTGGAGTGGCATTGAAAGAGAAAGAAAAGAGGTTCCATGTACTGGTTTAAAAGTATAGGCCAAGAGCACTTCCCTGGCGGTCCAGTGGTTACGACTCCACGCCTCCCCTGCAGGGGGCAAGGATTTGATTCCTGGTTGGGGAACTAAGATATAGAACATACTTATTGTAGACTAAAACGATAATGTAAACAAAATCAAAAGCAACAGGTTAGGAGAAATAATGGTCATGTGTCTAACAGTTTTTTTCCCCCAAAATAAGCTGACTCATTTGAAAAGACCCTGATGCTGGGAAAGATTGAGGGCAGGAGGAGAAGGGGACGACAGAGGATGAGATGGTTGGATGGCATAACCGACTCAATGGACTTGGGTTTGGGTAGACTCTGGCGGTTGGTGATGGACAGGGAGGCCTGGTGTGCTGCGGTTCATGGGGTTGCAAAGAGTTGGACACGACTGATCGACTGAACTGACTGAATAGGGAAACATAAGTAACTGTATATTGATGTGGTAAGTTCTCTAAGACATACATTTATAAAGTAAACATAGAATAAAAAACCCCACCAAACCTTGCAATTCAGTATGTGGAATTTAATCCCATTTCTGTGAAAAATAAAAGTACCAAAATTATACAGAGGTACCTGTATATGTGAAAATGGAAAGGTCTAGACGATAATATGGGGCTTTCCTGGTCGCTCAGTAGGTCAAGAATCTGCCTGCAATTCCGGAGACCCAGCTTCGATCCCTTGGTCAGGAAGATGTGCTGGAGAAGGGAATGGCAGCCCTCTCCAGTATTCTTGCCTGGAGAATCCCATGGACAGAGGAGCCTGGTGGGCTACAGTCCATGGGGTCACAACCACTTCTAGGTAGCAGATTCGGATTTGAGGGAGAGTCAGAGGGAATTTTTGCGTTTTCTGTATGGTTTGAATTTTTTACAGTGAGAATGTTTTTCTAAATGCCTCACATATTAAAGGAACAAAATAACTGTTACAGAATGTAGAAGATGGAAAGCTTCCCAGTTCAATTTATAGAACTAGCATAACCCCGATATTAAAGCCTGACTGTGTTAGCACAAATCAGGAGGACTCGAGATCAATGTCACTTAAGAATATGGATGGAAAATTCCAATGTGGAACATTAGCAAATGGAATCCAGCAGTATATATTTAAAAAAACATGACTCAGCAGGGTTTATTCCAGAATCTCAAGGATGGATGAATATCAGGAAATCTATAATACAATTTATCAAGACAATCAGTACTGCCCTTGGACCTGAGCAACAGGGCCACCTACCTTGGCCCACCTCCAGCCTGGCTTCTCCTGAAGGATGAAGGGATACTTCTGGGCCAAGAAGGCTTGTCCTGTCTTCCTCCTCCCCATTAAACCACACTATCAGTACCAGGACTCTAAAACTGCTGCTCAAATAGCCTCAAGTCCATTTCAAGGGCCTACACTGGCCTTTCCCCCGGTTCTAGCCCTTCAGGGGTGGTGGGCTGCAGCCTGGGTAGGGGTTGGTGAGACTGTCTAAGCTTTCACATTCTAGTGTGAATATTCCAAGGAGTGTGAGTATTCTAAATTCAGACCTGGCCTGCCAGGTTGTTTTGAAGGTAAATGTCAAGGTAGGAAACAAGAACATATTTTATTTAACAATTTGACATTTTGGTTTGCAGTTTCTAAATATTTAGAAGTATAACAGGCCAGGCCTCCATCTGTACTCCTGGCCCAGGCCCCACAGTTTTTACGGGCAGCCCAACAATAATAGAACCCGGAAGAATAAAGCGTGATACCCAAAATAGAAAAGATTGTGGAAAGGTGACTTAGGAGGAAGAGACAGAGTCGCGGGAAGATGGAAATGGAGACATTCTGAAACTCAACCTCTCGTCCTTAATATATGCCTTCCTCTGCTAGGTAGTATAAGGAGTTGAAGAAGAGACCCTAGCACCATAAGAGAATGTGGTTCATTCTGACTCCTAGAACCATAAGAGAAACAGTATGTAGTTTTAAGCCACTAATTTTTTTTAAAAAAGAAAACACATTTTTTAACCAAGACCCAATTTTCTAAATACTATCATCAGCATTTCATACCAGTAAATGGGATCTTATTTACTAACAGCTTAACAAAAATATACAAGTTATTATTATGGTATGAAAGGGTATTTGCAAAAGGATTAATTCCTGGAAAATATGGAAATGAAATGTATTCCCTACACAGACATAATTGAGGCAAGGGGGAGGGGGACATTCATATTGTGGAAACTTTGAGGCGAGGTGAGAGGGGGGACTATAATTTAAAAGTTGGGAACAATTTTCTGTCACTAAAGATGGAGTTTTATATTTGTCTTTAAAGCCAACTGATTTTTGTTGTTGTCCTAGTTGTTTGGTTTTTTCTGGCCACGGCAAGTGGGATCTTAGTTCCCCAACCAGGGATCGAAACCATGTCCCCTGCATTGAAAGTGTGGAATGTTAACCACTGGACCACCAGGGAATTCCCTGAGGCCAGCTGTTTTTCTCTTGTTTGTTTTGGCAGAGTACACTAGAATTACATACAAATTATTGCACAGTAACTCTTTATTGCACAGATATAAAGCTGGTATCCATCGATTGTTTTTAAACAAACTGTGAAGTCAACACAACCTGAATACATGCATTAACTGTAACCATTTTCTCTGCCAGTTTCAGTGTCCGCTGTATCAGAGTTTATAATAATATGCCACGATTCCAGCTTTTTCCATGGAGAGATGGGTTTTGTGGTTTTTTATTTATTTTTTGGCTACGCTGGGTCTTTGCTGCAGCTCGCAAGCTTTCTCTAGTTGCAGCGTGTGGGGGCTTCTTTTGAGTTGCTGTGCGTGGGTTTCTCTTGTTGCAGAGCTCTGGCACGTGCAGGCTTCAGTGGTTGCGGCGCACAGGCTTAGTTGCCTCCATGGCACGTGTGACCTTAGTTCTCTCACCAGGGATGGAGACCAAGTCCCCTGCCACACCCTTGCCAACATTTGTTATTTGTAGACTTTGTAATCATGCAGGCCAATAATCTTACAGAATGTCTTTCAGTTCATGTTTGTCTGATGTTTCCTCAGTTATATTCAGGTTATGAATCATGGGTGACATATCACAGAAGTGATATATATTTTCACTACAGTCTATCAGGTGGCACACAATTTTGATTTGTCCACCCTTACTGATGACATTAGCTTTGATCACTGTTTTTCAGGTAGTGTCTGCCAGAATTCTCTCCTGTAAAGTTCTCTTTTCCCCTTTGTCATGAATAAGGACTTTATACTTTGAGACTATGTAAATGCCCTGGGCTGTCTCAAATTTTTAATGTATTCATTTTTAAATTTATAGATTCATAGTTTCCTATTTTATTACTGCTTCCCTTTCTGTGCTTTACTTGTTTTGAAACCATGTGAGTGGATATTAAAAGCTAATTTTTAAAACTATTTTAAAAACTAAGTTTTAAAAAGAAAGAACCTGAAGTCTAAAACCTCCACCGATCACAAACCTTGACTGAAATTCATCATTATCCCTTGACCAAGCTCAGGGCATGTACCACCGAAGGTGCCTGGTGTGTGTGTGATGGGGATAGAGGGGTGATAGCAACCCTAGTGGAACTCAGAACTGAATAGGGAGAGAACTTCTCCCCACATGGAGGATGGAGAAGCAGGGAGAATGGAAACTAGACAGCATGGACAATTTTTCAGTCACTAAGTTGTGTCTGATTCTTTGCAACCCCGTGGACTGCAGCACGCCAGACTCCCCTATCCTTTACCATCTCCTGGAGTTTGCTCAAATTCATGTCCATTGAGTTGGTGATGCTGTCTAACCATCTCATCCTCTGCCACCTCCTTCTCCTTTTGCCCTCAATCTTTCTCTGCATCAGGGTCTTTTCCCATGAATCAGCTCTTCGCATCAGGTGGCCAAAGTATTGGAGCTTCAGCTTTAGACAATAGTGGATGTAAGAACAACAAAACTCAGAAAAGAGACTGACTAGAGGGCCTTGGAGTCTTGAGTTGGGAAATAGGGCGTGTGTGAGAATGGGAATGGGTACCAACAAGGGAAGGAACAAGGGCCAAGGCCAGAGGGTGATCACAAGGGAATGAGGCCCCTGCTCCCTGGCATTGCCAGTTGGAAACCAGGCTGCTTTCCGTGAAATTGGGACCCAAGTGGGAAAAACTGGTGGCCCCTGAGTGGGGTGTGAGGGGCTATTCAGGGCAGAGAATCAGCTCTTAGAAAGGCCTGATGGTGTCTCCAGAACCAGAATGTGTCTTGGTAGGAGGCTTTATATGAAAGAACAGTCCCAGGAATTTGCTAGTTGTTCTTACCAGAGGCTGACTTGAGCCCAGCATTTGAACTTTGGCAGTGATACCAGGATGGAGAAAGTTGTCGGCAGTCACTGAACTCTTTGTAGACTGTCTTTCGACACAGGAAGGATGCACCGCATTATATGAATCATGCTTAAGGCCATTATTCTGTGCCTCTCAGCCAGACTTTTCTCTCTCCACCTCTCAGCCACAAACCCATGGAGTCTGCTTATCACTCCTGCATTCACAGGATATTTTAGGAAACTGTTCCTATGTTGGCAGCTGTCCTTGGCTTGACCAGAGCACACCTCCACAGACAGACATATTCTGCAGATTTCTAACAAAGAAAATATGTTGGTTCTGGCATATGTTGGGCCCAATGTATCAGACTAGATCGCTTGGCCGACTAGGAAAAAATATCTAGGGAAAACACATTTTATGATTTTAATTGTTATTATAGGTGCTGTCGAAAAATAAATCTGTGACCTGCCATATATTTCAGTGAAAGAGCTCACATCTGGTTCCGATTAGCTCTGGAGTCTGTTGGCTGACTTAGCACGGGAGCCTTTTCTGGAAGTCAACTCTGTGTCTCAGGGATTTTTGTTTTCACCCAGAGAGACACAGTGGAGACCTTGTTCCAGCACAAAGGCATTAACTGTTAGCGTGACCCCTCACACACACGACTACGCTCACCAAAGCCCTCAGAGTCCCATCCTGGATGGCTGAGATGGACGAGGCTAAGGGCGGATGGATGGAGAGAGAGCTCCAGGCGATCTTGACAGAACAGGCTTTAGGTGTTAATATTTTCACCTCCATTCACACAGGGAGGACCAATAGAAGCTCAATAAAGGTAGTGTCACCCCTCACTCTTGTTCTGGGAAAGAGGAAAGAATCATAGTAATAAATGCTACATATGCTGTGTTCACTGTTAGGATGAACGAGATGGTAAAATTGTAACAGACATCCTGGGATAGTTCACTATCTCCTCTCAAGATACAAGAGCTATGATCACCATACAACTCGCTCTCTCTATGGGCACGATGGCAGAATGAATGGTAAAATGGGTGGTATGAAGCTAACACAGCCAATAGCTGCACTTGGTCCATAGAAGTCAAGGTGTCTACTGAGCAATGTCAAGGATGAGATGCCTTTGACCTGAACCCATGTGATTTTTTTTTTTTTTTCGGTTGTGCCACATGGCGTGCAGGATCTTAGTCCCCTGTTTAGGGATTGAAACCACCCCCCCCCCCACCTCTTTAGCAGTGGAAGCTTGGAGTCTTAACTACTGGATGGCCAGAGAATACCATGAACCCTGGTGATTTTAAAATCCGCTGGTGGTAGCACAGCATGGCTCACGGGTTGTCGCAACTCCTCCAGCATCCTTCTCCATGGGCAGGAAGAACACAACAGCTTCCACCTCTGATTCCTCCCTCTACGTTGTGTCCACGGATGATAGGAGTCACGTGGGAAAATACAGCGTCCTGCCCTGATCCTGGGACACGAGTGCATCTCACTTGGGGTGACCTCCCCTCACTCTCCATCCACATGGTCCTCTCCCCCCAATCACATCCTACACACACCAAGAACTCTTGGCCTCGCTACATGTGCCCTGCCTCTCAGAGGAAACAGACCAGTTGTTACCAGTTATAGCCATGGAGAGAGGTAATGATAGCCTTGAACAAACCTGACTTAATGGGAGGAGAGTTTCTTTCCCCAGTGCATACCTGTATCCATGTAATAGACTTTATTCTTCAAAAAGCCTTTGCGGAGTTGCCACATGTAATTAAGTTTCCACGAGTCATTGGGTGACTGGTTGCTTTTTTAACAAGGAGGGAGCTACCTTAAGTGCAGGGATAAATGGATGCTTTTCTGTGTGGAAATGTATTAAGTACTCATCTTCTGTATAGCCAATAATTACTCAGCCGTTGCTCTAAGCACATTTGGTGGTTCAGCTGGTAAAGAATCTGCCTGCAATGCAGGAGACCTGGGTTCGATCTCTGGGTTGGGAAGATCCCCTGGAGAAGGGAAAGGCTACCCACTCCAGTATTCTGGCCTAGAGAATTCCATGGACTGTATAGTCCCTGGGGCTTCAGAGTCGGACATGACTGAGTGACTTTCACATACATACAAAGCACGGGCCAAGTATTAACACATAATAATTCTCACCATGGCCTTCTAAAGGGGGTTCCATAACAATATCTCCATTAGCATACTGGGCACCTACCGACCTGGTGAATTCCTCATTCAGTATCCTATCATTTTGCCTTTTGATACTGTTCATGGGGTTCTCAAGGCAAGTATCATGTATAGATGTGAGAGTTGAACTGTGAAGAAAGCTGATCGCCGAAGAATTGATGCTTTTGAACTGTGGTTCTGGAGAAGACTCTTGAGAGTCCCTTGGACTGCAAGGAGATCCAACCAGTCCATTCTAAAGGAGATCAGTCCTGGGTGTTCATTGGAAGGACTGATGCTGAAGCTGAAACTCCAATACTTTGGCCACCTCATGTGACGAGTTGACTCATTGGAAAAGACTCTGATGCTGGGAAGGATTGGGGGCGGGAGGAGAAGGGGACGACAGAGAATGAGATGGTTGGATGGCATCACCAACTCGATGGACATGAGTTTGCTCCGGGAGTTGGTGATGGACAGGGAGGCCTGGCGTGCTGTGATTCATGGGGTCGCAAAGAGTTGGACACGACTGAGCGACTGAACTGAACCGAACTGAACTGATAACAATATCTCTTGTACAAGCAAGGAAACAGTTATAGGGAGGGTTTTATTTTTTTGTTTGTTTGGGGTTTTTTTGGCTGCTGTGGGTCTTTGTTGTGGTACACAGGCTTAGTTGCCCTGTGGCATATAAGAACTCAGTTCCCAGAGTAGGGATTGAACCTGTGTCCCCTGCCTTGGAAGGTGGATTCTTAATTCACCAAACCACCAGGGAGGTCCCAGGTTAAGGGTCTTGACTGAGGCAACTCAGCTAGTGCTAGAAAAATCATTGGTTAGGTTATAATAATTCATTTCAGTTTTATAGTAAATCTTATTATGATGTTGGTGAATGACACAAAACACATAAGGGTATTGAAAATCCAGCAAGACTAAATTGCAGAAAGATCCTGTTAGTTTTAACTCTGTCTGCTGTCAGTCTCCTGACAGTTCTGACCCTGCGTCATCCTGCTACAATGTCCCGTTTTTTCCAAGCCCCAGTCATCACCCTTACTCAACCCTTTCCTTTGTCTGCCTTGAACTTTATGATGACTTCTTAACTACTCTCCTGGCTTTTTGCTGCTTCCCGCTCCAATGCAGTTATCGCTCGCTGCCAGATTAAGCCAACACAGTACACCTCTGTCTCAGCCCCAGCCAGCTCCAAGCCCATCCAGTCTTTCATGGCACGTCATGACCAACTCTGCCAACGTTACTTGAGTTATGCTCTCTGACTCAAGACATGTCTGCTCAGCCTTAAGTCAAAGTACTGTGCTAGGTTGTGGGAATTCAGAGTTGAAAGGTGATAGTCCTCATCCTCAAACTGTTTTCCATGGTGAGAAGACAGACTTGTAAACAAACGCAAAATCATAAGTTAGTTGTTCCAAGGTAGGAGTGTACAAAGTACAGAAGAAGAAGCACCTCCATCTGCCCCGGGGGCATCCCCGGATGCCTGTGAGTTGAGAGAGCAAACCAAAGTCCCGAGGGGACCAGAGGAGTGAGATCCAGGAGGAGGACACAGGGCACATGCACGCCGTGGAAGGGCAAGCCCCTGAGGCCAGTGGTGACACAGAGTTGGATGGGAAGTCGAGGAAGTTGAGGAAACGGGACCAGATAAAGGCTGTTCATGAGCTGAGTTAGTATAGATATAAATCCAGCTCCAAACTGAAAAATGATTTTATAGGAAAAAAATAAGTGTGAGAATTGCCAGGATTTTTTTAAAAAGAATAATGAGGAAGGAAAAAAACTGTTGCTGTACTAAGTATTGAAATACAAGATCACAGCAGTAGAAACTGTGTGGTCCTGGTGAGGATTAGAAAGATAAGGAATACAATAGGCACTACAGAAATGGATCCAGGTATATATTACTAGACTTACAAACATATATTTTTTAATTTTATTTTTTGGCCAGCCTTGCAACATGTGGGAATCTTAGTTCCCTGACCAAGGATCAAACCCAAACCCCCTGCATTGGAAGCATGAAGTCTTAACTACTGGACCACCAGGGAAGTCCCCAGACTTGTAAATATTTTAAATGTGACATGTCAAATTGAGAGCAAAAAACAATGGATTATCCAAAATATGTTTCTGGAACAACTACCTGAACTATTTTGAAAAAAAAGTTGGGTTCCCTACCTTTCCCCGTCATTCACAAAATAAATTATAGACCAGTGCTCTCCAACAGAATTTTCTTTGATGATGGACATATTCTATATCTGTACTGTCCAACATGACAGCCACTGGCTACATGTGGTTACTGAGCACTTGAAATAGTGCTATTGCATTGAGAAACTGAATTTTTTATTTTAATTGAAATGTGAAATGGGAATACCAGACCACCTGACCTCCCTTCTGAGAAACCTGTATGCAGGTCAGGAAGCAACAGTTAGAACTGGACATGGAACAACGGACTGGTTCCAAATAGGAAAAGGAGTACGTCAAGGTTGTATATTGTCACCCTGCTTATTTAACTTATATGCAGAGTACATCATGAGGAACGCTGGGCTGGAAGAAGCACAAGCTGGAATCAAGATTGCCGGGAGAAATATCAATAATCTCAGATATGCAGATGACACCACCCTTATGGCAGAAAGTGAAGAAGAACTAAAAGCCTCTTGATGAAAGTGAAAGAGGATAGTGAAAAAGTTGGCTTGAAGCTCAACATTCAGAAAGCAAAGATCATGGCATCTGGTCCCATCACTTCATGGGAAATAGATGGGGAAACAGTGGAAACAATGTCAGACTTTATTTTTGGGGGCTCCAAAATCACTGCGGATGCCGATTGCAGCCATGCAATTAAAAGACGCTTACTCCTTGGAAGGAAAGTTATGACCAACCTGGATAGCATATTAAAAAGCAGAGACATTACTTTGCTAACGAAGGTCCGTCTAGTCAAGACTATGGTTTTTCCAGTGGTCATGTATGGATGTGAGAGTTGGACTGTGAAGAAAGCTGATTGCCAAAGAATTGATGCTTTTGAACTGTGGTGTTGGAGAAGACTCTTGAGAGTCCCTTGGACTGCAAGGAGATCCAATCAGTCCATTCTAAGGGAGCTCAGTCCTGGGTGTTCACTGGAAGGACTGATGCTAAAGCTGAAACTCCAATACTTTGGCCACCTCATGCGAAGAGTTGACTCACTGGAAAAGACTCTGATGCTGGGAGGGATTGGGGACAGGAGGAGAAGGGGACGACGGGGAATGAGATGGCTGGATGACATCACTGACTCGATGGACATGAGTTTTAGTGAACTCCAGGAGTTGGTGATGAACAGGGAGACCTGTTGTGCAGTGATTCATGGGGTTGCAGAGAGTCGGACATGACTGAGCGACTGAACTGAACTGAAATAGCTATTTGTGACTGGTGACTGCCATATTGAACAGCACTGTTCTAGAGGAACTAAAGGTAAAATATAGGAAAGAAAATAATAAAATGCTAGAATAAAATATATTTAAGCAAATATATAATCTTGGTGGTAAATAATGTCTTCATTGTCATATCAAAAGCAGAAATTAGAAAAGATGGCTTTCACTACGTAAAAAATGTTAAATTTCAGAATATGGAAACAATACAATAAAAGACAAATTTAGACATTTATATTTTTTATAGGAAATGACTTATAAGTTAATGCATAAGTTGTAAGTTAATACTGTAATATAAGTAAAAACAAGCCTTAGAAAAAGAAACAACATGAATAGGAAAAATCACAAAAGAAGAAAATAAATGTCCAATAAATATGAAAAAAAACTTCAGCCTCAGTTATAATCACAGATTGACCAGTCAGGACAACCATGAGACAGTTTGTCAATCTGACAGTGCCGTAGAATAATGTCGCTATAGGAGCTTCCCTGGCAGTCCAGTGGTTAAGACTCCTTGCTTCCGCTTCGGGGGCACCACTTCCATCCCTGATCAGGGAACTAAGATCCAACATGCCGGCCAAAAACAAATAAGTGTTGCTGTAGGCATTGTTGAGGAGAGGATAGCAAAAGCGGCGTGTTCCTTCATTGTGTGAGGAGGTGTAAATTGATGCAACCTTCTGGAAAGCAGTTTAGTAAAACAGATCAAATTACACATTCTTGGGTCAAATTTCAGGTGTTCTTATATCCCTGATTTTTGTTTTACATGAAAACCCACCACCCCCACCCTATCCATTATCATTATTATTTTTTGTGTGTGGGGGGGGGTAAATTTTTATTTAACTGAATCAGTGATTTCTAGATGGCCATTATTTGCTCTATGATGGCTGCAGTCTGGGTCCCATATCCTGTGCTTGCTGGCATCCTTTAGCGCAAAGGAGAAGCGGTATCTCCAGAGCTCAGGAAATGACCATCGCTGCGGTTCACTGAGTGCTCAGCTCTGTGCAGTGCACTTGACCTGAAGCCTCTCACCACTGCCTGGTGACGTGGATACCTAGATACGATCATACACATTTTACAGATGGGAAATAGTCCCAGAGTGGTTCAGCGTCACACTGCCAGAAAGCCAGGGTTTGAAGTTGGGTCTGTGACTCCAAGCCATGCTCTTGTGGCTGGCAAGGACTGTGGGACCACATGGACATTGAGGCCCTTTTGGGGTGAGGCCGAGGTGGGTAAGATCCTGCACACTGGGACGCCATGACCCCAGGCCCTCTAGACGGGGAGTGGGGACTTCACCAGCGAAGCCAGATGTGTTCCCCAGCATCCCCGGCAATCTCTCCATCTCTTAGTTCCCCTCCTCCTGGGACCTGAAGTATGAAAATTGGTGTCTCTGTGGGTGGGGAGGAGCTGGGTTTTAACTCGTTTTGAAGACTCTAACTTGTGGAGGCTGGGACAGGGTAGATCTCTCAGAAAAGGAATTTGGGGAATGGAGTGTCCTCTGACTTTTCCATCTGCTCTGACAAGGCCCTGCCAGTGACGCCGGAATGCTGTGTGTGTGCCCAGCCTGGTCAGGGCTCATCCATCTCCTGCAACCGATGGGGCAGGGGCCTCAGGTTCTGTAACAGAAGTGGTGGGTGGGATGGGGTCGACTGGGGTGGGGCTGGGGGGTGGGGCTGGGGGCTCCCAGGGAGAGGGAGCCTGGTGGCTGCCAGCTCCCTCTCACAGCATAGCTCAAGCCTGAGATAGTGGTGTGCTCACACGGAAGTGGGTTGAGGGAGGAGAGCCAAACACCATTTGGTCTCCATGTCTGGAGAATTCCATGGACAGAGGAGCCTGGCGGGCTGTGAATGGGGCTGGAAGGGGCAGAATTCAGACCTCAGTGATAGCACTCATTAGTGGAGCATCGTGTGTGTGTGTGTGTGTGTGTGTCTGTGTCTGTGTCTGTGTCTGTGTGTCTGTGTGTGTGTGTGTGTGTCTGTGTGTGTGTCTGTGTGTCTGTGTGTGTGTGTTTTGGTGGTGAAATATGCATACCACAGATGAGTCTTCAGGGGCTTCCCAGGTGGCACAAGTGGTAAAGAATCTGCCTGCCAATTCAAGAGACACAGGTTTGATCCCTAGGTTGGGAAAATTCCCTGGAGAAGAAAGTGGCAGCCCACTCCAGTACTCTTGCCTGGGATATCCCTTGGACAGAGGAGCCTGGCAGACTACAGTCCATGGAGTCACAAAAAGTCAGACATGACTGGGCGACTGAGCACGCACACAGGCAAATGAGTCTTCTATCAGGAAAAATCAGGAATTGCTTTAGGGGGTGGGACACCTCTAAACGCTCCCACCCCTATTTTTGAGAAAGGAATAGAGAAAGGAGATGGAAGCTGGGACCCTGTGGGGTCATTCGGTACCCTGTGATGTCAGGAATTACAGCCTGAATCCCTGAGTCCTTGTGCCCGCCTTGGTGTCCCCACCTGCTGTCCAGGAACCCTGGGGCTCTGAATTTGTAAGGTGAATGTGCTCATACACTGGCACTGAGGTCTCACTCCTGACCACGGAACTGGATGGGGGGCGGGGCGTGGTTCTGCCTTCACTCTGCCACTGGTCTTGGCAGAGTAGCTCTGTGAGGCCTTGAGCTAGGGCTTGACTTTTCTGGGCCCCAGTTTCTTCATCAGTGCACCAGAGACGATTAATAAGCTCATTGCTTGTCCAATAGTCAATAAATCTTACTGAGCTCTCACTGTCAGAGACTATCTTTAGGCTGCTGGCTGCATCCAGTGAGGAATTGACAGAAGTGCTTTGAAAGGCACGAAGCTCTTTATCAGCATTTCCCGAGGGTGCACCAAGGATGTGGGCTATTAATAGCGCTCCAGGAAAATAAAAAGGGTCTGTATTCAGTTGAGGAAATGCTTGACTGAATCGAATTAAACCATCTTTGATTTAGGACTTCTCTGAGTCTTTTATTGAATGTGCACTGACTTGCTGGGGCTGAGGCTGTCTGTGAATGGGGCTGGAAGGGGCAGAATTCAGACCTCAGTGATAGCACTCATTAGTGGAGCACCGTGTGTGTGTGTGTGTGTGTGTGTGTGTGTGTTTTGGTGGTGAAATATGCATACCACAGAATTTACCACGCAGCAGCGGTAAGTCAGTTCACACTGCTGTGCAACCATCCATCCTAGAACCTTGCCATCTGCTCTCAAATAACTCTGCACCTATTAACCAGTAACTCCCCATTCCCCCCAGCCCCCACCAGCCCCTGGCAACCACCACTCTCCTTTCTGTCTCTATGAATTTGATGCTCTAGAGACCTTGTATAAATGCAGGCACACAGTATTTGTCCTTTTGTGACTGGCTTAGTCCTCTTGTGCCTGACTTGGCTGATGTTCCCCAAGGTTCATCCATGTTGTAGCAGGTGTCAAGAATCTCTGTCCTTTAAAAAAAAAAAATGTTTATTTGGCTGTGCCTCACAGGATCTTCATTGTAGCATGTGGGATCTAGTTCCCTGACCAGGGGTCGAACCTGGGCCCCTTGCATTCAGAGCTCAGAGTCTTAAGCCACAGGGCCACCAGGGAAGTGCCAATATCCCTTTCAAGTTGAATAATATCCCATTGTATGTATTAACTGCCTTTTGTTTTTCCATTCATACATCGGTGGACGCTGGGGTTGTTTCCAGCATTTGACTGTCATGAACGGTGATGCTGTGAACAGGGCTGTGCAAATATCCCTTTGAGTCCTGCTTTCAATTTTTGTGGGTAGATACCTAGATGTGGAATTGCCAGAGTATCTCTTGGGCTAGTGTTCTCTGGAACACACTCTGGGAACATTACTCTTTATAGCTCTGAGGGAGCTGTTAAGTGAGAAAATTCCCTAATTTTCCAGGGATATTCCTGCCATGGCTGATGCAGTGGGAAAACCTCCAGAGTTAGGAGTTCGAACTCACATTCCTCCCTGAGGACCTCTGTGGCTCTTAGTTTCTACAGCGGTTAACGGAGTATGATGAACTGGATGAGCTCTTGAAATCTCAGATTCTCTGACCTGACTTGGTCCGCCTCCAATGTGATCTGAGACCAGGATTGAGACAGAAGCGGGTTGGGGTGAGGGGAGCGACCCGGAAAAGAGAGAGCCTGCGTTGAGGGACAGTGTTGTGTCTTTGTCCTTCAATTAAAAATTAAAAAAAAAATTTTTAAACCAATTTCCTTTTGTGGGGGGAGGAGATGTTTAGCTCTTTCCGCACCTTGCTTCAGGGTCTCTGTCTCAGACTTGCCCTTTAGTCTCTGGAGCTGGTGACCTTCCTCTGCTCTTTCTCCCTCCTCCTCCATCAGCCAAACTGCTCTGAGGAAGAGAGGGCTGCCTGTGTGTTCTTCTCACTTTCCTATGGGAAGAGCAGCTTTCCTTTTCTCCTTGCCTTAGAAACACAAAAGAGAGAAGGGTCACAGAAGCTTGTCTCTAGGCTTCAATTGATGAGCTTCAGAAGCCTCCCTGTCCCAGGAGAGAGGAGCGATTTTCCACTTTCTTTTTCAAAGGCAGAGTCTTTCCTCTCCCATTAGGAATCTCTGGCTGCTCCTTGAATTTTAAATATAATAACCAGGTTTATACATTAAGCAAGCTTTGCCTGGTTCCCTTAGCAACAGCTCTAACTTTTATAGCTCATCCTAAAGGAACTTGCAGATTTCATGATAATAACACTTCACTGATCCGGAAGGGAAGAAATCTTAACCTTTAGGAATGACGAAAATCTAAAATTAATCCACAAAGCAAAATAAACCCCCACCCCCACCCTGAGCCCCTGGAATAACCTTCACAATGTCCCACACTAGAGACAAGAGGTCTATTTGTAAGAATAAGAGACTTTAGACCCGGAAATTCTATTCACTCTTTTTTAGCACATCCTCCTCAACAGCGAGTCAAGACCAGGGAGGGAGCCGCTGCAGACAGACTGTGTTAGCAACAGTGTTAAACCATCTGGTAGCCCGAGGACAAAGGAGACAGAAAACTAAAAAAAGCAGACATAGAACTATGCTGTGACATTTTTGACAGATTCCAATCAAAACACCTAAAGTCAACAAAGTACTGACTTTCGGAAAGATAAGCTTCAGTTATCTGGAAAACTCATTGGTTTTTTTAAGAATTTGGTGCCAGCAGAGCTACGTAATTGAAACATCACTGTATTTTTGAACCAAAAAAAAAAAAAAAACTAGCAGGGCATTCAAAGTGTTTTTTAATCTATCTGTTGAATGAGTCACTGTATGGAGCTGGGGGAGCTGGTGAGGTCTTGGCTAAGACTGGACTCCTAGATTCTATGAAAGTTTGATGGTTCTATGGAGGAAAAACCAACATTTAAAATACGCAAGCTGTCCACTTGTTTAAATTGCGGCTGGGATTTTGGCCTTGAATTAGGGGAAAACTTCTAACAGGCCTTCAATGCTATAAAGGTAAAGTAGCCGAGTTACTGTGTTCTGGATGCGGAGGTTCGCTTCTCTGTTGTTTAGGTGCTCAGTCGTGTCCAACTCTTTTGAGGCCCCATGGGCTGTAGCCCACCAGGCTCCTCTCTTCCTGGATTTACCAGGCAAGAATACTGGAGTGGGTTGCCATTTCCTCCTCCAGAGAATCTTCCCCGCCCAGGGATCAAACCCACCTCTCCTGTGTTGTAGGCAGATTCTTTACTGTCTGAGCCATGAGGGAAGCCCTTCACTTCTCTGTGTGATAATGTTAATGCATGTCTTCCCATGGGCAGAGCCACAGCACGGATGTTTCCAGAATGACTGTTTCTTCTGGGAAGGTGTGTGATGTGTCTTATCCAGGACTGGGAGCTGTTATCAGAACATCCAGGAAAGCGGCCTGAAGCCTTATCTTCACTGACGGCTGACTGAGGCCCCTAAAGGCAGCTATACAGCCTGTCCAGGCCTCAGGCAACCTGAACTCTCCCACAGATATCCTTCCAGGCCGGGTTATTCTAGAACAGCCACGCAACCTAAGACCTTAGGAAATGTCTTGATTCCAGAATATTGTTCTGATGCCCTTTGGGGGCCAAAGGGCAAGAGCACATTCTTCTGGGAGTGGGTGGGGTTTCCCTTGCCAGGAATGGTTGTTCTCCTGATCGGTCATCCTGGGACCTAAAATCGGGACTTGGAAGGAACTCTCGACTCTCCCGGAGAAAACTGCTTCTATTGCTTTGAGCCTCAAGGAAGGAAAAGCCTGGACTCCCAGACTCCCTGGAAAGGAGGGTTTATTCAGGATACCCACACTGTGGGAGGTGACATGCCAAGGACGACTAAAAGGCATCAGAGCGGGTGGGGTCTCCAGATAAGATGCTGGACACCAAAAAAAAAAAAAGGCTGGATGCCCACTTAAATTTGTATTTCAGATAGACAACAAATAATATTTTAGCATAAATATGTTCTGACTGTTGCATGGTTCCTAATATTGCCCAAAACGTAGTGACACTAAAAAATTGTTTGTCTGAAATACAATTTAAACTGGGCAACCTAGATTTTTATTTGCTAAATTGGCAACTCTAAGAAGGGAAGCTCTGTGAAGACCCTCCATGCTATCTTCTCTGTTTCCTCCAAGTTTCCTGTATTCAATATGAAATAAGTCAGGCTCAGCGTTGCTGGGGGCACTTGAAGAAGGGGGTCTCTGTCCTGCTGGGGTGAGCCATACTGGCTCGGAGGGCTCCCCAAGGCCAAAGGAGTCAGGCGGTAGGTGGAGGAGGGGATCCTTGGGGAGAGAAGAGTGGTGGAGTCACTCAGGATCTCAGGGCTGATGGTGAAAGTGAAGTCAGGACAGATGTCTCGTGGGCATTTCATCTGGAGTTCTAGAAAACTTTCAGAGGATCCTGGTAAAAGTGTGTGGTCAAGACGGCTGGGGCCCTGGCTACTATGATTGTGACAGAGTGATCTCATAAGCTGATGACGTGTGGGATACTCGGATTACAAATTCAATTTTCAGCCTCAGAGTTGAAGACTGTGATGTTGTGATTCATAATAAAAAATATGTATTTGGTCTTTGACCCCATTTCTGGCACAGAGCTCCGAAAACCCTTGGAATTGCCTGGAAATAGCTTGATATGGTGTCTTTTGTTAGGTTAGTGAGGAGACTCTTGGAAAACACCTGTGGTTGGGGCTGGTTGCTGGGAGAACCAACCATGTGATTAGAGAGTTAGACCATTCAGTCCCCCCGACCCACCTTCTCCCACCCCTGACCTCCGGAGAAGGGTTGTTGTTTAGTCGCTAAGTCATGTCCGACTCTTTGTGACCCCATGGCCTAAAGCCCGCTAGACTCCTCTGCCCATGGAATTTTCCAGGCAAGAATACTGGAGTGGTTTGCCATTTCATTCTCCAGAGGGACTGGTGAATCCATCACCAGTAGCTGGTGATTTAATCAATTGAACTTCTGCAGTGAAGCCTCCAAAAATCCCAAAGGAAGGGCTTTCGGGTTGGTGAACGCGTGGAGGGCCTGGGACACTGATGCCTGGATGGGGCGCAGAAGCTCCACCCCCTTCCCACACACCTTGCCTTCTGCATCCTTTCCATCTGGCTGTTCCTGAGTTGTGTCAACGGAAGAAAAAGAAAAAGTACAGCCTAAAAGCTGAGAAGTATGTTTTACTCGGCACACTTTCTGAGAACTTAAGCCAGGGAGGCAGTCTCTCAGATAGCTGCGAGGGACTGCTCCGGAGAGGTAAGGTGTGGGGTGCCAGGATATGGAGGGGTTTTTGCAGCAAAACCCCAAATAGTTGGAACATCAAAAGATTACTGTTAATTAAAGAAAAGCAGACACTAAGTTAATGCTTTCGGCGCTTTTCTATGAATGGGATGACGCAAGAGCCTGGGCTCCTAGAAATCAGTCCTGTGATAGGCACCTGAACTAGCTAGGGTCAGTACTGTTTCAGGGGCATTTCTGTGCACGGTGTCCTCTGACAACCTGTGATTGCACCGGTATTAACATGTAACTTTTTCTGCTGTCTCTGTTTGCTCTGAGGCCCCCACGTTGAGAACAGAGGATGTGAGATGCCCACATAAACTCCAGAAAGGCTCCAGATCATCTGTGCCGAGCTCACTAAAGTCATGCCCCCGAACCTAGCAGGGGACTTTCTGAGCATCAGCCACTGGAGGCTGCGCAGGGGAAGCAGAGGTGTCCGCAGCGAAATTGGACAGTTTTCCCCAGAATCATCAGGATCGGGTGCAAAGGCGAGAATGGGGTGCTCTTCCCTTTCTCAAGTCCAGGTGGCCTGGCCTGTATCCCCCTGGAATGGCCCCACCCTGGAACCTGCCACACCTGGAAAATGAAGGTGGAGCCGCTCGAGGCGGATGCTTGGGATCGGGCCTTGCTCAGGTTCTGTTTCAGGACACGGGTGAGTGGCCTTTCCCACGGGCCCTGTGCACCTGTGGAAGGAGGCCAGGCTTCAGTCCTCTGGAAGAGGAACTCTGTGATGAACCTGAAAAGAATGATGCTGGGTGAGAGCGGCCTAACCAAAAAAAAAAAAATACAGTATGTTTTTCACTTCTAGGAAGTGAAGTGAAGTGAAAGTCGCTCAGTCGTGTCCAACTCTTTGCAACCCCATAAACTATATAGTCCATGGAATTCTTCAGGCCAGAATACTGGAGGGGGTAGCCTTTCCCTTCTGCAGGGAAAGGCAAGTTTATTTCTAGTGCCAGAAAGCAGATGAATGGTGCCCGGGGGTTGGGGGAGGGACAGGAGAGAGGATCACTGAAGGCCCAGAGGAAACTTTTGGGAATGATGGACTGTTCATTATCTTGATTCTTGGTTCAGTGAGCCTCTTCTAAAATCAAAACTTATCAGTAGTACACCACTTTGTGTAAGAATGTATAGGTTATTGTAAACCAACTATATCTCAGTAAAGCCATATTCCATGTAAGTGGATCTTCTGGCCCCAGCAGAAAGAGGTTGGATGCAGAAACTGGTCCTGAGTGATCAGCCAGGTAGTATATTACCTTGATCAGAAATTGGCACTGGGGGAGATTAGAGTTTTGGTAAAAGATTTGACCTCAGTTTTTAAATCCCTTATGATGAAATTGTTTGTTAATTCCTGAAAGAGAACAGTGTGGAACAAGGTTGCTTCCTGCTTTGCATACCGATGAGTCTAGCTCACTAGGTAACTAGTTATGTTTTATTGTACGTCTGTCTACCTGTCTCTTCCACCTACTGGGTATCAAATGATCTGCTGCTTACTCTTAATTGCCTTTCTGGAAAATGAAAACATCACCCTTAGTGATGCTGTATGACAGCAGAGGCAAAGGTTGGAGTGATGGGCCTATAAGCCAAGGAGTGCCGATGATGATTGCAGCCACCAAAAAGCTAGGAAGAAGCAAGGAAGCACCTCCCCTAGAGCCTTCAGAAGGAGCTAGACTGTGCTGCCCTGATGTCAGACGTGTAGCCTCCAGAAGTGGAGAGAAGAAACTTCCATCAGTTTAAGCCACCCCGTTTGCAGTGATTTATTATGACAGCCCTAGAAACCAATATAGATGGGTAGGACTTTGAAATGGAGGAAAGGACTTTGTATGGACAGAGTCACTATGAGTGAATGTAACAACTGTGGAAAGCATAAGAGGTCCTCGCGGAATAATCAGTAATTTGATTGGCTGGGGCCAAGGAGGTAGAGGAGAAGAGGGAGCCAAATACAGTAGGAGATGATGGAAATACAGGCTGGCACCTTGAGTGCCTGGCTAAGGAGTCTGGCCCTTGTCTTGGATGGCATGCGAAGCCATTAGCGTTTTTGATCAGACCCTGAACTATGCAGAAAACAGACTGGTGGTCAGGAGAGGGGGAGGAAAGAAAAAAAAGCAATGTTGGGTATAGGTCAATGGTTTTACCACTAAACTGTGCTTTCCATAGTTGATGAGCACACAGTATTTGCTGAATGAATTGAGTGAATAAGCTAATCAATTATTGGTTTAAAAATAACAACAACCAAAAAAACAAAACAAAAAACCCTTTATTATATACTTTCTATTAAACATGGGGAGTGGGATTGAATGATGCAGAAGTAACATTAAAAAGCTTTTTTTTGTTTTTAAAGAACAGGGTCTAATTTACCTTGGCATCCTTAGTACATAGAATAGGTAACACGTGTTATTCAGGACTTTAGCTGTAAGCAACAGACAGTTTTGCTTAAGCAACCAGGGAATTCATTGGCTTACAAAACAGGACAAAAATGAGAAAGTGTATTAGTTTCCTAGGGCTACTGTGATATTGTGATTTATAATAAGAAGTATATATTTGGTCTCCATCCCAGTTCCTGGCACAGAGCTCCTAAAACCCTTGGAATTTCCTAAGTGATGAGAGCCATCAAGGGTGTCGTGTTACATTAATGAGGTGACTTTTGGAAAACCCCTAAGTCATCTGAGGATGAGGCTAGTTGCCGGGGGAACCAACTGTGTGACTAAAAGGTTGGAACTTACAGTCCCACTCTTGTTCTCCAAGGAGGGGAGAGGACTGGAGATGGTATTCAAGGATCACAGTGACTGGTGATGTAATCCCTCATGCTTGCATAGAGAAGCCACCATAAAACCCCAGTTTTTGGGTTGGTGCTCACGTGAAGGTTCTGTTAGTGTGGCTGCTTAGAGAGGGCATGGGAGCTCTGAGCCTTTTTTCCTCTTGCCCTCTGCATCTCTTGCATCTGGTTGTTCCTGAGTTGTGTCCTTTTATAATAAACCAGTGATTCACTGAGTCAAATGTTGAGTTCTGTGAGCCTTTGTAGCCAATGAATCCAACTTGAGGAGGGAAGCATTGGAACCTCTGCCTATAGCCAGTTGGTTAGAAGCTCAGGTGACAGTCTGGACTTGAAATTGGTATCAGAAGTCGGGGTGAGGACATTCTTAGAGGACTGAGCCTTTAGTCTATGGAATCTGATGCTTTCTCCAGGTAGACCGTGTCACAACTGAGTTGTGGGACACCCAGTTGATCTCAGACAGTGGCTTGGTGTGGGGGAACCCTCACCTGTCTGGGGTCAGAAGTATCATGAAGTCTTCCCTGGTGGCTCAGTAGTAAACAATCTGCCTGCTAATGCAGGAGACATGGGTTCAATCCCTGGTCCAGGAGGAGCCCACATGCTGAAGGGCAGCTAAGCCTGTGCATCGCCACTAATGAGCCTGTGCTCTAGAGCCCAGAACCACAACTACTGAGCCCACACACAGCAACTACTGAAGCCTGAGTGCCTGGAGCCCATGCTCCGCAACAGGAGAAGCCAGAGCACTGCAGCTAGCGAGTAGCCCCTGCTCACTGCAACTACAGAAAAGGCCCAAGCAGCAATGAAGATCCAGCACAGCCAAAAATGAATAAGGAAAATTATGTATTAAATATAGAAGTATCATGAGTTTGGCAGAATTATGAGAGTAAAGAAGAAATACAGGAATAGCATAACTTTCCTTCTCATCTGCCCTAAGAAATCATCACAAAGTGGGTGGCATAAAACAAGAGAGAACATTCCCTCACCATGCTGGAAGTTAGAAGTCTGAAGTCAAGTTATCAGCAAGGTAGTTCCTTCTGGAAGCTTTCTCCCTCTCTGGAGTCTCCAGGGGAGATCTTTTCTATGCTTTTTCTCAACTTTGGGTGTCGCCAGCAGTCCTTAGCTTGAAGACACATCTCTCCCATCTCTGCTCCATCATCATATGCCACCCTCCTTATGTGTCTGTCTCTGTGTCTCTTATCTTCTTCTGATAAGGCTCCCACCTTCTTATACAGACACCTGTACAACCTCATCTAAACTTGATGGTATCTGCAAAGACCCTGTGTCCAAATACAGTCACGTTCACAGATGCCATGGGTTGACGTCAACATTTCATTTTGGCAGACACCATTCAACCCACAGCAGAGCTAGCTTCAGGTACAGCTGGCTTCAGGAGCCCAAGCTGTATCATCTGGGCTCTGTCCTCCTGTTGCTCAGATTGGTTTTTCTGTCTGATGGACAATAGCAGACCAAGGATATAAATACGTAGTGGTGGTACAGGTCAGGTTGGGCAGGGAAGTGGCATTAAACAGCTCTTATATTTTATGCATATGGATGCTAAGGGGCATAGTGAGCCAGGAAAGAGGACATTAGTAAGAAAGGGCAAATCAGAGACAAATAAAAGGTGGTTTGGATAAAGATCAGAGATGGGGGAGGGGCAGAGCTATCGTGGGCCCTGGATACCCTGTTTGGATACCTGGATGGCATAGATCTATTTATTTATTTATTTGCCACACCACACAGCTTACAGGATCTTAGTTCCCTGACCGGGATTCAAACCCAGTTCCCTGGCAGTGGAGGCAGAGAGTCCTAACACTGGACTGCCAGGGACTTTGCTTTTTTATATAGTCAGGCTTATCTTTTTTGAAAAACCATTTATTTGGCTGTGTCGGGTCTTAGTTGCGGCACACAGGATCTTCTGTTACGGCATGTGGGCTCCCTAGCTGTGGCATGTGGGCTTCCTAGTTGTGGCGAGTGAACCCAAGACCCCATACCCTGCAGCATGCGGAATCTTAGTTCCCTGACCAGGGATTGTTGGATTTTTAGCCACTGGACCACCAGGGAATTCCCAGCACAGTTCTCTTTAAAGGGGCCAGTAAAGAGCAGGTACCTAACACTAAGCTTGAGGAAAAGCAGTGTTTTTCTGTAGAGCTTGGTCTCTCCTCCCAGGATGGGTGGGGTGGAATCTGTGGTGTTTCCTATCCAACCTCCATTCCACACTCCTGGTTAACAGCCCATCTTTTTCCATTAGGACGATTCCCTCCACCACCAGCTCCAGCTCTAGCTCCCTTGTTGTTGTTTAGTCACAGAGTTGTGTCCGACTCTTTGTGGCCCCGTGGACTGTAGCCTGCCAGGCTCCTTGGTCTGTGGGATTTCCCCAGGCAAGGATACTGGAGCAGGTTGCCATTTTCTTCTCCAGGGAATCTTCCCGACCCAGGAGTCAAATCTGCATCTCCTGCATCGGCAGGTGGATTCTTTACCTCTGAGCCACCTGGGAAGCCCATGGGTCCCCTGAAAACTCAGGACTAGACACTCAGGAAAGTCCGTTCCTTCACTAGAGTCAGAGTGATCGGCTCAGGGAAAGGCCTCCTGTATCTCTAGTGAGTCCTCATTCCTAGGCTCTTTCTGGAACTGTTGGGAAAAAAGAGGCACCCTTTTGACTGGGGGGCGGGGGTGGTGCTAAACTGGTAGGGTGTAAGCGAAAAGCTGCCAGAGACCATCTGTGCTACCACCTGGCAGAGCCTGCCTCTGAAAGAAACCAAGGCAGAAGAAAACAGAGCTGAGAAGTGGAGAGAGACCCAAAGGCCCGGCAGCGTAGTTCCAGCAGATTTGTCTGACCCATTCACCCTGTTTATCCTCCTGTCAGTCCAGCAAATAATTATTAAGGACTTACAAAGATCTGGGTTCTTTGCTAGTTTTGGTAATAAGTAAATAAGATGTGAACCCCGCCTTCCAAGATTCCATGGTCTATTAGGAAGTTAGAGACATGGTTTTGTTTTTGTTTTGTTTTTTTTGCCACACAGCATGGCACGTGGAACTTCCCTGTTCAGGGATCAAACCCATGTCCCCTGCTTTGGAGGACTTAATACTAGCATGGAGCCTTAATACTGGACAACCCTGTAAGTCCTAAAAACACAGTTTTAAAGTATAATGTTAACAAGGCAGAAAAGGGTACATTTTATGAGAATCTCAGATCAAATGATGTGGAAATTCAGGAGAGAGGGTTTATTTCCATGAGGGAAATTGACATTCTCAGATGTCTTTAGAAGGTAAGCAGATGTGGACATACGCAGATAAGATGAAGGGGATTCCAGGAGGAGGAACTTTATGAACAAAATAAAAATTATATGGTGTCAAAGGAGTGAACCAAAGATTAAACTTGGCTGGAACATAGGAGAAAATAGGAGAACTTGGAAAGCTGGGTTCAAAGAGTGATCTTAGCAACTTCTCTCATGGTCCAGTGGCTAAGACTCTGTGCCCCCAGTGCAAGGGGCCCATGTTCCATCCCTGGCCAGGGAACTAGATCCCACATGCCACAACTAAGAGTTTGCGTGCCACAACTAAAAATTCTGCATGTTGCAACTAAACATCCCGCATGTCACAAAGATCAAAGATCCCACAAGCTGCAACTAACACCCAGCACAGTCGGAAAAAAAAACTATATATATATATATATATATATATTTTTTTTTTTTTTTAAAGAGTGATCTTGGAAGGCCAGATGGACCATGTTAAAGAGATTGGGCTGTATTCTCTTGCAAATACTTTTTTTTTTTTCTAAACAGGACTCCCACAACTTTTTCAAGAAAATAAACTTAGCAGTGTAGAGCATGGTTGGATTGGCAGGGGGCTAAATATAGGAGTCAGTTCTCCAGGTAAGAAGTTATAAGGTCCCATGCAGGGTTCAGTTCAGTTCAGTTCAGTCACTCAGTTGTGTCCGACACTTTGTGACCCCATGAATCACAGTACGCCAGGCCTCCCTGTCCATCACCAACTCCCGGAGTTCACTCAGACTCATGTCCATCGAGTCGGTGATGCCATCCAGCCATCTCAGTCTCTGTCGTCCCCTTCTCCTCCTGCCCCCAATCCCTCCCAGCATCAGAGTCTTTTCCAGTGAGTCAACTCTTTGCATGAGGTGGCCAAAGTATTGGAGCTTCAGCTGGTCTCGGCCCTTTCTCTCTCTGCATGTTGTCTCTCAGGACCTCCCAGCTGCCCAGGGCCAGAAATGTGAGAGTTTGGACAGACAGGAAGTAGAACTTGCTTGTCTCTCAAATTTTGGGCCTGGAGAGTGGCACCCCTTCACTTCTGCCGTATTCTGTAGGTTCAAATAGTCACAGAATCCACCCAGCATCAAGAGTTGGGGACATACACTCCACATCTCAATGGGAACATTGTCAAGAAATGGTGACTCTCTTTAACAGAGGATTATAGATCAGAGCTAAATTATAGAGGGAGAAGCCACGGGACTGGGCAGCTGCTTAGGTTGATTCGCTTTTGACTTATTTATTGAGTATCTACTATGTGTCAGGCAATGTTACAGGCAGGACCTGGCAGTGAACAAAACAGAGAAAGATCTCTGCCCCCTTGGAGCTCATATGCTAGGGGTTTGGAGAGTGGGAGATGGTTTCCAGTGTCTGGACCTGGCAGCATGGGGGTGCCATGATAAGACAGAGGGAGCCCAGGAGAACAGTTTGAATTCGAGTTTGATAATATAACTGAAAAACTAAAAGCTCAATTCTCCCCACACTTTAGCTGTAATCAGAATTGCAGTAACAGCCCTCTGACTCCAAGCTGTAGAGGAAATCCAGGATTTTGCTTCTAACCACAGGCAGCGCCTACGAGATTACAAAGAGAAAGACAGGCCCTTCAACAACCTCGGAGATTTCCTTCCTTCCTTGGGCAGGAAAACCCTTGGAATCGTGCAAATCCACTGCCAATTATCCTCTGGTAACAAGAAGGGCTGTAATGTTGGAATTCACACCCTGACCCACTCAGCTTACTTCCTGCATGAGTTTTTGCTGGAGAACTTTCTCCACTGTCCCATATTTTAAAGAAACAGATATTTTTGGCTTCAGGAAATTATTTGGGGGGGCGCCTTTGCAAACTCAGATTGGTTCTATTTTAGAGTAGACTCAAATGCCCATGATATGTTGAGTTTAAAAAAAGCAAATTGAATATAATAATATGTATATTTGGAGGAAAACTATTTTATTGATGCACAGTAAAAAGACTCAGAAGGATATGGTATTCTTCAGAACAGGTGAGGGGTGTGTCCCAGTGATAAATGACTAAAAATCTCAGTGTCTGCCATGATGATGCTTGTCATGTACACAGGGTGTCGTGGACATGTTATGGCTCTGTTGTCTTCATTCTGGGACTGAACTTCATGGAACGTGGTGACAGACAAGAGAACCATGTTCTGGCTCTTAAAGAGTCTCTGAACTTTGCTCCAGTGAGTCCCATGACTAAGCCTGAGCACCCAGAGTTGGGGGAATATATCCCCCGCTTAGAATAGCCTGGTGACAGTGTCTGAGCAGTTACACAAAACCTTACTGCAGAACTTACCTGGTGGTCCAGTGGCTAAGACTCCACACTCCCCATGCAGGGGGCCTGGGTTCAGTCCCTGGTCAGGGAACTAGATCCCACAAGCTACAACTAAGAACTCGTGGACCACAGCTGAAGATCCCATGTGCCACTGTTAAGACCCAGTGCAGTCAAATAAATAAAATACATTAAAAAAAAAAAAAAAGAATCTACTGAACCATTTGTAGTGATTACTGCTAATATCAAGGGTCAAGTGTTAAGGAGATTTTACCTTTCACTTTCTATGCTCCTTTATTAATATTTTTCAAGAAAGCACCCACTATTTTTATAATTAAAAATAATCTTTCAATCTTATTTACTTTTAACTTTTTATTATGGAAAATTCAAAACTAAGCCAAAGAGAGAATAGTTTGAGGATCATCCCCACCATGACTGTCACCTAGCTACCAATAGTTCTTCACTTATAGGCAGTCTTGTTTCAATGATAATGTTACCCACTCCTTCTTCTAGATTATTTTGAATAACTCCCAGCATCATTTTGTTTTAAACATATTGGCATGTACCTCAAGACAGGGAATCTTTTTAAAAAGATAGCTGCAGTATCATTATCACAACAAAAAAATTAACACTGATTACTTTATATTACCAAATATCTAATGAATATTCAAATCCCCCATTGTTGTACGTATGTGTATATATATATATATATTTAACTTTCTCTTCTATTTTTGGCTTCATTGGGTCTTCGTTGCTGTTCAGGCTTTCTCCAGTTGTAGTGAGCAGGAGCTACTTTCTAGTTGCAGTACATGGGCTTCTCATTGCAATGGCTTCTCTTGCTGCAGAGCATGGGCTCTAGGAAGTGCAGGCTCCGTAGCTGTGGCTCACAGGCTTAGTTGTCCCATGGCATGTGGGATCTTCCTGGACCAGGGATCAAACTCATGACCCCTGCATTGGCAGGTGGGTTCTTTATCACTGCGCCACCTGGGAAGCCCCAGTAATTGCAGTGCTTCTATAAAGAGAAAAACTTTCCCTCATCAGTTCTTTGGTTATCCTGAAGATACAGTTTATATAGGGAAGGCAAGATAAATGCTTGATTTTTTTAAACATGTATTTACTTGTTTATGGGATTCCCTTGTAGTTCAGTTGGTAAAGAATCTACCTGCAATGCAGGAGACCCAGGTTCGATTCCTGGATTGAGAAGATCTCCCTTGGGGAAGGAAATGGCAGTCCAGTCCAATATTCTTGCCTGGGAAATCCCATAGACAGAGGAACCTGGTAGTCCAAAAGAGTGGTGGTCTATGGGGTCCAAAAGAGTTGGACATGACTGAGTGACTAAGCACATTACATACTTGTTTTTAAAATCATGAGATTATTCCCATGCTTTCTTCAGAGGTAGCCCATGAATTCTATTTTTTGTTTTAATCATTATGAACTCTTGTATTATTTAACATGTTTCAATTCATTGCCATTGTTATATCATTTTGATACTGAAGCAGTGCCTCCCATCTTTGACCAGAAGGAGCCTCATCAAGTTTGCTCCTCTGTGTCCTTTTGTCACAACTTAGTAGTTTTTGATATTTTGTTTCCTTGCTTTCTGTTACGATAAGATATTTCAGGCTCATCTCATATTTCCTGTCTGGGACCAGGACTCTGCCACTTCCCCAAGGAAGATGGCATTTGTAGACCACAGTAGGGGTGCTCATTGCTCTAGGGGTGCCCATTGTTTCTGGGCCTTTTCCGTGGGCAGAGCTAGGAAACACTTTTTTTTTTTTTAGATTTTATGTCTATTTATTTTCGGCTGCGCCGGGTCTTCATTGCAGCATGTGGGCTACTCTGCTGCAGTGCACAGGCTTCTCACTGCGGTGGCTTCTCTTGTTGTGGAGCACGGGCTCTAGGCGCATAGACTCACTAGTTGCAGATGGCAGGCTCGAGAGCACAGGCTCAGTATTTGTGACACACGGCCTTTGTTGTTCCGAGGCATGTGGGATCTTCTCAGACTACGGATAGAACCCATGTCCCCTGCATTGGCAGGCGGGTTCTTCACCACTCGTACCACCTGGGAAGCCCCAGGACCCTGGATCCTGCTCCAGAATCCATGTTTTAGAGGGCTCCACGTATCACAAACACAAACAATACACACACCAAAGGACCCATGGATGCCGTGGCCACTGGCCCACCAGTACTTAGCACTGGTACACTGTGATGCCCTAAACACCCTCTGTCATAACTAACACCATTCAGGTGCCAGGGAAATACATCTTGTCTCTTGCCCTCTGGCCTTGAGACAACGATGACTGTGTCCAGTGCCATGAATGTGTGCGGGTCATGCTGTTGCCAACACTGGAGATGTTTGTCTGTGTCAACATTGGACACAGCTTTGAAGGATAGGGAGGATTTGAGCATGGAAAGCATTCAGGTCAGAGCAAAGACAAATAAACTGCCTCGTCAAATTCTTCCTCCCCGAGAACATGCGATAGACTCTTACGTAATGAAGTATAGTTCCCTGGTCACATGGTGTGTGCCTGTTTTTCTTGCCAAGAGTGTGTTGTAAAACTTTTGAGTTTGGGCCAATCTGATAGGTTGGAAATTATATCTGTGAGCTTTCATTTTTATCATCCTTGTTTCGAGTGAGTTTGAACATTTTTCCATACGATTAAGGACTGTTTTCATTTCTTTTCCTGTGAATTATCTATTCATATCTTTAGCTGGTTTCCCTATGGTGTTACTGGTTATTTTCTTCTCCATTTTCAGAAGCTCCTAATATGTCAGGGATGTGTATCTTTTGTCTGTGAACAACCACAATCCTTCTCTGTAGTAGACTCTGGATTAGATTTGGTGGTGTGGTGGGGTGTTCAACAAGATATAAAGCATCATCTATGCCCCCAGAGGAGCTTGAAAATGATAGTGAAAGATGCTCAGTCATGTCTGATTCTTTGCGACCCCAAGGACTGCAGAGTCCATGAAATTCTCCAGGCCAGAATACTGGAGTGGGTAGCCTTTCCCTTCTCCAGGGGATCTTCCCAACCCAGGGATCGAACCCAGGTCTCCCACATTGCAGGCGGATTCTTTACCATCTGAACCACCAGGGAAGCCCTAAGAAGATTAAATAACAACAATGGATATAAGTAATTTTATGAAACAGTAATAAAAGAGCACTTCCAAAGGAATACAGAGTTCATCATCAGATGTAATGGCCCTAGAAGTCCAGACAGAGGGAATGATTAGGCAGCGGTGCCCAAAAGGCTTTATTAAAGTGTAGTTGGATCTAAGCTGGGTCTTGTGGAACAGACTGGAAACAGATGAAACCTGGAAAGTGAAAATCCAACTCCTGTTGGAGAAGGAAATGGCAACCCACTCCAGTGTTCTTGCCTGGAGAATCCCAGGGACGGGAGAGCCTGGTGGGCTGCCGTCTATGGGGTCGCACAGAGTCGGACACGACTGAAGCGACTTAGCAGCAGCAGCAGCATGGAGAGAGACTTGAAAGCCAGGCTGAGGAGTATGGTCTTCTTGGGGAAGCGGTTGGAGGAGGAGAATGGTGTGTGCCCAGTGGTCAAATGAGAGGACATGGGCATTCCTCAGAGACCAGAGGAAAGTAAATCAGCAACTTCCAAACTTACCCTCAACCACAAGATGGAGTGAGTCATATACCCTTCTCCACACACCCCAACACAATTAGGAAGATGGAGGAATATGGAGGGAGAGAGAGAGAAAGAGGTGCAGCAGGAACTGGGGAAGCAGGTGGTCTGAGAGACTGAGCATTACCTAAAAGGACTATTTAAATAGATCAGGGGACTTCCCCTGGTGGTCCAGGGTCCTGCACTTCCAATACAGGGGCAGTGAGTTCGATCCCCAGTTGGGAACTAAGATCTCACATGACACAGTGGCATGGCCAAATTAATATTAAAAATTGAGATTAGATAGAGATTTCAATTGGATGAGCCATTTAGTTCATTACACCCCTATCACATGTGAGTGGAGGGGGCAGGAGACTCAGAAAGAAGTCCTGCTTCATCATAGCCAAGCTTTTACATTTTTCCATACATCTCACTTGTTGTTAACCTACTTGTTCTATAGTAATACTTATTTCACAGGAGTGTTGGAAGGATGACTCGAGATGACACATATAAGGCACCTGGCACAGTGTCTGGAAGACAATAAGTACTAAACAGTTGTTTGCTATTATTATTAGGTGATCATAAAATAGTTGCCGAGGGAGTAGGGGATAACTGAATCAAGGACAAGTGATGACCAGTTGGCCGCAGTCCCAGGCAGTAATGACAGATGCCATGAGGGTCAGAAGAGCCTGGTGCCCTGTGTTCTCCCGATCAACACTGTGAGCATCCCCTGCCCAGACCCACACTTTTCCCAGCAGGAACTGGCGCTGGTCTGGCACACAGATTCCTTGGCTCTGTTTCTTTGACAGTTATAACTGAGGAATTCAGCTTATTTTGGGTGAAATCCCTGGAAGTCCAAGTTCAGATCTCAGTCTGGGCAAGGCAGCCACATTTTCCAATGAGTAACTCCTTCGGATATAACTCCTGGCAGACAACGCTATCAGTCTCAGAGGGAATGTGCCGTCATGCGTGGTAAATAGTTAAGACCACTGTGTGGGGCTTGACTCATCTGTCAGGGAAGGGGTATTTTGAAACCTTGACCTCATTTGCAAACATGTGTTTGCACATACCTTTCGTCAGATGCAAATTTTCCGTTCCCAATTTAGCTCTTCCAGATTTCCCCCGAAATGAAAGATGTGGCCATGAAGAGAGAAAACCTTTGACTAGGTCTCGACTCCAGGTATGTTCTGGAGAGCTCTCTTGTCTATAGGCCAACTTCCTGTTGACTCAGCAGCCAGGAGGAGGGAGACCAAGGAGCAAAGGACCAGAATAACAGCTGCCATCTTCTAAGTGGTCACCTGTGTACCAGGCACCATGCTTATCACTCTGTGTGCAGCGGCTCCAGAACTCGGGTCATGACTGCAACAAGGAGGGAGGAGAGGGAGACCCGGAGAGCTTCAGTGACTTGTTCAAGGTCAAGTCACCCCTCAGCCGGGATTTGGACTCAGGCTGTGTCTCCAAAGCATCTCTCTATGATCATTCTGCTGCATATTCCCTGCTGATATCCATATTATCTAGATAGTACCTGCTTTATCTTGAGCCTGGAGCCTCTGGCCCTTCATCTGGGGACATGGAAAGAGTTTTAGGTGTTTTCACAGGCTGACAGGTAGAGAAGGTAACTGGATGTCTTCATGACTCGTGAATGGGTGCTTTGGCGGGGAGGAAGGGCACACCTTTACTTAAATCTTCCTCAGGTTTCTAGCTCTGTCTCCCCATTATTTTATTTATTTATTTGGCTGGTCTTAGTCGCAGTGCACGGATCTTCAGTCTTCATTGTGGGATCTTTAGTTTCAGCATTCGGAATCTTTTAGTTGTAGCATGTGAACTCTCAGTTGCATGTGGCATGTGGGATCTAGTTCCCTGACCAGGGATCGAACCCGGGCCGCCTGCCCTGGGAGCATGGAGTCTTAGCCACTAGACCACCAGGGAAGTCCCTGTTATCTTGATGCCCTGGGCCATTCCCTCCCTACTTCTGTCCAAGCTGAGAATCAGCCTATCTCCATGAGTTCTTTCCCACTCCTCCCCAACCTGTCGCCCTCGCCCCACTAAACATACTAGCATCTTCTGAATTCCATAACCCTTCCTGAGACGCTCTGTGTTCTTTTCTGCTGCACACAGTAGGTGCACCACAAAATGGCCATGGCTGACAATGAAGACACACACAAAGTCCTGGCTGGAGCATGGGCAGGTGACTGAGGGCTGAGTCCTGGCCCTACACTGATTGGCTGAGTCCTGGCCCTGCACTGATTGGCTCTGTGCTTCCGGGCAAGTTCCCGACTCCATACGTCATCTGTGAAACGGTGACTGGGTGACTTCTACAGCCTCTTCATGTGGCCATGAAGAGAGAGAAACCAGACCAGTGCCAGTTCCTTCCGGGAAAAGTGTGGGTCCGGGCAGAGGATGCTCACTGTGTTGAGCAGGAGAATGCAGGGCACCAGGCTCTTCTGATCCTCGAGGCCTAGATTCTGTGATTCCCACACATCCACCTGAAGGGCATATGCAGGCCCTTGAGCTCCTTTGAGGAAGCAGGCTTCCTGGGTGGTCCTCTGTTTCCTGCCAGCCAACTTTCATATACCTGGTGTGGAGAATGGTGTTATTATCAGTGGGCTCACACCCACCGGTGCTTTCAATAGAAGGAAATTGGGAAATCCTCTCATAAGAACATCTAGAGGCAGAGCAGGAACCACCCTTTCCAAATGTGCCAAAACTGTGAAACTTGGTCTGAAATTGAAGAGAACGAGGGCCTTTGCTTGAGCTGCTCAATGGTGTGTCTCATACTGAAGAGCTTCAACAGTCCAGGTGGATTTGTGGAGAAAGGGCTGTCCAATGGAAAATAGCATAAGCAAAAGGGAGAAGATGGCCAGAAAAAAAAGACAGATGGAGAAGGCCCAGGAGAGGTGATTATTAGGAGAAACAGCTGTGATGAGGCAGGCAATATGAATTTAAGAAGGTTGATTGAGATCAGATTATGCAGGATTGTGAAAATCAAAGCCAAATAATTTTTTATTTTTCTCCAGGATCTCATTTCCTTTCCTTAGAATCTATCCCTTTCAGTGGAAATCATCAACAAAAATAATATTTGAATTTTATGTTGTGGAGAATTTCAAAGATATGCAAAAGTAGAGAGGCTAATAATGCAAGGGAATGAATGCACATCTAGAGAAAACAATGGAACACTATAAACATCCTCTGAAAGGCTGTGTATTAGTCTTGTCAAAAGGGTAATGATACTGCTAATGAATAGCATGATAATAATAAAGAGTAATGGGCTTCCCAGATGGCTCAGTGGGTAAAGAATCCACCGGTCATGCAGGACACTCAGGTTCAAGGCCTGGGTTGGGAAGATCCCCTGGAGGAGGGCATAGCAACACACTCCAGTATTCTTGCCTGGAGAATCTCATGGACAGAGGAGCCTGGCAGATTACAGTCATAGGGTTGCAGAGTTGGACATAACTGAAGCGACTGTGCACTCATGCACAATAAAGAGTTAACACTACTGAGGGGTAATTTGTGCCAAGACTTTTACCAGTGTTACCTCACTGTACCTAAGCCTGTAGCTACCCTACTAAGTAGGTATTGTTTTTCCTGTTTCACACAAGAGTAAATCAAGGCTTAGAGAGATTAAGGACGAGACCCAGTATCAGGCAGGATTTTTTTGTTGTTGTTGCTCCTCGAGGCTAGTGGGTTCTTAGTTCCTCAACCAGGGATTGAACCAGATTCTCCTAGAGTGGAAATGTAGTGTCTTAACCACTGGACCACCATGGAAGTCCCAGGTCCTGTGATTTGGATTTTTAAAACAACCTCCAATGAGATGCCCACATGCTTTTTTTTTACCCCTAAGAATCATATCCATTTTTAGTAAATCCAGGGCAATTTCTTGATTTTTCTCTTCACCTGGTAAGTAGGACCAATGCAAACCAGGCCTGGCTGCTTAAGGCACAGGTGGCAATAATTCTGTGTCATATAATAGCAATTAGGCTTGATTTCTTATTTATTTACTCATGATGGTGCTGGTTCTTCATTGCTTCTGGGGCTTTTCTCTAGTTGTGGCGAGCAGGGGCTACTCACTAGTTGTGGTGGGCAGGCTTCTTATTATAGGGGCTTCTCATTATGGTGGCTTCTCTTGTTGCAGAGCATGGGCTTAGTAGCTGAGGTCACATGGGCTCAATAGTTGCAGCTCCAGGGCTCTAGAGCACAGGCTCAACAGTTGTGGAGCATGGACTTAGTTGCTCTGCAGCATGTGGAGTCGTCCTGAACCAGGGATCAAACCCGTGTCTCCTGCATTAGCTGGCAGATTCTTTACCAGTGAGCCCCCAGGGAAGGCCCGAGGCTTGGTTTCACCCTGGGGTTCTCTGTACAAACATGTAACTCCCTCACATTCCCACCAGGGACCACAGATACTCTTGAGACCAATGACCCTGTTTTCATCTCTAACCACTCACCAGACTTCAGACTTCTCCAGCTGTTTGCAGACACTCCAGTAACCTGTTCCTGTTTCCATTGAGACAACCTGGATCCTTTAAGAAAATTGCCTATCGTGATTTGCCAACATTCACACCAGCAGTCATTATCACTTTGCTCTTTCTTCCCTTTCTTTTCTGCTTCCTTGTCTCTTTCCTGCTGCCCTGTCCTCTTCCCTCTCTTTTCATTTGTGCCTTAAATATTTACTGATGGCAATTACACTGGCAGCTTGGGAATCCCCAGACATGTATAAGGTTCCAGTGTCAGCTTCCAGGAACCTTCAGGATCACTTCTCACCTTTTCTGCAGCAAGTATTCTGTACTTTAGTCAAATGCTGTTACTTCCCACAGTTTCCTGGTATCACGTTTCCCCGTGCTTTCGTTTCTTACATCTTTGCCCTGCAGTCAGTCCACTATCCTCTACTGTTGCAATCCTGATTGGGATTCAAGTGAAGTGAAGTGAAAGTCGCCCCATTGTGTCCAACTCTTTACAACCCCATGGACTTATATAGTCCATGGAATTTTCCAGGCCAGAATACTGGAGTGGGTAGCCTTTCCCTTTTCCAGGGGATCTTCCCAACCCAGGGATTGAACCCAGGTCTCCCTCATTGCAGGCAGATTCTTTACCAGCTGAGCCACCAGGGAAGCCCTGGGAAGGTGATTGGGATTCAGGCTCAAGTGACATCTGGAAAGCTGGAAAGGATCTCCCCATTCATCCATCCATCTTTCTATTCAACAAGCATATACTAAGCATCTGCTCCGTATCAATCACTGAGCTAGTTCCCGGGGATATAGCTGAAAACACTGACCTTGGCTACAAGTTTACAGTCTATCCCTGTAGGGTCCTCTAAGGAAGCCACCAGCCGCATGTAGCTCTCCAGCACATAAATGTAGTGTTAATCGCTCAGTCGTGCCGGACTCTTTTGCAACCCAGTGGACTGTAGCCCTCCAGGCTTCTCTGTCCATGGGATTCTCCAGGCAAGATACTGAAGTAGGTTGCCATTTCCTTGCGGCCAGCCTGAAAGAGATGTGCTGTATGTCCACAAGAGACATCAGATTTTAAACACTTAGCACAAGAAAAAGAATGTGAAATATCCTATTAAGTGATTTCTTAATTGACATGTTGAAGTGTAATATTCTTTTTGTATTGGGTTAATATGTTATTATCGGACAAGGCAATGGCAAGCCACTCCAGTACTCTTGCCTAGAAAAATCCCATGGACGGAGGAGCCTGGCAGGCTGCAGTCCATGGGGTCGCTATGAGTCGGACATGACTGAGCAACTTCACTTTCACTTTTCACTTTCACACATTGGAGAAGGAAATGGCAACCCACTCCAGTGTTCTTGCCTGGAGAATCCCAGGGACAGGGGAGCCTGGTGGGCTGCCATCTATGGGGTCACACAGAGTTGGACACGACTGAAGTGACTTAGCAGCAACAGCAATATGTTATTATAACTAATCAGTTATTTTGCTTTACCTTTAAAATGTAGCCCCTAGAAAGTTTAAACTTATATACATGACTTGCACTGGTAGCTCCCATTCTACTTGTGCTGGACAGCACTGGTTTTGAAGAGGGATACAGGGATAGAGATGAAAACATACAAGAAGGTTTATATAGGTGCTTTTATAAGTGTGTGTACAGGATGCAGTGAGGACTTGTTTTTAATTCAGGGGGCCATGAGAAAATGGAGGAAGGGAATGAGTTTATAATGTACTAGGCACTTGAAGCTCAGTCAGTAAAGAATCTGCCTGCGGTGCAGGAGACCTGGGTTTGATCCTTGGGTCAGGAAGATCTCCTGGAGAAGGAAATGGCAACCCACTCCAGGATTCTTGCCTGGAAAATCCCATGGACAGAGGAGCCTGGTGGGCCACAGTCCATGGGGTCGCAAGAGTCAGACAGGACTGAATGCCTAAACCACCACCAGGCATTTGAAGATATCCTCACACACACATTAAAGCACTTTTGTATCTTCATGTGTTGGTTTGGCACTTGAAATATCTCATTTAACCTTTGCAAGAGCAATCCGCAATCTGACCACATCTTTCCAGGCCGCTTCGACCAAGTCACCATCATCTCTCGGCTGGACTGTTTGTGGCAGCAGCCTCTTAACCGCCCCCCACCCTGCCCCCCACCCCGCCCCCCACTTTGATCCATTCTCTATGTTATAACCAAAGGAATCCTGGAAGAAACACAAGCTTGGTCATTTTCCTCGTCAGATAAAACCTCTCTCATAGTTCCCCACTGTCCTCTAGATAAAATCTAAATTCCATTTCCTGTGCTGCACCTCCCATCTGGCCCCTGCCTGCCTCCTCAGCCCTGTATTTCACACTCCTTCACACTTGTTCGCTTTGCTGTAGCACTGCTCTGCTGTGAGCTTTCATCTGAGCTTGGAAAGCTCTGTACTGTCTCTTCTCTGCTATTTTTCTCTGAAAGCATTATTATCCTCTGTTGGTCTGGTTAGCGCCGCCTTCTTCAGATTATAATTTCAAAATTACTGTCTCTAAGAAGACTTTCTGGGACTTCCCTGATGCCCACCCCTGCCACTGTTCTGAGTTAAGTGACCCTCTTATGTGTCCCTAGATCTCACTATACATGATGTAGTACTTCATTCTCTATTGCATTCTTGCAAACTTTTTGAATCAGAATGTTCTGTGAGAATCTACTAAAAACTGTACATCTTCTCCCTGAGGGGGTGGTGGTGGGGAGAACACAATACATTTTGCATGTAATTTTAGAGATTTATAAAACCCCTAAAACTCTTTAGGTTTCCATGCACTGCAGATTAAAAACCCCTGCTGTCTTAAAATCATTTGCCAATTTGCTTTTATTTCCAGCTGGACTGTGTGCCCCTTCAGGAGAGGGACCCTGCCTGTCGATACGGACCTCTCCATAGCACTGGGCATCACCCCCAGACACAAAAAGCAATTGTTACAGGTATGACTTGTTCCAAGACATTAGGATGCAAGGACTGTCATGCCTTTGTTTTTCTAAAATCAAATGTGAGTTAGCCCTATCCTTCGTGATTGATGAGATGTCTTAAATTAGTCATTTTCAGCAGACTCTTCTGTCCCCCCTGCCCAAAACTCCAGCACTTAAGGAGCCCAAGAAAATTCTGGAAAGTTCCTTCTTTCTCAACTCATTAGAGATTTTTTGTTTGTTTTTAATTATTCCTCCTCTGTTTCAAGATGCCATAGTTGAGCACCCATCCTTCTTATCAGTCAGGAATTATTGCCCTGAGTGGGCTGTGAGGTGGTCAGTGGAATAATCTCTGCCTGGAAGTCCTACTTCTTCCAGGAAGCATGTTGAAAGGGGACCCCTTCTCATGGAACAAATCTCCTATGCCTTCACCTCTTGCAGGGGAACAGCTTTTCAACTCAAAACACCACCTTTCCTCTTATCTCTCTGGAATGATCTGACATGAAATCCCTTGACAGGCATGATAGGAGCTAAAACCGCATAGACACCTAAAAAGACCAAGCAAAGAATGTCAGTGAATAAGGCAGGTCGGCTTTAAGAGACTAGAGGGAGTGGTGGTGACTGAGGCATGCTCTGGAACACAGGCTTTGTTTAAAAATGAGCAGCAACTCAGGCACCAGCCAATGGGTGCTGAATTTCCAGATCTTCCATGTTTTCAAGGGAAGCCAGAAATCTGAATTTTCATGAGAGAACTCTTTTTTTACTTAAAACATTACCTGTTAAGGTATATTTTTCAAATCATGTAATTTACAGTATAAAATTCAGTGTGTGTGCGTGCTCAGTCGTCTCCAACTCTTTGCAACCCCCTGGACTGTAGCCCACCAGGCTCCTCTGTCCATGGAATTTTCCAGGCAGGAGTACTGGCATGGGTCGCCATTTCCTTTTTCCAGGAGATCTTCCCGACCCAGGGACAGAACCTTTGTCTCCTTCGTCTCCTGCATTGGCAGGTGGCCTCTTTACCACTGAGCCACTTGGGAATCCCATAAAATGGACTTTTTGGTAAATTTATCCAGTTGTGTAGCCATCACCATAAATCAATTTTATAACACTTTCATCATCACAGTAAGATCCCACGTGTATATTTACTGTTAATCCCTGTGCTGTCCTCCCTTCTCCTCACCCCAGCCCTCACTCTGGGCAGCTAATGTTCTACTTTTTGTCTCTAGAGCTTTGCCTTTGGGGGACACTTCATGTAAATGGAATCATACAGTATGTGGTTTCCCTGTCTGACTTCTTTCACTGAACATGTTTTCAAGGTTCATCCCTGTTGCTGCATGAATCTGTAGTTTATTCCTTTTTATTGCTGAATAGTATTCCATTGTGTGGGTGTACAACATTTTGTCAACCCATTTACCAGTTGATGGACATTCCATTTTTTTTTTTTTTTGCTATCATGAATAATGCTGCTATGAACATTTATATACAAGTTTTAGTGTCCATATATATTTACTTTTGTTTTTGGCTTTTTTGGTAGATATCTGAGGATAGAATTGTGAGTTACATGGTACATTTCTGGTTGTTTTTGTTATTTATTTATTTTTGGCTACACTGCTGCCTGCAGGCTTTCTCTAGTTGCCGTGCATGGGCTTCTCATAGTGGTGGCTTCTAGTGCTGCAGAGCATGGGCTCTAGGGTGGATGAGCTTCAGTACTTGCAGTGCACAGACTTAGTTGCCCCCCAGCATGTGAAATCTTCCTGGACCAGGGATCAAATCTGTATCCCCTGCATTGGCAGGTGGATTCTTTACCACTGGACCACCAAGGAAGTCCGGTACATTCATGTTTAACTTAAAAGAAATTGGCAAACTGTTTTCCAGAGTAGCTACACCATTTTACATTCCTGCCAGAAATCGCTGAGAGTTCCTGTTTCTCTGCATCCTCACCAACATTTGTTATTGTCTGCCTTTTTGGTTACAGTCATTTCAGTGGGTGTGAAGTGGTATCTCATTGTGGTTTTGATTTGCATTTCCCAAATGGCTAATGATGTTGGATAGCTCTTGATTATTACGTGTTGGAATTCACTCAAATTTATTTTAAAAATGCTTCATATCAGCCTTGTACAGATGGAACAAAACAGCTTAGAACAAACCAGGTTCATGGGCCAGAACTGTCATCAGTGAATGAGTTTGGACTTGTGACTTGGACTCTGCAAAACAATGGCCTGTGACCTTTTTCTTTTGGGGGTAAAAGTAGCCTAGACTGCTAGCAAAAATTATTATGGAGAGAGGACAAAGATTTCTCACTCTTTTGTAACGAACTTGTAGACTAGGGGGGAAAAAAGACCATTTTCATTGATATGTTCATAACACCAAGCTTTTTTCCCCAGTAAATCAACCTGTTACATATGAATTGAATGAGTCCTTTAGGTATATATTTGTAGCCTCTTTTGAGAGATGAGGTTAAGGAATTTGTCAAAGATTCAAACTCTGGTGGGGCTTCCCAGGTGGCTCAGTGGCAAAGAATCTGCCTGCCAAGCAGAAGACGTGGGTTCCATTCCTGGGTTGGGAAGATACCCTGGGGAAGGAATTGACAACCCACTCCAGTATGCTTGCCTGGAGAATCCCAAGGACAGAGAAGCCTTGTGGGTTACAGTCCATGGGGTCACAAAGAGTTGGACACAGCTGAGCGACTAAACAGCAACAAGTGGCAGAGACAGATTTAAAGCCAGGTCTATGTGGTCCTAAATCCTGTGTTTACCTGCTCAAAACAGCAACAGATTCTGGGATGGAGCTACGTGGGGTGAGATTGGAGTCTGAAGAGCCTGGCTCGCTGGATGATCGAGGTGGAGGGGAACACAGTGTGGGAGCAAGGGAGAGGAAGGAATCGAAGTGGTTTCAAGGTTGGTAATGTATTAAAGGACAAAGGGAAGTTGGGAAGAAAAAGAATTTGGGTGAGATGAATGAGATGGCTGGATGGCATCACCGACTCGATGGACATGAGTTTGAGTGAACTCCGGGAGTTGGTGATGGACAGGGAGGCCTGGCGTGCTGTGATTCATGGGGTCACAAAGAGTCGGACACGACTGAGCGACTGAACTGAACTGAACTGAAGTGGATGTGGGAAGAAGATAAGTTTTGGACTTCCTGCTTTTGCAGTTGTCCTCCAATCCAGGTAGGGACACCTAGCAGACGGTTGAAAATGTAAGGCCTCAAGGCTGGAGAGATGCCATGACTAGAGATACTTCTGTGTGCACAAGTGTGTGCTAAGTCATGTCTAACTCTGTGACTCTATGGACTGTAGCCCCCAGGCCCCTCTGTCCGTGGAATTCTTCAGGCAAAAATACTGGCTGGAGTGGGCTGCTATTTCCTATGCTGGGGGAATCTTCCTGACCCAGGGATCAAACCTGTGTCTTCTACATTGGCAAGCCGATTCTTTACTGAAGTGCCACCTGGGAAACCCAGAGACACATTAGGGGACAGTGTTTTTGTTTTTGGCTGAGCCATGTAACTTACAGGATCTTAGTTACTTGACTAGGGATCAAACCTGAGCTCTGGCAGTGAACACTCCCAAGTCCTAACCACTGGACTGCCAGGGAATTTCTGGAGACAATCTTTTTATTATTGATTTCTTATGGAGACTGACATCTTTGTGATGTTGAATTCTGTTGAGCTGAGCTTCCTGGCCTCCTCTTCTGATGGTCCACTGACTTTGTTTTATAATTATGGGAAATCACAGACTTGGTGGCTGATGGGGCGGTTTGTGTGTGAATGCTCTGTGCACTCAGAAATGACTTCAGTGGCTGGCAAAGCTGAGACTCAGGCGTTAGAAATGGAGTGTTTGGTCTTCTATAAAAAGTTTATTTTTTTATTCAGAAGAGGAATATTTGTCACATACTATGTACAGTTAACTTGAACTCCATGTGCAGGCTGCCTTAAGGACAGACTTCATGGAGTCAAGTCACAAGACACCTGGACAAGGGGCAGCTTACTCCAGCAGGCAGGTGGGGGTGGGGGACCCGATGCACCAGGACAAAGGACAATACAGGACCCGATTCTGACTTCCCCAGGAAGGACTCTGCATTCAGCTGCCTTGAAGTTGTCTCTGAATTCTACCAACCCCTCCTCATCATTTCCTGCCTTGTTTTTTTTTGCTTTACTCACCTTTAAAGACGGGAAGTTTGCTAGGCTTAACCACTTACATACATGTCGTAAATATTAAAATGCATCCTTATTGAACATGAAGTAACATCTTGCTATAAAAACTTTTTGGGAAAGATTTTGCAAATTTCAATTTTTTAAAGACTAAATCACTTTATTCTTGTGACTTACCTAAACTTTATTATATTTATATATAATTAGGGTCGTGTCACAGTTGATTAGATATTGCAGACATTTCATTAAATATTAACTCGGATTTTTCTAGTTGCCTTTCCTTATTTTGGAATCCTTTTTATTTTTTTCTTCAGGTCTCAAACGTTTTTTACAAGGCCTTTGAAAAGTTAATAGGTCCTGAGGGATAAGAGTCCAGCAGAACCTCCTCATAGCCCCTCTCATGTAGGGAGCTGTATACTAAAAGAAGGAAGTGAAGAAGGAATGAATGACGTGAAGTCGTTTTCCCAAGGTGGGTTCCCTTCTCAATATTCTGGAATCTCAGCCCAGCGAGGCGTCTGGGTAGGGAGGCCCCTCCCCTCGCAAACCCGGCGGCCGGCGCTCAGCGGACCTAGGCAGGGTCACCCCGGGCCCGAGGTCGCGACAGGGGCCTGAGTGCGGACCGCCGACGGCAGGCGAGGTCTGTCTTCCCCCTGCCCCACTCCCCAGCTGGTGCGCATGGGCAGAGCCGCAGCCCGAGCCCTGGCTCCCCTCCCCCACTGCAGGTGAGCCGCAGAGCCGTGGCCCCCACTCCCCGCAGCCTCGGGGGTGACGTCAGGCCTCTGGACCGCGCTCCGGCCCCGCCCCTGCAGGCAGCGCCGGGGGCCCGCGACTCGGCGGTGGAAGCCGGTCCCACTGCGGGACACGCCGGCTGCGACAGGCAGAGGGGGCGGCGAGGTTCCGGACTGGGCTGCCGCGGCTGCCCGACGCCAGGGCGTGGAGCGTCCAGGCGGAGCTCCGGGCTCTGGCCGCGGCACACCTGCCTCGCCGTCCGCACAGCCAAAGCCGCTGCGGGGTCCGCACCCACTGCCCCGCGGGATCGCGGAACGCCCTGCCAGTCTCAGCTGTCCATCTCCGCCCTAGCCAGCCAATCACCCACGACTGCCCCGGCCGCACCTCCCGGAATCTCTGATGGACATGCGGCTTTGCCTATAATATGGGGGCCTCGGCCGCCAGGGCTGGGAGCGGGAGCCAATGAACATCGTTTCAGGTGGGTGGAGGGAACGGACCTCGGGAAGGTAGCTTCGTTCGGGTTGCTAACGTCTTCCCTTGGAGATGGGCGCGCAAACGGACCAGTGGGTCTGGGGGCGGTGGTGACGGGCGTAGAGCTGGCCCAATGAGGGTGGGAGTGGGTGGGGCAGCCCGGAGTAGCAGTGCTAAAGGAGCCCGGCGGAGGCAGCGGTGGGTTTGGGACTGAGGCGCCGGTTCTGTGGTCGCGGCTGGGGACGTGCGCCGGCGCCACCATCTTCGGCTGAAGGTGAGAGGTGCGGTTGCCCGGGTCCGAGACCGTCGACCGGAGATCGGGGACGGTTTGTAGTGGGGGGAGGGATCCTCGGCGGCTCTGGAGGGCGAGAACGGAGCCGAAGCGGGAGCTGGGGAAGACAGAAGGGACTCTGGACGGAGGGTTTGTGCTGCGGGGGCCGTAGATTCCTGCGAGGAAGGACATTGCGGGGAGGTGGCGGGGAACGGGACCCCAGTGGGTGGAGAGACCCCTGGAGGGGCGAGGAATGAGGTCCTTGAGAGTGAGAGCCTCCAGCGGGGATGAGGGCCTGGGGTGCGGGAGGACTGCCCCTGGGGTGCTGGGGATGGAGATGTGCGGTGGGCATGTGCGGACCTGGTACTCGGCGTTCGGGATCCGTCTGGCGCGTGGTTGGGGGGACCTCGTGCGCTAGTGGGGGACCCCGGGGATCCCACGAGTCTTTGCCTGTTTCTCAGGAGGGGAGGGAGTCTTGGGGCGGGCTGGAAAGCGCAATCCCGATTGGGGGTTGGGGGAGTGCTGGACGGGAAGGGCCCTTGGATGGGCTGCTGGGTGGCTCAGGCCGGCTCCGGCTCCCGGAGTGCGGTGCGGAGTTCGCCGAGGGGTCGGAAGGCGGGCGGCGCGCCTGGACCTGCGGGGTGGAGGGACGCGAGGGCAGGGCTGCGCACGGCCGGGGCAGCGCGCGGCGGGTGAAGGTCTGATCAGCCGGCCGCGGGCTTGGGGAGGGTCGGGCTCCGCTGGTCCCGGGGGAGCAGGGCTGGGGGGGCGGCGTCAGACCAGGCTCTGTTGGGGCGGCGGGGGCCGGGGGTAGACGTCCGGCCAGGCCCGGGCGGCTTGGGGGGGCGAGGCGGGAAATGTGGCGGGGGAGCGCTGCAGCAGGGCGGCTGGGGGGGAGGGTCAGCCCTTGCTTCGGGATCCCTTTATTGTGTAAGGGATCTGGGCATGGCTGGCCGCGGAGTCTCTTCCTGGCCTTCTGCAGTGGGGGGGTCCAATCTTGATCCCATAAAATCGGCCTGGAACGAGGTCGGAGGGAAGTTGAAGGCGCCGAGGCTCGGCGTCCGCGCGGGCTTTGTGGGCCTGCGGTGGGCGGATGCGGCCCGGGGACCGGCGAGGCCCCCAGCCCGGCCTGCCTGGGAACCGGGGCCTTGGGAAGGAAGCTGGCGACCTGGCGGGTCTGAGCTCGGCTGGTGAGTTTTGGCTAACGTGGCCTTTGCCAATGACCGTTATCTCCGTTCCTTAGGGCCTCTGCAGCTCCCTTCAAGATCACTGCGGTTGATGGAAGGGGGTGGGGTGGGGTGGGGTGGGGTGGGTAGGGGAAAGCAGGCGGGTAGATCCCTAGTGCAAAAGAAACAAAGACGGCTGTTTTCGCTGAATAATATAATACCAAATTTAATACTTCAATTTTGCCGAGATTTTTGTTTTTTAACATTGAAACTGAGGATTCTTTGAGTTAGGCTTTTTTATTCTTGATAGTATCTCACTCTGGAAAACTTTAATCTATTTATTGTTTCATTTCCTTCATCCATCGGCCCTCATTAATTATCTTTTTAGTCCTATGCTTTTGATGTTTAAGTATGCCCTGTCTGTCACGGATCCTGGAAAAGTGGCCATTTTATGCATCTCCTTACTTCTGCATCTTAAATTCAGTTCCTCCCGTCCTTATCTGGAGAAAGCATATGGTGTAATTGGGCGATATAGCACCGGCTTTTGCAGCAAAGAGATGTGACCCGAGAGCTTGCCTTTTTACTTGGGCCCCTTAGGGAAATCATTTCAAGGAAGATAGGCTGGATGGAAGGTGAGACAGGAAATTTTCAAGGGCACGTTGTATGGTGAAAGACTGTAGTCTTCAGTGGTTTCTGTACCTTCTTGTCATGTAGGAAGAATAAAAATTCCTGGTGTCAGTCTCCCCGCTTCAGAAACATTTAACACAGTGTAAAGATATTCACATAGGTGGCCTGGGCCATGAAGCGCAGTAGTGTCCTTTTGCACTTGATTTGCATTTCTGCGCATTTTTGGTTAAACATGATTTGATAAATGAACAGACTTGAGTGACCTCGGTGGTAGCTTTACACAAATTGTAGACAATTCTGTTTCAGCTTATCTGTCCCAGAGAGATGTGCTCATAGATCATTGATCCATCACTTTTGTTTGGATTTTGGTATGCAAGATAGTCATAAACCTGTTCCCTGTGCCTCCACCTACCGTAGGTGCTGGGAGGCAGTTGAGAAGCTTAGTGGGTGGTGTTTCTTTGGAAGTAAAAGATGGCCTTGGGGAGGGACCCCCAGGGAGGTGTGTGTGTCTAAAAATCAGGGAAGGATGGGGCTTTGACTCCGGTGGGGGCAGCTGATAAATAATTGAAGTATAATTAGGCAGTTACTTCAGAGGACACCAAGAACTTTCAGATGCTGTCTGTTACAAAGAGATTCCTATTTATTCCTTTTTTATGAAATGTAAAGCCTTTGCCAGATTGTGTTAGTGTGTTCATTGGCTGAGCCTGTCCTCATCTTTCTTTTTTTTGGCCACACCATGCGGCTTGTGGGATCTTAGTTCCCCAACCAAGGATCAAACCTGGGCCCCCAGCAGTGGAAGTGCAGAGTCCCGAATACTGGACTGCCATTCCCTGAGCATGTACTCTTGAAACTGTAATTGATCATTGATTGACAGGCAGTATGTAGTTCACTGCATGTCAAAATTTTCCCCTCCTCACCTTCCATTCTTGGAGCACGTGTCCTGGAGCTGAACTTGGTTTCCTCCCAGCTCTGTTCTTTGTTAGCTCTGTGACTTTGGGCCAGTTTTTGGCTTTCTCTGAACCTTGGGTTCCTCACCTCTAAAATGGAGATATTAAAAGCACCTACCTGGTGAGCCTGTTGTGAGGATTAAGAATTGATATATGTACACATAAACCACTTAAGAATAGTGCTTGGCCATCATTAGCGGTATATAACGACAGTATTTGCTGTTTTCAAAATTCTAATGTTACCCTTCCTACAAGGCAAAGCATTTGAAAGTGGTTTCTCTATTAAATACTAGCATTATCAAGACAAGTTGCCAAATGTACAATGGAATGAGAAAAATACAACTTATTTGGCAACCGCAAGTGAACAGTTAAAATGAACAAAACGTCTTCCCTGGCCTCAGGGACTCTACCATCTAAACAAGGATTTGAGCACCCACTACCTGCTGAGTCCTCTGGTACAAAAACGAGGAGGGTGCCAGAAGAGCAGTACAAAATGTTAGGAGAAGGATAAGGATTAAATTGCCAGGTTGACCTGAAAAGAACTTGTGAAAGGATGGCATTTGGGTCAGGATTTAAAGGAATGGTAGGTTTTTGGTGGTGGAGGAGAAGCCGAAGCTTACTCTGAGGGTCAGGACCGTTCATGTAATGTTGATCAGTAGGTATATAAATGCCCTCCTGTGGACCAGGGAGTCAACTCATCGTATAGCAAGGACAAAACCATCCTTGCAGCGTTCAGTTAGTTATAGAAAACTCTGGAAAAGTAAAAGTTTGTAATCCTACTACCCAGTGAAGACCCAGTGACTATTTGTTTCCTTTGAAACAAAAAAAGACGTTTATATGTAATTTTTCCCCACAAAATTGGACGCATATTATAATCACACTTTTGTGATCCCTTTTTTTCTTATGTTAAATTACAGGTGCTTCCCCACCTAGCAATAGTACATACTAATAAATTTAAAATGTGTTGATTTAATCAAATAACTTTGTAACTCCATTATTTACTTAAAAAAAAAAAAAAAGACCTGCCCTAGAAATGACCTGTTAAGTTATTCTAATTTATAGTCACTCGCTAAATCTCAGCAGATAATTTACATTGTAAAAGGAAAGAAATGCTTGTATTTTTCGGAAGTATTGTATCAGGTATACAGTTTATACCTAATATGGATAATAAGAGTAACTTGTTATCCTATTTTGTTCTAGTTGGACATTTTCTCTAAGAGGCTCTTCTTCCTAAGGCAGAATGTGTCCTATTGTCTGTATCGAGATTTATCCAGGGTGATTCCCACTTCAGAGCCATCTTCCTAGCAGTGGGTAGTGTATAGGTTCAGAAGACAGAAGACTTGTTATTAATCTTACTAGTGCAGTCTGGAGAGGTGATGTGTTTTTGAAACCATCCTTCAGAATGTACATACATGTATGAATATTTTTTCTATTGCCTTCTCCCACATGGATGCCTTTTAGTTAGAAAGCATATTAGTAAATCTGTTGGTAGAAGTCTTAATGTTATGTGTTTTGTGATTTTTGTTTTATCCGATTGTATACTCCTTAAAGTGGTAAGCATATTCTCTAATTCAGTTTATTAATTAGTCTGAAACATTGGTTTTCAACCTTTTTTGCCTCCCCAACATACCTGGTAGTAGCAGTGGTTCACCATGGCAACCAGAGAACTGTGGAGTGATGGTACTCATAGTGTGCTCCCAGGACCAGCCTTATCAGCAGCATCTGGGAATTTGTTAGAAATGCAAATGACCAAGGGTCTCCCCCAGACCTACTGAGAATAAGGCCTGGCAGTCTGTATTTTAATAAACCCTTCAGGTGTTGCTGGTAAGAGCTAAAGGTTGAGAACCCTGCTCCAGGCCATGAGTGTTTGTAATCCTTTACATTGTAACAACCCATTTCTGAAGAATTTTAGCTATTTGATTCTAGTACATTCTTACTGGGCCTGAAAGGGCTAGTATTTTGTTTCCTCTATCAGTATTTAATCTTTTAGGATAAAGATAGCTAGATCCCTTTAAGAATCTGAAGAAAGTTATGAGTGTTCTCTTCAGAAAAGAACAGGTCTACAAAAAATTGTGCAGTGTATTTAGACCCATTTCAGTGCCTTCATGAAGACCAAACTTTGTCTGTGCATTGGAGGTTAAGAACCTCTTAGTGGGACTTCCCTGGTGGTCCAGTGGTTACGACTCCACGCTTCCCCTGCAGGGGGCCCAGGTTTGATCCCTGGTTGGGGAACTATGGTCCCAAATGTCATGTGGCATGGCCAAAAAAAATTAAAAAGAAAAGAACCTCTTTACAGCCTGGGGTGCTTTTGATTTCCCTTGCAGCCTTCCATCTAAGAGGTTGGTAGGTAGGTAGGCAGGCAGGCAAGAGCTTACCAAGAATCCCCCTCATTTGGGGGAGAGGGAGACGTTGGGAGAGTTGGATGGAGGAGCAAGAGCAGCTGCTTCCTTGCCTTCTTGCATTGATCTGAGTGAGGTTTGTGATAACCTGGAATTTGACTGGAAAATGACTTACTACTCCAAGTCATAAGGGAAGTGTTTAATGATGGTGTTGGATTCCAGAAAGACACTTGTCAGGCAGGAATGATGAGTCACATTAGAAAGGTGAGTGACCAATGTAAAATCCTGTCACTTGATCCGCAAAGTCAGTTCCACAAGCGTGCGAGGAGAAGTAGCTTCAAGGACTGTGCGTTGGGCTTTGGCTGACAGCTCAATGTGAGCCAGCAGTGAGCACTCAATAAACCACTGAGGTCTTAGATACATTCATTGTAGAAGTCCCAGAAACATGCTTTGCTTTCCCTGCTAGGGCTGAGGCTCTGAACAGTTCCTTTCTCTTCTGCACCAGTCACACCACGTCTGGAATACTCTGTTTGCTTTCGGCCCCTCTAAAGGGTTGTAAACACATGGAGTCTGTTTTGAGGCGAGAGACCAGGGTGGGGGAGTGAGTCCTGGTGCAGGACGGAATGCAGAAGAGGAGCTGGAGGGGAGCAGCTGCAGGCCTGGGAGTGGAGACCTGGACAGCCACCATCACATACTTGAAAGGCTGGGTGTGACACCAACTCATGCACTCACCCTCTGTGGCCTCATGTGATCACACTGAGATCACGTGGGCCGTGGAGAAGCTGCAGGGGGCTGGCTTAGGGGAATCGTAAGAGTGTTGAGTCTGTTGTCTGAAGGGCATCTTCCCAGGTGGCACAGTGGTAATGAATTTGCCTGCCAACGCAGGAAACAAAGAGACACAGGTTCGACCCCTGGGTTGGGAAGATGCCCTGGAGTAGGAAATGGCAACCCACTCCAGTATTCTTGCCTGGAAAATTCCATGGACAGAGAAGCCTGGTGGGCTGCAATCCATGGGGTCGCAAAGAGTGGACATGACTGAGTGACTGTGCACACACACACATAGGGTGGGAGGAATGTTCTAGACCTGAGGTTCGCTCCACTGGTAGTCACCCTGCATTTCTGTAGCGACATCCAGGTGGTTGCAGTCATTCCAGCACCACTCCCTGGGTCTTCGGTCCTGAATCTCTGTTTTCATTTTCTTAGTTTTCCTTTCCCTTCTTAACTCCCTGTTTAATTTGTGGCGAGGGTGAAATGGGAGATGAAGAGAAAAACAGAGTTCAGCTGCAACTTTGCTGTTTCCTCCCACTTGGTTTTCAGCCCTCAGTGACTGAGGGTACATCTTGAGTGGTCCTCAGAGAACCAGTCATCATTTATGGTCACCCCTGAAACTTACCTTGGAAACCCAGTTATTGTGGCCCTGGAGGGGGCTCCACCAGCTTCTTCATTCCAGGTTCATGCATTTTGTTTACCAGAGCTTTTGTTTTTAAGTTTCTTAGAAGAGTTGTGAACCATAGCTTATTTCTAAATATCTGACTTTGTTTTCCTCCTCTTCTTGTAGAGTCGATCGCTCTTGGAGCTTCCTGTTTACAATGGCACAGAGAACTGGACTCGAAGATCCAGAGAGGTATCTCTTTGTGGACAGGGCAGTCATCTACAACCCTGCCACTCAGGCTGATTGGACGGCCAAAAAGCTAGTGTGGATCCCGTCGGAACGCCATGGTTTTGAGGCAGCTAGTATCAAAGAAGAACGGGGAGATGAAGTTATGGTGGAGTTGGCGGAGAATGGAAAGAAAGCAATGGTCAACAAAGATGATATTCAGAAGATGAACCCACCTAAGTTTTCCAAGGTGGAGGATATGGCAGAATTGACATGCTTGAACGAAGCTTCTGTTTTACATAATCTGAAGGATCGTTACTATTCAGGACTTATCTATGTAAGTATGCCCTCTAAATAATCATATGAATTGGTGCCTGGGAATTCATGAAAATCGTACATACTGCCCTAATCAATGTGGAATACTCTCTATTTAACATGACTATTTGTACTAAAGATGGGAAGATTGTCCCAAGTCTTAACTTTGCTTTAAATCTTAATTTTAAATAATCCTGTCTGGATTAAATATACCAAAATGGATTTGAGACTTTTGTGACGGGGTGCTCTGGAGCCTAATAAGATGGAGGAGAGCATGTGGCAGAAAGATCAGGGAGCTTAATATGGTAATGAGAGTTGCATCCACGGCGGGATATACACTGGATTTCTAGCATATACCCAGGGGTGTAAAGAGGCGGGGCTGCAAGCTTAGAGGTTTCAGTGAAGAGCGAGACCAAGGTCATTGGGTACAGGGAAGTGGGAAAGCTGAATGCTGAGGTTTTAAAGAGGAAACAGTTCAGGGTCAGATTGAAGCTGGGGCTGTCCTGTGGTTAGTAGTTGACACATGTTGCAGTCACTGACAATGTTGCTGAGCATATAGAAGTTCCCCAAAATAATAAGGGGTAAGGTTGAGAAGAAATATGCAAGCCAGATACTGCAAGAATCTAGAAAGTCAAAATATGTTTGAAGGGATGGTAGACACAGGTGGTGGCATTGGTTTAAAGAAGGCAGGGTAATTAGCAACAATGTGGGTAGACCTAGAGATGATCATACTAAATGAAGTAAGTCAGTTGGAGAAAGACAAACACCATGTGATATCACTTATACGTGGAATGTAAAGTATGACACAAACTTATCTATGAAACAGAAACAGACTTGCAGACCTAGAGAACAGACTTGTGGCTGCCATGGGGAAGAGGTGGAGGAGGGATGGTTTGGGAGTTTGAGATTAGAAGATGCAAACTATCATATAGAGAATGGAAGAACAACAAGTTCCTACCGTATAGCACAGGGAACTGTATTCAGTATCCTTTGATAAACCATAATGGAAAAGAATATGAAAAAGTGTGTGTATGTACACGCTTTTTCAAATTATTTTACATATACGTATGTGTATATGTGAATCACTTTGCTGTACGGTAGAAATTAACACATTTTAAATCACCTATACTTCAATAAAATAAAAGAATAAAGAAGGCATGGTAGATAGAAGGTGGATTTAGAAAGAAGCGACGTTGCGAGAAAGGTTTGACGTAATGGTCTGAATTTGGGAAACCACTTGAATTTTAGGCAGAGGCAGCATTTGTACTAATGTTCAGGCATAAGTCAGAACTTGAGCACCTCAGAGGTCATTTTCCCATAGAATTAGTTTATTTAGTGGATATGTACTGAATACCTACTATGTTCTACCCCGAATATTCATTGAAAGGACTGATGCAGCAGGCCTAATACTTTGGTCACCTGATGTGAAGAGCTGACTCATTGGAAAAGACCCTGATACTGGGAAAGATTGAGAGCAGGGGGAGACGGGGGTGGCACAGGATAAATTGGTTGGATGACTCAATGGACATGAGTTTGAGCAAACTCCGGGAGATAGTAAAGGACAGGGAAGCCTGGTGTGCTGCAGTTCATGGAGTCATAAAGAGTCAGACACGGCTTAGGGACTGAACAACTATGTTCCAGGTGCTGGAGAGAGTGCAGGGAACAGGCCAGGCCAATCCCTGCCTTCGTGATACCTCTTTATAAGGAAATGAAACAGGACTATGGGGATGGCTTTCCTCCGTGAGTATGGGAAGGATTCTGAGAAGGTAGCATTTGAGCTGGAATCTGGCTGGTAGGAAGGAGTTTGCCATGGGAGCATCTGAGAAGGAGTAGTTCATTCATGACTTTTGCCAGAGTGGTTTGAATTAATCCTGATGGTCTCTTTTATTTTATTTTTTCTCTGTGAGTTAGGATGCAAAGTAAGAGAGTAAGAGGCACCAGGGTTGGGTAGGTGGCTTGAGGAGAATGGGATGCCTTGGAAAAGGGAGGAAGCAAAGGATAAGAAAACAGTTGGAGAACAGCGTTGGGAATCCAGCGGAGACTGAGCAGCAGATTATATTTTTGTCTGGAGAGAGGGAGTGAGAAAACTGCGATATGCAGGGATTGTGGTCAGATCATAATGTTGAGATCAGAGAGGTGGATCCATTTTGGATGATCCCCTGTGCAGTGAATTGTGAAGGGCTGGAAAAGCAGGGGAAACAGCCAAAAAGGTGTGGAGCACTGCCCTGAGAACAGGAGTCTGTCTTCACCTTGACTCCCCCAGCCCCTGTGGGTGACTGCACTGAGGACAGAGGAGGGAAATAGAGGGGTAGGAGGCTGTGGGTGAAAGCGAAGGATGAAGGGCTAGACAATTTCGTCTATTGTAGCTGTTCCTCCTGACAGGTCTAAGACTTTGCAAGTATCTTTTATTGAGTTTGACTTATTTCCAGCTTAATTCAGGGACAACATGAGTAAATTATCTTGAATTTCTTCTCAAAGCGTGGCTGCATGGTCTTTACAAAAGGAGAATCTGAGTTTTTTAAGAAGTTCTAAGGTCTCAAGAGAGGTGAGGGTTTGGGAGGATCATACCTTCAGTTAGTGGGGTGGAGAAAAGGTTTCTACGGAAGATTCAGATTGGAGCACTTGACTCTAAAGAAACCTGCTAGAGAATGGGGCTGTGGGTGGCCATGATTGCTAAGCATTGAGTGAAAGGTGTGTTGGGCGTTGAAATTTAGCAGGCAGTTAAAATTGATCAGTTGAGGACATAATACAGACACTATAATAGCTCGACTGGGACCTTTGGGATATATTTCTATAGATAAGATACAATGTAAGTTACTTAGGTTACTAACAGGTTTGGTTATGTTACTTCCTTATATCTTTAGATTTAATCTCCCCAACATCCAGCTCTCTAGTCATTAATTTTCATTTTCTTTCCTAATAAAATCATTTAAAAACTGCAGATGTCACATCTACTGACTTTTTAGCTTTGTTTGTTGTTGTTCAGTTGCAAAGTCGTGTCCAACTCTTTTGCAACCCTGTGGACACATGCCCTTCACAGATTTTGATGTGTAGTATTTTTATTGTTCTAAATATTTTCTAACTTCTTTCTTCTCCAACCTGTGAACCATTTAAAAGCGTACTTAAAAGTGTACCTAAACGTTGGTTTTTAAGTTATCTTTTTTTGTTACTGACTTTTAAGTTAAGTTCATTTTAGTCAAAGAATATAGTTCACATAGTATTTTTCATTCCTTGCTTTTGTTGAGACTTGCTGCTTGTAGAACACTGTCAGTTATATTTATGAGTGTTCTGTATGTTTGTAAAGAACGTATGTTCTCTTTTGATGGCTGTTCTTCTCACTGCGTGGAGCCTTAAGTAGTGGGATTTTAGTCCATCATATATCTAAACTGACTTGTTTTCACTCAGGGCACAATGGGTTAGCTGCCTTTTGATTTTTGCAGACTCAAACAATTGGAAAAAAAAAGAATGTGTATTCTGTTACTGTTGGGTGTGGAGTTCTGTATGTGGCCATTAGACTAAGCTTTTTAACTGTGTAAAACTTTACTAATTTTTTTTCTTCTTGGTCTATGTGTTATTGAGAAGTGTCTTAAAAACTCGCAGTGTGTTTGATCAAACTTACGTGTGTATTCCTTAAAAATAAAGTTTAGTTTTGCATGTTGATGAATTTTTATATGAACGAATGTCTTAATATATTCCTTTTTGTGTCTGTTTTTTTTCTTTTGCTCAGCGTTATATTTTTTAGATTCACTCATGTTGCTGCTGCTGCTGCTGAGTCACTCATGTTACTTTGTGTTAATGTAGCTTAGTAGTTCTCAAAGGGTGCTCTATAGACTCCTGCTGCTGCTAAGTCACTTCAGTTGTGTCCGACTCTGTGTTACCCCATAGATGGAAGCCCACCAGGCTCCCCCGTCCCTGGGATTCTCCAGGCAAGAACACTGGAGTGGGTTGCCATTTCCTTCTCCAATGTGTGAAAGTGAAGTTGCTCAGTCGTGTCTGACCCTTAGCGACCCCACAGACTGCAGCCTACCAGGCTGCTCCATCCATGGGATTTTCTAGGCAAGAGTACTGGAGTGGCTTTGCCATTGCCTTCTCCGCTATAGACTCCTAGGGGTTTCTTGAAGACCCTTTCATGACATCTTTGAGGTCAAAACTATTTTCATGATTATCAAAGACTTTATTTGCCCCTTCGCTGTTGACACTGATATTGATGGTACAAAAGCCATGGTGAGGAAAACTGCTGACACCTTATCACGGATGAAGGCAGTAACCCCATACTGTCCTGGTAGTTGTGCTGATCTAGTTTTGTTCAAGAACGTCCTTGATAAAGCAGGAGAAATGATGGGTTTTATTAAATCTCAGCTCTTGGGAACGCATCTTTTAATATTCCTTGTGATTAAATGATAAGTATGCATAAAACACTTCTGGGTATTGAACTAGGATGGTTGCTTTGAAGAAAAGCATGTATGTAGACCTATATGAGTTGCAAGCTAAACTTGCCTTTTTTTTTTTACTAGAATGCCATTTTTATTTGATAGAATGACTGGTAGATAAGCTATGGTTAACTGACACCAGGGTACTTGGCCAGACATTTTCTTGAAAATGAACAGGGACTTCCTAGGTGGTCCAGTGGTTAAGACTGCACCTCAAGTTCAGGGGATGTGGGTTCCAACCCTGGTTGGGAAGCTAAGGTCCCACACACTGTGCATGGTGGGGTGAAAAGAAAATGAACAGAGTGAGCCTGACACTTCAAAGAAAACAATTGAATATATTTGTCAGTAATGATAAAATTTGATTTTCCACATGAAAATTAAAAGTTGCATCTGCCACTGAACTTAATACCTTGTCAATACAGAAAACCTTTCTGATGAGGTAGATGGCAATATTAATGAATGTGGTTTTTTTTATATTGTCATAGTGTGAGATGTTATCATTTGGAAGACTTGTATAATTCACTGAGCCAAAGTTTTCCAACTGCAGTATACATGATGTTACAAAATCATGCCTGGGTAAAAGATTCGTTCAGCATACAAGTTCAGCCAGTGACTTTGATGTGACAGAATATGGAAAGTTCACTGACAGGGTGTCAGATGTTACACTGCATCTCGTTTTTGAGAAATTCTCACTTGTCGAGTTTTGGTGTAGTATCAAAGAGAAATATCTGTAGCTACATGAAAAGCCTGTTAAACTACTCCTCCCTTTTCAAATTCAATATCAGTGTAAGACTAATTTCGTGTATTTCAGTCAAAACAACATCACAAATAGATTGAACGCCGAAACAGAATGTTGAATGTTTTCTATTAAGAAAATTGAGTGTTTTCTATAAAGCAAGACAACAAAAGATTTGCAAATAAAAAACAGTGCTACTCTTCTTGCTTTTGTTTTGGAAAACAAAAGTTTTTTTTTTCCTAAAAGTATTATTTTTATTTTTAAACAAATACACATTTAAAATCCCAGTTTATTGATATTTATATATTTATATAAAAATATATAATACAGAAGATTTGTGGGATCTTTAACAGTTTCTAAGAGTCGTCAAGTGCCCTGAACTATAAAAGTTCAAGTATTTTGTTCATTTTTGTGGAATGTAACGTTCCAGTGTAAGATTTTTGTCCCAATTTATTTATCCTCTCAACTGATTTTGAATGTTCCCCCCGTCTCCCCCACAGTTTGGGGCTATTGCAAACATTGCTTCATTGAACAGCTTTGGTCATGTCCTGGTGCACATATAAGCATGACTTTCTATAAGGTACATAACCAGGAGTGGAATTTCTGGGTGACACAGGACATGCATATCCTTAACTCATATTTTGAGCATTTCTAGATAATACCTGAGATTGATTCCATCAGGAAACACACGGCCCTCTAAATAGGTATTCGGCACATTTAATAAGGGGAGGATTTACAAACACGTGAATAGAGTTGAGAAAACAGATGCAGAAATGTTGCCGTATCCTGCCACTAGTGATGGCTGAGACCCCTGGACCCACCTTGATCTTTAAAGAAACAAAGAGCTGGTACCTTGACTGGGAGAGGATGCTTTGTGGAGAGGGCTTCCTGGTGGAAACTGTGACCGCCTTCAGAGGGAACCTGACACACTGGCCTCGGGGGTAAACATCCTGGCTTCATTCTCCCCCCACCCTCAGTCTCCTGCTGCCTGACTCAGAGGAATGGGAATTTGATGATATATTTCTTAGAGTCAGTCTCAGTTCTATTTGGAAGTGAATTTAGTGTATGGTACAAGGTAGGGGCAAGGTTTATTTTTTTCCCCCAATGTCTATTCAATTAGTCCAGTGCCATTTATTGAAACACAACCCTGTCTCCCTGCGCTGAAATTTCCCCTTTATCATAAATCAGGTGCTCACAAATGTGTGCTTGACTTCCTGTTCTGCTTATGGGTCTGTTATGCCCATCTTTGGGCTGATGTCACATTATCTTGATTATTACAGCTTTATACTATGTCTTACGGGCTTTCCAGATGCTGCTAGTATTAAAAAACCCACCAGCCAATGCAGGAGATGTAAGAGATGTGTGTTCGATCCCTAGGTGGGGAAGATCCCCTGGAGGAGGGCATGGCAGCCCACTCCTGTACTCTTGCCTGTAGAATCCCATGGACAGAGGAGCCTGGCGGGCTACAGTGCATAGGGTCGCAAAGAGTCAGACACGACACAGTATGTCTCGGTATCCAGTATGGTAAACCCTCATTTTTGTTCTTTGAGATTGTTTTGTTTGTTAGGTGCTTTGCATTTCAGTATAATTTTAAAACCCTCTTGTCAGTTTTTCATACACACAAAACCTGATTGGAATTTTGATTGGATTTTTGCTGATTCTGTAGATCAGCTTAGAGGAGAAATGAGATCTCTACAGTATCTGTTCCTCTAGTTCTTTTTTTATTAGTTGTTAATCTTTCGCAATATGTTTTAGGTTTTGTACATCCTTTATTGGATTTATTTTTAGATATTTAGTTTTTTATGCTGTTTAAGTGGCGTTTTACATGTTTTTAAATTGTTACCATGAGGTAGGAATACAGTTGCTATGTTTTTACAGTTAACTTTTATATATTGACTTTATATTCACCAACCTTACTAAGTTTATTTATTGATTGTAATAGTTTTGTTGAAGATTCTTACAGATATTGAATACACTCATGTTGTCTGCAAATGAAAGTTTTATTTTTTCCTTTCTAATTCTTATATGTTGCTTTATTGCATTGTCTAAGAAGTTCAGTAAATGTTTGCTGAATAGTAGTGGTTATTGGAGGCATCTTTGTATCAGAAAGTTTTCAACATTTCACTACTAAGAATGATTTGTTTTGAATATTCTTTTATCAGATTCAGGGAAGTTTCCTTTTCCTTCTATTGCTAGTTTTTATTCTGCATGGATGAGTTTTTTTAAATACTGTGTACATACCCAGTCGTGTCCAACTCTTTGTAACCCTATGGACTGTAGTCCACTGGGCTCCTCTGTCCATGTAATTTTCCAGGCAAGGATCCTGGAGTGGATTGTCATTTTCTATGCCATTTTAAATTCTGACTGGGTGTTAATTTATCAAACGTTTTTTCAGCTTCTGATCAGACGATAGTGTGATTTTTCTGGTTATTTGGTTTTTGTGGTGAGCCATATACTGTATTTTTTAGTGGTAGACTAACCTGGCAAGGCGGAGAAGGCAGTGGCAAGCCACTCCAGTACTATTGCCTAGAAAATCCCATGGATGGAGGAGCCTGGTAGGCTGCAGTCCGCGGGGTCGCTAAGGGTCAGACACGACTGAGCGACTTCACTTTCCCTTTTCACTTTCCACTTTCACACATTGGAGAAGGAAATGGCAACCCACTCCAGTGTTCTTGCCTGGAGAATCCCAGGGATGGGGGAGCCTGGTGGGCTTCCGTCTATGGGGTCACACAGAGTCGGACACGACTGAAGTGACTTAGTAGTAGTAACCTGGCAAGGACCAATATTCTTTATATATATTACTGGATTCCTAGATTTTGTTTGCTAATATTTTGTGTAGAATTTTTGTATCTATATTCATAAAGGAGATTGACTGAAAATTTTCCTTTCTTATAATGTCCTTGTCATGTTTTGCTGTCAAAATTATGCTGGCTTTTTTAAACGAATCTGGGAATATTTTATCTTTCTATTTTCTCTGGAAGAGTTTGAATAGTATTGATGTATTTCATTTAAAAATAATGATATCATTTCCTTTGTGGGGAAGTTTTTCTTTCATAGTTATTGAATTTTTCAGATTAAAGACTTTGGGTAACAGTTTTGATAATTGAGTTTTTCTAGGAATTTGTGTATTTCATCTAAATTTTCAAATTAATTCGCCTGATGTTCCTAAGAACCCTCTTTTCTCCTGTAGGATTTGCTGTGATGTTCTCTTGCATTCCCAGTACTAACCATCTGTTGTACCCTTTTTAAAATGAATCTCACCAGAGGCTTATCAGTTTTACCAATTTCAATCATGTCTTTTGATTACTTGAGCCTATGATTGTCTGGGATACAAGATACAAGAGCAATAAAAGTAGACACCTAGGAAACCCACATATTATTCTGGATTTTAGTTACAACCGTCGCCTTTGTGCCAGATACTGTATATGAGAGGTTGTGGAGGTAATCTGAGGCTCTGGGTGACCTCTCCCTCTGGGCAGGCAGTTAGATCAAGGGGAACGAGTGTGTGTGTACGTCACTCAGGGGTTTACCTCCCTCCCTCCCAGGCTTTGGGCTGGTCTATTTCTGGTACCCTCTAACCTCTTAGGGTACACCAGTTAGGGTCCCAGCTGAAAGCCTGGGATGTTTACCCTCCTCCTGGGTGGCTTTTTTTTTTTTTTTTTAAAGAAACAAGGTCTGTTGTGCTGTAGAGTTTCCCATAGTCTGGATTCTGTTGATTGCATTCTCATGGTACCTCCTGTAAACTGGATGCAGAGGCTTGTTCACATTCGGATTCCAGAGGCACAGGATGCCGCTGTCTCACTTCACGATTCTGAGATGGGTCAGTGAGTCAGGGTGGGCTTTGTCAGCCTGATTCCTGTGTTAGGAGTGTCTGCCCTTCCTGATGGAGAAGGCAATGGCACCCCACTCCAGTACTCTTGCCTGGAAAATCCCATGGATGGAGGAGCCTGGTGGGCTGCAGTCCATGGGGTCGCTAAGGGTCGGACATGGCTGAGTGACTTCACTTTCACTTTTCACTTTCACACATTGGAGAAGGAAATGGCAACCCACTCCAGTGTTCTTGCCTGGAGAATCCCAGGGACGGGGGAGCCTGGTTGGCTGCCGTCTATGGGGTCACACAGAGTCAGACACGACTGAAGTGACTTAGCAGCAGCAGCAGCCCTTCCTGAAGGGTTTTAGCGCCTGTGATGGACACTGTCCTGATCCATCATTTCATTGGGAAGCCAAATGGTGATAATTTAATGTAATTCCTTCTATATTTATTGGCTTGATGAATTCTTTATTAACTCCCTGTGTATTACCTGCCCCCCTCCCGCACACACACAGTTTTCTTCAAGTTTATTTTCTATTGTTCTTTTTACAGAATTTCAGTTGTTTTCCCCCCTAAGGAGCAATAGTGATTAATATTTTAGTAATCCTTTCTGTGCTCTTCATATTCATCTTTAATTTATTCAATGTAACTTTCATATTTGTCAAATTATTTTTATCTCTGTGCCTCCTTTTTCTTTTATTACCTACCTTTGTGTGTCTTTCTTTAAGAGTCTACATCATACTCCATTCTGTTGTAGCCATAAATCTATTTCTTCAAGTTTTCTTTCAGCTTATTTTGTAGAGAATGTCCAGAGGTCATTTCTCTCTCTGAATATTCTGGGTGATGAACTTTCCCCTCATTATGTAGGGTTGTTGTTGTTTTTTAAATTGTGTTGTGTTGTAAGTTGGTAAGTTTTGTGACCCCATGGGCTGTGGCCCTCCAGGATCCTCTGTCCATGGGATTTCCCAGGCAAGAGTACTGGAGTGGGTTGCCATTTCCTTCTCCAGGGGATCTTCCTGACCCAGGGACCAAACCCAAGTCTCCACATTGGCAGGCGGGTTCTTTTCCACTAAGCCACATGTGAATTTCATCCAGGTGGCGTTTGCAGATGGTGTGAGTGAACTGTTCTTTCTTCTCTTCCTTTCCTCTCAGGTGGATGTATGACTTCTTCCGAGGGCTGTGGTTGGGGTGGAGGTTTGTGTGATGCTCCCAGTTTTGTGCCCTGTCTCTAACAGGAGATTGTCGTTATCTGCTCCGTTGCACTGGCATCTCTACCTGCCTTAGTTTTCTGGTTCTCTAATCCTTCAAATGGAGAAGGCAATGGCAACCCACTCCAGTGTTCTTGCCTGGAGAATCCCAGGGATGGCGGAACCTGGTGGGCTGCCATCTGTGGGGTCGCACAGAGTCGGACACGACTGAAGCGACTTAGCAGCAGTAGCAGCAATCCTTCAAAGCTTCAAAGTAATAATGTATTTGCGTATCCCTGCTTTCTTAAACTGAGGCCCAGCCCTAAAGAATGAGTAACATTTTCCAATACTGGATAGAAGATGGATGTTTTAAGCAGAGTGATCAGCAGATAGAGAAGCCTGGAGGCATAAAAGCAGCATCAGTTCAGTTCATTCGCTCAGTCATGACCAACTCTTTGTGACCCCATGGACTGCAGCATGCCAGGCTTCCGTCCATCACCAACGCAGCAGCATAGGGTGCTGAAAAATTAATGAGTCTTTTTTGTGTGCTAGTATTTTTGTATGTCTCTTTTTGGTTTGTTGTTCAGTCAGTAAGTCCTGTCCGATTCTCTGCGACCCCGAGGACTGCAGCACACCAGGCTTCCCTGTCCTTCCCCATCTCCTGGAGTTTGCTCAGATTTGTGTCCATGGAATCAGTGATGCTATCTAACCATCTCATCTTCTGCCACCCCCTTCACCTTAATAACTGTTATTTGCTGTCCTAAAACCTGTACAAGCTTCTTCAAGCCTTTGCAGTTTTTCAAAATGTTCTCATGACTTTAGGATTTCAGTGTTTCTGACTATTCACTGGGCATTCATTCTCCTGGGCTCACCTATTGTAATGAATCTCCTTTTAACATGCCACAGTCTTAATATGTTGAAGAGGGATTCATTATCTTTCCCCACAAGTCAAATGATTTTTCCTATCCACCCATAACTTTTCCATTCTCTGAAGCTTGGTGACCTTGGAATCAACTGTAACACACACCTTGAATGGATTTCTCTAGTCAGAGTTCTGAGTGCTATTGAGTTTTTAGTCTACTTTCTTCATGACTCAATTCTGCTCTTTTTTAAAAAAAATTTATGTATTTATTTTTGACCATGCCATGCAGCATGTGGGATCTTAGTTTCTCGACCAGGGATCGAACCTGTGCCCCCTGCATTGGAAGTGCTGAGTCTTAATCACCGGACCACCAGGGAAGTATCCCACTGCTCCGTTTTTGTCTTGCTTTTCTCTCCTGCAGGCCTGTTACTGTGCCTGGAGACACCTCCACCTTCTGCTTCCCACCTCTTGCCTCTTTAGGCTCTCTTCCATGTGGCTGCCAGATTTATACTGTGTAAGGAATGCCTCTTCCCTTCCATCCCACTTCTCCCCTGAGCCCTGGATACCTAATCACCTGGAGAGGACAGAATCTCAGTGCTGCCATTTGCCTGTCTAGGCTCTACCCTCTCACCTGCCACAGAAGAGACCATTGTCAGCTACACTGACCCTCACTCTGCCCCGGATGTACCCTCCCAGGCTGTACGTTCATACTGTTTTAATAGGAATTCCTTTATCCTTCCTTTTGACCTAGTTGTCTTTAAAAAGAATGTCAGTGACCCTCTGGGCCTGGACTTTGCACCTGGTTTTACTGTTTCTGACAAGGTGGCCATAGGCTTGTTGTTTGTTCTGCTTCAGAGTTTTCTCTACTGCAAAGACCTGTGCATCTTTTTCTTTTTGTATCACTCTCTTTTTAATACCTTATATTGTGTCTTGTTTAGTGTATCTTTATTGTGTTCATCCCTAGAGTGTATCGTTCTTAAAGGTGCTTAACATCTTGCATGTGAATTCAAACAGTAATGAAGGCTACTTTGAAGTTGAGGCCTCCAGAGAGATGATTTTAACATCCCCATCTTCCATGTGACTTGGAGAAGACCAAAGTTCAGTGATCAGTTAATGCAGGAGCCCAGCATTTGAGCTAATTTTGAGATAGAAGTTTAGCTCTTTAAGCACCTCAGTTTAGTATCTTCACTTAAACCTCTGTCACTGCTCCTCTTTGGCAAGCATAGAATACTGATTATTCTGTCTTGTTTTTTGATGACTTAATCATATTTGTGAGACTTACTCATCTGTAATCCTAGTTCTCAGAAAAGCCTCCACCACATGGTAGACACACATGATGGAATGATTTCTGATTACAAATGTCATTGTTAGGATCTGTTAGCATACTGTACATGCTATGGGATGTTAAAGTGAATTTGCACATTTTAACTTCCTTTGAGTTCTTATTATTCTCATTTTGGGCTAGTCTGCAGTTATTTGCCTCTTACAAATGAAAGTGCAGTGTAACTTCATGATAGAGATATCATCTCATTTTGAATAAAAAAGTAGATGTTTATATATTACAATTCATTGAGATGTAGTTATGATTTGTCAGATTTACTGTGTGTAAATGAAACTCAATAAAAAATTTTTAATGTTAAGGTTTCCTCTTAGTTTTCTTGCCATTAATAAAATCTGTTTTTAATCATCCCGTTTCCTTTTTGTCCTGTGGATGGCAGAGAGAGGCTGGGCTAGTCAGACTAGAGACCCATTGGTACAAGGTTGGTGGAAGGTGTCAGGGTGCTGGGTGCAAGGGCTGAGAGCCAGCCCCGCATCTTGGAGTGTGATGCTGGAGGTGAGAAAGCCAGCGGCTGCAGACCCAGCGGTCAGCTAGGGAGGGGCAGGTAATTACTGTGGCCTCGGGCAAACAGGGAGGGTGTCCATCTGGTCAGTTTAGAAGTCAGGCCAAATTGGTGAGCTCAGGCAGGGCCCTTGCTTGCCTTTGTTTTATTCCCAAGCACTAATCTAGGTAGGAAGTGCATTCCATCTTCTGTTGGGAGGGAAGCAAAGATAAAGAACAGCTAGAGAGGTGGTTCTGATCACTTCAACACACCCCCCCCTTCCCGCCCCGTAGCCTTTCCTTTCAGCATCATTAACTGCTGCGTTCAGAGCAGCATGGTCTTGACAGTGCCCCCTGGTGGCCACTGTCAAGGGTTTCAGCCTTTCTAAACCACCGATGGTTAGAAGCCCCGCCATGCTCCATGAGGGGACAAGCATCATGGTCTTCAGCCTTTTCTAGGGTCCTCTCACCTTTAGACTTAGAATCATCCAAAGTAAAGGGTCTGGTTTCCAGTGCAGATGAGGTGCATTCAGCCCCGCCAGGACCAGAGAGTCTGGCAGCAGTCCTAACCACTCTTGTTTTTCCATAATTCCCAGAGTCAGTTCTCAGAAATCATTCTGTGTGAATTACAAAAAAAAAAAAAATCAAAGGCAAAAATGCTCCTACTATTAATTCTGAGTAATGATTACTCTACTGATGAGGAGGGTTTTTATCTTTTTAGACTTGAGACTTAAAAATTATTGAGGGCCTCCAAAGAGCTGTTTGTGTGGATTATTTTTAATGATATTTACTGTGTTTAGAAATTAAATATTTTAAGTGTTTATCAACTCATTTAAAAATAAACCTGTAACAAGTTGACATAAATTATTTTTATGAAAAAAAACTATATTTTCCAAAAAATATCATTGATATTATACCCAAATTTGACCATGAGTATTTCCTTAAAGATAAATTGCAACGTGGAATCTGAAACCACCGTGATGGACTTTTTTTCATACCTTGTACACTTTCAAGAGAATGAATTTGAAAAAGCAAATGACATGCTGTTTGAATAATGACCCTGTAAAGCCATGAAGCATTTATTATTATTTCCATTTGACAGATGAGGGAATTGAATCTAAGGAAGTACCATTTAGAAATAGCATCTGTGGGAGAACCGCTTGTGGTTTGGAATTGCCTGTTAACGGGCTAGATTTAATTTCATGGATAGATTAATTATGCAAACGATAAAGATACCCTGTTCACATTACTGTGTGATTTGTCTCCTGATTGGACCCCACCTGATACATGCAGTAGTTTTTAACACTGTTTCTTATTTTTATCTGTTCTAGACCTATTCTGGACTCTTCTGTGTAGTCATAAATCCTTACAAGAACCTTCCAATTTACTCTGAGAATATTATTGAAATGTACAGAGGGAAGAAGCGTCACGAGATGCCTCCGCACATCTACGCTATATCAGAGTCTGCTTACAGATGCATGCTTCAAGGTAACTGGAAATGTTTACAATGCCAAATACTCAGACTTTCTTAAATGTAACCTGGGTTTTTGTTTTTTAATGTCTCAGCCTTGTCTTTTTTTTTAACCTTTTTTTAAAAATTATTTTTTGTGTGTGCTGGGTCTTCGTTGCTGCACGGGCTTTTCTGTAGTTGTGGCAGGTGGGGGCCACTTTCCGTTGCAGTGTGTGGGCTTCTTTTTGCAGTGGCTTCTCGTTGCAGAGCATAGGCTCTAGGTGTACAAGCTTCAGTAGCACTCAGGCTCAGTAGTTGCAGTTCCTGAGCTCTAGAGTACAGGCTTAGTAGTTTTGTTATGCAGACTTAGTTGCCCGGCACGTGGGATCTTCCCAGACCAGGGATCGAACCCAGATCTCCTGCATTGGCAGGCGGATTCTTTACCACTGAGCCACCAGGGAAGCCCTTTCTCCGTCTTCTCTACAGAGGGCTTTAAGTTTTTTTTTTTTTTTCTTTTAAAGATTAAAACAAAAGTAGTAGCTGTTTATTGTAGAAAAATTGTGAATTCTTAAGGTTAGGCTGAGTAATATGGCTATTTTCTATAGGCAGCCGGTAAGTATGCTTGTTGCTTCATAAACACATCATGTTAGTTCTTATGATTAGAAGCGTCTAGTTTTCATATACTTTGGAACTCTACCACAGGCCAATATACTCAAAACTCTGTGGCTCTCAAGAGCCAAGAAAGAAGTGTTAGTTTTGAAAAAGTTGACCAGAGCTGAAGAAAGACTTGAGTCTTGAGACTGAGAGGGTTCACTGAGTGCCAGGCAGGGATCCTAAAAGGATACCCGTGCTGGGTCTCACGTAGCCTGGTGTGGACAAGGCACAGTCACGTGACCCCTATATAGTCAGTGGGCTCAGACTTCTCACTTGCAGTCCTATGTTAGAAGCTGAACCCAGCAATTCTGAGACCTGTGCCTGGTACATACCCATGCGAGGGGCCCAAAGACTACTGACACCCCGGGCTCCCTGGGGTGTCACTCCTCCTCCTTGGGCCCTGATGCCCCCTCATGGCTGTCCACCCCAGCAAGCTTCCATTCAGCAGCAGCCCTCACTGCTACCAACCTGTTGACCTAGACACACCTAAAGGCAAGTTCTGCTGTAACAGTAGTTGCAGGAGCCACCGTGAATATCTAAGATCTGAGATCTGCTCTCTCCCTGGAGTCTTAGAATGAAATCCACATCTCCCTGGTCTTCAGTTTTCCAGCCACATATTTGTTTCCATAAAGCTCTCTTTTCATTTTGCCTTAGGTAACTCCCACTCTGTGATGTGCAAACCTCCCTACCTGTTCAGTGTCTGCATCGAATGTTTTCTTTTCCTCCGGGCTTTAACTGAAACCTGGCTTTCCCCTGCGATGGCTCCTGCACTCAGACGCTGTGCACTGGGAGGCGAGGTCACTGTCTTTACTCCCAGGGCGTCTGTTGGACCGTTAACTACTCTTCACCCCTTGAAAATGCTGCCCCCCTCTACCTGCCCTCACTGCTGTAGCATCTTTCTTCTGGGCCCCTCCTCCTCGCCTCATTATTTGGTTGGTCTGGTCCCCAACATGTCATTTCTTCTCTGCCTCAAGGCCTGACATAACCCTGTGTTACTTCTTAGTTTCTCATTAACAGCCAACCCTTTGGTCTCGCAGATCCTTAATCTTCTTCCCTTCTCACTTATGCTGCTGACACCCTAGACTTTGCCATCTTCTGAAATGATCTTATTTTTCAAATAGTATTTCAGAAATTCTATTGCAAAATCCCTCCGTCTTGGCAGCTCAGTCAGCAAGTCTCCTGACCGTGTTCTTCGACTGTTTAGATCTCAGGGTCCATGTGTTGTTCTGCTTGTCCCCTGTGTATTATCAGTACTGCCTTAACTTTCTTCCTCATATAGTTTGGATTTCATAGTATCATTTCAGCCATCTTTGTCAGTATCCTACACCCTGTCCCTTTGCTCTTTTGTTATACTTTAAAATATATATATATATATATATATATTTATTTATGTGGCTGCACGAGGTCTTAGTTGGGGCACATGGGATCTTTCAGTTGTGGCATGTGGGTCCAGTTCCCCAACCAGAGAACCCAGGTGCCCTGCATTGGGAGCACGGAGTCTTAGCCACTGGACCACCCGGGAAGTTATACTTGGTTGGCAGAATTCTCACCCCAGATCAATCAAGGTGTTTGTCTTTTTTTAATGCTCTTACTTGGGTTGCTGATGCCTCTGGAGTTCTCTTCATACAATTGAATCTGTACTCCTGTAATTGTGTGACCATGAGCTCAGATTCCACACAGAACACCCTCATTAATCCTTCCTTGATTGTCTATTAAGGTTATAATCTCACTCTCCCTAATGTCTGCCTCAGGCCTCTGCCCACTGCAGCTTTGTGGGTCCCTGCTTTCCTCCCCAGCTGACGGCTGCTTCCCCTGTTCTATGGAGAAGTTAAAAGCCACCAGGGTGGAAGTGCCCCAGTCTCCTGAGCCACATTTACAAACCATCCTCTCTTGTACCCACTCCTGTCCGAGGCCAGTCTTCCCATCTCCTTCACCTCTGATGGCTGTCACATCTCTCCCAGGATCCATCTCAGGAAGCTCACAGTGTCCATTGTCTTCTGCCTCCCTTTGTACGGGCTCTTAATGTTAGCATTAAACGTGCTGAAGTTTTCTCCGTTACTTTAGAAAGTTCTCTTTTCCATCCTCTCCTTACCTTCACAGCCAGATTTCTTGGAAGCATCTGCCAGTCTTGGGTAGGAACTTGTGAAAATTCTTGCTCCTGTGCTCTCAGGGAAACACAAAGCAGGGTCTCAGCTAGGAGAGTCAGGCACTACTTACATTTGCATCATTGCCGTTGGGTCACTGTTGGAAATACAAAGGAAATGTGACCCATAATTAGAGGGGGAGCTTTAATGTGCTTCTCTTAGATTTTGAGATAAGTAGGCAATGGCAAGCCACTCCAGTACTCTTGCCTAGAAAATCCCATGGATGGAGGAGCCTGGTAGGCTGCAGTCCGTGGGGTCGCTAAGGGTCGGACACGACTGAGCGACTTCACTTTCACTTTTCACTTTCACACATTGGAGAAGGAAATGGCAACCCACTCCAGTGTTCTTGCCTGGAGAATCCCAGGGACGGGGGAACCTGTTGGGCTTCCGTCTATGGGGTCACACAGAGTCGGACACGACTGAGGTGACTTAGCAGCAGCAGCAGCAGGGGGGGAAAGAACATAAAGAAAGTGATCAATACAATTTAGCAAGCTTGAATTGAAAACTGCATACAGGACTGCTGCCCATCAACCAGAAAGAAGGTTTACAACCTCAACTTGTAATTTTGTTGCTAAATCACCATTAAAAATCTCAGATCAGGCCACATTCTCCAACCACAGTGCAGTAAGACAAGGTATTTACAGATTCCCACCTGTTTGGTGTGAGTGCTGCTTAATGACTTCTTACTGTTTCTGCTGCTAACCATTCATCTATATGGCTTTTTGGTAAAAGAAGAAATCAAAATTGCTATTATAGATTCTTTAGACGTTAATCACAACAAAATATCATGTGTAAAAAACTGATGGCTTATGGCAAAAACCACTTTAAGAAATAATTCATAATTATAAATATTTTATTAGTAAACAAAAATTTATACACAAACCTTTTACTCACAAGGTAGATAAAAGGCAACTTTATGATAATTTACTGAGCTTTTCGTCTCATGAGGTCTTCTGTGTTTCATTTCACACACATAAAAAAAAAAGTCCTTTAAAAATACAGCCTGGATGTTAACTTAAGATGTAACTGTGGTGATCATTTCACAGTATATACAAATATTGAATCATAGTGTTGTTTGCCTGAAACTAATATAATGTTATGTATCAGTTATACCTCAATTTAAACAAAATAGTACAGCATGAAATGAACCTAAATAAGAAGAAAAACATAAAATTAAGTAAAACTTCAACTGGTTCCACAAAAAGACCATAAAACAGACAAGTGTTTGGCAAGTGTGACTAAGAAGAGAGAATCACCAGAAAGGATGAAGGTTTTATAACACTATAAACAGAGACCAGAATGCCTTGAAATAAGGTGGAAAACTCTGAACAATGCCAGTGGGAGAAATGGTAAAGGTTGTGAGACATTGACCTTTGTGTCCCAAAGACATGAAGCCCCAATAATTTCAGCAGTGAAGTCTTTCCAGTCTCAAGGACTAAATAATTCCTGTGTTATCTAAATGGTTTTAGACCATTAGACAATGCAGAATAGTCTGGATAACATCAAAATCAGAAGCTGTCAAAGGACTTTGAATGTTTACTTTTTACTTTTGATTAAAAAATAATGCATAAAGATAGTTAAACGATGAAACACATGGTACAGCAGGAATTGTTACTATTGTTTAGTCACTGAGTTCTTTCCGGCTCTGCAACCCCATGGACTGTAGCCTGCCAGGCTCCTCTGTCCATGGGATTTCCCAGGTGAGAATACTGCAGTGAGTTGCTATTTCCTACTCCAGGAGATCTTCCCGGACCAGGGGTCCAACGTGCATTGACAGGCGGATTCTTTACCACTGAGCCACCTGGGAAGCCTACAACAAGGCTTACGTTATTGCTAAAGAAAACAAATACCTGTCCTCCCCCTGCCCATTCTGGATTTCCTCTTGAGAGGAAGTCATTTTGTCTGTTTTGTCTTGTGTTTGTATGTATTTATGAGTAACAGGCTTATATGATTATTTTTTTTAACTTCTATTGTTTTCTATAGACTTCCTACTATGAAAAGAGTTTTTAACTACATTCCCCCCCATCTTCCTGATTGAAGTTAAGTCAATATTTTTTAGCATTTTAGTGGCATTCAACATGTAAACTGTTTCTCCTGTGATCACATTTCTCTTCTTACACAATTTGCTGTTTTCCCTGGGGTTAGTAATTTTCCTATTTTGGGGGGAACAAAGTAGTTTTGCAGTGACCAACATTGATTTGACAGAACTACAGGTCTTCTTTCAGTACAGAGACGTGTATCAAGTAAGCGATCAGTGTCTTTCCTCCCCCAGAGCCATACCTCCCTGGACCCGCTGTCCTCCAATCTGTGCTTAGTGCCCTTCAGACTTGTCTCTGCCTGTACCCTGGAAATCCCTTGCTTCTTTCCTAGGTTGTTTTTCTGTCTTAATTTGTGGATCCTATATGCTGTATTTTGGATGGAGAATAACCTCTAGTAGCTTCCTGACAGGGCTTCCCAGGAGGCACTAGTGGTAAAGAACCTGCCTGCCAGTGCAGGAGACATAAGAGACACGGGTACAGTCCCTGGGTTGGGAAGATCCCCTGAAGGAGGACATGGTAACCCACTCCAATATTCTTGCCTGGAGAGTCCCATGGACAGAGGAACTTGGCGGGTTACAATCCATAGGACACAGAGTCGGACACAGCTTCCTGCGAAACACTGAAAATAACCAGTTGTTCTACCAGTAAGTAACTACTTCATGGGTGGCTCATTTCTATAGTGGAATCCTGAGTGGCCGTCTTGAAACTATGTCTGATACACCGAGTGATGTGCTAGTATAATAATAATCACATATACCAACCCCTCTCTCCAATAAGTATTTTAAAATTAGGATTGATATACATCAAAATGTGAACCTTTACATGTAGATTAGGGAGAAAAGGCTGCCCACTCCAGTATTCTGGCCTGGAGAATTCCATGGACTGTACAGTTCATGGGATTGCAAAAAGTCGGGCATGACTGAGCAACTTTCACTTCACTTCTGGCGGTTCAGTGGTTGAAGACTTCACCTTCCAATATAAGTTGTGAGGGTTCAATCCCTGGTCGGGGAAGTGGGATCCCACCTGCCTTGAAGCCAAAAAAAGCCCCATAGAAAAGCAAGGAAAACAAACCATCTTTTAAAAGGAACATCAAGGAAGGGTTTGAAAGGTCAGAAAACAGGTAACACCAACTACAGCAGTAAATATACTTTTAACCCCCTGTAAATAGAAGAGCCTGGTGGCTCAGAGGTTAATGCGTCTGCCTCCAATGTGGGAGACCCGGGTTCGATCCCTGGGTTGGGAAGATTCCCCTGGAGAAGGAAACGGTAACCCACTCCAGTATTCTTGCCTTGAGAATCCCGTGGACGGAGAAGCCTGGTTAGGCTACAGTCCACGGGGTTGCAAAGAGTCGGACACGACTGAGCGACGGAACGGAATACAATCATATGCCGTTTACAAGAGCGACATCTCCAAGTAGAAAAGTAATAGCAGTGCAATGATGAGCATTTCCTCAGCCAAATGAGTACAAAAAGAAACCACCAGTTAAGTCACACCAAGTCTAAAGTAGAAGTCAAAGCAGAAACGGACAATGGGCATTATTTTTTGTTAGGCAAAAGAATGTTTTATAATGAATTATAGTTGCCTTGAATCTTTGTATTTATTCTTACAATGTGGAAATACAGACAGTGGGAAACAGTAATACTCCTTACCCTGAGAAACTGTAAAATGTAGGAAAACCCTTCTAGTGACTTGTGTTAGAGATTTGTTATCTCATTGAGGATACCAAAAAATGAAGACAATATAATGTGATAAGGGCTGTGAAGACAACTAAGAGGATATGAGCATCAGAGGTGAAAGGGCTAGTGAGGGGGCGAAACAGTGATTTGACTGGGTGATAAGTTTAAAGATGTGCTTATCCTCTAGCCAAAAATAAATATTGTTGTTGTGTCTGACTCTTTGCGACCCCATGGACTGCAGCGTGCCAGGCTTCCCTGGCCTTCACTATCTCCTGGAGTTTGCTCAAATTCATGTCCATTGAGTCAGTGATGCTATCTAACCATCTCATCCTTTGCTGACCCCTTCTCTTTTTGACTTCAGTCTTTCCAAGCATCAGGGTCTTCTCCAATAGATGTTATCAGTGAACAAAAATGGGTAGAACCCAAATATAAGGCAGTATTTCTTATATTGCTAAACATTTTTGAAGTCTTAAGTGTAGAGACATATGTAACATGTTGCTGGACAGGAAAACTAAATATATGTAATTTTATTTAAGGTATCATTTACATGCAGTATAATTCAACCTTTTTAGTGTATAGTTCTTTGAGTTTTGACAAATAAATACATCTAGTTATGTAACTACAATCAAGATACAGAACAGTTCTGTCTTCCATCCAAATTTCTACGTGCTCCTTATAGTCACTCCCTCTCCCCTAGTCCATGACAACCACCGATTTTTTTCCTTTGTCACTGTAGTTTCGCCTTGTCCAGAACGTCATGTAATCAGACACAGGTTAGCCTTTTCAGTCTGGCTTCTTTCACTGACTTAGTGCATTTGAGCGTCATCTACCAGGAGTTCACTGCTTTTTAGTTTCTAGTAGTATTCCACTGTATGCATGTTCTACAGTTTGTTCATTCACTTATTATCTGAAGGGCATTTAGATAGTTTACATTTCTTGGCAATTAAGACAGTAGGATCATTTGTGTACTAGGTGTTTGTGAGTGTAAGTTTTAATTTCATATGACTCAATAATTGGGAGTAGGATTGCTGGGTCACACATTAGGTGTATTTTTAACTTTGTAAGAAACTACCAAGCTCTTTTCCAAATGGCTGTGCCATTTTTCATCCTTACTATCAGTGGGTGAAATTTCCAGTTCTGCTTTCTGTCAGCACTTGGTGTTGTCGGTTGTTTATTAAATTGTAGTCTGATAAGTGTGCAGTGGTATTTCATTGTGGTCTTAAATTGCATTTTCCGGGTGACTAAGGATATTAAGCATCTTTTGATGTGCTTATGCCACCTGTATGTCTTCTTTTGTGAAGTGTTCAAATCTTTAAACTGTTAAAAAAATTGGATGGTTTGTTTTCTTATTATTCACTTTTGAGAACTCTATCTTTTTTAGCTACAAGTCCTTTATTGGATAAGTGATTTGTGATTTTTTTTCCCACTCAATCTGTGATCCATCTTGAGTTAATTTTCATGTATGGTGCAAGGTATGGATCGAAGTTCATTGTTTTGCATGTGAATATCCAGTAGATCTTGGCATCATTTATTGAGAAAACATTTTTTTTCTCCAATGAACTGCTTTGTCAGGATTCTGTTCCTTTGATCTGCGCATTTGTCCTTTTTCATACCATCTTGATCATAAATTATTTTCCACCATTGTTCCTTTGTCTTTCAATATAAATTTTAGAAATCAACTTGCCATCTTCTAAAAATGTCCCACCTTTCACGTTTTGATTGGATTGCACTGAATCTATAGAACAAATAGGGCAGAAATGACAAGAGGATTGAGTCTTCCAATCCATGAACATGGCTTGTTTCTCTGTTAATGTAGGTCTTCTTTTATTTCATTGGTGTTTTATAGTCTTTAGCACATAGATCTTGCACATATTCATTATAAGTATAGCATATACCTTAGGATAACTAAGCATTTCATGTTTTTAATGTTAAATGGAACTTTACAATTTTAATTACCAATTGTTCGCTATTGATATACAGAAATTTTAAATATATATATTATTTTAAAAATACATGTAGTGACATCTTTTGCAACCTTGCAGAAGTCAGTTATTCTGGAAAGTTTTTTGGTAGACTCTTTGGAATTATGTCTAGACAGTCATGTCCTCTTCAGATAGACATTGTTATTTCCTCCTTTTCAAGTGTATGCTTTTTAATTATTTTTATTTGTGATGTTGAATAGGTGTGAGAACAGACATTCTTGTCTTATTCCTGGTCTCTGGGGGACAGCATTCAGTTTTCACCATTAAGCATGATGTTAACTGCAGGTGTTTTGTAGATGCCCTTTATCAAGTTGTTGAAGTTCCCTTGTATTCCTAGTTTGTTGTGTTTTTTTGTTTTCACTCATGAATGGATGTTGTTTTATTGAATGTCTTTTCTACATCTGTTCAGGTTATTGATTCTTCTTGAGTGAACTTTAGTAGTCTATCCTTTAAAGAAATTATTCTATTCATTTTAGTTTTTGAATTTTTTAGCAGAAAGTGGCTCCTAATACTTCCTTATTATCCTTTTAGTACCTCTGGGATCTACAGTGGCTTTCCCTTTCTTGTTCCAGATGTTGGCAGTTTGTGTCTTATTTCTGATCATTTTGTCTAGAGATTCACTCAGAGAACCAGCATTTGGCCACTGTTTTCTTCTCCTGTTTTCCCATTTCACTGATTTTTGTTCCTTTTAATTTTTTTTCTTCTACTCATTTTGGGTTTAATTTGTTCTTTTCTAGTTTTTTAAGGTAGGAGCTAAGGTCACTGATCTAAAATCATTTTCACTGTTGAAAATACAATCTAATTCAACATGGATTTATTGAGTACCTCCATTTATGGTTTTGGGGAGGTGCTGTGGACAGTAACTGAGCTATCAAATGAACGTAAAGTATTTCCCTTAAATGTCACTGTAACATATGCTGAGTCTAGTTACACTGATGGGTTCTTAGAGTATAAAGTTCACTGTAAACATTTGGGGTGCCTAAGCTGATCCTCAAAGGGTGAAGAGAATTCAGTGAAGCAGAAAGAAGGAATGATTCAGTTATAGAGTATTCTATGGAGGGAATCTTGGAGGTTGCCAAGCCCTCACCTGATTGTACTGATAGTGAAACTGAGGCCCAAAGCTGATGCGAGACATGACAAGAACAGCTGGGTCCACCTGCAAAGAGCGTTCCTTTGTTTTGTTGGGGTGGGGTGGGGAGAAGAAATACGGAGCCAATTTGAAGGGTAGATTGTGATTGTGAAGAGCTCAGATTTCACACAATGAAAATAGCATGTCCAGATGCAGGAAGAAAGCTGCTCTGAATAAGTTAGGAGGCCATTTGATTGTGGTTACATTTTGGTGTGTGTTTTGATTTCTCTAATGTGTAAACTAGTTCAGCCCTGATAACTTGGATAAGTGGAGTTCTGTAAACATTCTCAGACCAGGAGAATTTGGGGTACGAGGATTCATGTTTAGGGTGAATAATATGTAAAAACTTGGTAAAATCGTAGTTTTATAGGTGAAGAGCCCAAAACCAGCAAGGAATCAACGTCTCATTTATAGATATGTGGGCAGTTTGTGGCAGGATTGGAACTAGGACAGAAGATTCTAGTTCCCAGTGTCTTACCAGTGTCCTGCCTGGCTCCTCGCACTGGATTCTTTCAGTTGACCTAAGGCTGGCTGTTAAGTCTGGGAGTAAAGAAGCAAGATGGGCTCTGATCTTAGGCAGCACATACTAGTCGGGCAGGCAGTTGGCAGTATCGTTTGTCTAACCCCAAAATATGGTCAAGAGAAGGAAGCAGTGAGGGGCCTGAGGAAGAGGGTCTGGAGGGGACCCACAGAGGAGATATGACTGAGCTGAGCAGGAAGGGCAGGCGGAGATCATCCAAGTGCTTGTGGATCCGGGAAGGATGTGCCCAAGAAAGGCTATTGGTTTGCATTTAACCTTTTTATTTGCGAACCCCATGGACTGTATGGTCCATGGAATTCTCCAGACCCAGAATACTGGAGTGGGTAGCCATTCCCTTCTCCAGGGGATCCTCCCAACCCAGGAATCGAACTGGGGTCTCTTGCTTTTGCAGGTGGATTCTTTACCAGCTGAGCTACCAGGGAAGCCCTAAATATGAATATTTAAATTATTTATCACTTTAAAGTCATGATAGTTTTTTTCATTTTATATTCTTTCCTTATTTTTGCTCTATTTAATGTTCTGACTTCAGACAGTGGTTAAACTCTTATAGGCATTTATCCTCCCTTAATCTTCTTTTCCACTCAGTGTTTGATACTTTTGTTTTCTTCTTTAAGGTCTATATTGATAATGATTTCTCTCTGGTTGTGGGTTTTCTTGAAAGGTAGTGGTTTTCAAGCCTGGCCCTGCATCAGAATCACTTGGGGAACCTAAGTAAAAGGTGGTTTTTCAGTCCCTCCCCCAAAGGTGGAGCTCTGGGAAGTTTGTTTCTATAAAACTTCCTGGTTGACTCTGATGAGCAGCAGGCTTCGAGAATCCAGGTTCATTAGGCATATAAAGTTGTCTGAGCCTGGATTGTTACCTACCCCAGATAATCTAGCATGAGAATGATGAACTTGACTGAATTTAGGACTGTATGATACATAACAGGATTGGAAAGCGTTAACTTGGCCTAAGAGGGGCAGAGTTCCTAGCATTTTAGAGGCTATCAGGCTATTTATTATTTACCAAATATTTTAAAAAACAGGCAGATATTCAATGTTTTTCTGTTTATTTTCTTTTCTAGATCGTGAGGACCAGTCAATTCTTTGCACGTAAGTAAATGTTAAACGTTCAGACTTCTTTTCTATTCTGTTGGAAAGTAAAAGCAGTTTTGGTATTTGAGAGAGGAAGGGGGACAGGAGAGCAGTAATTTAAAGAGATTGATCTAAACCTTGCTGTTAATTGTTTTAAGTCTAAGGTATACAAGCTCTGCTTAGCTTTGGTGTTACTATTTGGCTGTCAAACTGGGCTTTTCACACATTTCATAACGTTAATCTGTGAAACTTACTCTTTAGTTAGTTTGTCCAAGTGTTGACCTCCTGGACTTTTCAGGAATTTCCCTGTATCACCCAGGAAGCATTATTGATGATCATATGCCAGTGTGTGAAGTACTGGAAAGTCAGGATTGACTATAACATCCACGGCAGGAAGTGATCATTTTTGCTGGTTAGGACAGTCATGTTAGCTACAGTGGGGAAGAGGGAGGACCGCGAAGTGTTATCGCGAGAAGACCGAGTGGAAGGCTATTGATTACCCACGTGAGAGATGGAAGTGCCTTCATCAGTTGGGGAGGTGCTCGTGGACCCCGATGGAAGTGGGCATGTCTAAGTGGGGCTTAGGTTGCAAGACAGGCCTGGAAGAGAGGAGCTCGGAGAGGGTAGAGTTGTATGGATTTCAGAGACATGGGAAGGTAGAGGAGCAGGTTCAGGGCAAAGGGGAAGGAGTTTGATGGAGGACATTGACTTTAGGGTGCCTGAGGCGCTCCTGGGGGAGCCGTCTCTAGGCCATTGGACGTGGAGTCGGACCTGTGCCTGGAATGCAGAGCCGGCGGCCTAGGTGACGGAATCTGTGCGGTAAGTGAGGTTCCCTCAGAGTGTGGGATCCCCAGACGGGGTTCAAGGGTGGGGAGGCGGGTGAGACTCCACAGAGAGGCCCAAGCCATAGGCCGCAGACACCATAGAGACTGAAATACACAGGAACACGTGCCTGGGGTTTCACATGGGTGCGGGAGGCTGGTCGTGGTCCCCTCAGAGCACTGGGGCGGGGAGGGAGTCAGGACAGACGACAGTCAAGGAATGTGTGTGAGAGAGAAAAAGTTTTAAAAAGCAGCAAAAAGCTAAGTCTGGGCCTGCTACTTCCAGATAGCTCTAGAGTGAAAATTGTAGCATTTGAAAAGCAGTAAGGAATCAATTTTTGTTGTTCCTGGTGGTGTCTTTAAGGTAGGAGAGGTTAAACTGATGGGGGTGGGGTAGGACGAGAAGGGTGGGAGTCAGGGCCCCGAAAGGGCCAGGGTCAGGAGGAGACAGGGCCTGATGTGGGCGGTGGGGGGGACCAGAAACAGGGAAAGTTCTCATCTCTTGGCTTTTCTTTCCCATAGAAACTTTGGTGTTTGATAATAAGTAGAAGAGAAATAGAAAATAGCCTCTCTCGTGTAAATTTTCTTCCAGTGATGTTTAGCCTCTGAGTTATACAAATTAGCTTTTCCTAAACAGCAAACTACCAGACACTTAGTGACTGAAAGCTGTTTTCCCAGCTCTTGGATTGGACTCAGCTGGGCCTGTCTGCTGAGCCGAGCCAGGCCCAGCTGTTTCACCTGGGGCTCACCCCGCGGCTGGGGGCAGCTGAGGGCCGGGGGGCTGGTTGACTGTTGACTGGGGTGCCTTGGTGGCTCATCTCATTCTCCAGTGGGCTAGCCTTGGCTCTAACATGGTGGCAGACTGCCCAGAGCCATACAGATGCGAGCTTCAGCGTGTAAAGGTGTGCACGCTTGGTACTCTCAGGTTCCCAGGCCAGACACGTGGCCAAGGCCAGGGTCAGTGGGGGAGGGGAGGGAGTGTGAGACACTTGGGGCCTTTGCTGTGGACACTCCCCTATGAGGGTGTCCAAATGGGGAATCAGATTTAATGTACCAAAAGTTTTTATAAGTGGGTTCAGGTGGGGGTCACTGAGATGAGAGAACTGAGCACGTCAGCTAGAGAGACTATCGTGATGGACCGTGGGATATGGCACACGATAGGACTGATAGGGCGATGGGCCAGGAAACTGGAGAACAGGGCCTCCTGGGGACGCAGGGGCAGGAAGAGCAGGCATCGTGGCCACAGGTGTTGGGAGGGAGCTCCTCAAGTGTGGCCGCAGGAGTGGGCAGCCGAGAAAGAGAGGGGGGCAGGAGGGCATGGGGTGGAGGGTGTCAGGGAGTCAAAGGGTTGGGTGTGTTGCTCACACAGGAGAGGAGAGGCTTTGAGACACACACACACACGAGTGATAGTTTGAGGGCAGTGGCCTCTGGTAAGCCCTTCATAAAGCTTAATTTTTTCACTTAGAGGAATGTCCTTTATTCCAAGATAAGACCCTTCCTGTTTTCTTTGGAAATAAAAGTGCTTTGTTTTTTGAAACAGCGTGGGGGGGGTTGTTGTTTTTTAAGATCTTACTAAAGCAAAATAAATTCAGTATCAGAACCACTGCTCCTGCTGTGTGTGACCTGAGAGAGATAGGGGCTTTTAGAACAAGATAGTCTGGAAACAGCATTAGGAGGAGTGAGAAGGATGCCCCTGATGTTTGTACGTGTGTGTGTGATGACGTGCATGTGTGTGTATGCGCACACAGGTGTGTGATGTGAAGTACGGCCAGCAGAGGGGAGTGTTCAGTGAGGAGGCTGAGAACGTGGGTGACTTTGCACACTGTGGAATGGGGATCCCACAGAGTATGGAGGCAAAGAGCGGGGCTCGAGCAGACAATAATTGGGTTTGGAATCAGGAGAAAGAAAATGAGAACAGAGGGTAAGAATGAGAAGTGACCAGAGGAGCTACATTTTAAGCAGTGACCAAGGCTGGCAGGGTATGATCTGAAGGCTCCCTGCAGAGTTCGCCTCTGGGCCCTGGTGGATCCGGCAGGGGGCGGGAGTGGGGAGATTGGGCCCATGGGAGGTGGCAGTCTAGGCTGGTCCTTATTGGCTTCCAGGGGTTTAGCTCAGGTGGGGACTTCATCTTTGTCACAGTTTCTTGTAGCTTCTTACAGAATCATGAACCTTACGGGCACAAGGGACAGAAGGTGAGAAAGGTGTCAGGCAATTACAGGTGTTTCGGTCTTCCTGGAGCGCAAGCTGTGAAGTAGGAAATAAATGCCAGTTTAAACTGAACACGCTGACGAATTAACCTCTATTCTCACGCAAACAAGATGGGTCTCCCAGTGTCTTTCTTTCCATCATCAGCGCTTTGTGTTTCCAGACTCAAGGCTTAAAACCTTGCTGTCTGCTTTGACTCCCTGCTCTCTTTCATTCCCGTTTCCACTTGACGCCTCATTTCATACTTCTCCTGTCTTGCCCTAGTCCCGCCCAGCACCTACTGTCTGCCCGTCTTCTGGGATCCTGGCTGACTCCCTTGCCTTTCTCCTCTCTCCCTCCAGGGAGGATATATGCCCCACGGTACAGCTGGCTCCAGCCCACACTGATTTTCCCTCGTCAGGCCCCGTTCCTTACAGACTGCGATTCATTACCTGTTTGGGTCCTTGTGTCTTGTTTTACAGCTAGACGGAGGGTAGGAACTGTGACTTTCTTTGATTGCTTTTTAATTATCCTCTGAGAACCTGGAACACTGCTTTTGGACCTCCTTAGTAAAAATGCAAACAAAACAATGAATCTCTTAATTAAGTAGGAACTAAGGAAACAGACTTAAGATTAGGAAGTTTTAGAAACAATTGAATACTGTATGTGTTTCCAAAGGGTAAAACCTTTCTGATACCATTTTATAAAGGGGTTTTATTTTGAAATTTCAAACCTACACAAAAGTAGAATAGTTGGAGACCCTCAAATACCCATCCCCTAACTTCAATGAGTTAAATTTTACCAAATTTTATGGTTTTTCTTTTTTTAAACCTTTGCATTTCTCCCAAGTTTTTATGTAAAACAAATATAAACCTAAATTTTATTGAAAATTTGGAAGAGTGATACGTTAAGTGCTCGTACGCCCTTTACTTAAATGTGTCCCTTACCTCTGTACACACAGGACTGTTTGTAGATACTCTGACACCTGACCCCTGGATACACCACAGGTGATTCCCAAGAGCAGGGGTGTCCCACATAACACACATTGTCACACTTGAAAAGTGACAGTGAAACAGTAATGTTGTCTCATAAGAAATCCATATGTGAATTTCTGTAATAGTCTTCAACATGTTTCTTATGACTTACAAAGATCCACAGTCCTGTCAGGTCTCATTCCTTGCATTCCTTACGTCTCTTCATTTTAATTCTATATTCTAGAATAGTCTGCTCACTTTTTTATTTTATTTTATTCCACTGGGCATATTCTTGAGAAAAGTCAGTTATTCAGAAAGTAAGCTGTAAACATCTTTTTAAAACTACCTGTTTTGAAGCAGTTTTGACCTTGATTTCCCAAGGCACACCCATCATGTGGGCTGGCTCTGCAGATACCAGCCACAAGCTCAGGGGTTCCCAGGCCACCTGTACTTCTGACAGAATAGCTACACATTTGAGGGTGGCCACTACCCACTCAGATTCAATACTTTGCTAGACTGACAAATTAGAGCCAGAGAAGGTGAGAGCTGGAGTTTCCCAAAGGCATGGCTTCCATTTGCTCTGGTCACTTCCCCTCCCAGTGCATCAGTGTGTATTACCAACCAGGAATCTCATCTTAGCTTCAAAGAGTTTTTATTGGACTTCACTATGTAGTCATGGTTGATTGAATCCATGTCCATCCCCTCTCCCTCCCAGGAGGGTCACTTGGATCAAAGGCACAAACCTCTAACTGTTTGGTTTTTCAGCTTGTCCAGTCCCCATCCTATAGCTAGCCAAGTGCCCACCATGACTAACAAAAGGCATTCCAGGTACCTGGAGGCTCCAGACCTCCCAGGAATCAGGAACAAAGAGCAGCCAGGTTCTTCACTATAGAGCATCAATTAGTAGAGGAAAATTGCTCTGAGAATCTAACCGCTGAAGCTCCGTGAAATGAGTATGGTGTAAGGTATGATAAATCCACCCCCTTTAATAAAAGTATGGTAAATCTGCCCCCTTCTTCCTCACACGTGTTCCCTGGGCCTCCGAACGGCTCACAGAGCCCTAGCAAGAATGGTGGTGCTTCCAGCATGTGAGCTGGGCCCTTCCTTCCCACCCCCGGGGCCCAGGATGGCTTCTGCTCACAAGTGAGAGAGGAATAGAACTTGTGTCACAGTCATGGTGACCCTGCATGCAGTAGACGGGATGAGGAACAGGACACTCCTCTCCTTTTTGGGTGGTTTGTGAGCTTGGATGATCATTTTGGATGAGGACTCTTTGGAATGTTTGGAAGCAGGAAACACTTGGGGAGGGAGTGACTGCTGTTTGACAGAACCTATGTGATTCATGGGGTTGTGGAGAGTCGGACACGACTGAGCGACTGATCTGATCTGAAGGTTAGTGAACACTGACTTACTCTTGTCACCAAAAGTGACCATTGTAAGCACTGGCACTTATAATTAGATGGTCATTGTCATTTGAGACTGATGTATGCATCAGTGATGAGGTGTGGGTTTATGAGCTACAGCAGCTGGGGTATCTCTTTGTGCACACAAAGTAGCAGTCATCAGATACCATATTTGCTTTTTTTTTTTTTTTTTTTTGAGTTTTCTGAACATTTTATTAGGAATATTTTCAAAAATAAAGCTGAAAGAATTTTTGCAGTCAAGATCTATATATCTACCATCTAGATTTTGCCATTAATATTTTACAATATTTACTTATTATATATTGATCTGTTCATCCCTCTATCCATTTTATTGTTTGTGTTGGGAGGGAAACTTTTCCAGCTTGGGTCCTGTGGTTGGGGATCTCCAAGTTAACAGTAGACTAACAGGAGAAAAGACAGGGTTTGTGTATGCACGCGTGTGGGAGTATTCAGTGATGAGTAACTTGCTGAAAACCAGAAATACAAGGCTTCCATACTAAATTTAAGAAACGGAGGGTGGTGTAGGTGGGGCTTCTAGGGGAGCGCATGGAGCGTTCAAAACGTGGGGCTTTGTGATGCCAGTGGACAGCTGAATTTGTACTTGCTGGTGCTCAGGGTCAGACTTCCCCAGTCTGGAAACTTCTTGGGATGCGGTGCCATGGGAGCTGCATTTTCAGGAGGTTCAGCTTAAGGTTGGTCTTCCCTGGTGGCTCAGATAGTAGAGAATCTGCCTGCAATGCAGGAGACCGGGTTCCATCCCTGAGTTGGTTAGATCTCCTGGAGAAGGGCATGGCTACCCACTCCAGTGTTCTTGTCTGGAGAAATTTCACGAATAGAGGAGCCTGGTGGTCTATATTCCATGGGGTCACAAACAACCTGACACGACTAAGCTACTAACACTTTGACTGCTTAAGGTTGGATGGTATTTCTTTCAGTGACTGCTGATTGTTCAGATGTTTTCATTTTAAACTGAAAAACCACTCTCTGGGCTGTTAATCCCTTCATCTGATGCATTTGTAGATCAGTGTGCTTCCCCCGAATACTTCAGCGTGCATAACATTAAGTAAAGTTCAGGATTTACATCTTTATCTTTTTGAGACAAAATTCACATACACTTAAGTCTCCCACATTACAAACCTTCAAATTGTAAACTTTCAAAGATATGAACCTGTGTTCCATCAACATCAGACGAGAATGACCCTGCAGCTTGCACTCCATCTCCTATTGCTGACGATCCCTCAGCTCTACCATCTCCCTGTCCCTCCTCCAGTTGGTAACATTTCTTGCTTCTTCACTCGATGACAACTCTGTGTGCCAGCTGTTGTACTGTACTACTGTACTTTTCAAGGTACTATACTATACGATTAAAAATGTTTTATTGTTTTTATGGATTTGTGTGGAAAGTCTTATGAACCTATTACAGTACAGTACTATATAACATTGTGTTAGGTACTTAGGCTAACTTTGTTGGACTTAGGAAAAAGTTGGACTTCTGAATGTGCTCTCAAAGCAACTCCTTCATATGTAGGGGACTTATGGTATAACAGAATGAAAAACTCTTTAAGTATTTATGTGCTTTAAGTATATATGGGCTGAGTTATTTGTATAACGTAAACCTCTGTTAAGATAGAGAACATTATCATGATCATCCTGTGAAGTTCCCTCCTGTACCCAGCAAATTCCTACCCTCACTTCATTTGACTGTGTGCATGTGTGCTCAGTCATGTCCAACTCTTTGCCTAAATATAAATACAAAGCTATGAAACTCCTGGAAGGTAGCATAAGAGAAAACCTATATGACCTTGGGCATGGTACTACCTTTTTAGGTACAAAACCAGAGACATCCCTCAAAGAAATAACTGATAAACTAGACTTCATTAAAAATTCCACTCTGCAAGAGACAGTGTTAAAAGATTGAGAAGATAAACCACGGACTGAGAAGAAATATTTGTGGAAGACGCAACTGCTAAAGGACTGTTATCCAAAGTGATTCTGCTGTGTCTTTCATATTCAAATCAGAGGTTATCATCTTTCTACTTCTGTCAGTTTATTCATCATCACTTTTTGACCATCATAGTTGTTACCATTGCTGCCATTTATTGAGCCACTTCTGGTCAGGTGCCATGCTAGACTCCTTACAGGCGTGATCTCAATCTTGCAGAGTAACCAGATCTCATTTTAAAGGCATCTAAACCGAGGCTCAGAGGCCAATCACTTTGCCCAAAGCCCCATAATTAAGAAGTGGTAGGCTGGATTTGAATCTAAGTAGGTCATCAAGATACCATGGCCCACTTCTTAACCACTTTACCAGCATGATAGATTCATGAAGTAATGTAGAGTTTGGTAATTCAAATTCCCTTCTATATTGTGGATGAACAGCTGAGTGGACAATAATGGGTAGTGTTTATTGAATACTGATTGTATGCTTTGTGTGTGCTAAGTCGCTTCAGTCATGTCTGACTCTGAGGCCCCAAGAACTCTAGCCCACCAGCCTCCTCTGTGGTATTCTCCAGGCAAGAATCCTAGAGTGGGTTGCCATGCCCTCCTTCAGGGGATCTTCCCGACCCAGGAGTCCAACCTGTGGCTCTTGCATTACAAGTGGATTCTTTACCACTGAGCCACTGGGAAAGCCCAACTACGTGCTTTAGATGGACTGTATTTTTTTTCCTTTATAACACAGCCTTATGTGTAATATTAGCAGAGGTATCTTAGACCTGAAGTACAGAAAATTTAGCAGAGTTCATAGGCAGTTGTTGACAGACGGCTCAGTACAGCTGAGTAAGCGTGATTGTCAGGGAAAAAAATGCTTTCAGGATACACTGAAGTATGTCCAGTTGAGAGGGGTTAGCCAGGAAACCTCAGAGGCAAACCAACCTGATGAGTACCAATCATAACTGCTTCAAGACAAGTCATTGTCAGTCTACATGAGGCACATTTCTTATCATCTTGAAAAATTATCTGTTCAAAACCAACAGCCAACATCATGATTAGCTTGAAACACTATGTATTTTAAATAAAGTTAAGAACACAACAGAGAAAATCACTGGCATAGCTCTTGTGAAATTGCACTTGAATGAAATCCAGATTCATTCCCATGGCTCCAGGGTACGTCCCATCCATGCCTTTCCACCTCGGTGGCGGTCCCTCCTGCTGTGTCTGCCTGGCTGGTTATTTATTTCAAATCCTGCACTCCGGCTGCCGGTTGCTGGAATATACTGAGCTTTTTTTCCTGCTCTGAGGCCTTCGCATTTGTCTTTCCATCTGCCTCCATGCTCTGTCTCAGGCGCTCTGTGCCTGGTCCTGCTCAGCTTTCAGGAGTCTAGTGCCCCCCGCCCCGCCACCATTAAATCTCCAGGGAGTTGTCCTTTGCTCTTCTGCCTTTTCCCCTCAGTCACCTTGTTTCCTTCGTCACCCTCCTCACATCCTACAGAGACCAAATTTGTTTTTCTTGTTTGTTTCAAATCTCTTCTAATCTTGAGCTCCAGGAAGACTGTATCCACAGCTCAATCTCTAGCACTTAAGGGATGCCTGAGTTGATTTGGAAATGTGTTGAATAAAGGAATGAATGAAACTCATTAGCAGGTACCAGTGACGACCAAGTAGAAAGTATAATGGTGATAAAAGGACATTAATGACAGGACCAAAAATATCAAATAGAGCCTAGAAATAAACTTATATAAGACTTATATTCTTTTATTCAACAGAATTTATTGAGTACTTGCTATGCTAGGCACTATGACTTAATAGGTGAATAAGGCAAACAAGGGTCCTTCCTTATTTTGAACTTAGAAAAATAGAGAATTTAACTGAGAGATGAAGCCATCATTTCTCCTAAAAATAGCATGTATATTATTTAGCTCAAAATTCTGTCTGCCTGTTTTTATAGAGGTGGCAGGTGGGAGGAGACAGGGGAGGGATATAGCAGAAAAAAATTACTTGAAATTTATTTGAAAAAAATAAACCTCTTGTCTCTGAGGTTTTTAAAAAAAAATGATGGGTAATGTGGTTAGTCATACTTCAGAAATACTGCATAGGGTATTGGCTTTGGAATAAAGTCGTTAAGTGTAGGGTAAAGATATCTTGGTCAGTGATTTGAAATGTTAATAGTCAACCATTGATAATGGGATGTGAGCTGAATCACGTAAGTGGAAAATGAGATTAAATATTTACCTCACAGCTTCCCTGGTGGCTCTGTGGTAAAGAACCCACCTGCCAATACTGGAGACACGGGTTCGATCCGTAATCAAGGAAGATCCCTTATGCTGTGGAGCACCTGAGCCCATGCACCTCAACTATTGTGCTTGGAGCCAGGGAGCTGCAACTGCTGAGCCCACATGCCACAACACCTGAAGCCCACACATCCTAGAGCTCATGCTCTGCAATAAGAGAAGTCCGCGTACTGCAGCTGGAGAGTAGCCCCCACTTGCTGCAACTAGAGAAAAGCCTGAGAGACCCAGCACAGCCCAAAATAATAAAGTTAAAAAAACTTGACCTCAGACTGTACATTTTTTTTGATTAATTAAAATCTAGCTGTAAAAAGTGAAGACATCAAAGTCCTGGAAGGAAAACATAGATGGATTTAACAGTGTAGGTGATAGTAATAGAAAAGCTCTATGTGTGTGGTGTGTACAAGATGCTCTGTGGGTCCAGGGGAGTGAGCCGTTGTCAGCTCTGAGGGATGAGCCTAGAAAGGTGTTCAGGCCTTGAAGATGCTGTCCGTGATCAGCAGGCATCCCGGGGTTCATTCGACTCCTGCAGATTCAGATACCTTAGTCTAATTGCTCTAGGAATTCTGTTTCTAGTGCTGGATATGTTTCTGGTACTGAGGAATTTCTTTGTAAACATTCTATTAAACCACTTTTCTGGCAGAGCACAGGTGGGGAAGTGTTGTGAACATTTCCTCTGTCCTCTTAACTGGCATCTACAAAAATAACATTTAATTTATACCATTTAAAAATCATTTTCCAGCTACTGGTGATAGTGTTGTGTTTTCTTTTTCCCCTACTTACTCTCTTTTTACTTCCTACTAATTCTAGTTTCAAATCAGTTTACTTTTGTTGATTATAGGTTGGGAATGTGTGTGCTGTGCTTTCTGTAAAGCAGCCTGTGTTACTATATCTTCCAGGGGCGAATCAGGTGCCGGGAAGACAGAAAACACTAAGAAAGTCATTCAGTACCTTGCTCATGTTGCTTCTTCACACAAAGGACGAAAGGACCATAATATTCCTGTAAGTTTTTGTTCTGCCCTTGTTTTTAAAACCCTTAGATTCATTCTTTAGTAGTTTCAGAAACAAGAATAAGGAAGTGAGGGTGCTCAGCGCACTGCCTTTATTGACAGCTTTCTTGTCTCCCCCAGCAAGGAGGGACTAGGACATCAAGAAATTGCTGGTAACTGGCAATTCCAACAGGTCTAACTGAAATTATGGTTGTAATTCAAAGCCTGATCTCTTGCAGAGTTGTGCTAAGGATTGTTAGAAGTCAATAAGCAAGGCTCATGAAGACTTCTCAGTTTTTAGCCACCAGAAAAATATCCTCAGATATTTTCAGTGGTTCTTTCTGAACTTACAGAGCTACCACCAACAGCAGCCTGAGGGGAGGATAGAAATTTGGGGGAGAATTGATGACAAAAGTGTAAGAATATAACATGTCAGTTATCCTTGATTTGTAGATATACAGGTGTAGTCTTTAATACCCCCTGCGAGATGCCAGCCAAACCCGCTTTCACAGTTCTAACCCTCACACTGACTTGGTGCTCTGGATGTGGCTTTACCGCTAGGAAAAGACCCAAACTTGCTAACGTTTGCATTTGTCTGTTTGTAACGAGCAGCAGGAATCACCTAAACCAGTGAAACACCAGGCAAGTGCTTTTCTTTGTTTCTTAGTCATGAGTGTTTGCACTAATTTCTGTCTTTAGACTGAGTCGCTACTAGGCACAAATACCGTTCGCTCTGAGCAAAATCTCTTATGAACAAAATGTTTCTTTTTGAAAATGTGTTGCTTTGAGGCTCACTGTTCTGAGAAGCAGCATGCCCTTTTGCTTTACCTTTGTTTGCTAGAGGAACTTTGATGTTTATTTACCCTTTCATTATGACTTTGAATCGTATGTTTGTGAAGCCTGTAAACTTAGGGTTTCATGTGTCACTGGCCAAGCAGAATCACTTTAATACTTCTTAAGCATGTGGAAACCTAACTTCATGCCATATATTAAATTTTGAATTTAGGGTTGCAGCTGTAACAGTTTCTGATCTGTTAACATTGTGTGGTCTGATATGTGTAACCTGAACATCTCATTGTGTTTAATATACAAATTTAGAATATTTTTGTCCTGGGCAAGTTGTAGAGGAGTAGTTATTCTTCCTATCAGGTGCCTCACTTTTAGCCCCACAGAGCGTAGCATCTGGCAGACCATGGACCAGAGCATGTCCTGATAGAGAGGGAGGGCAGGGCTGAGCCAGACGCCTTAGATAGACTGGGGTGTCGGCAGCTGGACTTGACCCTTTCCCTAGCATTGGAATGGTTTTGGTTTGTATGTCTTTCTGCAAGAATGCTGCTGCAAAGCTAACATAAAGCAATAAATGATAGTGTTATGAAAACAACCTATTAACATGAAGAAGCGATCAGAAGCATCTAAAGGAATAGTCACAGACACAGATTTTCAGATACCATTCTTTATAATTCTTAAGAGATTCTCAGACGCCAAAGCTTGTACCACACCTGTAAAATCCTATGATGTTCCCTTGCTTTTAGCTGCAGACCACACCAGTGATGCAAATTGGGAGGATGAATGAAATCATCACTGTCCTATATGATATTGAAAGGCTCTCTTGCCAATTAAAGAAGGAATCTTTAGACCAGCAACCAGATTTTCTTTGTGCTTTAGAGTACACGCTAAATGACCTTTTAATATGTACCTAGATCACTAGCAAAATAGCATTAAATAATTAACCTACAGATTTAGGTTTCCTAATCCTCTGGCTTACATAAATAATCATCGTTAACGTTTTGTTTCAATGTCAGAGACAACTGCAGAGTAGATCCCTGTGAGTAACATGCTTACCCCTGGATTTCGCTTTGGGTCCAATCAATTCAGGTTCCCTCCAGAAGGCACCAGCTTCTCTGGGCCGTGCTGCGCTGTTGTTACTGACTTGCATGTCTTTCTGCATCTTCTCTGCACAGACTCTTCTGTGCTGCTTTCCCAAGTTTAACATTAGTCAAGTAGTAGTTATGCCATGTCTTTAGATACATGAGGAGACCACTGGTTCTCCATTAATTTTTCTTCCCCAGCACACTGAGGAATATAAGACGCTTCTGAGCCTAGAGACTGGTCATACCCTGGGGAGGGTCATCTCAAGAACTTACTTCTCTCCCTATCTCCCCTTCCTCTCCCGAGTGACCCTAGGCATGATTTCCTCACCCCATTTTGAGGATGACTGTGGAGAAGGCAATGGCAAGCCACTCCAGTACTCTTGCCTAGAAAATCCCATGGACGGAGGAGCCTGGTAGGCTGCAGTCCATGGGGTCGCTACGAGTCAGACACGACTGAGCGACTTCACTTTCACTTTTCACTTTCACACATTGGAGAAGGAAATGGCAACCCACTCCAGTGTTCTTGCCTGGAGAATCCCAGGGACAGGGGACCCTGGTGGACTGCCGTCTATGGGGTCACACAGAGTCGGACACGACTGAAGTGACTTAGCAGCAGCAGCAGCAGCAGCCATAAAGTAATGGTTTTACTTTGTAAGGTTAGTGTTTCTTTTGGTTCCCTGTAACTGGTTTCTGAATTTATGTTGAACCTTATAGGCAAAACTTACTTGGATTCCCAGGAACCATTTGTATAAATTTATAGCATTTTATCACTAACAGCAGCATAAATTGTAAACAAAAAAACAAAAGGAAAGGCATTTGTAGCCTCCAGATTTTGTGAATCTTTAATTTATTTGCTCTTGGCTCTTTTTCCCTCAACAACTTTATTGAGGTTTAAATTCATGTCCCACAAAATTCACCCTTTTAAAGTGTACAGTTCAGTGGGGTTTGTTTATTTTTTAGTCTAGTCACACAGTTACTACTATAGTCAATTTTGAAATATTTTCATCATCCCCAAAAGAAACCATTTACCCATAGGAATCACCTTCCATCTCCCCCCAGCCCCTAGAAATCACTAATCACTTTCTGTCTCTCTGAATCTACCTATTCTGAATATTTTATGTGAATGGAACATGTGGTTTTCTGTGACTGTTTTTTCACTTTGCATAATGTTTTCAAAGGTTTGTCCTTGTTGGAGCATGTGTAAGTGCTCCATTCCTTTTTATGGCCAAATAATAACCCGTTATATTAAATTCATCATGTTTTGTTTATCCATTCATCAGTTGATGGATGTTTGGATTGTTTCCACTTTGGGACCATTATGAATAATGCTGCAACATATCAATTTTCACATGGACATACGTTTTCACTTCTCTTGGGTGTATACCTGGAGTGGAATTGCTGGGTTGTGGTAACTTTCTGTTTAACGTTTTGAGGAACTGCTAGACTTCTCTATAGAGGCTGTACCACTGTACGTTCCCAGCAATGTATGAGCATGCCAATTTCTCCATATCCTAGTCAATACTTGTCATTGTCTTTTTATTGAGGCCCTCCTAGCACTGTGATGGAGAAGGAAATGGCAACCCACTCCAGTATTCTTGCCTGGAAAATCCCATGGACAGAGGAGCCTGGTAGGCTATAGTCCATGGGGTCGCAAAGAGTCAGACATGACTGAGCGACTTCACTTTAGCACTGTGAAGTGTTCAGTTTTTTTAATGTATTTTATAACTTCATCTTCGTTATAGAAATATGAACAAATATAAGAAATAAATTTTCAAAATTTAGGCCACAGTATTTAAGAAGTAAAACATTTACCTGTAAACTTTTAACTTGTTGTAACAAAATGAGTCCTCATTTGGCTTAACACCCCAGCCAACTGCAAGTCCATCTTCAGTCCAGGTTCCCTCGTCATATGTCGCTGTTACAGACCCTTGCTGTCTGGCACAGTGTTCAAGACCGCTCTGAAGCCGACAAGGTGCAATTTCAGAGCAGGTTTGAAGACAGCTAATTTCTTAAACTTGACCATCACCCGAGAATGACCTCTTCAGGCCCGCCCACCTCTCCGCTAACTGCTCAATCAGCCACGTCAGATGGCAGCTTCCAGATGACTTGGTATCTACTGGTCTAAACTGCCTTGAACTGAGACAGAAGGGTAACAGATAGCAAGTAGCAAGCACAGAAATTATAGCCTATCCAGAGATTGGTTCTCAACATGTGATTAGTTGCTGCCACCAGCTTCCCTGATGGCTCAGTTGGTAAAGAATCCGCCTGCAATGCTGGAGACCCCAGTTCAATTCCTGGGTTGGGAAGATCCCCTGGAGAAGGGATAGGCTACCCACTCCAGTAATCTTGGGCTTCCCTTGTGGCTCAGCTGGTAAAGAATCCTCCTGTAATGTGGGAGACCTGGGTCTGATCCCTGGGTTGGGAAGATCCCCTGGAGAAGGGAAAGGCTACCCCCTCCAGTATTCTGGCCTGGAGAATTCCATGGACTGTACAGTCCGTTGGGTCACAGAGTCAAGCACAACTGAGTGACTTTCACCTTCACCAGCTTCCAGCCCTACTCTGTGGTCAGTGGGAAAGCCACAGATCTGCCTGTTAGGCCTATGAGGGCAGCAGGAGGCCAGCCTGAGTCCCCTTGCTGGCTGAACTGGAATTTTGAAAGATGTGTGTGTGTGGTTTTGTGTTTTGTTTTTTTCACCAATTTCAGACTCATTCTGTATCTATCATATAGCAAGTATATGTAATACATTATGTAATAAATACAGGGGTGTAGTTTTCATCATGATTGGCAAACCTTTAAAGCATTAATGATTTAAATACTTAGAACTTTAAAAATTTCAGTAGTTAATACTAATTTCTTTTCCCCATGTTCCACAGTGACATTTCTTGTTACCACATAAAATAGAAATAGAGGAACATTACCCATGCAGTTCCAATGGAAAGGTTAATACTTTGGTCACTGCCCCTGGAGGTTTATAAATGGCTTCATAATTTGGTTGGGAGCTGTAAGCACTTTCTAGCTAAGTGTGGAATTATTCAGTGCAGCAATGATCAAATTTAGTGGTAATTTCTTACCTAAAGATCGTTTTTGTGTGTTGTATAGTACTAACTTTGGGTCAAGCTTTATATATTCATTCCTGAGTCTTTGAGATCTATAATTAGTCTCAATCATGTCAGAAACCCATTGGAAGAGAAGTACCACCACATCCCTGTTAATGGAGTGGCCCCCATAGCTGGGACCCACATCTCCACACCCACCACAGTGACTATGAGGACCCTTAATCCAAATCTTCCTGCCACCTCTGGCTCACCACCATCCCCTCCCCAGATACTGATAGAGTGTGCCTGGACCTGTCATTATCCGTCCATTCAGCAGACATTCATAGAACATTATTTTGACTTGAGTTGATGCAGAGGATGCAACCAGTGCCTTTAAGCCAAATGAAGGAATGGGATCAAGATCAGTGGATTACATTCACACAGTGTGCAGACACAAACACACACACACAACATATACACTCCAGGGAGGGGGAAAAAACCAATTATCTTGACCCAAACAACTCTTGTGAAGCCATGTCTAGGGAATATTAAAATGAGGTATACAATACTTGTTTTGTCTTCAAGTTAGAAGAACGTTTTAAAGATAAATTATTATTGGAAGTGGTTTCTTTGTGATTTGGTAGGATAGTGTGTAGTTTTAAGGAATCTATGTTCTGATTCCTTGAGCCAACTGTGGCCGTGTCATAAATGCAGTGCCCCACCCACCTGTCAGTATTTTTTCTGACAGTTTCTACACCCTTGTCACGCAATGAGGTTAACCCAAAGCATTGTTGCAGAGCCAGTGCACCAAGGACTTTGCACGATGTTGGCCACAGACTCGGTGATGGCTGTGACCTCTGACCTCTAAGGAAAAGGCTCTCTTGTGTCACAGCACAATGGCTGCTGTCCTTAATGATGACCTTCAGCCTTGTTAACATTGGTTCAGGATACCATGTTTGAGAAACTTTGATAGCATATAGCGGGCACCCCACTCCAGTACTCTTGCCCGGAGAACCCAAGGGATGGAGGAGCATGGTAGGCTGCAGTCCATGGGGTCATGAGGAGTCTGACACGACTGAGCGACTTCCCTTTCACTTTCCGCTTTCATGCATTGGAGAAGGAAATGGCGACCCACTCCAGTGTTCTTGCCTGGAGAATGCCAGGGACGGGGGAGCCTGAGGGGCTGCTGTCTATGGGGTCGCACAGAGTCGGACACAACTGAAACGACTTAGCAGCAGCAGCGTTTAGAAAGATTTACATCAGAAATAGTCTGGTGTCCCTTGAAGTCCATAAACAGGAAGATTCCCTGTACCGGGAGCATATTATCTAAAGTTGAGAACGTGAGTTGATGCTGTGTCATGACATTCACGTGGCAGGACTAGTTCCTGACTGGTTTCTGTTGAACACAACTGTAGACTGTGGTGAAGACCTGGGAAAACCCGGCAGTCCAGATAGCTGTAGAGTACACACTGTGTCACGGGTCTCAGGCACGTTCCCCACCCTTTCCCCGGGAGGAATGGCACCTCCTAACGTCTAACCACACTGGCTAAGACTGCCTTATGGTATATACTTGTTCCTGGCTTTGGACTTGATGATAGTGTCATGCATCACATGGCAACTGACCATTCATTTAAAAATCTTACCTGAGGTTCCTTACGCTCTTTTTTTTTTGGCTTAGAGAAGCACATTAGTGTTTTTTATTCCTTTCTTTAGGTCTAGAATAATGGTGGGTATTTTAAAATACACAGGTAAGATTTGTGTTTGGAAAAGGATTTTAAGTCTTATAGTATAATTCTGAAATTATATTCCCCGGGCATAGGGTCATTCTGTAGTGCTTTTTATGACCAGAAATGGCTTCATGCTTTCTTATGCAGCTTTCTGATGTATTTCATGATTAAAGCACATATTAATATACTTACATCTTTTGTTTGTAAACTATAGCTTAATTTGCATATAAGTAAGGACACTGAATAAAGCATACACTACACCAAATATGATATGCTTAGCTTTTTAAATTTGAGCAAGAATTCAGTAGCCCTACCATCTTTGTCATCTCTGAATTTGGAGATGAGGGTATTGCCCTGTCTGTGTCATTAAGATATCATGTTAAATCTTTAGGAAAATGGCAGGTCTTATTACCAGTACAGTGGAAATTATTAGAATTAGCTGCTTTAAATCTTTGGAACAAGGCGAAGTAGAAATAAGCAGAAGCATAAGTATTAATATGTTCTTAATTGAAGTATCATGCTAAATTTCATTTTATGAAAAGCAGTTTGCTTAATTTAAAAAATTGTCCACTTAATTTGTGTGCCCTGTCCTTATATTTAGCATCTCTGTTCAATGTGACATCTTCTTCTCCTTGGGGTCATGTGATAGAGGCTGATTTTTTTTTTCCCCCTTTAGCAGAGCCCATAAGACCGAGAATAAGAAGCCAACAACAAAATTTGTTAGATGGTAAATGAGAAAACTGAGGAAAAGAGGCAGTGTTTTGTTTGCTTTGTTTTTTCTTTGAGGAATGGAGTAGAGAGATTAACATACATTTGCTTTTATTTATGTGTGTGTGTCTGTGTGTGATGTCTTTTAGGGGGAACTTGAACGGCAGCTTTTGCAAGCAAATCCAATCCTGGAATCATTTGGAAATGCAAAGACTGTGAAAAATGATAACTCATCTCGTTTTGTAAGTTTAAAAGTGCCAGAAACCTTTCATTCCTCATACTTCTAGTTAAATGTCTACTATGATTAAGCAAATAAAGTATCTTCCTCCCTAACAGATGTAGTATGGAACAGGGAATAGAAATACAGTGCAAGTCACATGTAATTAAAATTTTCCTAGTAGTCATATTTTGAAAAGCAAAAAAAAAAAAAGAGGAAAAAACAAATGGGAAAGTAATTTAAATCGTATGTTTATTATATATAAATATATAGTTATGTATTCTATGGTTGTGTTGTTATAACCTCTCTGAACCTATTTCTTCACTTTGGTTGGGGATGATATAAATAATTCTGGGCTTGTCATGGAGATTAAATGAGGTGCATGTCAAGTACTTAACACAGTGCTGGGCACAATTAACACTGAACAAAGTGAAGTTGGAATTTGATGTGGTAAATTGTTGTCTTTGTACCTTGCTGTTTCTATGGTATATGGATCTCAGAATAATTTATCGCTACTGTTCTATTTATTTTTAATATTTTAGTTTTATTGGGGTATAGTTGATTTACAGTGTTGTTTAATTTCAGGTGTATAGCAGAGTGATTCAGTTATACAGGCCCATGTATTCGTTCATTTTTTAGGTTCTTTTCTCATATAGATTATCATGGAATATTGGGATGGTACTTCTCTAAAATTTTCTTCTCAGCCATTCTACTCTCTGAATTCAATGAAAACTTTACTTTCTCCCTCAGCTTGCACAGCTCGTCTGGGGACATTTTCCTGAATGACAGCAAGATCAGTGTCACAGGACATGACCTTCCCTTTTCCAGCTTCTCAGAGTCAACACTTTGATAGCAAATCATTCAGCTTGTGCTATTTCTGCTTCAACAGCTGGAGTTGTTTCTATGTTTTTCCTCCCTCCTCTGATATTAGACGTCTTGGTTAAAGTTAAGAAGGCCAGAATCAAAGCAACTTTAATTCTAGTGATTCCTCAATGGGCGGTTTTTGGAAATCAGGATAACTGTGACTTTTTTTTTTTTCCTGTGGGAGTGTAAAGTTGTGGTCCGTACAATAGTCTGATGACATGGTTTCTGGAATTAGAAGCCCCCAGACCATAATTCAGTTCATTTCAGTCGCTCAGATGTGTCTGACTCTTTGTGACCCCATGGACTGCAGCACGCCAGGCCTCCCTGTCCGTCACCAACTCCTGGAGCTAGCTCAGACTCATGTCCATCGAGTCGGTGATGCCATCCAACCATCTCGTCCTCTGTCGTCCCCGTCTCCTGCCCTCAGTCTTTCCCAGCGTTGGGGTCTTTCCGGTGAGTCAGTTCTTCGCATCAGGTGACCAGAGTATGGGAACCTCAGTGTCAGTCCTTCCAATGAACACCCAGGACTGGTCTCCTTTAGGATGGACTGGTTGGATCTCCTTGCAGTCCAAGGGACTCTCAAGAGTCTCCTCCAACACCACAGTTCAAAAGCATCAATTTTTAGGTGCTCAGCCTTCTTTATGTTCCCAACTCTCACATCCATACGTGACTTCTGAAAAAACCATAGCTTTGACTAGACGGACCTTTGTTGGCAAGGTAATGTCTTTGCTTTTTAGTATGCTGTCTAGGTTGTTCATAGCTTTCCTTCCAAGCAGCACGCATCTTTTAATTTCATGGCTGCAGTCACCATCTGCAGTGATTTTGGAGCCCAAAAAAATAAAACCTGTCACTGTTTCCCGTTTCCCCATCTATTTGCTGTGAAGTCACAGGACCGGATGCCTTTATCTTAGTTTTTTGAATGTTGAATTTTAAGCCAGCTTTTTCACTCTCCTGTTTCACTTTCATCAAGAGGCTCTTGAGTTCCTCTTTGCTTTCTACTGTAAGGGTGGTGTCATCTGCATATCTGAGGTTATTAATATTTCTCCCAGCAGTCTTGATTCCAGCTTGTGCTTCATCCAGCCTGGCTTTTCATGTGATATACTCTGCCTAGAAGTTAAATAAGCAGGGTGACAATATACAGCCTTGATGTACTCCTTTCCCAATTTGGAACCAGTCCGTTGTTCCATGTCCAGTTCTAACTGTTTCTTCTTGACCTGCATATAGATTTCTCAGGCGGCAGGTAAGGTGGTCTGGTATTCCATCTCTTTAAGAATTCTTCACAGTTTGTTGTGATCCACACAGTCAAAGGCTTTGGTGCAATGAATAAAGCAGAAGTAGATATTTTTCTGTAACTGTCTTGCTTTTTCTGTGATCCAGTGGATGTTGGCAATTTGATCTCTGGTTCCTCTGCCTTTTCTAAATCCAGCTTGAACATCTGGAAGTTCTCAGTTCATGTACTGTTAAAGCCCAGTTTGGGTAATTTTGAGCATTACTTTGCTAGTGTGTGAGATGAGTGCAATAGTGCTATAGTTTGAACATTCTTTGGCATTGCCTTTCTTAGGGATTGGAATGAAAACTGACCTTTTCCAGTCCTGTGGCCACTGCTGAGTTTTCCAAATTCACTGGCATATTAAGTGCAGCACTTTAACAGCATCTTTTAGGACTTGAAATAGCTCAACTAGAATTCTATCACTTCCGCTAGCTTTGTTCATGGTGATGCTTCCTAAGGCTCACTTGACTTTGCACTCCGGGATGTCTGACTCTAGGTGAGTGACCATAGGGGACCCAGTATACAAAGGCAGTCAATAACCCTCTGTATGCTTGTGTCCAGGCTGCCGAAACAGAGCACTGCAGACTGGGTGGCTTAAACAATAGACTAAACAATGTGTTTTTTCACAGTGGAGGATAGAAATCTGAAATCAATATGTGGCCAGGGTTGGTTTCTTCCGAGGTCTGTCTCCTTGGCTTGTGGATAGCCATCTCCTGGGAATTCATATGGCCTTCCCTCTGCATGTCTGTTCTGTTCTTCTAAGACCCCAGTCATGTTGGATTCAGCCCACCATTATGACCTCATTTTAACTTAATTACATCTGTGCAGACCCTTTCTTTAAATATGGTCTTGCTCTGAGCTAGTAGACATTAGGATTTCAGCATATGAATTTGGGGGTGGGGAGGACAACTCCACCCTAACACCCAGTACCCTCAGAGGTAGTTGAAGGGCAAGAGGCTTTCCAGGTTATGTGAAAAGTAGTAGGGACGTATTTGCTTGGAATACTGTTTATTCCTAGTAAGATAAAATCTGAAGATCTGCTTAGTCTGAGTTCATTTAGTAATTATTTTAGCTTTTTCTCTACAAAGTGGGATAACAAATATGCCTGTGTCAGTAAGAAGCATGACTGTGACTTTCAGATCTGAGGAAATTGAGCTGCATTTAGAGTTTTCTGTCATTCCATGGATCATCAGCGTTGAGTCTGAGCCACAGTTAAATCTTAAATTCTTTTTGCTGAAAGCCCTGTGTTTAGTGGCTGTGTCATGGGGTGGGAGATAGCTACCAGCTTTGGTATGAGAGTGTTGTAAAGATTTTCAGGGACTTTGTAGTGGAAAATGTTTTACCATGTAAATCAGGGTACCAGTCACTCCTGATTTCTAAACGCCCCCCTCCCCCAAACCACATTCCAAATCCAAGAGAAACAGTTTTGTGCCCATTTGTCTAACTTTTGCCTAGAAAAGGTAAACTGCTACTAACCAGTCCTGTCCTTTGGTCTAGAATGTGGTGATCCCATTATTGAAAGGTAAGGAGTCAGCTGATGGGGCTCTTGTTTGGGACAGAGCAACAGGTAACTGGATTAGAGTCTACTGCTTTGTGACCAGATACCATAAGTCCCAGTGATGTAGAGCATTTATTGTCTCAGTGTTGCTGGGTGCTGGTTCTGGCTCAGGGTCTGCCAGGAGGTCGTCATTACCATGTGATTGGCTAGCACTAAGCCTCTGAAGGCTGCTGAGGCTGGAGGAGCTTTGCTTCCCAGCTTGTTACTCGGGTAGCTTTTGGCAAGAGGCCTCAGTTCCACGGGCTTCCCTAGTGGCTCAGAGGTAAAAAAATCTGCCTGCCAATGCTGGAGACACAGGTTCGATCCCTGAGTTGGGAAGATCCCCTAGAGAAGGGAATGGTAGCTCACTCCAGTATTCTTACCTGGGAAATCCCATGGACGGAGGAGCCTGGTGGGCAACAGTCCATGGGGTCACAAAAGAGTCAAACACAACTTAGTGTCTAAAGTAACAAATCTGTAGTTTGCATTACTGTAGATCAGTGATTCTCAATTTGGGATCCCCTGGAGAAGGAAATGGCAACCTGCTCCAGTGTTGTTGCCTGGAGAATCCCAGGGATGGCAGAGCCTGGTGGGCTGCTGTCTATGGAGTCAGGCAGAGTCGGACACGACTGAAGCAACTTAGCAGCAGCAGGGTTCCTACACTTGGCATCTCGTGGGTGGAGGCCAGGCATATTGCTGAACGTTCTGAAATGTACAGGAGGGCCCACAACAGAGTTATCCCCACACATCAGTTACATGGAGGTTGAGAAACTCTGCTCTGATGTGCTCCTTTAAATGGTAGTCTAAATTAGGTAATCACCTTTTGAAATTCATTTGTAAAGCAGTAACTGTACATAGTCCCCTTAATGCTTGTTATTGGCACAGCTTGTCCAACGGTTGATAAAGATTATTCTGGTGGGAACTTGTTTTACATTCTACTGGTGGGAAGAATTTCTTAGATTGTTTTCAGGAAAATTGATTCTAGCAAGAATCACCCATCAATGTAAATTCTCAACAAACTGTGATTCAGCTGAGGTTCTACCTTCCAAGGTGCTTGTGCTACTGAATAATCATCACTAAGTATGCTCCATCTAATATAGTAAAAGCTAATCTTTTTAGAAAAGATTTTTGATTAAGACAGTGTTGTTAGACACAGCTAATCATTCAACCAAGAAACAAAGATGCCTTTAAATTGTTGACTTTGAGTTTTAATTTCTAGAAAGTCAACTTTACGTTGATATGTATAGTATTTTTTTAAAGAAAGAGTTTTGTAAAGAGCTACTATTACATAAGGCGTTAACTGCACAACATCACAAGAAGGCTGATTTTAGCAGTGTTAGCTCCATTGATCAACTCTCATTCCACACTCAGTTAAAACAGTTTAGCAGTCTTCAGTGGGTGTTGCCAACCCTGGTTCTCAGGGGATTAGAGAGTAGCCAGTGTAGACTCATTTTCAGATTTTACATGATTGGATTGTTTTTGTTGTGCATTTCAGTTAATTATTAATTAAGCACCTATTCTTTGCTGGTCACTGTGCAGCTTCCTAGTTATCTCCATTTGGATGTCTAGTAGATTTCTCAAATTGACATATTCCAAATGGAACTTTTTTCTTTTTCTTTCAAATTATCTTTTTGTAAGTCTTAGGTGAATAAACGATACAATCAAGTCACCCAGTTGCTTAAGCGTAAAACAAAATAGAATCAAGAAAACCTCGAAAACCAAAATACCTAGGAGTATATCATCCTTGATTAAGCCTTTTTGTCACGGTTCATGTCCAGGCCAGGAGTGAATTGTGTGAGTCCACTTCCAGAACATATTTCCAGTCTGTCCAAGTTTCTCCATCTTTGTCCCCTATCCTCCTCATTTGTCTCAAACTCTAAATCGGATCTGAGGAGGTTTCTCCTGTGTTCTCTCTCCCAGCCTCCTGCTGTTTTCCTTCATAGCACTTCCCACTGTCTGTGATTTATGCTGTGCTCATCTATGATTTCTTTCCTGCTAGGATATAAGATCCCTGATGGTCGGGGCCCTTCCCATCTTGCTTTCCAGATCCTTAGTTGCTGGCTGTGTGCCTCCCACGTACATAGTAGGTGTGTAGACGTCTTTGTGGAATCCATTCAGTTACAATGTGATTGCCTACTAAGTGCTAGGCACTCTTTTTAGACCCTTGGACTAATCAGTGGACAGAGCTCACCTTCATTTGAGTTTTAACTTTTGATCACTTGCCATCACATACATTTGAGCTCAGGTAGCATGTTGTATGTGCCAGGCTCTCTGGGAATATGCATGCCCTGATTTTTTTGCTTTTTTTTTATAGTTGATTTGCAACATTGTGTTAGTTTCAGATATACAGCAAAAATGATTCAGTTATACATATATATTTTTTTAGATTCTTTTATGTTCTAGGTTATTACAAGGTATTAACCTATATCATTCCCAGTGCTATACAGTAAATCCTAGTGGCTTATCTGTTTCATATGTGGTAGTATATATCTGTTAATCCCATACTCTTAATTTATCCCTGTCCTCCCTTCCCCTTTGGTAGCCATAAGTTTGTTTTTTATGTCTGTGAGTCTGCTTATGTTTTGTAAATAAATTCATTTGCATTATATTTTAGATTCCACATTAAACAGTATCATATATGTGTCTTTCTTTGTCTAACTTACTTCACTCTGTATGATAATCTCTAGCTCCATCCATCTTGTTGCAGATGGCAATTTCATTCTTTTTTATGAATGAGTTCTATTGTGTATGTGTTACACACAGACTACATTTTTATCCATTGTTGATAAACATGTTGATGGACATTTAGGTTGCTTCCATGTCTTGGCTATTATAAATAGTGCTGCTATGAATATTGGGGTGCATATATCTTTTTGAATTAGAGTTTTCATCTTTTCCGGATATATGCCCAGGAACAGGATTGCTGGATTATATGGTAACTATTTTTAGCTTTTTAAGGAACCTCCATACTGTTTTCCATAGTGCCTATGCCCCAGATTTAGAAGTGTGAGGCTCTGGCCAGGAGGGAGGCTCTGGCACCATGGCTAGGCCAGGCCTGGGGTTGGTGTTGGACATCAGCATCAAAGAGCAGTGTGATGTTAAAAGATGAATTATGTGTCCAGTGGAATTCCACATAGTCATTATTTAAAGCCATGTGCTTGCAGTGAAAATATTTGAAACTATAAATTCCATAAACTTTAGAATCCATTTGTTTCCATTTCTTTGATCTGATATAGACGAGTAATTTCCTGAAGAATATCTTTTTTTTCAAAGATGCTAGCATATGGTTTGTATTAAAGGAGATTCTTTAGGAGAGCATTACCCTTATGAAAATAATTGTTCACAGTTAGTCCAGATCTCTGTTTACGGAGAAGTCAGATGCATTCCAGATGGAGAGGTTTATGTAAAATGAATCTCTTGTAATGAAACTTTGAAACAGGGATTTCAATTTCAAAATGATTGTATCGGCAGATACATCTTCCCTCAGAAAGTGGGGATCACTTTCCATACTTCCTCAAATCTTTTCCCTTTTTGTTCTTTTCTCTTTTTATCCTTCTTTTGCAAAGATTTAAGCCAGTTTGGCAATTCCCAAGTTATGTACCTCGAGGTATTAATAGCTAATTAGCTTCTAATCATTGGAGCCAGATAAAGGCTCCAGATGACCTCCCTACTGCTTGGCTACCAGGTTACAACGAAAGTGAGTCAGAGTTCTGTACCCTCACCTGTATTAGCCAGCCAGCACCAAAATCAGTTCTGTAGATAAATTGAACACGGTCAATGCTCTGTCTTTAGTACTCTCACCCAGACTTTCCATAATGACTTACTGAGGCCAACATGACAGCATCCGAGACAGGATGTGGTCTACACGGGGTATCCCTCGTCCTCCAAGTGAGCTGCTGCCCTCCCAGCCCTTGGGGCTTGCTGCAGCCCTGACACCTGGCCCACACCAGACTGGCTGGCTGACGTCTGTGTATTTCCAGTCAGACCAGGGCTCTTAATATCACTCATTTTCCCCCAGGAATTTCAAACATTCGTTATACTAAGTAACAAGGCCACTTAATTCATAAGAAAACTCATTTTACTGATTAACAAAGCTTCTGCTGTTGTTCGGAGATTAAAATAGCTGGAGCATTCAAAATAGCCATCTGCCCTCTGGGTTGCCTCCTGGCTAATTTACTTCCCGAATGGGTTTTCCTATTTAGGGCAAATAGCTACCTCCAGACTGGAGATTCTTCCTGGAGCAAACTCACAGAGCACACTGTCTAGGCTACTGTGTTTTCTAGTAAAGTACAGGTCTTACAGTAACTTTAAATACAAATTGGAAAGAGGGAAAAAAGTATTTTCAGAGCATGAAGACTGCATTGTCTCTGTAGTAAGGTGCTAACAATGTAGGTTTAATTACTATAGATATGTTGTAACCACCCAGCAGAAAAAGTTCTAGAAAGTCGATTCAATTCAGAAGGGATAAAATTCTTTAAGATAATTTTCTTATTTTCTTAATAGTGTCAAAATATCCAAGTTGTCCTATTGCCTCTTTTGAGTGAAATTCTTAACAGTTTCAGTTTTACATAAGAGAGAGAATGCTAGTTGTCTTTGCTGTTCAGACTCTTGCAGGTAACGCACTGTCTTAGTTGTCCTTGGATCGGAACACAGCGTGCATGGCGTCAAAATGCATCCTCTATCATTCATACATAACATAAAATACTTGTCCTGTGTTTGCTTTTTCCTTGTTTTTGTCTTTGTTGACGAAATCCTGGTTGAATATTCTGAGTACCCCAATCTGACCTGTATGGGAATCAGATACAGAGCAGACATCTTCCACAGTGATTCAATGGATGTGGGTTTGAGCATACTCTGGGAGAAGGTGACAGACAGGGGAGGCTGGCATGCTGCAGTCCATGGGGTCACAAAGAGTCCTGACTTAGGACATGACTTAGCGACTGAACAACAACAAAATCTTCTACAAGTTTCTTCATATCGTGTTGAAAAGATTAGAGGACCCAACCCACTTAATAGTAAAACTCAACTTGTTTTCCACTTTGGTCTAGATTTGTATGTTAACAAAAATGTTAATTCTGAAAGAGTACTGATTGAGTATGTGAGGAGGTACTGGTTTCCTTTGGGGTCAGGGGAGGGCTGGAGGGACACCCCCGTCCACTCTGCCCCCTCTCCACATGTAGGCTTCCTCACTCTCCCTACTTTCTTCATGATTTTTTGCCTGGTCCTTTTCATTCAGCCAAAAGATACTAGTCTGGCACCAACTGTAATGGTCAGAGCAGCTACAGTGCCGGTTATGAAAAGGAAAGTGGACCAGTGGCTAGGGAGCTGATATGCAAGTTAGGTGTTGAATGCTGGTGACTTTGCTTGTTTATCCAAGTAAGTGATCACATGTCTAAAATAATCTGGGACATTTCTTTTTAGGTTGCCTGTTCAGAAGCCCAAAATTTAGGGTGCTTTTTTTTTCCTTTCCAATTTCTCCTTTGAATGTAACTTCCTTTTTTTAGTTTATAGTCTCCCATGAAGTAAAGGAAGAATAAGCTCACCAAATGTAAAATGGATTGTGTTCAGTGTAAGATTTTAAAGTTATTAGAGTTCAGCATTGCCAGTATGGTAACTTTGTCCTTTTGCCCAAATAAAGAATTTTGTCATGAATTTTGAATTTATGATGTAGAGTGGTAAAGAAAAGGGAATAAAAAATAGTATTAGAAGTTGAAAGCTTAAACAGCATGTAGATTAATATATAATAAAGAAATTATACAAGTTATTGAAAGCTGAAAGTTTATATTACTATACAACAAAGTTTTAAGTGAAATACTCAGCAAGAATTCAGTGGTATGATATGATTTTGATTAACTTTTCTACAGTGTTAAAGAAAAGTTTGAAAAAGTATCTGAGCAGTGGGTTGGCAGTGTATTCTTTGCAGTTTTGAAATAATAACATTATCTTGACTACTCTCTTTTAAAATAGCTATTTTTTTTGGCTCAGTGAAGTATTGTATAAATGATACAGCTATTTAAAAGTTGTAAAGAATTGTAATCCTCATTATAACCATCAAGACCTGATTTTACTTCAGTTTCTTTTTTGAGCAGTTCTAACTATCTGTAAGGACTTAGTTTTTTAAACTTTATTCTTTCTTAAGGGTCTTCCACATAACAAGGATGGAATTGACTTATTTTAAAAAATAGAGTAGAACTCATTTCTCTCATAATTACCATATGATTCCTTTGGACCATTATATAAATCGAAGAAAAATTAAAGGTTTTAGTAATCTTATCACTGTGATATATTAGTGATCTTTTCTGTATTTTGTAACATTTTGCTATTTCATCATCCTGGGAATTGATTCATCATTACTCATCAGTTATCCCCAACAGTGTTAAAACAAGACCAGAATAATAGAGTAATGGGATTGCCTAGTAGGATGCACAGTGACTCCTGCATCATGCTTTAGTTTGCTTATTATATTGCCCAAAGAATTGCACTATCTTTCAAGAAGGTAGAAAGAGTGCTGCAAAGAGCATTTTTTAGTCTACTTTTAGCTTTCAGTGAACATAGTTGAAAAATCAAAAGTTTTCACCAAAATGGCCAAGAGAAAAGAGTGACAGAGGAACACATTTCACAAATATTAGATGAATGAGAAGATGAATACAGAGAGATAGGTAGCAGTGTAGACTTAACGATGATGGTGAACTTGGTTCCATAAGTCTCAGTTTGAGTCTCCAAATGGTGTAGCCTTGAATTTTCTCAGATTCAAGAACAATGTATTTCTAAAGACCAAAAGGAAATATGTCTTTGGCATCCAGTTAGTCTTTCAAAAGGAAGAATTTCATCACTCAGAATGTTGTAATAAGAGTCTGGACCACTGGTGTTCTGAATGACCGAGTGACAGTGCTCTTTCATCTTTTGTGATGTTTGTGGATCAGCATTTATCTGGTATGGTTTATAAAAGGACAAATGCTGAAGGCAAAATTGTATATGAAAGTGATTAAAAGGAAGTAGATGGTGTCAAAATGAAGAGATTCATTGGATTGACCATTCTAATTGGTGCTTGTAAATCTAAAAATGAAAATGTTGTACAGTTATAGATCGAAAAAGATCTTCCTCTCTTCACAGAATTACGGACTGTCAGACGTCTTAGGTATTCTTCCAGTATTGCATTCTGACAATGCAAAGGCAATAATAAGTGAGAACCTGTTGTCAGAAGAGAATAAAGGTGTTTATGGTTGCCACTCTGAATAGCTATGTGCCCAGACTTGAAAATACTGGAGTAGTTTTCCTTACAGTTTAGAAGTTGAAATCAGACTGCACTGTTACCATGGACTGCTACTGTCTGTAGTAGTTTTAAGAGAACTTGAAACAAGCACAGAACCTCCCTTCAAATTACTGTTCAGCTTGAAGCTAATGAATGGACTTGATAAACCGAAAGACGACGCAGCTCCTCTAGACTGTCATGGGAATCCGTTTTCTGTTCCCTTAGCACTGTGTCTCCCAGTCCCCTGGACATGCTTGGGCCACGCTGTTCTTCTACAGGTGCTGAAAAAGCACAGCCTTGCTTCTCCTGGAGTTGAGGGGGCATTGTGTCAGCATCTCTCAATGCCTCAACGATTTTATTTGTATTAACTGTTATTTGTGTAAACTGTAATTTATACTAACTGTTATTATGAAGTCTGCTTACATAATATCACTAGTCCATCTGAAAAGGAGGAAAAGTTTTTTCTCCTGTTTAAAAAAAAAAAATCCAAACAAAACTTTCTCTCCCTTCATGAAATAAAACTAACCAAATAACCTAGCAAATTGTCATTTTTATTTTGTGACTCTAAAGTAATTAACAAATTCTCTATGGAAGTAATTGCTAAATGCTCACCAGCAGCCTCTTAAAGATGGATTTGCGTGGTAGTCGATAGAATTTAAATTGTTACCTCCTTAAGTTGTGTGACACAAAGATCCACTTTTAAGCTTGAGGGTGTTGCTGATATTGGTGTCACCATCCTCTTTTTCAGTTTCACGTTCTGTTAATGTATTCTTTTGTCCACATATACTCAGTTACAAATGTTAGACGCATGTCCAGAGTTGTTTCAGTTCAACCAGTGTTTTGATAATTTATAAATGTAGTGAGTGATTTTATACATAACTGTTTGAGAGGTGCTAAGAGGCTGTTTTTCACAAAATGTTTTTTACCTCCCTCTGAAACACTTTGGGGTTTAGTGGCATCCAAAGCAGACCCTCGATGGACATGGGTTTGAGTGAACTCCGGGAGTTGGTGATGGACAGGGAGGCCTGGCGTGCTGTGATTCATGGGGTCGCAAAGAGTCGGACACGATTGAGCAACTGAACTGAACTGAAAGCAGACCCTTAGTGAGATGTGCATCTGTTACTGTGATGGCATGATACTTTAGCTGTATCAGACTAACCGTGCGTTTCCTGTGCAGAGCAAGACTTTCAGCTCCTGGACTGTACACTGTTCTGTTGATCTGTATCTCTGTCCATACACCAGTACCACACCTTAATTATCCTATAGCTGTCTTAATTATCCTATAACTTCTTGAAATCAAGTAGTGCGAGTCCTGCTGCTACTAAGTCACTTCAGTCGTGTCCGACTCTGTGTGACCCCGTCCCTGGGACTCTCCAGGCAAGAACACTGGAGTGGGTTGCCATTTCCCTCTGCAATGTGTGAAAGTGAAAGTGAAGTCGCTCAGTCGTGTCCGACCCTTAGCAACCCCACGGACTGCAGCCTACCAGGCTGCTCCATCCATGGGATTTTCTAGGCAAGAGTACTGGAGTGGCTTGCCATTGCCTTCTCCGAGTGCGAGTCCTAGAGCTCTCAAAATCATTGTGACTTCTTTAGGTCTTCTTCATTTCCCTTTGGAATCTGCTTGTCCACGTCCATCGAGAAAGCCATCCCATCCCTTGCCTTTTCCTGTGATGAACAGTTGTATGTTTATGAATATTAGTCCTTAGAAGTCCTGGGATTTTCGATCATTGTTGTGTTCCTTGGTTTTACAAAGTATATTTTATTTGACCTTTTATATCTATATTTGCAAGTAAGATATTTGCTTTTATTTTGCTTCCTGATATGTTTTTTATGATATGTTTGCCAGCTTGTGTATTCAGTGTTATGATAACTTTATGGATTGTGAAAGAATCACTATTTTCTGTTTCCCTGAAACAGTTACATGTGTAGTAAGACAATTCAATATTCCCTAAGGAATTTGCTAAACTATTTAAGACCAATCCATCATTTTTAAAAGAGTAATTATATTTTATTATTTTCTGTGTTTATGGTCTGTTCAACTTTTCTCTTGTTTTTCTTTGAATGAATTTCTGTTTTCTTAGGAAATCATCTTAATTTTTCACTTTTCTCAAATCTAGCATTAGAGGACTGGATACAGTGTTCTTTTAAAGCTGTTAAAATCTTTTCAGATTATCTAGAAGAGCTTTTAAAAAGTTTTAAATGGTTAGCATTTCATTTTTATTATGTCCAGTAAAGTAACCTACCCCAGCCCTAAGTTTATTGAGGCTTTTTCTTTTCCTTTTATTCGGGATAATATATTTAAGATTCCATTTTTGTAACCAACTTGTGGATACATGACAGAGTAACTTTGGCTTATTTATTATAGTGTTCAGATCTCCTGTGTCCTTAATTTATTTTCAGCTTTTTTTTTTTTTTTTTTTTTGTAATTTATTTTCAGGGCAAGTTTATTCGGATCAACTTTGATGTAACTGGCTATATCGTTGGGGCCAACATTGAAACATGTATCCTTTTTCATAATTGCATTATTCAAAATAGAGAATGATTTAGTCTTCTGCGGCTTTGTGGCCATCCTCTGTGATGCCCCTTCCATTTGCCAGATGATAAAACTTAAGCCCAGGGAAGTTGTGACTTGTTTAGATACCTTCAACTACTGAATATGAACTCCAAAATGCTCTTTTGTTGTTGTTTGTTTTTGACACTGGATCATGATCTGGTCACATGACTGGAGAAGTGGAGGGTTCCACTAAGGTGAGAACACCTGTACATCTGTCCAGGCATTTGTACAGGCAAATGGATCCAGGAAGTGTTTGTGTGCTCATAGCACGTTTAGGTGAATAGCATCTTCAGGTACTGCTGTATTAGCCCATTTTTTCCCCATCTGCTTTTGATATTAGTAGAGTATGTCCCATCGAAACAAACCTTATAATCTACAGAGTTGAAGCAGTTTCAGTTAGTGTTAAGCAGAATAAAGTCAGAGGGGGAAAAAAAGTCAAATACATAGACTAGTCCTAAGAAATGTCACATGCATAGAACAGTCTTAAGGAATGATGGATCTATAGAGAGAATTAGTTTGATTAAAAAGAATAAATTAGAAATGATTCTGAATGATAATGTCCCAATTAGGAAATAACAGGTGACAGTTCTCTATACTTGTTAATACTCTTGGTGATAGATACTGTTTCTGTCCCTCGGGTCAGGGATGGATCAGATTTTTCCTCTTAATTCAGAACTATATTTTATGTCTCTAAATATGCTCAGAGCCAGAAAACAAAACAAACACTTGAACATGACAGGCAAATGGATCCAGAGCAGGGGTCCCCAGTCTCTGAGATCTAACGCCTGATGATCCGAGGTGGAACTAATGTAATAATAATAGAAATAAATTGCACAATAAATGTAATGCGCTTGAATCGTCCCCAAACCATCCCCACTCTGGTCCATGGAAAAATCATCTTCCACAGAACCAATCCCTGGTGCCAAAAGGGCTGGCGACCGCTGCGTTAGTCTCTTCATGTTGAAGAGCATCCTTCATGTGCATGCACTCTTCACCAAATGTGGAGGGTGTGTTTGGGATAGTCCGGTTTTTAATTTAAGCTGTATGCATACACAGTTTGCTTTGGTGGCCACAGGAAGATTTAATTCAGAGAAGATAATTCACTCCCAAAGCAGTGAAACTGAAATTCTTGGGAGTCCAGTGAGACTGTCAGTGCAGAGATATTCCAGGAGCATCCAGACTCAGTGGACAGAGAAACCAAACAGGCCCCAGATCCGTGCCCCAAATACCCACACGGGGCTGCGGTGTTTTGACACACAGGTACTTACTGACGAGTGGTACCAGAGTTGCACACATTTTGGAGTCCAGCAAAGTTCCGGTTTCTGACTGTGCTGTTTGAGTAATTTCTTTGTGCCCTGGTTTCCTTCTTTGTGAAATTGCAGTAATAAGTCTGCTGTTTCAAGGCTTTTCCACCTCAGACAACTTGGCTTCCCTTTTTTTATAGAATCTCACGGCTCCTTGTGTAGAGCTGTGTTCTTTGAACATAATCCAAGTCAGGGTAGTGTGGGTGGAGGAGGGATGAGGAAAGCGCTCTGATCTTCAAGCTCCCTGCAAGTTCAGAGGTTCTAGAAGATTAGTGAGAAACAGAAATTGCGTGTCTTTTCTTTTTCCACATACAAAATTCAGTCATTTAGAGTGATTCATTGCAGACTAGTTACTGTATTCTAAAGAAAGAAAAATCTTACAAATTAAATGTGTACAGACACTGAGAGGAGACCCCCTTTTCATTGTCACCCTTAACCACCTTTGCTCAGACCTTCTGGAAAAATCTCGTGCTGTTCGTCAAGCAAAAGATGAGCGTACTTTTCATATCTTTTATCAGTTGTTATCTGGAGCAGGAGAACATCTGAAGTGTAAGTTACAGATTTTTTTTTTTTTTTTTTACTGTTTTACGTTCAGTTGAATATCTTTTTAATACTTTTTTTTGAGAAAGAGAACAGTTGTAGAATTATACACACACACACCAAAATTCTAGCTGGCTCAATTATGAAAGTGAAATTGATCTTCAAGCCATAGGATAGGTACTTTAAGTGGCAGGCATATGGGTGGTGTTATATTATCTTTTGTACTTTGCTTTTAAAATAATTTTAAATTTGATGGCATATGATGTGTTTTATACAAATTTTGTTTCAAAATCTGTAAATATAAAAGTAATAAAAAATAAAGTTATTTAATAAAGTTAAATTGAATACATGGGTGTATTCCTAGATTTACAACTGAATGTATGTTATGCTTCTGGTAGTACTAGAAAGAGCCTGTGTGGATTTTTATTTGTTTTGTGAATCACAAAGACCAGAAATCTAGGGTTGGACAAGATAAAAAGTAAGTCCTTTGCTGGGTCAGAGGAAGATGCACAACTTTTTGGTTTCTTCTGAGTCTCAGAGTAAATGCTGCTTCTCTAGAATTAGTATGTATGTTATTTAGATATCACAGTAGACGTATAAAACCCTATAGTCCTTTTCTCACTTGAGATCTAGGCTTTTACTAACCATGGATCATCTGTGGAAGCATTAAACCCAGAAATTAGTTAAAGACCTGCAAGGGAAAAAAAAAAAGCAGCAAATAGAGTAATTGCCATTGAGAGACTAAAATTTCAAGGTTATGCAGTAGGTAATGCTGAAGGGAAGAAAACCCTCATTTTCAGCCTGGCAGAGAAAGCAGTAATAAATCAAGAAAATCACTGTTGAAAGAAGGAATTTTCTTTTTTTTTTTCAAAGCAATACCCAGTGGAAGCTCCATGTGAAGTAGATAAGAATTAAGGGATTGGTGTGATCAGGAGAAGTTCTCTGCAGGAGAGCCAGTGACACAGAAAGCCAGAAGCACAGATAACATCTCCTGTAGGAAAAACCATCTGTTTTACTATTTTGCACATTCTTCTTTTCTTAAGAGCACATTTGTTGAAAAGGAGCTTGTTCTCGCTTATTCATGTCCCTTGAAGTAAGAGAGTCAGTGGGCATGTCTGTTATAATACCCTGTCAGGCAAGTGCTACGTCAGACGTCACTCTCAGAGACAGATGGACCACTAAGCAGACTGACTTGGAGAAAGGGTTCCAGGGTGCTGGCTGGGCTCAGGACTTGGCAGGCCCGTGTTCTACACCAGGAATATAGAATATGGGTTTGAAGGCTCCTCCTCAAAAGATGTCTGAAGTATTTAAATCTGAAAACAATAAAGTTTAGTTATCTGGAAAATTGATATCATTTCCCAGCTATCTGATTTCAAATATAATATTGTACAAACCACTGTCCCAAAAGCCCCTGTTGAGATTTCTGTTGTTTACATCATCATCTCTTGCATTGTACAGATCATGAAAGACTGTCTGTGTATTTAACTTGAGAATGTAAAGGAAGCAAAAGTCTGTGGTGGTGGTGGATTAGATGTTTTTCTGTCCTGTGGGTTCAGTTTGAATATGGGGCTGTGCTTCAGTCTGTTGATGACTGTTTATTACGTTGTATTCCGTTATGTTTTCTTTCAGCTGATTTGCTCCTTGAAGGATTTAATAACTACAGATTTCTCTCCAATGGCTATATTCCTATTCCGGGACAACAGGACAAAGATAACTTCCAGGAGACAATGGAGGCAATGCATATAATGGGCTTCTCCCATGAAGAGATTCTGTGTATGTATGATTTCTCTAATAAGATTCTGATGCTCAGTTTTACCAAGACCTATAAATTAGGGGTAAATAACCTAAACTAGAAAATGATTGTGAAATTAATGGGACTCGCCTCTTAATTTTATGAAATCCTAAGACTCGTCTTTCTGAAAAGTTTTGTATAGCTGATTTTTAGCACAAAATACATTAGAATATGTCCTCTACGTTTTGATGTCATATCTTAATTTTTTTTTTTCTATCAACATACAGCAATGCTTAAAGTGGTATCTTCAGTGCTTCAGTTTGGAAATATTTCTTTCAAAAAGGAGCGAAACACTGATCAAGCCTCCATGCCAGAAAATACAGGTAGGCTGATGAACACTGATTTTATTTCTGTTTCTGTGGCCTGTTGTGTTCTCCAAATATGTGTTACAACATGAGCATAAAAGCATCCTGAGGTGTCTCCCATGAGGCTCCACGTGCCTACATAAGGGTCAGTCTGATTCCAGAAAGGAGGGAGGAGGATGGAGTGCCAGCTGAGAAGCGGGTGTGGGGACCCTGCCTTAGTGACGGGGGTTAGGACTGGGGGGTGGGCTGAAGAGACCACACGGCTCATTCCTGAGGGAGCTGCAGCTGTTGGCTTTCAGACAGTTTTCTCCTTGCCAGAGTGAAGGTCCAGGGCTGCCAACCAGAACTGGTTTTTCAGAGAAAGGTGGAAACATAGATTTTAATAGAAAGTTTTCAAACTTTTAAATATTGAAAATGGATTGAAATTCAGAGCAGTCAAAAACAAAAATTTGTGAACCATAAGATGTGTTTGCAAGCCGTGTTAGGTCTTGCTTCCAACAGGCTGGAGACACAAAGAAAGCTAAGGCATCTGTGTGTTGACTCAGTGCTTGGTCACCAGAACGTTCTTCTGCCTCCCAGGAGCATCCTTCTCTCTTTTTCCTTTCCTGATTTGTTTATAGAACAACTGTTTTTTAAAAGCCAAAATGGCTCCAGAGTCATTGCCTCATGGCTGTTCATTACATCCCCAGTAATAGAAGTAAAATTAATTGCTTTTTATTGAATAAGAAGCTTTAAAAAATTACAACTCTAAATTTTCTTGAATTATTACCTATATTAGGTACTTCAGTTTATTCGCTCAGTCGTGTCCAACTCTCCGCGACCCCATGAATCACAGCATGCCAGGCCTCCCTGTCCATCACCAACTCTCGGAATTCACTCAAACTCATGTCCACAGAGTCAGTGATTGCCATCCAGCCATCTCATTCTCTGTCGTCTCCTTCTCCTCCCGCCCCCAACCTTTCCTAGCATCAGAGTCTTTTCCAGTGAGTCAACTCGTCGCATGAGGTGGCCAAAGTATTGCAGTTTCAGCTTCAGCATCAGTCCTTCCAATGAACACCCAGGATTGATCTCCCTTAGAATGGACTGGTTGGATCTCCTTGCAGTCCAAGGGACTCTCAAGAGTCTTCTCCAACACCACAGTTCAAAAGCATCAATTCTTCAGCGATCAGCTTTCTTCACAGTCCAACTCTCACATCCATACATGACCACGGGAAAAACCATAGCCTTGACTAGACGGACCTTGGTTGGCAAAGTAATGTCTCTGCTTTTTAATATACTATCAAGGTTGGTCATAACTTTCCTTCCAAGGAGTAAGCGTCTTTTAATTTCATGGCTGCAATCAGCATCTGCAGTGATTTTGGAGCCCAAAAGAATGAAGTCTGACACTGTTTCCCACTTTTTCCATCCATTTCCCACGAAGTGATGGGACCAGATGCCATGATCTTTGTTTTCTGAATGTTGAGCTTCAAGCCAACCTTTTTACTCTCCTCTTTCACTTTCATCAAGAGGCTTTTTAGTTCCTCTTCACTTTCTGCCATAATAGTGGTGGTTAATTAACCTTGCACTGTTGCAGTGTGCCAGAGTTTGTACTTTTTAATTGCAGCACAATTTAAACATGTGAGAGGGGAGAGCAGAGTGGAAGGACCTCCTACCATGTTCTTGTCTCGTGGCGTAGACGACCACCAACTCATGGCCTGTGTTTCATTTATACCACTTACCCTTTCCTAGATTCAGTTCAGTTCAGTGGCTCAGTTGTGTCCAACTCTTTGCGACCCCATGAATCACAGCACGCCAGGCCTCCCTGTCCATCACCAACTCCCAGAGTTCTATTTCAAAGCAAATCCCAGATACTTCATTTGTAAACATTTCAGCCTGATGCTCAACTCAGGATCAGAAAATGAGGGCTTGAAGTGGATATATACACCTGGACTTCTGTTTGTATTGTTGATATTTCTCCTTTCTCTTAACAGAGTTTTTCAGGTTATCAGTGTTTTTAAAATTTTTAATTCTGGTAAAATTGCACATAACAAAATCTGTCATTTTAACCCTTTTTTACGCATATAGTTCGGTAATATATATTAACATTATCATGCAGTCACTCTCTAGACTTCATCTTGCAAACTTAAACTCTAAAACAAGTCCCCATATCCCCTCCTCCAGCAACCACCATTCTACTTTGTCTATGAATAGGACGAGTCTGGGTACCTCGTATAAGTAGAACCATTCAGTGTTTGTCTTTTGTGACTGGCTTATTTCATCAGGTTAATATATTATTATATGTTAATTTCCCATGGCATTTTTACATGTTGGTATCAAAATGGCATTTTTCAGAAAAGTTTTATTCTCTGCTATCATTAATAAGACAAAAACTAAAATTACCTTCATTAGCACATCACTCCAGACCATTCTTCCTCATCCTCCCCACTCCGAATCCACCTCCTCACCCCCGATGAATAAGGTAAATACAGCAAATAGCTGTTAACCTGTAGTACCAGAAGCACCACAGATTTGAAAAAGAAAAGTACATCTGGTCACAGAAATTTATCACAAACGTAATAATGAACCAAAAGGAAGAGCACATTTCAGTTATTGGGCTTTGGATATAAGAGAGTTTGAAACTAGATTAAAATCTGGAAAAACAGTCACAAATAGAGCAGGTGAGAACTGGGAAATTAGGGTCATTATTGCTGCTGTGAAAACCAAGAAAAGTCTGCCAGATCTAACCACTGATCTGTGGGATGGCTGGCGCCAGAGGCACGTGTTCGGTGACCACGGGACACAGTCAGGGTGAAGGGCTCCGTTCCCAGTGACACCCAGACATTTACCTGCTCCCCACTGGAGTTTCTCAGCGATAATGGCAGGTTATTACCTTTTAGATTGAAAATGACTATAAAGAAAAACAAAAGTGGCAAATAACAGAATAATAAGGCTTAGAAGTAGAAAATGTAATAAGGGAACTTGTTTTCCTTGTGGAGGAGAGTAAGCCAAGATAGAACCACTCTATAAAGTGTGTTTTTTAGCTGCTAAAATTATGTTTATCATCCCAAAAAAGAATGTGAGCAATTTGCTTTTTCTACTTCTGTGTGTTTTTCAGCTTCCCACCCAGCACGTACACGCACGCACATGTATGTACATTAACTGAAAGGAGCCAGGATGCAGAGGGTGAGGAGGGCATTGGTGAGAAGGCTCATAAACCAAAGGCAGTGTCCCCTGAGGCACAGCCTCCCTGCCCGTCCAGGGGTGCTGCTGGGTGGCCAGCAGTTCACTTGGATCAGGGGGGTGGGCTACAGTGCCTCTTTGAGAATGAACTTGGTTATGCCTCTACATGACTCAAAATGTGTTTATCCTCAGAGAAGTTATTTTAACCTTTAATCAAACATTTATTAGTAATTGGAACACTTGTTGGACCTTAGTGACATGAGGCAGTGAACTTCTGGTGAGGAAGTGAAGTCGCTCAGTCGTGTCCAACTGTTTGCGACCCCATAGACTGTAGCCTACCAGGCTCCTCTGTCCATGGGATTTTCCAGGCAATAGTACTGGAGTGGATTGCCATTTCCTTCTCCAGGGGATCTTCCCATCCCAGGGATCGAACCTGGGTCTCCCTCATTGTAGACAGACGCTTTACTGTCTGAGCCACCAGGGAAGTGGCTCACTTTCCTCTCGTGAGGAAAGTGCCCTAAATTTGGTGAGAATCAATAATAACAAAATTAGCAGCTTTTTAATGTGAGCCATGTAATCAAATAATTGATTTTTAAAATCCCTTAGGTTTCTTGCCTACTAAAGTACTAGGATCACTCTGTAGGCATGACAAATTCTCTTGGTAACATGATGATTTAAACTATTTTGAACACCATTTTTCTCATTCTCTGCATTATCCATGAGTTCTAAGACTTAGTAACTTCTATTAAGCTATCCAGAGTAAGTAATTGCTGACTAATCATCTCTTATGGCCTAAGGATAAGTGTTAATATGAAAGGATGAAGGTAGTTTTTATGAGACCTAATGCCTGTCTAACCTTAAGACTTATATTTAATTTCTTAATACAATTAGGTACTAAGGTGTTTCAAGTGTTTATTGAATGTGCTATGACTAGGTCGGTAAGGAGAAGCCTGGTATTTAGGAGGCCTTTTACCCTCTAGTTGCACAGAAGCTCTGCCATCTTCTTGGCATGAATGTGATGGAGTTCACTCGAGCCATTCTCACCCCCCGGATCAAGGTCGGCCGTGACTACGTGCAGAAAGCCCAGACCAAAGAACAAGTAAGTTTAACACAGTTATCACACAGTTGCTCAAGTGATTGATAACCGTGGTCATGCCACCTTCTAGTTGGCGCATAGCAAACTGAAGCAATAAAAGCTCCATCAGCCAGATGTTTCTTGGTGCTAGTTGACTGTTTTCTCACAGAAAATTTTTAGAGGTGACTTATAAAAAAGGGAAGTTTGAAATATAACCTTGAATTTTCCCCAGGTAGATAGACCATCCAGGAGGAAAAAGCTGTGTACCCTGGCATCCCACCCAGCAGGGGGGTGCCCTGATTGATCCCTTGTCCCTGTAAGGGGGGGATGGCACAGCACTGGGAATGTAGGAGTTAGAATCACCTGTTTCATGTGGACTCTGGGCCGATAACGCTGCACAGAATTCCAGGGGCCGGGGGAGGAAGCCGTTTTCACTGGGCATTTCCATCCATCTCCTATATTGATTATCTCCAGTCTGTATCTAATTGTACTAATACCCTCTGTTGATGTGTAAAATTGAGGCATGATTAAGCAGTAAGTGCTCTTTTAGGGTTTGGGGGGCACTGTAGATCATTAAATTCCCTCCATCTAACAGCGTTTAGTGCTTTGCTGAGATTATTTTCAGACTAAAAGGTTGCTGTCGTCTAATTTCAGGCAGATTTTGCAGTAGAAGCTTTGGCAAAAGCTACCTATGAGCGGCTCTTCCGCTGGCTCGTTCACCGCATCAATAAAGCTCTGGACAGGACCAAACGGCAAGGGGCCTCCTTCATTGGGATCCTGGACATCGCTGGATTTGAGATTTTTGAGGTATGTCATTCTCCCTCCTGCTCTTCTTGCTTCTGTTTATTCTTTCATCAAAAAATCTTCCAGGCTCACAGTGTACCAACTGTAGTGCCAGGCATCAGGGATATGATGGCAGATAAGCAGGTACAGTCCCTGCCATTCTAGTAGAGAGTCAAACGTTAAGTGAGAGAAAAATCACCAAATTCTCGGGATTTTGAATAATGAAGTGAGAAGGGGGCTGTGATGGAAGGAATTGGGGAGACCCACAGTTCAAAGTGTGTCTGTAGCTGTAAGAGCTCAGCAGGAGAAGCCACAGATTCAGGAGGAATCCCCGGCAAAATGAGAGTAGGTCTAGTGGTCCTGCGTGGGAGAGAATTTGTTAGATGTTAGAAACTGCCAAAAGCCAGGGTGACTAGATGTAGCTGACCAGAGGGGCAGAGGAGCTGGAAACAGAGTGTGAGCTGGAAAAGCAGACGTGGGGAGAGTGTGGAGGGTGGTGTTGTCATAGCTCGGGGGCCAGATGATGGTGGTTTGGGCGGGGGTCGAGAGCAGCCATGTGAGATGGACAAATGAAGAGATGTTATGGTCTCTGTTCTGAAGACACACCCACAGCACTTGTTGATGGGTTTCAGTATATTTCATTATTAATCTGACCAGATTTCTCCAAACAGCATCAATCCATCAAAGGTTTGTAGTCACATACCTACTGTGGTTTTGCTAAAACCTTGATAAAATTTTGGTCTCCTAAAAATGATGAAAACTTTATCTCTCTTTTGATAGACTGATTATATAGTAAGGCATAAATACTTCTTGGGATCAGTGTAATACTTTGGCCAATTGGATATTGAATTGTCTTGTTTTGAAATGAACCCTTTTGGATTATGTCTATCCTCACAAAATCTGAACTGTTGTGGTACAGTAGTTTTATCCACCAAACTGCCACTGACACTATAAGAGATTGCTTTAATATGTATTGATTTGTAAATAACTGAAAAATCACGAAAGGTGGCTGCATGCAAATTGCATGTCTGTTGCTTTCCTGTATGTAAACAATCAGCAGATATAATAAAGAAAAAGACCTCTACTTCCAACTGCAAAAAACAGATGAAATACCTAAGAATAAATCTGAGAAAAAATGGGCAAGATTTAGTTGAAGACAACTTTACAGTGTTACTGTAAAAAAGTGCCTTGTTCTTGGGTGAGAAAATTCAGCATTATAAGGGTGTAAATCTTCCCCAAGTTTATCTTGAAATAGAACATACTTATTTAAAAACTATTCATAGGAATTTTAAGGGGCAGAGGAAGACTAGGTGACCTGCTTCTAAAACTAATTTGAAAAATAAATTAATAAAGCATAGATAGTAAAATTCTGAAAAAGAAAAGAGGATACTAAGATATAAAATATAAAGCTGTAGAACTTCAGAAGTATGATTTTGACATGAATATACACAGTAGAAAAATGTTTTAGATACTGAAAATGCAGAATTATTTAGTGAGCATTATTTATCATGGGAAAAGAATGGAAACAGCCTGACTGTCCACCATTAGGAGATTTATGTTCACCACAGGAGGTTGATTTGATTATTTATGACATATATCCATGTAGTAGAGAATCGTGCACCCATTGTAAAAGAATGGGGTGGCTTTATAGTACAGACCCCAAGATACTTTGTTAAGCTTAAAAAGTCTAGGTAGCGCACACATTTATGAGTGCGCAGACTTTCTGGAAAGATTGCAAGAAATAGGTGACGGTGGTTGATTAGAGTGATCAAGTAGGTGATCAGAGTGAGACTTCTCAGTGCAGTTCCCTGTACATTTCAAATTTTATACCAGGCATTAACCAATTTAAAAACAAGTAATTTAAAAATAGTAGCTTAAATATGGAAGGCAAGTAGACCTTTATTTAACAAAAATACCATTGTACATGGTAGCTCAGGCTGAGTAGAGCACTAAGTCTCGTGATCTTAAGGCAGAGAAAAATCCATTCACATAAACATCACCACCATCAGGCGGTCTGCAAATGCTGATGCGGTTCACCAGAAATACAGCATTGAACAAGGCAGACACCGCCCCACCCTCCTAGCATGACCTCCTTCTAAAACACTGAGTGCAGCACCTCCCAGGGAAGATTGGAATGGCTTTTTCAGACCGTAAATCTATTCCTTGGGGATTGATTAACCTTCTGTAATTGAAGATCACTTTTTATAATGAAAGAGATTATTTATGGCCCCATGGTACTTGTGTAGACAGCATGGAGGCAGAAAAAAAGGCTGAGTACTTCTCACAGAACGCAGTTGCTTTAAGAAAATTACCCCTGTTACTCATCCTTTCATTTTTCATCCCATCAACAGCACCATGGAGAAATGGGCTGAGTTCACAAAGAGGGAAACCAAAATGTCTGTAACAGATGAAAAGATTTTTTTCAATTTTTTTCCTAACTCACTCTGGAGCCACTGGCCTAAGTAAGGAGCAGAGGGGAGAAGACAGCAGCCCATCTGTTCTCCAGACCCACAAAGCGCTCAGAGTTGCGCTTGCCTCCTTGGCCTCTGACCTTCCCAAATCTTTTTTCATTTTTCTCACTTTCTCATGTATTTATTTCTCTTCATTAGCCATTCACTAGTAAAAATGGTTTTATTTGTAGATAATCAGTTACAGTAACTGCCATACTCCTTTCCCTATTTGGAACCAGTCTGTAGGGAAAGGAATACGTCAGCTACTGTAACAACAGACTGGTTCCAAATAGGGAAAGGAGTACGTCACCCTGCTTATTTAACTTACATGCAGAGTACATCATGAGAAATGCTGGGGCTGGATGAAGCACAAGCTGGAATCAAGATTTCCAGGAGAAATATCAATGACCTCAGATATGTAGATGACACCACCCTTATGCTAGAAAGCGAAAAAGAACTAAAGAGCCTCTTGATGAAAGTGAAAGAGGAGAGTGAAAAAGTTGGCTTAAAGCTCTGCATTCAGAAAACTAAGATCATGGCATCTGGTCCTATCACTTCATGGCAAATAGATGGGGAAACAGTGACAGACTTTTATTTTCTTGGGCTCCAAAATCACTGCAGATGGTGACTGCAGCCATGAAATTAAAAGAAGTTTGCTCCTTGGAAGAAAAGTTATGACCAACCTAGACAGCATATTAAAAAGCAGAGACATTAGTTTGCCAACAAAGGTCCATCTAGTCAAAGCTGTGGTTTTTCCAGTGGTCATGTATGGATGTGAGAGTTGGACTGTAAAGAAAGCTGAGTGCCAAAGAATTGATGCTTTTGAACTGTGGTGTTGGAGAAGACTCTTGAGAGTCCCTTGGACTGCAAGGAGATCCAACCAGTCCATCCTAAAGGAGATCAGTCCTGAATATTCATTGGAAGGACTGATGCTGAAGCTGAAACTCCAATACTTTGGCCACCTGATGCGAAGGACTGACTCATTTGAAAAGACCCTGATACTGGGAAAGATTGAAGGCAGGAGGAGAAGGGGATGACAGAGGATGAGATGGTTGGATGGCATCACTAACTCTATGGACATGAGTTTGAGTAAACTCTGGGAGTTGGTGATGGACAGGGAAGCCTGGCATGCTGCATGCAGTCCATGGGGTCATAGAGTCGGACATGACTGGGTGGCTGGACTGAACAGAGTTACAATAGCATACTGAGTTTATCATGTTCTCATTTTAGCTTCTCGGTAACATGATGTGGGGGTGTGGGGGGGCGGGGCTTGTGGGTAGATTAAGAGAGATCCTCATCAGTCTAGGTAGTTAACTCTGCAAGATGTTCTGAAAACAAGCTGACTGGTCCTCTCTTCCTCCCCCTCCTCTGCTTCCCCCACACCCCACTCCCACAGCTGAACTCATTCGAGCAACTATGCATCAACTACACCAATGAGAAGCTGCAGCAGCTCTTCAACCACACCATGTTCATCCTGGAGCAGGAGGAGTACCAGCGCGAGGGCATCGAGTGGAACTTCATCGACTTTGGCCTCGACCTGCAGCCCTGCATTGACCTCATCGAGAGACCCGTAAGACCCTCTCCTGCCAGCTGGCTCTCCGCCCAGGCTCAGGCGGTGCCCTGAGCTTTTCTTCCCATAAACTGAGACGGAAATGTTCCTGTCTCATCAGCGTGAAGATAATTTTCTGACCTAAATTTACTAGGATGCTTTGATGAAATACCCATTTAAAAAGTGAAGAGCCTGCAAGTAAGACCCTTCTCGAGCTGTCTTTTCTCTCAGTCGTGTCCTGTCCTCTCATGGGTGTGGGGCTCAACCAGGCACATGTCCAAGATGATAAAGGGGTACCGTGTCTAGCTATGAATTAGGTGTGTCATGCAGATCCATTTTGGGGGATCACTGAAGCTTATCTTCATAAGTACAAAGGTGCTTTTTTACAGTGTGTGTAAGAGTTTATAATTGTAAAACATTTAACAATAGCATGTAGAATGATATGGGATTACAATTCCTTTGAGGAGCCTTTCAAAATGTAGAGTGAGGGCAGTATTTTCCGGAAAGAAAATATCAAAAAATGACTCTCAGGGGGCACCTGCCAGACTGTCATCTGTCCTGATCTCTCATAACCCAGCCTCTGGCCAACTTCTTCTGAAACTCTGACCAGGAGACAAAACATCTTCTCCCAAACAACTCTTTAAAAATCCTCAATTAAAAGGAAAAGTGATAACAGAGATCTTGACACTAAAGGATGAAATCGGAAAAATTAAGACAGAATTATGGATCTTCTGAGTCATGCTGTCATGGAGTCCTTTAGAAAAGATTATATTTGGGTTCCTCTTTCAGAATTTAGAAATGTTTTCATTGAAAGATTAAAAATGTAAAAATTATGGCAGAAAGATGTGTGTCACTTACCTTAGTCCAGAACTTCATTTCTCAAGGTTGTCGTGAGTGGGTAAAATTGGGTTAAATATGTCTCTGGCCCATCTCTTCTGTAGGATCACTGCTAAACCTGCTTGCCTTTGATTATAGCATTCTTTTATCATCTCCGAACCCTGCAAATTCTTTTAGATAGGGGAGCCAGGAACTAGACAGCTGGGGAGTAAGGGTCTTAGTCCTGGGCTTTCGGCTGCTTCTACCTGCTCCTGTTGTGTTAACCTCAGCCTTTCTCTGACCATGTTATGACATTTCAATCATGTTTGACTAGGACCTCTAGTTACTTTTTTTTTTTTTTTTACGTTTATTTATTTGGCTGTGTCAGGTCTTTAGTTGCCGCACACGGGATCTTTGTTGCATCATGCCAGATCTTTCCTTACGGCTCACAGATTCTCTAGTTGTAACACACAGGCTTCAGTAGTTGTGGCCTAGATGCTGCACGGCATGTGAGATCTTAGTTCCCTGACCAGGGATCAAAACCATGTCCTCTGCATTGCAAGGAGTATACAGAACCACTGGACCACTAGAGAAGTCCTTCCAGTTACTTTTTAATCATTATTTGTACAGAGCCAGCTCTTCTCTAATAAATACAAAGGACTTATGAGTTGAGGAAAATTGGTAGGGATTTATCCCAAATATTGATTTCATCGTGGTACCCTAGAATTGGTCTGTTCAGTCTTGGATCAGAAACTTGCCATATTTGCAAATGGCAGTAAACCATGACCCCGAACCTCTATAGAGTAGGCATCACTATTGTAATATTTCATTTAGCTTTCAGGTATATGCCCACTTTCTTCCCCAAAAAGGAAGTCCTTCCATTTTTGACGTCCCAGAATAGCACACTCAGGACACTTTTTTATTTGAGACAGAGTTCACTACCCTAAAATTGTTTCTGAAGTACAAAATTCAGTGAGTTTCAGCAGAGAGTTGTACAACCATTCAGTTCAGTTCAGTCGCTCCGTCGTGTCCGACTCTCCGCGACCCCATGAATCACAGCACGCCAGGCCTCCCTGTCCATCACCAACTCCCGGAGTACACTCAAACTCATGTCCACAGAGTCGGTGATGCCATCCAGCCATCTCATTCTCCGTTGTCCCCTTCTCCTCCCGCCCCCAACCTTTCCCAGCATCACTGTCTAATCCCACAACATTTTCATCATCCCAGAAAGAAACTTTGTACCTTTGGCAGTCATTCCCGTTCCCTTTCCTCAGCACCCCAGGCACTAGTCTACTTTCTGTCTTTGTGTCCCTCAGGCTTTTTTCAGTGAGTTAGTTGAGTGAAATAAAACAGGCTGTCAACACAAACCTAAAAAGTAATTGATAAATTGTATCATCACCTTCCATATAATCTACTTAACTGTAGTTTTAAATATTTCACAAAGTGTGAAATGCTCATTTAATCATCACTGAAACAGAAATCTTAAATTGACCTGGATAGGATATAAAATGTCTGAATCATTCCAGGTTGTGGAGGGTTTATTGAATATAAAGACTTAAGTTTCTCTACACCTTCCGTTTCCTTTCTGGTGTCTCTTATTTGCTACTTTTCGGGAGTTATCTACTTGGAATTTTTGTTTGTTTTAATAAGTTTACAAAGTATAGTATTCATCTGTTTTCTTACCAGTACTTAGCCATTTGAGATCTCAGCATTAGGGTTATAGTTTGGCAATACCTGTTATCCTAAAGTTTGCTTTCCATAGATATTCATGAAGCTCTAATTGTTTTGGAAGTTAAATTGCCAAAGCCAGTGGAAAACATCCTTACATGTACAGTAATGTGCAAAATGTGTCAACTGTTCTTGCCTCTGTTATCAGGCTAACCCTCCTGGCGTGCTGGCCCTTCTGGATGAAGAGTGCTGGTTCCCTAAAGCCACAGATAAGACCTTTGTTGAAAAGCTCGTTCAAGAGCAAGGATCCCACTCCAAGTTTCAGAAACCACGTCAATTGAAAGACAAAGCTGATTTTTGCATTATCCATTATGCAGGGAAGGTAAGAGTGAAAGAATTCCATTAAAAGTACCGTGCTTGAAATTTTGCTGCTTTTGATGAGGGTTGTAACAAATGTGCTGGTATACATTTATAAACCCTTAAATACTGTACCTACTACAAATGCATTGCCTTTGAGACCACCCACTGTTTGCACTGTTCTATGAATTTTGGAGGGGGAGAGGTAATTATTGCATGGCCAAGCAGTGAGAATGGGCGGCTCATGCTTAAAATCCCCAGACTCCCCAGTGCTTTGGGAGGAAGGTTTTTAGGGGTGAAGGCTGCAGGATATGTGACTTCCTTTTGATTGGTTGCTGGAGAGGGAACAGGGCGGTGCTCCAGGCACCTTGGATTCAGCCTGAAGTTGCCATCATCTGCCTGGCAGAGGTTCTGTGAATGTTTGGGGTTAAGGCTGAATATGTTTCTTGCTTTTGTTTTTTCCCCTCTCGCTGCCTTTGGCTCTGGTCCGGCAGGTGGACTACAAGGCAGACGAGTGGCTAATGAAGAACATGGACCCCCTAAATGACAACGTGGCCACCCTCCTGCACCAGTCCTCTGACAGATTCGTGGCAGAGCTCTGGAAGGATGGTAAGAATGTGCTTGTGTTTGTCATCGAGCTTGACTGGAGTCTTTTATAGTTAAGGCTTATATACAGTTCTTTTACATAGAGATGTGTGTATGTTTTCTTACTTTAAAGCTCTTTAATTTCCCTAGAGCAGGGCTGCCGTTGTGTTGGATTTTACCCACTTTAAGGAAACTTGAGTAACAAGACATCTGCCTTGGTCAGATGCTGTGGGAACATTCTAGTAGCACAGCCATAAGACCTGCACGTTTGCCTCAGGCCACCCTGGTCCCCACGCAGTCGTAACCCAGGGTTGTTGGGATGCAGAGCCCTAGAAGCCTCTGCTTTCTCGGATCATCTGCATATAGGTCAGTTGTCTTTATTTCCACCAGTCTTCAGGTGACGGTTTCAGTGGCTTTATCGTAGACTAGAGGTTGTGCTGGTACCAGAGGAGCAAAGCACCTGTGTCCGTATTTGTAGTGGGACCAGCATTTTCTGAGCTTAGCTGTCACATGTTTCATCCTGGTTGTTCCCCCCCCCCCACTTCACTTGGCCTCAGGTCATGAGGACCTTAGCTTCAAGTCTGTTCCTGCCTAGGCTGTGACCCTGACCCCTGTCAGCTCACTTCTGCTTTTTCTGTAGCATCTCAAGACCTCGTCACCTAGGTGTCTCTGCACAGGTAGCAAGAAAGAAACCTAGATGGCGGATCAGAGGGCTTAGGGCCATCAGGGCAAAGAGAAAGAAAAGAATGTCCACAGAGACGAGCTGGAGAAGCTGACCATGTCAGAGACGGTCTGGTCAGGTCACTTGCGTCAGCTCCAGTAAGTGCAGGGGTGGGCACAGTGCATGTGTCCAGCATGTGTCTTGGGGAGAGACTGTGGCTGTGAGACTAGGCACAGGCAGGCACGAGGGGAAAGGTGAGGGTTCCAGCAGGTGAAACAAGCTTTTCATCACTGTCCCTCTGGGTGGACATCTGCACCTGGCCGCTGCTGCTTGCTGTCACTGGCAGTAACTTGGTTCGTCAAGGCAGCCTTTTGAGGTCTGAGGAGAGGACAGGACCCCCGGGTGGTGTCCACAGTGCCCAAGCAGCAGAGGGACTCTCAGCCCTGTGCTCTGGGAATTACGAGAGTGGGTCTGAGCTGTGGGTCTAGAGTAGAAAAGGGGACCCTGAGATCTGGTGGCCACTGGGTCCACAGGGCCAGGAAGACCACACAGGTCAGTGGGAAACATCCCAAGAGGAGGAGGCAAGAGTGACTGACGCTGCTCATCAGGAATGTAGTGTTCAGTCAGGAATGGATTGTTGTGCTGCCCTGGGCAGTGTGGGAATCCCACACCCACCCCTGCTCCCAGCTTCGCTCAGGTCTCAGAGCAAAGCAGGTGAGACGTGTGGATGACTGCTGAGTGTCGGTTACCCCTGAGACGATTGTCACATGCGGAATGGAGGGGGGCTGCCTTGTTCCTGGGGTGCTAAGGTCAGATGTCATGAAGGAGGAGGCAGTCTTTCTTGTCCTTGAAAAATAATAATTTGTTGAAAAAACAAAGCCAACGTCTCCTGAGCACGTGCTAAGGGCCGGGCAGTCTCCCAGCATCACTGGTGAGCATTTACATCCTGATCGGGCCTTAACCACAGAGGGTGACAGAATTCACCTGCACTCATATCGGGGTGGGTGGTGTTTTTAGAAGTGATGTTTGTGTGGGCAAAGGGGGTGTTGAGCCAGTGGAAAGAATGATCACAGTGAGGAAGTGGAAAATCCCAGCTCGGGGTAAGAATCCCATTGAGGCTTTAGGGCAGGGCTGGGACCAGAAGGCGGAGCGAATTTTGCAGATGAGAATGGTGACAGAGGAGGCTGGACCACAGAGAAACCCTCTGGCCAGTACCATGGATTTGCCTTCTTGAACTAAATGGCATCAGTAGGCTTGTAGGTCAGGGTAGGAACACAGTGTGAACTTGAAGAAGCAAAGCAGGCAGTGGCTTGTCGGATGGATTGGGGTGAAAGACCCCAGAAGCGGGGAGTTCAGAGCAAGGTGACCAAGGACAAAAGCAGTGGGCATGGAAGAAAAGCCTAGGAGAAAAGCAGAGGAAACTAGTGGTCTACCGTTAAAGTCTCAAAAATGAGTTTTCTCTCTTCATTTTGAAAGAGAAGAGAAGCAGGTGTTTGGGAAATCACGGCAGGAGGTCCTGGGCTTGACCAAAAGCAGTTTGGTGGGAATCACCTGCTGAGTCCCTGACCCATTCACTCGTCCAGCATCATGCTAAGTTCCAGGATCATCCGCAGTCAGGCGGATCCCAGAACCATGAAAGACTTGTTCTGCGCCCGCCCAGGGCTTTCCCAGGACACACTCAGAAGCAGGAGTGGGACAGAGGGGCCTGTGCCTTGGCTTCCTCCTTCCCAACTCCTCCTCAGCCCCACCCTCCCTGTCCAGGTACGGAAAGGCGTTTGTCCGCACCAGGTCAGAAGTTTCAGGAATGAGAGATCTGGTGGGGGAGGTGGGGGGGAGGCTGCAGTTGCCGTGATGATGTGATGCGTATTCGTGTCACAGGTACAGGGAGGACCCTGTCTGGAGAGCCTTTACCTGCCTGTTTATGCTTTCCCGAATGAGCTATAGAGAGGTTATTCACTTGATGACAAACTCTGAGAGGGAAGGCGTGAGGCCTGCAGGGCCCTCCTGTGCTGGCCCGAGCCCTGTCCAACTGTCTGCACCTGTTTGCACTGCTCTCCCGGGGCCTCACCTTTCTCCACAGGCAGCTTGCAAGCACGTCGCCACTTTGGTCTGAACAGGCCAAGGGCTGAGTGGAACCTACCCCGAGGGAGACCTGGCTGTGCCAGTGTCCGCTCCAGAGTCATCCCACGTGTTTGCTGCTCTCAGCGGGAAGTCTTGCCATACATCAGCTCAAGTGCAGAGTCACTTGGTGTAATCTGAGTGACAGGTTCTCAGAGGTGACCCACCATTGGGGGGGGCGGGGGGGCAAGCAGAGCCAGATGCCAGGCTTCCCCGATTTTGAGGACTGCGTGTTTCATGCGTGAGGTCAGTAGCAGGCCCAGGAGTTTGAAAAGGGTTGTAGGGTGGAGAATTCATCTTGTTCACTCTAGATTAGGTATGTCTTGGGAGAGGAAGAGCTTCTGGAAAGAAAATGGTCCTGGAAAAAAACATGTAGAAATAGTTGCATATTTTTATAGCCATGTCAGTACAAAAGCAGAAAATGACAAGTTGACTGAATGTTTGAGGATATGATGTGTGAGTATAGTTTGCCTGCGAAGATACAATACCTTGAGTATAAAACCCTCGTGTTAAAATAGACTTTGTGTCAGAGTTTTCTCCAGGCCAGACCAGGAGAATTCAGATTTATTGGTGGCAGCCCTGCCCTAGAGACTCACAGTGCCCAACTTTTTGCTAAAAGATGTCGTGGGATCTCTTAGCAGCTACACGTGATTTCTTACTACTTCTAGGGGCTAACATACAGGGGGGAAAAGACCTAAAAATTATATTTTCCTGTAAATGTGCCTCCTGAGATATTTTCATGAGTAACGGTATGATCAATAAGTATCATCTTAGTTATTATTTGACTGTTACTTTAACATTTTGTAAAATAGAATTTTGTTTTCCATAATGGTAGTTACTATTTGTATTTGAAGTAAATTATATTTCCAAAATCTGAATTGGAAATAAAATTACACAGCAGTGTGTTTTTGATAGTAAATGCCACCTTTTTCAGAGTAATCTAACTTACTATAGTTTTGTCCTGATTTGTTAATAATTTGCAAGATAATATTATGAAAGACAATGCACATGGTACCTTATTGCTCTTAAATTTCATCCTGCATTTACATGGGGGTAACCATTTGCCTTTGATACGTTATATAATGCTCACACTTGGAGCTGGGAGTGGTTCAGCTATATTCATTTATTTTGTAAAGAACTTTGTCCAGATGTGCAAATTCTGAAACAGTAATGTTTGCATGGGGTCTGCCCTGGACGAGCTACTTCTGTAGCCCGATTGCAAAGTTGACTTGTGATGTCAAATGTCTCTCACACTAACTGAAGTGTTTGTGTATCTGCCCTTCTGTCCTCCTGTTTTTGCTGTTTCTCTGCTTTAGAGATTCAGAATATTCAGAGAGCTTCTTTCTATGACAGTGTTTCTGGTCTTCATGAGCCACCAGGTGAATGGATAAAGCCTGTAGGTCTTCCAGACACAAAGGGTTTCAACCAGAGGAAGCACTTGTGGGGGGCTGGCAGGGGGGCTGGCAGGGCGGGGGGTGGTTTCTGGGTTTCTGTTTTTGTTTTGCTCATAGACCTGCATGAACCTTCATTTCATGCTCAGTTTTATTATCCTTAAAGGCAACTGTTTGAGCGCATAAACAACTCAATCGCTACTGCCTACACATCGCTTCTTCTTTTATGCGTAGCCCAAAGCACCGCATAGCAAAAGGTCTGTGCCCACCTTTTCCAGTAGTGCCATCTGATACCCAGTCCTCTGAGGGAATTGTTAGGACTTGATCTGCCAAGTAATATGTCCCTTGTCTTTGAGTTATCTTTACATTTTCAACTCTAAGGAACTCCAAGGAGGAATTTTTTTTCTTTTTTAAGTCATTAACATTTTGTGAACAAATAATTGCATAATTATCTCATGTATGTTGGACTCATCATTATGCCTTTTAATTGGAATTGATGTGCCTATCTGGCTACTTGGCTTTTTCTTTTGAACTGACCAGGTACTACCTGTCAATACAAGGCTTGATTTATGCACATTGAGACAAAGAGTGGAGTGTTAGAACCTGTACCATGAACCTGAAATTGAGCTTTAGACATTTGGGTCTAAAGGTTTGAGTCCATACGCCTGTTTAAAATACAGCCCAACCTATAGATCAATGTAGTTTAAAAATAAATGAATAGAGAGAAAGAATACAGCCTAAACATGGCAAAGGCTAATATAAATGAAGATCATGTAACCTTCTACTTGTTTAGTGAAACTGTCAAGTGAAAATTCAAAGATAAAGTCAAATTCGTATTATAAAATTTCCTTCATGATTTTGGAACATAATGCTGAGATCCAAATCCATCTCAAAAGGTTTTTAAAAATATGTTAAAGCAAACATGCCCATTTTAACCCAAGATTCCTGCTGTCAGTTCTAGATCACCTACTGTGAAAAAATAGGTTGCAAGTGAGGTTGTGGGAGGGAGGGATAGATGATGCCAAAGATTGCTCCGTGAGCTGGGGTGACTGTTCCACAGGAGACATCTTCACAGTTGGTCATCTTTGGCCTTTGGGGGCGGCAGGGGGGTGATGTGGCGGGGAGCTGGTACTGATGGAGCTGAGGAAGTGAAGGAGGAGTCAGGAGGCGGTTTGATGCTTGTGCTGTGCTCCCAAAGCAGAGTGCCCTCTTTAAATTCATTCCTCTACCTCTTGGGTTTCTAGTTGTTTAAGAGACTTCCAGCCTGCGGGCCCTTGTTGTCCACTGTCACTCCCCTGCTCCTGGCACCAAGCGGGCACACCATGAAGTCACAGAGGGAGGGGCTGGGTGGCAGCCTTTCCCTCTCCCACAGCACAGAGGCTCTTTCCTGTGGGGCTGTGATCTTTGAGGTCTGTGGACCAGATGCTTTCCGTACCTGCAGGATCGGGTCCGTGGCTACCCTGGATGACAGCATTCCCATAGAGGGCCAGCTCACCCTTCCCCCTCTGCTGGCCTCGTAACTGGAAACATGCCTGCTCTGTCTCTCTTGGGAGGTGGCCCCTGGTTCAGTCGCTCTGCTGACCTGAGTATCCGGGTCTCAGTCTCTCCTCCTGATGAGCCTTCCATCCACCATGGCTCCATGTGGTCTTGAAGGCTCCATGTGTGTAGTATTTCTACAGCAAAAATGTTCTCCTCAACATCTGCTTATGGAATCAAAGCCCAAGGAGGGGTAACAGGCTTTCAATGAAAACACAGGCATTAGTATTTTCAGTGATTTCTCGGGAGACGATGGACGAGAGGGATCCTAGGGATGAAATCATGATGGCCTTTGACGCACTGAGGTGGTGGGCACCTCTGAATGAGAGAACACGTGGCTCACATGGGCCCTGTGCTTCTGAATACAGTCAGGACATTAGGAAAACTACATTGGAAGAACATTTAGGCCTTTGAGGTTAAAAATGAGAGATGGATAAAGAGAGGTTTCCAAACCATCAAAAAACGAGCACAAGGGAGACTGGAACAGAATTCCTGGAGGCAGAATAAGGTCATGCAAGTTTCTGCTGTAAACCGAAGGTCTGTATTTTCTTCCAAATAATTTGAAAGTCTAGACTCCTGGGATAAACTGGTAATGGAGGATGCAATGAATTAGCTAAGCAGTTTCCTAACCCTCAGAGTTGTAGGTGGGGTTTTTAAACTGAAAGGGCCTGTGATGACGGGGGCGGCTGTCCATGGCTTTGCTCTTGATCCTAACTGTGTCAGGACAGTTGTGTGTAGTCTGCCCTGATGCTAGTTGACACCTGCCACCTCCTCTACGGAGGGACCATCAGCAAGAGCACCGTGCACGGGACACTGGCGAGGGGAGGGGCTTCCTGGGCCCAGACTGGCTTCTACAGGGACAGAAAGTACAGATGGGACAGTAAAGGAGACAGATTCGAGGTCAGCTTAACACTGGTGCTTGGGAGAAGCACGGTTGCATTCTCCTTAAATCACATGCTCCCTGTCAACCTCCAGGCTTCCTGGAATTCTTCTAAAACTTCCCGAATACTCTAGAACATTTAAGAGATTGGTTCTACAACCCAGTTAGGTAACCACTGTAAATTTGTTACTACTATGTAATACAGGGTACACTGGAGATAGTCTGTTCAATGTTAAGATTGTTTCTGGAAATCCACAGTACTTAAATGTTTGTTTCAGAACCCTTTTTTGGGCCCGTGCTGCATGGCATATGGGATCTTATTTCCCCAACCAGGGATTGAACCCGTGCCCCCTGCAGTGGAATCGTGGAGTTTTAATTACTGGACCAGCAGGCAAGTCCCTCAGAATCTTAACTTAGTAATATAGTGTACCTTACAGTAGAACTGTCTTAGTCTGTGTGAATGAGCACTGAAGGCCTCTCTTGGGTAGGAGTGTGAGATATAGTTGCTACTCATCAAGGCTGGGTGTTAAAGTTAAGATAGGTTTCTACCCCCCTTTTTGATTTCCAGCTTTATTAACTAGAGAGAATTTCTGAAGAACTGGCTTAACTGTGTCAAGTGCTATTAGATCACTAGCATTTTGTCCCATGCACAGATTTAAAGAACACAAACATCTGTCTCCTGAGACTGTCTGCTGGAAGAAGAGCCAGTTAAGTGTTCTGGCCCCACACGATGACATTCCTTCTGTAAAGCTTGATGGCAGTTTTATGAGATGGGTGATTACAGCTGCAGTTTTTCCTCTTAAACTGTGTGTACCCTTACAGGTCCCAGGTCTGTGGAGCTCATCTCATTTCTGACTGTCCATGTGGAGTTTGTTAACAAACGAGTGTTGATGTGAAATACTTTGAACACTTTACAGGGTACCGGGCAACCAAATAATGAATTGCAGTGCCCAGCAGCACCCTAACCGGCCTTGCCTGGCCCCTCAGATAGAAGAGGAGGAGGAGAAACAAAGCCACTCTTTACCCTGAAGCCCTGGGCTGGGGCTGTGAGACGCTTTGAGGTTTTAGTAGCAATATTAGGTCTTAGGAGAAGCAGTGCTGCTCTTCTCAGGGAACTGCTAGGATCTTGTCTGCATTTTCCTGATTGCTGCTGTAACCATTTTCAACAAGAAAGTATATTTTTAAATAGAGGTTTTCCTTGGTCTCGGTTTTTTTAGTTAAACTGTATGAGTAATGGGCCCTGGCTATTTAATGAAGTTCCCACAGTGTTTCTGTTTTACCTACAAGATAATTTTGCTCAGTGGCAGAAACTAACCCCAAGTGTAAGTTTTTCAATTTAAAAAAACCTGGAAGTCTAAAGCATTAATTTTTTAAAACTGTTGCGTGTTTAGCTTGGACTTAGCCCTATTAATCAGGTTCATTATTTTTTATGATTATTTAAAAAAAAAAAAAAAAACAGTCCTTCCTTGGGACTGCATTGTGGGTCCCTGCAGACCAGTGCGGCTGAATCCCAGAGTCCACGTGGTGCTCCTTCTCTTATTGTGGGCATGACTTGTTCCTATGGATCATTTTGTGTTCATTCAGTGGATATTTGTTTAAAAAAAATTACCGTGCACCAGGGACCCTGCTTAGACCAACATCGAGCTGTGGGGTGGGCAGAAGCAGCTGTCTGAGCTGGTGATCAGAGGGGCCCAGGGACACTGGGGATCAGCTCTCAGGACCCCTTGTGTGTTCAGTGCTGAAGAGACATTCCCAGAAGCTCAGTCCAGTGGAAATATCCATGAAACAGAGTGGAAGGTTTGTCCCAGAGTATGGGATCTGTGATTGGAAGGTTAGAGGAGGGAGTGGCCTGTTTAGTCTGGAGGCAGGTGGATGTTGGAGCCTAAAAAGAGGTGGTGGGAGAGGAATGGAGACTTAAAAGCCTTTATGAGTTTGCTGGGAACCCCTGCTTGGGGGGCGGGGTTCCTTGGCTCCATTGTACAGAGAAACAAACTGAGGCTTGGAGAAGCTGGGTGACTTGACCCAAGATCACACAGCTTGTGGCTGGCAGGAGTTTGTCTGGGTGGAGTTCTTCACCGTGTACTCTCCCATTGGGGCTACTTGAACCACATCCTACAGGCTGTAGGAGAAATAGAATTTTAAGTCTAGGAACAAGTAGCTTGTTTAGTTTTAGAAATATCTTATTAATCATGACACTGGAACTAAAGGTCTGAGTGGAAAGCACAGTGTGGCTGCAGGGGTGGGAGGATGAAATGGGAGGGAAGGAGCCAGGAAGGGTGTCGTCACACAGACCAGGGCAAAGACTCTGGTAGTCTGCCTTGAGGTTCCAGTAAATCAGAGGCTGGACATGGGAGGGGCGTTGACGCTGACTCTGGGCTTCTGGCTGGAGTCACCAGTGGCCACATCTGCCCAGGAGGAGAGACAGGGAGCATGTGCTGAAGTTTAGGACTTTGACCTCAGCTCCCCTCTTCTGCCAGCCCCTTCTCCTCCCCCTTCACCAGCTCCTCCTTGCTCCGGCCCCTTGGGGCTTGCCCAGCACCCCTGTCTCTATTCATTCATCCTTTAAGGGGCTCATCCAGCCCTGTAACTTTAAACCCTACCTGAAAGTCAGCACCTCCCAAACCTGCCTTCTCTCCCTCAGACCTACTTACTTACCTGCAGACGGCAGTGTTCCGCTGTCCACTCAACATCTCCGCTCAGTGTCACGCAGACTTACATAGAGCTTGGGTCCGTCTCCCCTCCCATAGAACCCCTTTCTCTCATCATCTTTCCCGTGGTACCACCAGCCACTCACCTGCTCAAGCCCAGATCCCAGGAATTCTTGCCCTGGCCCTCTGCCTGATTCTCCGTGTCAAGTTCATCCGAAGAGCAAGTCAGTTCTCCTACCAAAGTACATCTGGAATCCTCTTCCTCTTCCATCTCCTCCATGATCTCACAAGTTCAGGCTCCCATCATGTCTCTTAGAGCCTGGACTTCGACATGGGTCCCTGTCATCTTGCTGACCCCTTCCCAGTCCATCCTTACTGTGGGCATGTCCTCGCCTCCTCGCTCCTGATGTCTCACCAGCACCAGCTTCTTTGACTTCCTCCTGGCCCTGGTCTTCACACCTGCTGTTCTCACTGCCTGCATGCAATGATCTCTCCTTACTCTTCAGGCATTAAACGTAATATCCTAAGGAGATCTCTAACCGCCCATCCTTTATAGCATCTTGTTTTCTTTTGATGCGTTTCTCACTAGTTATAGTTCTGAAAGCATTTAATTTGTACTGCATTTATTTGCTCACATATGTGTATCAAGCAGGTTATGTGCCAGACATTGTGCTGGGTTAGAGGGAGGTGATCCTGAGGAAAATCAGATGTTGGGAGGCACTTTGTGACCTGGTAGACATGAGAGCATAGGTGTTTGGTGACTGGCGCTGGGTAGTCAGGTATAAATGAGTTCAAGGCATAAATGAGACGCCCAGGAGGAGACTGAGGCTTGAGGAAGGCAGAAGGTCAAATGCACTTGTGTCCTGCCTTAGTCTCGAAAGGATTTCAGGTGAGCGGAGTTTGGGCCCCTAGTGAGCACCGTGAGACACAGAAAGCAGCAGCAGTCAGGTCATCACGGAGAGTGCAGTAGTTAGGTGGGTAGAGGGCCGGGAGACGGCGGGGATCACAGTTCACAAAGCAGCCAGGGATGGAGGCTTCCTAGAGTGCTGCTGTGATGCCAGCAGGCGTTTTAAATGGACCAGGGTCAAGTGAGATAAGCCCTGGGCCGGAGTTGCATAAGGCTGGGAAGGAGGGAAGCCTGGAAGCCGGTTGACAGAAGAGGAAGGATGAGGATGAGTGGCACATGTGGGAACCGCCCGAGAGAGGCTCGGCTCTGGGGAGACGAAGCAGGCAGGGTACACAGGTTCACCATCCCGGCATGTGCAGGCACCATCCACCTTTCCCGCGCCTTCCACAGCAGGCCTGCGTGACTTGGGCGCACTTCACGTGGTGCCAGGTCCCTGCATGCTCTCTGCCCTAGAGAACACATGAAAGAAACAGCGGACCGACAGTGTCATAGAGAGTGATGATGAGGCTAGTGCAACTGATATTTTGATTTTTTTTCAAAATATTATTTCAGTTGAGTGTTTTATTCTTTCATTAGATGTTTTTAAATGAGAGCATATTAGGCACCAAGCATTTGGCGGGCAGCTGGCCCACTTGCCAGGCTCTCGCGTGTGAGCCTGTCACTTGAAGCAGTGGGTCTACGTGGACAGTGGACGCTGACGGCTGCTTTCATAAGAGCATCATGTCTGAGTGGTTTAGTCCTCGTTGAACTCAGCTCAGGCACTGATTCCAGAAGAGCCTTCCGATGCTGCATTCTGGCCCTTTCATGCATGTCCTGGTGCTTTGAAGAGAGAGCTGAAGCTTACTCATCCCTGAAAATCTGAGCTGATTTGCTGTAACCTTCTTGCGTTTGTTGGCTTTTCTCATTGGCAATCAAACGACCAATAAGAAATGACTCTGGCCCCTTAACTGGAGCATATTCACTCAGTGGATTTGCTTTGTACAGTCATAAGTTTTAATGTACAGTTTTTAGAAGCCATTTCCTATTTTGAGATTTACAGTGTCAGTTTGTATTAGCAATGCCAGCCGATGACCTTTCATTTACCAAATAATTGTATATGTAACAGGCAAATGTTATCAGAGACAGTGAGTTCCTAACACTAGCGCAGCGGAAGGCACCTGCTGGTATGTGGTACAAAGCACTACCGTCTCCTCCCTGGAAGTGTGTGGCTGTCAGTTCACGGCTTGTGCAGTGTCTGAATATGCTGACTGCCTTACCTCTATGGCATCTCCTCTCATTTGTCCCACAAAGCTTGTGCTGCCGCACTTTCACCCTGTCTTTTCTTTCCCTGCTAAAGAGTTAGGTCTGACTTCTTTTCCCTTGTCTCTCTTATTTCCACCAGTGGATCGGATCGTGGGTCTGGATCAGGTCACGGGGATGACGGAGACGGCATTTGGCTCTGCCTATAAAACCAAGAAGGGCATGTTCCGCACCGTCGGGCAGCTCTACAAAGAATCGCTCACCAAGCTGATGGCGACGCTCCGGAACACCAACCCAAACTTCGTGCGCTGCATCATCCCGAATCACGAGAAGCGGGTATGTGTTTCAGAGCGGGTGCTGCCACTGGAGACGGATCTGGGCCGGCTCAGAGATGAGGCTCTGACACTGTCGTCTGCTTGATTAGGCTGGGAAACTGGACCCACACCTGGTGCTGGATCAACTCCGCTGCAATGGTGTCCTGGAAGGGATCCGCATCTGCCGCCAGGGGTTCCCCAACCGGATTGTTTTCCAGGAATTCAGACAGAGGTATTGCTCACCTTGACCTGTGCTTACCTGAATGTCCAACAGTGTGATGATAAGGAAAGACTTTTCCTTGTTCCCTGGAGAGTCTCTGTTTTCTTTTTACAAAGGAAGAGGGTCGTCGTCGTCATTATCTTTCTCGTCGGTCAGGAACATCGACTGCCTGCTTTGCAGAGGGGCAGGATGCCAATAACTTCTGTGGGTGCAGCACAGACAGCTCCTGTCCTTGGGGTACAGAGGCAGTTGTGAGGAAATACTGAGAACTGAGAACGTTCAGTTCACTCATTCAGATGGTTCTACCTAGGATTTAAACATAATGTTTTTTTTTTAAATATATGAATAATGTATGTTCCTTTTAGGAAATGTTTTAAACATGTAAAAGGTAAATAAGAATTACTCAGGTGTGACTCCTGAAAGCGTTTTGGGATGTTTCTGTCTTTCTTCAATGAATTTATCTGTTTATGTGTATGTATGTGTGTAGGTTTGTATTTTTCATGCTGTGTGTGCCCATGTGTGTGTACTTACAGTCCTCTTACTAAAATAGAATAGTAATAGGAGAGATCAGAAAAGGAGAATTAAAGACAAGAGGGAGAAGATAAGGTGCAGTAGAAATGGATGAAAACATATGATGGGCTGCAGTTATTTTAAGAGTCTGTTAATGTAATTTTGTTAAATAATCTGGTTTGCCTTTTTTCTCCTGGAAATCAAGTTTCCAAGTGTGACAGCGTTTGTTGTTCCATAAAATAAACAGGACTGTAGGTTGAAGAGTAGCCTTTCCTCCCACTGTTCCAGAGAGAAACCAATTGAAAATGTGTTCCAGTCCTTACAGGTTTTCAGGGAAACCCTTATCATGGCCCCACTGTATGATAAATGGGCTGGTAGAGTTTCACTTTTCATCCATAGGAGAAAAGGAAACATAGTAACTGGCTTCCAGAAAACTGTTCATGTAGCCAGCATTCATCTTTTAATACAGTCATTGTCTGAGACCGGGACTTCCCTGGTGGTCCAGTGGCTAAGACTCCATGCTCTCAATGCAGAGGACTTGGGTTCGATCCCAGGTCAGGGAACTAGATCCCACGTACTGCAAGAAAGAGAATCTACATGCCACAACTAAGACCCAGCGCAGCCAAATAAATATTGAAAACATATATATAGTCACTGTCTTTCTACTAACATTTTCTTGGAGAATAACCCACACACAGTAAATGCATGGGCCTTGAGCGTGCAGGTCAGTGAGCATGTGTGCGCCCAGCCCAGCACTGTTCTGAGTCACCCCAATACTTCCTCATGTTCTAAACAGAGGCCTCTGAATGGTGCTCTCACAGCCTTTTCTGTTATCTGGTAAGTGCCTACAAGCTGACAGTGACTGAACATGCAGAGTCAGATTCTCCTTGCATCTTAAGGATGTGGATATTTTATAGGAAATGAAAAACAAAAACAAAAGGTTTTCTCATCACCATGTTTTTGATTCTTCTCTGCCACAACTACTTAAATATGGTCTCTGACCTGGGAATTCACTGCATTTTCACTTTGCCACTTCTTATAAGAAATAGAAACTAGATCTGCAGAAAACCTCCATTTATCTGGTCATTTCTTTACTCTTAATTTGACACAATTGCCCATCATATTATTGCCTCTTAGAGAAAGCAGAACTCATCATTAGTAGGTGAACATTTCCACAGATTTTGATAAAAGGCTTTTTGGCTGCTTTTTTACAGATACGAGATCCTCACTCCAAATGCTATCCCTAAGGGTTTCATGGATGGCAAACAGGCTTGTGAACGAATGGTGAGCTCTCCTGGATTTTTATGGTTCGAGGACTGTTGATACAATCTTTCCTATAGCAAAAATAATAAGCAGACACTTTCTCTTTTAGATCCGGGCTTTAGAATTGGACCCAAACTTGTACAGAATTGGACAGAGCAAGATATTTTTCAGAGCTGGAGTCCTGGCACACTTAGAGGAAGAACGAGATTTAAAAATTACCGACATCATTATCTTCTTCCAGGCTGTTTGCAGGGGTTATTTAGCCAGAAAGTGAGTAGAAAATCATGAACTCATGAACTAAATGCTTGAAGTGTGAGCTTGTGCTGAGATGTGTTTTGTGCTAGAAATAATTCAAAGGCGTGTGAGGCGGGAGGTCCCTGTCCTCTGGGTCTGGGAGGCAAGTAAGCAGAAAACACATTCTTAGAGAGAGGAATGTTTCTCCTGTGACAGATCCAAAAAGAAAAGAGTAACAGAGGAGTGATGAGCACAGCACAGGGAAGGGCAGTAGAACCTTGTTCAGACCAACACGGACACACACGTGTATGGAGGTAGTTGGCAGGTGATGTTTTGGACCGCATCTGTGAACCAAGTGCCAGGTCCTGTGACACATGCCGAAGTCGGCTGAGTAGGCCAGTGATCCAGCGGGGATGTCATCACATCCCTGACCACCAGCCCAGCCCTCCTGGATCATTTACCTCTAGCCATGACAACAGCTGTCTAACACAGTTCTCTCTTATTTGCCATAGACTGGATATGTCCCTCAAGTTCCTAGGTTGGAATCTAATCCCCAGAGGGATAGTGTTTTGGGGTGGGGGAGCTTAGGGGTGATTAGCGCATGAAGGTAGGACCCTCATGAATGGGATTAGTGCCCTTGTGAGTGAGACCCCAGAGAGCTTCCTTGTCCCTCCACCATGTGCAGTGACAGCGAGAAGACAGCTGTCGGTGAGGAAGTGGGTCCTCACACCGAGAATCTGCTGGGACTACGGCTTGGCCTTCAGCCTCCAAAGCTGGGAGAGGTGAATGTCGTTAATAAGCAAGAAACAAACAGGGTTTCTTGAACCAGTTTTCCCTCCTCTTCTTCAGGGCCTTCGCCAAGAAGCAGCAGCAGCTGAGCGCCCTGAAGGTGCTGCAGCGCAACTGTGCTGCGTACCTGAAGCTGCGGCACTGGCAGTGGTGGCGCGTCTTCACCAAGGTGGGCGCCTGGCTCCCCGGATGGCAGGTGGGGCCAGGAGGAGCCCTGGGGAGGAGCGGGGATGCAGCATTGGGTATGCAATGTTGTCCTAGGTGAAACCACTCCTACAAGTCACTCGCCAGGAGGAGGAGCTCCAGGCCAAAGATGAAGAGCTGCTGAAGGTGAAGGAGAAGCAGACAAAGGTGGAAGGGGAGCTGGAGGAGATGGAGAGGAAGCACCAACAGGTACGGCTCACCAGCTCCCACATGGCCCTGCGTGAAGATGCTCATTCCTGCTGGTAGGAAACACCCAGTGAATTATCAGTAAACAGTGTCTTACTTCATGTGTATTTTCCACTCCTTTCCAAAGCACAGCCGTTTGAACAGAGAGGTAGCAGACAGCCTAGGCCATGTACTGGGATTTCTATACACAGGAATCAGCTTTCCTGCATGTTTGCCTCTGTCACTCTCTGACACACAGGTGATCACATTTGCCCTCAAGTGTGTTTTTAACACCTGTGAGACTCCTCCCAGTATTGTCACCTTCTGTGGCTCACAAGAGAAACAGAAAAAAGAAAAAGGATGAGATCGTTCAAGGCCCCCACCTGCCTCTTCTCCAGCCACAGTGGTCATGAGTTCACATCCTTTTCTTAGGAACTGTGCTCCATGGACAGAGCAGAGACTTGGGAAGTGTTTGTGGTTGAAATGACAGGACTGATGTGTTCAGGGCCCAAAACTGTAACAATAGAGGCCAGAATATACATGTATGTATGTGTGTGTGTGTGTGTGTGTGTGTATAGTCACTGTCTTTGTGCCACCTTGATAGCATTTGGATAGTATTTCCCTCCAATTCCTTGGCCCTTTTGTGAATTACCTTAATAGTAAGAACAGGAGTTCTTAAAATAGCATGAATTTAATGTGTATTATTCAGGATAACTTGAAACAACAAAAAAAACCCAGAATGTTTTCATTCAGCTTATTTTGGTTGCACTGAAGACATATTTTGAAAGTGTTGGACTTGATGTTATATGTGTTTAACCCTGGGTTTCTTTGGTGACGTGCCCTGACCACTGCGGTCCCTCCAGTGACCGTCCCTCGTGCTAACCAGCCAGTCACAGCAGTGGGCACTTTGTTGTGATTGCAGCTGCTGGAGGAGAAGAATATCCTGGCAGAGCAGCTGCAGGCGGAGACCGAGCTTTTTGCTGAAGCAGAGGAGATGAGGGCCAGACTTGCTGCTAAGAAGCAGGAATTAGAAGAGATTCTCCACGACTTGGAGTCTAGGGTAGAAGAAGAAGAAGAAAGAAACCAAATCCTCCAAAATGAAAAGAAGAAAATGCAAGCACACATTCAGGTATCAATAACTGTTCTCTTATAGGATTCCAGTCTGGATTTTCCAAGTGTATCCGTTGAGTGAATAGATGGTTGTGGGTTTGAATTCTCATGTCCACTGAGGAGCAAGAGGAGCCTAAGTGATAAGTCCTCACTCTTAAAAGATGACTAGCATTCGAACCACACACGTACTTTGTTCCTTCAAACATTGATTTGTTCTTTTGAATGGGACTCTTTTTTTTTTTTCCCTTAGGTTCTTATTAACACCTTACAGGATGCAAAGTGATTCGGAGGAGAAACATCCCAGGGCTTGTGGGGGCTGAGGTTGTCCTTTGTATTACCATTAATACAATTAATTCCACTGCTCTCTCCAGTCATTAGTGAGGCACCTGCGAGGTGGTTTGGTCGTAAGAAATGCTCAGTGCTGATGCAGGAGGTGGCCAGGAATCAGAATAAGCCACAGAGCCGCCCTTTCTGGTAGCTGCTTTATTTATTTGGCTGCACTAGGTGTTAGTTGTGGCATGCAGGATCTGGTTCCCTGAGCAGGGATTGAACCCAGGCCCCCTGAATTGGGAGTGTGGGGTCTTAGCAAGTGGACCATCAGGGAAGTCCCTGGTAGCTACTTCCTTACAGAGACTGAGCTGCCCTCACATGAAGCAGAGCTCTCTCTGACTGAATACACAGACTACTGATAGAGACAGCAGTAACTATGCCTGTACCCTGCAGCTCACCCACTGCTTTTTCTCCCTGAACCTCACCCCAGCCTATGCAGTATGTCCTTGAGCGTCAGTGCGTCTATATCTAACACCACTTTTCACGGGTCTAGGGCCAGACTTGCTTTCTTCTAGGTCTCTCCCTTAATTTTTTCCCATCACATAGGTTATCTTTGCAAAGCACAAACAATTCATACATTTCTCAAAGCCACGGAAGAGACCATTTTGTTTCCTTGGCAAATACCCAATACAGTAATTTATCCAAACTCTCTCCACTCTTCAACACAGACAGCTTTCAAGCATCCTCTAGTAAGTTGGCAGAGTAACATAAAAACTGTAAAACAGTACACGTTAATCCAGCAATTCTAGTTCTAGGACTTTATTCTAACCACAAATCAATGGAAGCCTACTTATTATCTAACAATGGGGGATTCTTAATGGTAATATACAGTTTTAAATTAAAAAGATGTTTGTTTTTATGGGTATTAATAACATAATAGAGTTGTAAAAGAATATACACAATAAGCTCTAACTAAAAGTATATATAACTTACAAATGATTTTATAAGGGACTATGAAGAAGCTCTAAGGGAGATCAATCCTGGGTGCTCATTGGAAGGACTGATGCTAAAGCTGAAACTCCAATACTTTGACCTCCTCATGCGACGAGTTGACTCACTGGAAAAGACTTTGATGCTGGGAGGGATTGGGGGCGGGAGGAGACGGGGACGAAAGAGAATGAGATGGCTGGATGGCATCACCGACTCAATGGACATGAGTTTGGGTAAACCCCGGGAGTTGGTGATGGACAGGGAGGCCTGGCGTGCTGTGATTCATGGGGTCGCAAAGAGTCGGACACTACTGAGCGACTGAACTGAACTGAAGCAGAAGTTCTAGAGTAATATTCACCAACAGTGGTGCATTCTGGCAGTATTATCGACAGTTCCCATCTTCTCTTTGTTGGAGAGTGTGCTCATTTCAGTGGTACTGTTTTACTCAGTGTGGCTGATGCATCTGTGTCAAGGTCACCATGCTACTGTCAGCTTACTGTGTGCTTGAAGTTTTTCACAGTAGTTAATCTAGTGCCAAGGTTTCATTCCAAAACCAGTCGTGACAAACTTCAGCAATTATGTCGAATCCTATTCTGAGACACATGTTTATTAGCTACACTAAGGTAAAGTATGAAATGAAGAGAAGCCATTGCAGTAAAACTGTGCGTGAATGCTGGAATCCCACCCAGTTTGGCGATGCATT